>NC_088680.1:66530470-67190174 GCF_950023065.1 Planococcus citri
AAAAAAAATCGATTCTCGTGATCGAAGTTGAAATTTAAAAAATGGCTCTTTTCAAAAAATCGACTGTCGAATAACAAATTAATTTCAATTGATGTTGTTCAAGCAGAAACGAAATGAACAAAATGAACGAAATAATCGATCCTCGCGATCGAAATCGAAAATCAAAAAACTGATTGATTGCAGTTTTCAAAAAATCAATTGTTAGAAATAAAGAACAATTCTGATCAATTTTTTTCGAGCAAAAACAAAACGAATTTGAAAAAAATGTATTCTCGTGATTAAAATTGAAAATCAAAGACTGGATCAGTAGAAAAAAATGATTTTCCTACGATCGCGTTTTGAGGAGGAAAAAAAATTTTAGGTAGATCAATTTTGGCAAAAAAGAAACAAAAATTGAATTATAGTTACATGATCGATCATACGAGATCCAAAATCCAAAATGGATCGCTTTTTTGGGGGTTGATTAATCGAATTTTCGATTATGATCGCTTTTTGATCGAGAAATTGATTTTTGAGGCCAATTTTTTTTTTCATTTCAAAAGAACATGTTCGATCAATTTGTATGCGATTGGAAATCCCAATTAAACCGATTTTTGGACTATGATTGGTCGATTTTTGGTCTGGAGGTCAAGGCTCGTATTTGGTTACAAAAAGTAACTTTTGGTTACTTTTTCAAAATTTTTGGTCAAGTGTTGAGCTGGATTAATTTTTTTTTAAATTTTCAAAAATTCAATTTTTCCAGATTTTGACGTCACTTCTAGGTGAAAAAAAAAGTAAAAATAATACTATCTCGTTTCATCCCTAATTTGCTAAAAAATTTCGTTTTTTGCCAAAAACTGCTCAAAATTCTCGCTTTTTACAACATTTTTTCAAAAAATTATGCCTAAATATCTCGATTTTCTTCTAGAAATTGTTAAAAGGTCTCATCTTTTTTTGCTCTCTGCCAAAAATTGACGATAAATCTCGTTTTTAAGTTTCATTACGATACGTTTTGAACCCGGATAAGTAATATTATGGAGTGAACTGGAGCCCTCCAAAAATTTAGACCAAAATGGGAAAATTGAATTTCAAGTGAACTTTGATTACGTTGATTTTTTTTTTAATCGTAAAACTGGAATATATCTATGGTGGGGGGGAGGGGGGGAGAGAGGGACATCGCAGAATAATTCTGACCCTTTTTTCAAATTATGAAAATTTGTCGGATTTGAGAAATATTTTGAATGAAAATAAATCAAAGTATACACTAAAATTGTATTCAAGATACGAAGGACTAGAGACAGACCAAAGAAGAACAGAAAGGAGGAGGGGGGGTTTAAAATGCGCCAACATTTCAAAATGGAGTATTTTAAAAATTTTCGCACGTTTTATCATCACATCGACTCACTAGATCCTATGACTGGAAAATGAGCCTCCGAATTTTTTTCGACCCTCAAGGATCATTGAGGGGGAGGGGGTGTCATGTGCCCTAAATTTTCATCACATTATGAAAATTTACCGGATTTGAAGTATGTTTTGAATGAAAAAAATCAAAATAAAAACTCAAATTGTATTCAGTACCGATAGAAGGACCAGAGACAGACTCAAGAAGAACAGAAGGAGGGGAGGGGGGTAAAGCCTCATAATTTCGAAATCAAGTATTTTTGTAATTTTTGCATGTTTTGGCGTCACATAGACTTTCTTGATCTTCTGAACGAAAAAAGAGCCCCGAAGAATAATTTTGACCCTCCTGAGACTCATTGGAAGGAGGGTCACGTGCCCCAAAAATTTTTTAAATTATGAAATTTACCGAATTCGAGACATTTTTTGAATGAAAAAAAAATGAAAGTAAGTACTCAAATTGTATTTAGGATACGAAAGACTTGAGACGGACTCAAGAGGAGCAGAAGGATGGGAGGGAGGGGGAGGAGTAATAAATGCCCCAAAATTCCGAAAATGAGTATTTTTGAAATTTTTGCACATTCAACTTCCTAGATCCTATGAATGAAAAATGAGTCCCAAAGAATAATTTTGCCCTCTGAGATCCATCGGAGAAGGGGAGGGGGAGCGGGGGTCATGTGCCCCAAAATGTTTTTAAATTATGAAATTTACCGGATTCGAGACATGTTTTGAATAAAAAAAAAATCAAAATAAATACTCAAATTGTATTCGGGATAGAAGGGCCAGAGACGGACTCAAGAGGAATAGAAGGGGGGGGGAAGCCTCGAAATTTCGAAAATGAGTATTTTTGATATTTGCTCGTTTTGTCGTCACATTGACTTCCTTGATCTTGTGAACGAAAAATAAGCCCCGAAGAATAATTTTGACCCTATGAGACTCATTAGAAGGAGGGTCATGTGCCCCAAAATGTTTTTAAACTACGAAATTTACCGGATTCGAGACATTTTTTGAATGAAAAAATCAAAGTAAGTACTCAAATTGTATTTAGGATACGAAAGACCTGAGACGGACTCGAGAGGAGCAGAAGGATGAGGGGGGAGGGGGTAATAAATGCCACAAAATTCCGAAAATGAGTATTTTTGAAATTTTCACACATTCAACTTCCTATAGATCCTATGAATGAAAAATGAGTCCCAAAGAATAATTTTGCCCTCTGAGATCCATCGGTGGAGGGGAGGGGGAGCGGGGGGGGGTGTCATGTGCCCCAAAATTTTTTCAATGATGAAAATTTGCCGATTTTGACGTTTTTTTTCTGACTGAAAAATTGAAGAAAATAGGTACCTACTAGGATCATATTTGAGATTTATGAAAGATACGACACAACGTACAAAAATGACCAAAAAAGAATATATTTTTGACATTTTGGGAGCATTTACCCCCCTTCCTCTCGCTCACAAATCTTTCTCGGGTCATTCGTATCAAAAATACAATCAGCTCAGTATTTACTTTGATTTTTCAGTCAAAAAAAAACGTCGGTTTAGACAGTTTTCATAATTTAAAAAAAAAATTGGGGCACATGAGCCCCCTTTAAATGAGTCTCACGCGGTCAAAATTATTCTGCGATGTTCACCCCAGAAAAACGTTCCAGTTTATGGTCAAAAAAATTAACGAGACAAAAAATTCGCTCATGATTGAATTTTTTTTTTCATTTTGGCCTTAATTTTGAGATGCCTAACTCCCCCCCCCCACTTGGTCTAAAATGCATCGTAATGAATGAAGCAAGTACACGTAGTATAATTCTAGGACTTTCAAGTGAAAAGGACTTTTTTCGAATTATAATGCTGAAAAAGAAAATAAAATCCCTCATGAGAAAAAAGGGGGCATTGGGGCATGGGTTTAAATCAACTTTTTGAACTGAAATTTCTAGGATTTCATTTCTTGGAGAATATAAAAAATCGATCCAGTTATTGGAAGCGATGAAATTCGAACTTTTGAATATTAAGAACCACCCTAGAATTTCCTCATTTTCTGGCGATCTGAAAAGTATCCAAAACGAAATTTTGATTTTCTCGTCGAGTTTATAAAATTTACCCAAAACGTGAAAAGGAATCGGGCCAACTGAAAATCCAATTTCTACTTCGACTGTGCCCCATTTTTCAAAAATTTGAAAAATTTCAAGTACATTTTGGTTTTGGGAACATTTTTACAGTATCTTTTGATTGAAATCGTTGTCTGATGCCTACAGAATTGCCCAAATCTAAGAAACGAAAATCACGAGCAGATACACTCGGCTCTCCAGTCTCCAGGCAAGGAAAAAAAACCTGAGCACGTCATGTGACTCGACCTTGAACCGCTTCATTTTTTTATCCAAAACAACGGTAATTTCGCACAAAAAAAAAAGCTAATGCATTCTATTCAAAATTCACTTCCTTCTAAAAAAAGATTCCATTACAGAAGCTCTTTGTTCACTGATGGCAGAAACTTCACCTAAATCCGCATCAAAAAACACTTTACTTGAAATTTTTCAAACCCTGGCTTCTTTTAAATGTCAAGACAGAGACGCTCGGTTTATAAAAGTTTTTTTGTTTCTTGAACCTGGTAAATCCAAAGTGTATGGCAGACGTTTAATGGGACACCCAGTACAGCGACTACCGTGATATCCATCTATTCAGGAAGAATAATGCAGGAAAAAAATCCACATTGTTCTTTTCAGAAACAGATCCGAGATCATCTTCGTTCATTTCTTTTGCCCTGCATTCCATGAGATCGCATTTTTTACACGATTGTGATTAATCTTTCCTTCTTGCAGCAGGTCTTTTATTGTTGACATACGAGTACAAAACGGTAGATTCGTCCTTGTTTTTTTTTTGTTTCGTTTTCTTTCTTTTTTTTTGGTCTTTTTGTGCGATGAACGTTTTATTTTTATTCATTTTGGGCACGTATTATTGGTGCAAAGTGTAGGTATTGTCTTGCATTTGAAATTGGCGAATACCGAAGTAGAGAGTAAGTGTTCGTGTTTTCTAGAACAAGCACAGGAAATCTAATCGGTGTTGGGGGAAAGAGAAAGGTCTCCTTTTGGCAAAAATGTCAACGAGACTTGACTTCTCAACAATTTTTGGGCAATTTTTCGTCTTTCAAAAAAAATTCTGCCTTCGAATCTCTTTCATACTAAATACTAAAATTAATTACACGATTTTGTCCAGGGTAGCCGATCTTTTTAGACACCCTGTAGCCAGAATAGGTAAGCAGGCACACTAATCCACGACACAATACACTTTTACGTGTACGTATATACGAAGATGAAAAGAAGTACCGTTAGTAGCAGTATAGGACCGGCAGCACCCAATGGCTGTATTCACCATTCACACACATCAACCACATGTACGAGTATAGGTCTAGGGTCTAGGTCTCTAGGTACACGACCATTCGGCTTTTAGGAATATGCGTCTAGATGCTAAATGTACCGGGAACCGGTGATGATGGTGAAGTGAAGTACCAGAGTCGCGAATAACACCTGTTGGATGTTCGAGCATGGTAGGTTAAATTTTTTTGCGAAAATTCGCCTTTTTTTTTTAACCATTTGTTCGTCCAGCTCAACTGTTTTTATATTGAAAGTTCAATTTACAAATCATACCAATTAGCCCGGAATATGACAATAGAGATAATTGCACCCCCCCCCCCGATCCTCTGGGATGATTTTTTTTCCTAAATAGGATATCTCAAGAAACATTTTAAAGTAAACTTGTCGAAAACTAGACAGCTAAGCAAAGCTTAGTTGCAAAGTGTGCGTAGCTAGCTGCCTTTTCTACAGCTATAACCGTTATTACATCTAGGTAGTGCAAACTCTCACAGCTTCAAAATAATAATTGTTTTTCAGTGTTTTCATATTTTCCAAATTACAATAGGTAGGTATTTCAGAATAATTTATAAGCTTGTATTGCTTCTAAATTAAGAAATTTCCAGTTGTTTTTCATAGTTTGCATTGTTTTAAAATTTACAAAATTTCAAATCAATTTCCCGAATTCCCCATCGCTACAATTTCATAAAGTTTTCAATAAATTTTCAGAATTTTACATTGCTACTGAGTTAGGAAAATTGCAATCAATTTTTAGAATTCACATTGCCTCTAAATAGTCAAATTTTGAATAATTTTTCAGAATTCTTATTGTCTTTAAATTGAAAAATTTAAAATTCAATTTTCAAGTTCATATTGTCCACAAATTGAAAAACGTTTACTCAATTTTTGGAATTCACATTGCCTCCAATTTTTCAGAATTTTCATCTTCTTCATAAATATTACAATACTTATTTCATATAATTTTCAAGTTCACATTATCTGCAACTTACAGAACTTTTAACCAATTTTTGGAATTCTCAGCGTCTCTAAATACAAATTTTCATATATTTTTTTTAGAATTTCCACTGTCTTCAAATTTATAAATTTTCAAACCAATTTTCAGAACTTGCTTTTTATTCTAAATTAAGAATTAAATCTTATAAAATATGTTAAGAATTTGAATTGCCTCTAAATTACACGAAAAAAATATGGGTAATTTTTACAAAAAAATTTAACTAAATACTGGTATTTAGCACAATTAAGTACCAGATCCCATTCAATAATTTTTACTGTAATCGTATAGTAAGAATTATCATTTTAATAAATTTTGCTATAGGCACCAATAGTAAAAATCATTTTGTTTTAATAATTTTTACTAAATCATGATAATAAAAATTACATGTTTCAATTGTACAAAAATTAGTTTAATTACTCATTTTGAAGTAATTTTCAAATTATAAGTAAAAAGTTAAAAATTATTCATGTCAAGGTAATTCTTACTATACTTATGGCTATAGGTAGACAAAAAATTAATGAAATGAATTTTTAGTTAGCAAATGATATCATAATTCATAACTCAATTTCAGCATTATTTTTGCCCCATTATCATGTACTACATAGGTAACTCCAAAGCATTTACCTATCCAATTTTCCTACAAAAAATCTGTTACCTACCTACTTACTTCACGGCCCACAGGGATTCGAACCTGGGTCCCTAAATTTCCTATTCCTACCAGAGTCCTGCACGGTATAGTTAATAGTTATAACTAGTTGGTTGGCAACGCTAACTCCGGTTAACTATAGAGGGACTCATCGCAGGCAATAGTCAACCTGTCTAACGATGCGTTGTTATAGTTGACGCGCAGATAACTAACTTAATCGTCGGATGGTTATTCAGATAACTATTCAACTAGTTGGAATAACTATTCCAACTAGTTGAATTATCCCCACCTATAGCATATTTATCCGAAATCTTATCGGAAATAGGTATGCTTGTCACCCCTTGCCTATGTACTCCTAACACAACGAGAAATAGTTGGATCAACTAGCTAGTTAACCATACCAACCGGAGTTATGAGTAGTTGGTAACTATTTGATGCGCGCGCTGTCAATAGTTATCTAGTTGACAACTCATAGTTTAGATTATTCGAATACTCCCACAGATAACTAGTTGAATCAACTATACCGTGCAGGACTCTGATTCCTACCTACATGCCCTAACCACTCAGCCACGAATTCACTACGAAGGTTAGGGCATTAAAATAATATATTTGTTTGGTAAACGCCCCGCCAAACCACTCCCACTTGGAATTTACAGCTAACAGACTGGGGGTGTAACAGGGTACAATGAAACACAGCTGGTGATGGAATAGACTGGGGGTATAGCAGGGTACAATGAGCGGCAGGTGTTCTACAAGTCCTCTTTTCCCTCTTTTAGGATTTAATGCATTAAAATAATGAACTAAAATTGCAATTACTCAGCAATTACCCATCCGAATTGAATGAAAATTAATCTATTCCCTCCGCCTTAATGATTCTCAAATGGTGTCCAATAGGTACAAAAAACGGTTGGATAGCTTATGAGAACATTCATTGTAATTGAAATTTCAATTTCTCAAAGCGAAACCAATACACTAATAATAATAATAATAAAAAGCTGGCCTTATAGCCCAGTCAAATAGCAAAAAAAAAAAATAAGTGAACCCAAACATTATTGCGATCAAAGGTTTTTTTGGTGAATATTGTCTAGGGTCGTATGCTGAACAACATACTAAAAGTCCCCGCCCCTATCCCACGAGCTAATCCCCCCCCCAGTGGATCAAAGCCGCCCCCCCCCCCAAAATCAGTTTTTCGTCAGAAACTCCTGAACTATTGAGTTTTGAGTAAAATGAGCTTAGTGATCATTTCATCTCCTCTCCAATACCTATCAAATGAGCTATCAACCAACCATTTAGCCTCAAGGGGGTGGCACTACGACCCCTCAAAGTTACATGATTTTAATAATTTCACGTTTTATGACTTGGGACTTGTAACCTGTTCTAATTCATAAAATGAAGTCAAACTTGGGGAATGGGATTCTTTTGGGAGCTAGAGTTGACCTCTGGAGTGGGGAGGGTCAAAGTTGAAAATTACAGAAAGGTCATTTTTTTGGAGGGGCATAATATTGTGATCAACATATCCAAATTTCTAAGTCATCCCCTCTCCTTTTAGGATGGAAAAAACCAAAAATGGGGGCAAAATAAGGGGATTTTCACCTTGATTCCGCTTTAAATGGGGTGGGGATGACCTAGGAAGCTGAAATTTGGATATGTTGATCACAATGGGAGTACTGTCCAATGGTATTATTTTGGACCTTTTTCATCCATTTGGGGTCATGTTATGCCCCTCCGAAAAAATGACCTTTATGTAATTTTCAACTTTGACCCTTCCCACTCCACAGGTCAACTCTAGCTCCCAAAAGAATCCCATTCCTCAAGTTTGACTTCATTTTATCAATTAGAACAGGTTTCAAGTCCCAAGTCACAAAACGTAAAATTATTTAGATCGACAGGTCAGTCGAAATCGTTAACTTTGCTTTCCAACGTAGGACTTGCACGAAATTTTTTGAACTGGACAAAGCTAGATCGAAAGAGCATGCAAAAATTCATCACCAGCTACAATTTCAAATGATGAAGTGTATTTTTCGACTTTTGATGAATTTTTGAAAACCAATAATTCAGACTAAAAATCCTAGAAATCTGAAATTTGGGATATACCCTATTTTCGACCTGCCAAATCGATTGGAAACTGTTTCAAATCGTTTTAAGCAATTTTGGAGCTTCCAGCAGATTCCTTATCCACTTCTTGGTCGAATTGACGTGGAATGACCAAGGTGTACTTCAAAAATAAGGCTTTTGACTAAAATTTCAAAAATATCAAATATGTATAGCCAAAAAAACACTGATTTTTCTCATGAAAATAACGTCGTTTTATTTCTCGAATCTCACGTTTTCCAAAGTTTTTGCCTCGCTGGACTCTGGTTGATTTTCTATTCCAGAATTTTAAATTTCTAAAAAGTTATTGTTCCAATTTAAAAAATGCCAGAGCTGAAAAAAATAAACTTATCGCAGCAAAAATGATCTTAAATAATTTTTTGAATCATAATTTGTCAAAATTTAGATTTTTTTTCAAACTGTCAAAAATTTTGATTTTTTTTGCAATAGGTCTTGTCTTTTGCTTGAATTGTCAGTCTCACTTTTCGTCGAAAGTTGCCAAAAATTCTCACTGTATTGCTGAAAACAGCCATAAAGTTGACCTATTTTACCAAAAAGTTCGTATTTATCTGACTAAAATTTGTGACAAAGTGCCACTTTTTTGCGAATAATTTCCAAGAAGTCCTGTTTTTTGCTGAAATTATTTTCTTTTGAGGACTCCTTCTTCTTAAAAGAACCTATTATACTAATGAAATCCTATTTTCTCCCAAAAGGACCCTTTTTGTTAAAATCACCTCACCGAATCCTCTCTTTAAAGATGTCGAAATAAAGAACTTTCCAACTTGGCTGCTTTGTTATCAACATCGTCATTCGACTTCCACACGTACTGTAGTCGACTATTTCGGATGCTTTATTACTCGTACGCGTCAAAATAGAATTCTTTTCAGCTGTTTGTATTTTTTTTCCACCGCTGCAGCTACTGCTACGAGGAGCAAACAGCGATAAAAGTCATACGACTTGACGAGAATATAATAAAGCGTGACATCATGTACATACGATGATTAGATAAAATTATTTGTTTTATCTCGCTGGACGAGAAAAATTTGCGTCTCTAAGCAGTAAGCAATCGTTCGACTCCGACTACGACTCGTGTTTGCGTTGAGCTTATAGCATGGCACATGCATAAGCATAATATAAAGCACATACTCACATATGCATGTATTTTGCTTATACATATGTACAAGACGTGGGCTGAAAAATTTACTATAGTATGCCGTATGGCAGATCATTGAACCCAGCATCAGGCGACTGCGCGGTGCGGTATAACGTTTATTCGCATTGTAATCCCACCATAGCAAGCAACAGCGAGCAATTTTTTATCAAGTCTAGAACAGCGTGCATTTGCAATTTTGCACTTTCAAGTTCTACTAAACATTCTTTCGACATGAGCAAATTTTTCAAAGTTAGTTTTTTCCATTTTAGTTTGATAAATGTCACAAGAGGCAACAGACAACTACAGAATTCAAAATGTTAAGAATATTGTGACATGGGCACGCAAACGTCACTGATTTCGATTTTTCCACGATCTCAATTCGAGCCTCTCAAACAGAGGTTCAAATTTACATACAAAATTTCAAAAATTGAGTCATGGTACAAAAATCCGGAATTTTTAGATCACTGATTCCAGCAATTTATTCGACTGTTTTTATCCTGATCCCTATTTTAGCCCCCCCCCCTTCCCCCACCGGAGTTGAGGTTCCAAAATTTTGACACGACGATGTGGAAATGTGGGGTTTTGAAGTATCTGATTTCGAATTTTTCGATCGATTCATCCCCCCCCCCCCATTCAATCGAAAATCGAGCTCCGGAAGCAAGATTCAATTTTCAAAACTTCGAAATTCTGCGTTTTTGAGGTTTCTAATTTTGATTTTGACATGGATATGTTTTTTGTGGGCCGAGGATTTTCCCAAAATTTTCAATACCCTGATTCGTGTAACGTGCTGAAATTTAAGACACTGACTTTTGAAAAAAGAAAAAAATCCACATTAGTAAATTGGTAAATTGGTAAATTTTGGTAAATCGGTAAATTTTGGTAAATCGGTAAATTTTGGTAAATCGGTAAATTTTGGTAAATCGATAAATTTTGGTAAATCGGTAAATTTTGGTAAATTGGTAAATTTTGGTAAATTGGTAAATTATGGTAAATTGGTAAATTTTGGTGAATTGGTAAATTTTGGTAAATTTGTACATTTTGGTAAATTGGTCAATTTTGAGGTAATGTCTGGTAAATTACTGAGGTAAATGTTATAAATTGCTGAAGTGGGGTTATTTTTGGTAAATTGGTAAATTTTTGTAGCAAAGTCGGTTAATCTTGCGAACTGCGCAAGATGTTTTTTTTCAATTGATCTGATCCCTGATTCGCAATTTTAGTCCAAGAAATGACGTTCAATATTCAAAATTTGAGAAAAACATTTCAATAATTTTGAAAAAAAAAAAAACGGAACACAACAAATTGAAATGTTTGAAACTTTTTGACAAATTTTTGGCAACAAAATGAGAGTTATTGCAATTTTTGGAAAAATAAAACGAGACTTGGACAATTTTAACGAAATGAAGGGGTTATTGTAATTTTTACCAAAAAAGCGAGACATGAAATTTTTCGCTAAAAGTTACAATTTTCAATAATTTTGTTAAAAAGTGATAATACCTACTGATTTTACCATTTCTGGCAAAAAGCAAGGCTTTGACAATTTTATCAAAATGCAGGAGTTTTGGTGAGTTTTTAAGGTGAAAAAGTGATACATTTTGGGAATTTTTCTGCTTAAAAAAAAACAAGACTTTCAGGCATCGTACCCAAATTTTTCTAAAAAAAAGTGACTTTAGTGACTTTCATCAGTGAAAAAAGTGACCAAAAAAGTGACCATTTTTTTTTAAATTCCAGCGTTCAGGAGAGCAAAAAATCGAAAAACGAAAGCAAAAAAACGTTCAATATCTCTCCTAAAAACTATTACTTTATTCTCTAGTCTGGCCCCACCGGAAAATCCGTTTTTTTTTAAATGTGAGAACGAGTACTTGGCTCATTTTTTTATTTTTAAAATTATAGAATTTGAATGATGTTTTTTTGAAGGAAGTTGATTTTGAAAATGAAAAAAGACAGGCCTAATCGAGGGCGAAAGCTCTTGAAAATTTGTATTTTAAGAGGCATAAAAACGATGTTTTTTTTGTGAGAAATTTGTTTTTTGGCTTTAGTACTTGATTTTTAAAAAAATAAATTTTATCTTTATTTTGAAAAAGAAAAGAAAACAAGCCCGAGCGAAGCGAGGGCAAAAGCTTTCGAAAATTGATGTTTCGAAAAGTAAAAATTTGTGTTTTTAATATTCTGAAATTGTTTAATAAAGAAAATTCGCATAAAACCCTTCGAAAATGAGTAAAAAAAAGATACCTAATTTGGGTTAAAAACGTTTTTCTTGTTTAAAAAACGAAAAAAAATTCAAAAAAGAGACTTTTTTAAAAGAAAAGTGACCAATAGCGACTTTTTGATGAAAAAAGTAACCAAAAGTGACTTTTCGTGAAAAAAGTGACTAAGTCACTATAAAAGTGACCCAGTAAGATGCCTGGACTTTTAAATGCCTACTTTTTTTTTAAAAAAGTGAAAATTTTTAGCAATTGCAAGAATTTTTTCGAAAAACAAAAATTTGAAAATTTTAGCGAAATCACCAATTTTTTGAACCAACGACATTCCTTTGTAGTAATTTTAGGCAGAAAAAATTGCATAAAAGTTGGAATTTTTGGATATTTTTTGGAAAAAGCAGCACTTTTTGAAACTTATTGGCAAAAAATGATAAGCTACTTTTTGCCAATTTCTGACAAAAAAACGAGACTTTGAGAAAAAAAGTAAAAATCTAAAATTTGACAATTTCTGAGAACTACATATTGACCAAGAAATCACATTTTTTTGAAAAATTATTTCGAAAAGTGAGAACACCTCTTGGTAATTTTTTGGCAATTTTAGTTTAAAAAATTGCATTTTTCAAATGCTAAAAATCAAGAATTCTCGTCAATTTTTGGTAAAAAGCAAGACTTTTGGATAATTTTTGGAAAGAACTTTTCGAATTTTTTGCACAAAACCAAGAATTTTTGACAATTTTTGGCAAAAAGTAAAACTGGTACTTTCATAAAAAGTAGAACTTTCTAGTTTTTTTGTAATTAGTAACAAAAAATACTCCTTTTTCGCGATCTTCGTTGAAAATGGGAGACTTTTTTTTGAGAGTTTTTAGCACCGAAGTGAGAAGTTACACAATTTTTGCCAAAAATGCTAACTTTTTGGTAAAATGAAGTGAAACTTATGGAAAATTTGCGAACAAAGGGAGACTTTTTCGATTTTTTTGCAAAAAAAAAAAAAATAATTACAATTTTTGAAAATTTTTTGAAAAGCGTTTCCAATTTTTGGCAAAAAGCAACAGATTGATCATTTTAGCAAGAAAGCAGGATTTATTGGGAATTGGGTAGTTGGCAAAAAAAGTAGGTAATACTTTTAGACAATTTCTGATTTTTTTTTCAATGAAGTGATCATCTTTAGGAATTTTGATAACGAGCAAAAATTTTTTCAGAAAGCGTTAATTGACAAATTTTTGGAAATTGGCGAAGAAATTACATTTTTTTTGCAATTCTTGACAATTATTTCACATGGAAAAAAATGCTAAAAGCCAGACTTATGAACAATTTTTGTAAAAAGGTAAGACTTTTTGGTTTTTTTTTTGCAAACCGAGAACTTTCGAGAATTTTTTGGCATGGTATTTTTTAGAGTAAAAAAAACATTGACAATAATTTCAACAAAAAGTGAACTGTTTCAAGTATGAGATTTGGCCATTTCGTTGAAAACCCCTCCTTTATTAGTCTCAAAATATGACGAGATAAGCTAGAAACAGAAACCAAACCATTTCAGATCTTTTCCCTCTCTTCAATTTCCATATTTTTATCGACGATTCTCGTATTATTTTGTACAGCTCGTTTTAGTTCATACACACAGAGGAAAACATACCAAGATAAATTAAAGTACCTACATAGCATTCGTCAACGAAGCTATTTTTTCATGTCACGTGGTATTCGATTCTGTTTACTATGCTGTTCAGTCTATCTATATCTGCTGCTGGTATGTGAGAGATTAGATAATATTAATTAATAAAAAAAATAATGGTAAATAAAATTAGTCACGATGTAAAAGAGTGGTTGATGATAGTGTTGCAAAGACGACTCGAACTTGTAATTCGCGGAATGCGAATACCCTAGTGCAATTTTTTCCCCCCTTTGTTGGTCACTGGCCTGGGTCATGAATGGCGTTATAGGTTAAGCGTGTGCCGCGTGCTGGCGCGTGGACGCGTGCTCGTGGTCACACGTATATTGTACGTCGTCGTATTGGCTTCCCATAGCCATTTTGCGAATAATAACCACGAGTTATATAGGAAAGGAAGGTGCGTACTGCGTACAGCGCGAAGTATGTGTATTCCGCAAGATTAGCGGTATTTTATGATGACATAGAATATTGTATTGTTACATCGTCGTGGTCGTTGTACTCGATATAGAATCGATCGGGTTCTTATTGGACTAGAACATGCCAAGTCAAACGTCGAAAACGTATTACAGCCACTGGTAGTCCGGCATAAATAGCGATAGGAATAAATGCACCCCCTCCCCCCCCCCGGATCTTCAGGAACAACTTTTTTCTTGAAAGTGGCATCCTAAAGAACATTTTAAAGCAAACTTGCCAGCAAAAAGTTGGCCCTAATAACAAAATAGCAGCTACTCATATTTTCATCAACAAGTCAGCCGAAGTTACAGATTTTGCCTTCCAGCATTGGATCGCAGGAAATTTTTTGAACTGGACAAAGCTAGATTGAAAGAGCGTGCAAAAATTTAATACCAGCTAAAATTTCGAGTTCTGAGGTGCATTTTTCGATTTTTGGCGAATTTTTGAAAATCAAATCCAAGGAGAGCTGAAATTTGGAATACTTACACCCTTTTTTTCGACCTGACAATAATCGATTGGAAACGGTTTCAAACCATTTTGAGCAGTTCTGGAGCCTCCAGCGACTTTCTGGAAACTACTGGAGCCTGCAGTAAGTTTTTGAAACTTGAAATTTTCGCAAAGTCTCATCAAATGCAGTTGGAAAGCCGAAATTCATTCCGTAAGCTAATTTTAATACGCTAAGAAGTCGGCTGCAAGTAGATTTCAAGTCGTTTTGGAGCCTCAAGTGACTTTTTGAAAATTTCTGGAGCCTCAGCAGAAAAGTAATTTTTTACATTTTCAAAGAAGTATGAAATCGATGGACAAAAATATATTTCACAGGGTGTTTAACGTTCCTGCTAGTCATGCAACCTCTGCAAAAGTCTTGATTTTTGCTGACGAGTCCAGAAAGTCCTTTTCATGATGAAGTCCCGTTTTTCTTTTTCAAGCAGACTTCAAATTACCAAATTCATTCCCCTTTTTTCTGGAATTTTGAAAAAATTTCGTAGGAAAGAGCTCATTTGTCAAACAGGCTATATTGGCGTTTCTTTATATTCAAATAGAGTACTTTTTGTTCAAATTCAAGAAATGTTCAAATTTTAAATCAGAAAAAAAACCCTCCCTGCGTAAAAATTTTATTTTACTTCTGAAAACATGAATTTTTGAAAACTTTTGGCCTCGCTTTACTTTGGCTTGTTTGATTTTCTTTTTCAAGTTTTTTTTTTTAAAATCATTATTCAATTTTCAACATTTTTAAGCATAAGGATCTATTGCTCCCCCCCCCTCCTCCCGTCAATCTTCCGGGACAACTTTTTTCTTAAATAGATCAGGCAAAAATTCATCACCAGTCAAAATTTCAAGTGCTAAAGTGCCTTTTTTGATTTTTGGTGAATTTTTGAAAATCAAATTTAGGCTCAAAATGAAGAAAAAAAATCAAAATTTTACCAAATTGACCAAGAAAGCTGAAAATTTGAGATATACCCTATTTTCGACACGCCAAATCGATTGGAAACTCTTTCAAACCGTTTTGAGCAAATCTGGAGCCTCCAGCAGATTTTTGAAACTCGAAATTCCCACAAAATTTCATCAAATGGAGTTGGAAAGCCGAAATTCATTCTGCAAACTTGTTTCAATACGTTACGAAGTCGACTGAAAGTGGATTTCAAGTCCTTTTGGAGCCTTCAGCGACTTTTTGAAAATTTCTGGAGGCTCCAGTAGATTTTTGAAACTCGAAATTTCCCAGAATTTCATCAAATGGAGTTGGAAAGCCGAAATTCATTCTGCAAACTTGTTTCAATACGTTACGAAGTCGACTTAAAGTGGATTTCAAGTCCTTTTGGAGCCTCCAGCGACTTTTTGAAAATTGCTGGAGCCTCCAGTAGATTTTTGAAACTCGAAATTTCCCAAAATTTCATCACATAGAGATGGAAAGCCAAAATTTACTCTGCACTCCAATTTTAACACCCTCTGAAGACGACTTCATGTGGATTTAAGTCATTTTGGAGCCTCCAACAACTTTTTGAAAACTACTGGAGCCTCCAGTAGATTTTTGAAACTTGAAATTTCCCAAAATTTCATCAATTGGAGATGTAAAGCCAAAATTCATTTTGCAAACTTATTTCAATACGCTACGAAGTCGACTGCTGATGGATTTCAAGTCGTTTTGAAACTTCCAGCGATTTATTGAAAGGTTGTATGGCGTTTTTTGGAAAATTGAAATTCAAAAACGAGCTGGACGCTTCAAAACCATTTGAAACCACCATTTCAGCTTGCTAACTCCATTACATGAAATGTTGTGGGAATTTCAAGTTTCAAAAATCTGGTGGAGATTCCAGTATTAATTTTCAAAAAGACACTGGAGGCTCCAAAATGACTTAAACCCACCTGAAGTCGTCTTCAGAGGGAGTTAAAATTGAAGTGCAGGGTAAATTTCGGCTTTCAATCTCCGTTTGACGGAATTTTGTGGGAATTTCGAGTTTCAAAAACCTACTGGAGGCTCCAGAATTGCTCAAAATGGTTTGAAACAGTTTCCAATCGATTTGGCATGTCGAAAATAGGGTATACCTCAAATTTCAGCTCTCTTGGTCAATTTGGTAAAATTTTGATTTTTTCCTCATTTTTGGCCTAAATTTGATTTTTAAAAATTGACCAAAAATCGAAAAAGACACTTTAGCACTTGAAATTTTGACAGGTGATGAATTTTTGCCTGATCATTCGATCTGCCTTTGTACGATTTAAAAAAATTGGGCAAGTCCTATGTTTGAACGCAAAATCTGCAATTTCGGCTTACCTGTCAATCAAAATGGCCGCCATTTCGTAAGTAGGGCCACTTTTTTTGGAGGACAAGGGCTAGAAATGTTCCTGGGTCATTCCACGTCAATTGAACTAGGAAGTGGTAGGAGGGGGTCGGCGATTTTTTTGAAATTTTTCCTGGGGAAAGACCTTCCGAAGGGATGACCAATGGTGCAAATCGCAGCCCTCTAGCCCATTTTTAAAGGCAGCCAGGGGGTGTCAAAGTTCTCAGTGAACCTAAAATATCATCCATTTCAGCAGTGGATTACTCGATAACCGCGGTACCTACCAAAACTGAACATTTTCCCATAGTTAGGGGGTTTGAAAGGCTTTTTGGCGATATCATAAAAATCAGTGTTGCCACTTTTTTCCGTACAAAAACTTAGCTCAAAAAGTTTCAAAACGTAGTTTTCATATCGTTCCGATTCTCAAAAATTCTGAAAAAATATATTATGGCCAACGTTTCATGCTGAACAACATCTTAAAACATTGAGATGGTACCATGTTGCAAAGTTGATTTTAAAAAATTTAAAGTTTGTGAAAAAATGCGATTTTTTTATTTAAAACATGAAAAAATGTTTTGATAGGTGAAGTTGACCCATTTGACCCCTATTTTCACGTTTCTGCTGAAAAAGTTGAAAAAACCCTTTCACTCGATAAAATAAACTCCTCACAAAAAAATCAAAATTCGAAAAAATTCAATTTTCAATTTCAAACATCAAAAAAAGTTTAAATTTATTCAGTTGTCTTATTTTGACATCTTTCTGACGTATTTCATGAAAAAGTTGATAAAAATCACAATCACAACAAAAAAATGAAAATTCGTTCATTTTTTGACCCTTTCCAAATTTTGATTTTTTTGTGAGGAGTTCATTTTGTAATTTCTTAAGCTGAATTGTTTTTGTTTTGGTGTACAAAAGTGCCACTGCCAGTTTGATGGTTGACAAAAAATTGTAAACGAATCTCACGAAGAGCAATAGCCCAAAATAACGCCAACAGTTTGAGAAATTACCCGAGGGGAGGATTCCGGAATTCGGTTAAATCATTCGGGAGAAAATAATCCCACATTGACCTTTTCGAAGAGGTAGTACCATCAAAATGAGGACACATCAATCAACCGTTGACAACTCCAGCACCGAGTGTCTGTCCACGAACTTTTCATTCTGTCATTCGTCGCATCCAATTCACCTCGCACCATTCTTATACATATGTGACGCTGATCACTGTGAAGAGATACGAGGATAGCAGATACCAAAGAAAATAGTACACGGATGACGATTACTACTGAGATAACGTCAACATCGGCCACCGGTCGACTACATGCCTGATGCCATGTGGATGTGGACTCGCGTCGTCATCATCATCACCATCACCATCACCATCGTGGTTGCTGTCGCCAGCAGCGAACCCGACCTTACTCAGCGATCTGCTGCATAACTTATATGTGTATATACAGCATACACATCACATTACACATATATAGAGTCGTACTACATAACGGATACCAAATGAACCGTTAGGTTTTTTTTTCTTTTCCTTAAACAATGATGTTAATCTATCGAGTCTAGTTGATCGGTGTGTGCGTGAGTGCGGGTGCGCCGTATCCCGCGTGTACCGGTTCACGCCACATCCATACGTCTTGAATCCGCTGCATGGTTGCTTTTTTTAAAGTCTTTTCTTCCCCTCGTACTCGTAGCGCCTTTTTACCCATTTTTACGACGCGGTCGGTGAAAAAAAAACCGTCTGGTCGACCTTCGTCTGTTACGTAAACGTATGTAGCGCCGCTACAGCCATCATCATCATCCCATACGCCATCCATCTTACAATTTAACAACGAATAACGGAACAGCAGCAATGGCACACAACACAACTGCTGCCTGCCGCAGAGAAAGAGGATGAAAGAAGTAAAGTAAAAAAAAGGCAACTATTTTAAAACTTGCCCACCTGCATTTGTGTATTGGTATTGGTGGTTGGTTACGTTGTTTATTTATATACTCTTATGCGAGCTGACATTGCTATTGCCAATTGCCATTGCCACAGCCCTGGCGGCGGTCAAGACCACGGCCACGTAAAACTAGACTAGTTTGTCGTAAGCTACTAAGATGATTCCTATATCAACTAGCCACACTAGCCAAGGGTGAACGATCTCGGAGATTTTTGCCAAATGTTGTGGGTAGCCTGATCCGTTATGTATCCGTGTTAGTGTAGCGGAGATTCCAGAATCCATCGTCTGTGTACCACTATATATACCTGCTGCCTACGAATTACAATAACCTGGGTATTCGGTACCCTGGTTCGAGCTGTGCAGCACACCTATGCCCACAGCTGCGGGCTATAATAGTGATTTTTCTTCAACTAACGTTACTATTTGTGAGAGATTTTCGTATTATTCGTCCTCGTACTTTTCAAAAGGTTCGATAAAATTGCGAAAACAGTTTCAAACTAGAAAGATTTTTTTGCAAAAGGTGCACGATTTCCAGCCGATCTCAAACCCTTTTACAAAATTACAGCTTTCTGCCATACTTATTCAAAACTTCACCAAATGCACGGAAATTGACGAGGGGATAGAGGTGTCTCCCCCCCTCCTTCAGAAAAATTTAGGAGAAAAATTGAGAATATTGGGGGGAAATTGCAGAGTGAGTTCGAAAAGGTGGGAAATTTGAGAAGAAATCTGTAAGCAAGGAAAATCAAAGAATTATCAAAAACCGTGTTTTTTTTACTTTCTGAATTACGTAGGTATAAATTTTCGAAATTTTTCGCCCTCTCGCTTGTTCCAGATCATTTTCATTTTACTTTTCCTGACCAAAGTTGGAGAGTAGAAAACTTCACTGCTCACATCAAAAATGATTTTGTTTCTCGCTCTTGAAATTTTTCAAAAAAAAAAAAAGTCTCTCCAAATGTTGAATCTACGAAAATCAAATTTTTGCATCAGATATTTTACTTTACGAATTCTCAATTTTTTCAAATCTTCTTACTCGCGCTTCGCTCGGACAAATTTGAATTCTACTGTGCAATTTTTCAAAAATGAAAAATATTGCTCTGGAGTCTGGAGAGGCTAAAAATCAGCTTTGGAGCATACAACTTTGGTGGGTGCTTATTGAGAGTTTCCTGTTTTTTGAAATCGTTGAAAAAAATATCAATTTTTTTCTTGCAAAACTTGTCAGAGAGTCCAATTTTTGTCAAAATTTTCAATAAGGTCCTTTTTTTGCCAAAATCTTCAAAAAGGTCCTTTTTGCAGAAAATTTTCAAAAAGTCTCAAAACTAGTCAAAATTTTTGTTTTCTGCCAAAATTGCGAAAAATTACCATTTCTTGTAAAATTTGTTGAAGAGGGTTTCAATTTTTTGTCAGCATTTAAAATTGTTAGAAAACATTATTTTTCTTGCCAAAATTGTCAAAGGAGCCCAATTTTTGTAAAAAATTTTGACACGGTCATTTTTTGTCAAAATTGTCAAAAAGTCTCAAATTTTGTTTACATTTTTGTTTTTTGCCAAAATTGCCAAAAATTACTATGTCCAATTTTTGTCAAAATCTTCAAAAAGGTCCTTTTTGTGTCTAAATTATTAAAAAAACTCAAATTCAGTCTGAATTTTTGTTTTCTGCGATAATTGGCAAAAATTAAAGGTCCCTTTTTTGGGTCAAAACTGTCAAAAAGTCGCAAATTTTGTCTGAATTTCTGTTATTTGCCGAAATTGTCTAAAATTACCAAGAGTCCAATTATTTTTCTCAAAATTTTCAAAAAGTTCCTTTTTTGTCAAAATCTCCAAAAAAGTCCTTTTTTGTCAAAATCTTCAAAAAGGTCCTTTTTTTGACAAAATTGTTGAAAAGTCTCAAATTCAGTCTGAATTGTTATTTTCTGTGATAGGTAATTGCCAAAAATTAAAGGTCCCTTTTTTTGGTCAAAATTGTCAAAATGTCTCAAATTTTGTCTGAATTTCTGTTATCTGCCAAAATTGTCTAAAATTACTGTGAGAGTCCAATTTTTGTCAAAATTTTCAAAAAGGTCCTTTTTTTGTCAAAATCTTCAAAAAGGTCCTTTTTTGTAAAAATTGACAAAAAGTCTTAAATTTTGTCTAAATTTTTATTTTCTGCCAAAATTGTCAAAAACTACTATGAGAGTCCAATTTTTGTCAAAATCTGCAAAAAGGTCCCCTTTTTTTGGTCAAAATAGTCAAAAAGTCTCAACTTTTGTCTGAATTTTTGTTTTCTGCCAGAATTGCCAAGATTGTCAACAATTTTCAAAAAGGTCATTTTTTTGTCAAAATCTTCAAAAAGGTCATTTTTTGTCAAAATCTGCAAATAGGTCCACTTTTTTTGGTCAAAATTGTCAAAAAGTCTCAAACATTGTCTAAATTTTTGTTTTTTGCCAACATTGTTAAAAACTACTATGAGAGTCCAATTTTTGTCAAAATCTTCAAAAAGGTCCCCTTTTTTGGTCAAAATTGTCAAAAAGTCTTAAATTTTGTCTGAATTTTTGTTTTCTGCCAGAATTGTCAAAATTGTCAACAATTTTCAAAAAGGTCAATTCTTTGTCAAAAATCTTCAAAAAGGTCATTTTTTGTCAAAAATCTCCAAACAGGTCATTTCTTTGTCAAAATCTTCAAAAAAGTCCTTTTTTTTATCAAAATTGTCAAAAAGTGTCTAAATGTCTAAATTTTTGTTTTCTGCCAAAATTGCCAAATATTACTACTTCTTATAAAATTTGTCTAAGAGGATTTCAATTTTTGTCAACATTTAAAATTGTTAGATAGAAAACATAATTTTTTTAGCTAAATTGTCAAAAGGGTCCAATCTTTGTCAAAATGTTCAAAAATGTCCTTTCTTTGTCAAAATTGTTAAAAAGTATCCAAAGGTCTGAATTTTGGTTTTCTGCCAAAATTGCCAAAAATTACTAGGTACTTCTTGTAAAATGTATCAAAGAGGATTGAGAGCCCAATTTTTGTCAAAATCTTCAAAAAGGTCATTTTTTAAATCAAAATTGTCAATTGTTGTTTTCTGCCTAAATTGCCAAAAGTTACTATTTCCTGTAAAATTTGTCGAAAAAGGTATCAATTTTTGTCAACATTTAAGTAAAATTGTTAAAAAACAATTTTTTTTTTTTAAATTGTCAAAAAAGTCTAGAATTTTTGTAAAAATTATCAAAAAGGTGTTTTTTTGGTCAAAATTGCGAAAAGGTGCCAAATTTTGTCTAAATTTGTGTAACCAAACTGAAACCCCAGTTTCAGAAATGTTATCTTTTCAAGTGTTGACTCAATGCGAAATATTGGAGAAGAAAAAATTTTTAAAACACGAATTTCTCCAAAAATGAGCGCTTCGCAAATTTTTAGCCACTCATTAGAAGAACCTTAAAGGTCTTGAAATCAATCACAACTTCTTCAGAAACAATTTAAATGCACTAGAGAAAAGTCAACAATAATCGAGGCTCCAGAACAGTTACCTATTTCTCTTCTGCAAATCATTCGGTTAATGGAGAGCTTTGCCAGCAGTTGCAACTTTACGACACTTAATGGTCTTGCTTTTGCTGGAAGTAACACAGCTTGACGATAATATTATGAGTAAGCTGTACCTACATTACGATGGATGGAGTATTAAAATTTATAGCCCATGTATAGAAAACGAGTCATGAGTACACATGTGTTATGTAGTGTGCATGTTTGTTTAATATGCTATGTACGAGTAAGTTACTGAATGCTAGTATTTTTCAACAATACAATTACCGTCGCGTGTAATATTAATTATCGGCAAGTCGTTCGTTCGTTCATTTATTTACCTAACTGTACCGCATATACGTACTTGTACCTAGCTGCACCTACCTATTAAATTAATGGTAAATCAATGCTCGACTAGCTTAGTAAACCCAATTGCTTATTTGCCTATTTTTGTAGAGTTGAATGTTGACGGATGTCTGTCACGAGTTTCAACTCCACTCACCTTAATCCTTATCCACAGGCTACACCACATTTTCAGCCACTCGGGTCACTTAGAAAAAATACCAATCAATACAGACAGATGTCGTTCAATCTCCAAAGGTAGCTCCTCTAGTTCTTGAGACACTACTCAGTATAGAAATCATAATTAGCCACCCTATTCACTTGGCCAGCGAGGTAAAGTAAAGCTCACCGAAGAACCCTGACACCTCTTGCCCGAACTGAAGACGAGGATAATCATTCAACATTAATTTTTCCACACAGACACGGCGCTAGTACAGTAATTCACGATGGTCATATTCGCCATTAGGTCTACGTGCTATTTCCTCATCTCACTATAACGATTCACTTTCTTTTCAAGCGATGCGGCGCGTATTCATTCGTACATATAAAATGGCCGAGTTAAATGGACGACCACGACCTTGAAGGAAGTAGAATACTACACGAGTTTTACAACGGTGCGTGATGATGATGGACCAGTTGCAGTTATTGCAATCGAAAATATGCAGACTGGTGTAATTCTTATTTCGTTCTTCTTTCTGATCGTTTCATTCACAGTATCATCTTTAATGGTGCCAATGCCATCATACTGCTGTCTGCTTCCTCATCATGTATGCAGAAACATGTTGCCAGTGATGAGTAAATCTTGTTGCATTGCAGTTTGTGATTTTATTAGTAAGGGTCATTCCATTGGGGTTTGGTGATAAATGAAATCGATTCATTCTTGGCTTGTGTGTTTCTGAGCCTTTCCGTAGGAGCAATTGATTCCTATAGTGCCAAAAATGAACAAATTTTATCACTTAACATTCCACAGAATTGAAAGAATTGAATTTTCCGAGGTTAAGGGTGATTAATTTGTAAGGAATATTGTGATTTTTTTTTCTTATTCGACAAGGTTTATTAATCTTTAGGAGACCTTAAATGAGTAATATATCCGACTTTGAACAAGTTAGTTACATGACATGTGTAATTGTGTAGGGTATATTTCTCCAGTGAAAGTACTCTATTTATTTTTTATAATATCTATGTATGACCAAGGCGTGAGGTTTTAAACGATGGAAGACTCTTTGCTGTGCGCTCATTTTGAGAGTTTTCAACTTGGAAAATTCTTTTATCCATTTTTTGAAGTAGTTCCCAAATGTTACTTGAGCTTGGCTGCTGTTCAATCTTCTAGTTCCACTGATTCAACTCATCATCATCTGATTCCTCAGTGTTATTCTTTGGAAAATTTCTTCTTTTGACAATTTTGGCTTATTCAGGTTTTTCAGTTGTTGTTATCTGCTCCTGGCTTTGAGTGGTCCTTTGGTATCAATACAATTCATCTTGCGCAATCGCATACCTGTGACAATTCATTCTCATGAGAAAATTCATCTACTGAGAACAAATTTTCATGCAAGATGAATTTTCTCTAGATATAAATTGTCTCCAGTGTGCAATTGCGAGTGGTAAATTGCTCAAGATGAACTGTCTCTAAATCGGTCCTTTGCTTGACACGATCAGATTCTGTCATCTTTGGTTTAGATATAGCAACAACTTTTGTTTGATATACTGGACACCCTTCCCAGTTGGCTGTATGATCACCATCACAATTAGCAACACCTAGCTGGGTCTTCTTTCTTATTCCTACATTGCTGCTTTGTTTCATGGTCTGATCCACATTTGACACATCTGAGTTTCCTTGCGCAGTATGTTTTGGTGTGACCAACTTGCTGACAGTTTTTACATTGAGGTAGCTCTCTCTTTTTTGCTGAAGAAACTACCTTTATTTTTGTGTGCAACAAGAACCCCATTTCATAAATAGACCGGTTCATGGTGAGATATTCGGTTTTAATAAGCGTATGGGTACGGTGTGAATTTAACTAATATTTCATAGTCGAACACCGGGACAACTTTTGCATAAGAAAAACAATGCTTAGACACCCACTATATTCACACAACACTAATACGCGAACGGGTCTATTGTCACCTTAACCCTTTCACACCAGCTGGAACAGCATATGCCCCAGCAACTTTGAACAAATCTACTGGGAACTTCTGCGACACATTTTTCCTGCGGACTGGGTCCCATCAGTAGAGTAAAGTGTTAGGAATCGATTGAGACAACTCGCAATTTTTTGGCTCATGTTATAGCAACACTGAATTATTTTTTCCGCAAAAACATGTTTTTCAGTAAAAATGTGAAATCTGAGCAACTAGTTGGTAATAATTAAAAATTTATTGCAAACACAGGGAATGATTATGCCCGGCAACGAATTTATATTTGAAAATCATTGCCTAAGTTGCAAAGTAGCGTATGTCCATCTGTTCACTTGATACCTCGTGTAAAAGTGCATTCAATCTGGAGCGTCTATTGGGTTTTAGTGTTCAACCAATGGGTAGCTATGTCAGAGACATGCCACCAGCATATCTATGTATTAGTTGAACACTAAAACCCAATAGATAGTGCTCCAGATTGAAGGCACTTTTACACGAGGTAGCAAGTGAACAGATGGACATATGCTACTTTGCAACTTAGGCAACAAAATAGATAGAATAAGCTATACTTTGGTATTAAAAAAAAATAATTTTGATTAATTTTTGAGGGAGCAAATTCAAAAACAAAAATGTAAATAGGTTTTATTCAATAATTTTTTGATATTTTTGAGCTGTTTTGGGTGTTATTTTTTCAAGAAATCGAAAAAAGGACGATTTCAGTCTGTCAGGAATGTTTTTCCGCATAATGTTATGTCCATATTTCATCGAATCTGGTGCATTACTCACAGAGAAATCCTCTGTCAAAGGAAATTGATGTCTCAATTTTGGTAAAATTTTGTAAAAATGTCAATTTTTTGAAATTTTAATATTTTATTAGCAAAAAGGTGTTTTTAAAAATTTTTTCTCACTTGCATCCAAAATACAAATTTTTTACATGACTTTTTGCATACTGGAATGATATTATTGGTATTGTCCCACTAATTTTTGCAAATTTTAAACACTGATGGGGCACATGCTGTCCCGGGACAAATTTTCAAAGTCCACGGCTGGGACATATGTGTTCCCACCTCAATATCTCGAGTGTGAGTTGA
Organism: Planococcus citri; assembly: GCF_950023065.1. NCBI lineage: Eukaryota > Metazoa > Arthropoda > Insecta > Hemiptera > Pseudococcidae > Planococcus > Planococcus citri. The sequence goes on from NC_088680.1 coordinate 66,556,163, forward strand.
GGAAAAAATCTGTACCAAACTTCTGTTGCTTAGAGATGCCCAAGGAACGATTTAATGTAAAAAAATTGGAGGAGGGATGCAAAACCAATATTCGGTGCAAAAGGGTTAAAGCTGAAACCGAGTATGTCGATAAAAAAATCATCTTCGTGCATCACTGATCAGACTCTAGGAATGCCTTGAATGGGAAAATTTGCATCCAGATGCAGCAAAAGTGCACTTGGAAGAAGCACAAAGCTAACCAATGTTCAATCAGGACTCAACAAACCCGTCTGAGCAAATCCAAACCTTATCAGTGATGAGATAAATTGTACTTTTTTTCATGGACATACTAGGTTTCAGCGTTAAGGTAACGAAATGGCCCTGTTGTTCCCTTTGGAACTAAGGCACACATAAAAAAGTGGTAATGCCACATTCTACGATTTTTTACACACAATTCCTCCAGATTCATATTTTTTCAGCTCTATTTTTTTGATAATTTCATTGGTGAATGAATAGCATCATGTCCAACTTTAATCAATTCTAATTTGATATCCCCAGGTGAAGTGGAAGGTTGTAGCCCCCTTATAACTACCCGATAGGGTTTATCTTGTTTCAACTGATTATGGTGCTCAATTCCATAATATACCTTTTGTGATTAGGACTCTTCCTTATAGCCTCCAATGCACTATAAACTGTTCTAAAGCATTGCTCATTTGAACATGCTATTCAAACATCTCCATTAGAGAAGGATTTTTAACAAATTCGAATGATATTTTGTACGTGGACAAGTTCGAGCCGATTATTTAAATTCTTCGGCATTACGAACGGATTACAATGTTTAGGAGATGTGACTCTAAAGTCGAATATACTGCATAGGCACAGGCTATATACCTAGGCCTATAAGTCTCGAACAAAAGAATACTACACGAATACGATTATTCAAGTACGAGTGTACAGGCCAGGGAAATACCTCGCGACAAATGCATATCACCGTTATACTTTTTTACATTTTAGTGATAATGGTTATATGTAATAATAGCGACGAGCTAACCTACGAGTACGAGGCAGTGAGGCACGAGCAAGTACGTTTTTAGCTTGTTAATGAAATACGTGAGTCTTTTTATCACACGAATTTGTATAAGCATGTTACACCAAATACCAGTATCAACGACAGCCACTATACTTTACTAGCTTAAATATATACCAACAAATTTGTCTACGTTTGTCCCAAGCTGTGTATGTACTTTTTTCCATCTAACCTGATTTTCTATACCTATGTACTTTCTTACATTCTTATCAGGTCAACTTTTACAGACTTGAACTCCTACTAGAGTTTCGATTTCACCTGGTTGTATAGCTTTCCAACTTAACTGAGCAAAATATTGTGAAAATGTTAATTTTTAAACATTTGCTGGAGACTCCAGAACTGATCAAAATGGTTTGGAACGGATTTCAATCGATTTGGCAGGTCGAAAATAGGGTATATTTAAAATTTCAGCTATCTAGGTCAATTTGATGAAATTTTGAATTTTTTCTCCATCTTTTTTTGGCCCTTTGATTTTCAAAAATTCACAAGAAATCGAAAAATGCACTTCAGCATTAGTTGAACTGTTCCTCAACGAAGGTCAATACCTTGGAGAAACAATGTTCTCCCGAAATGAATACCATTTTGAGATCTAACAAATCAATTGTCAATTAGTCATGAATTTTTTGACTTCAACTAACCAGTAAAATAATGGTACCCAGATGAATCTAGATCTACGTATACTTCTGTAATTTGAACGAAACAAAAATCAAAGAAGGTATTGAGGACTCGTCGTCATATCGAGTCATCTAAGTCGTTTAAAATATTTCAATTTGTTCGATTTTAACCGTTACAAATTAACTGTTCGAACTCGGACTGTTTTAACAATTGGTCTCGATTTGGTAAAGATACACTCTCATATGACCTAACGGTCTGCGGCTCTGTGTATCGATGTCGTGTGTTGTGCCTGGCATGTAGTACTCGTATACTGCACTCCCGGTATCTATATTCTATATTAATTAGATACTAATACTATACATTATATTACAGTACCTATTACTGTACACTCTTTGTAGAGGCTTTAAGCTGTACGAGATACTAAACGAACATATCAGAGGCTCGGAGACGTTGACGACACGACACATACAACACAGGCTAAATAAACACAATGGTGTATTGTTTGAAAAATGACAACGAGCATTTTCAATTTATTATCGAGTTGCTTGCTGCATGTAGTTGAGAAAAATACTGCTTTGAACGAATGGGGCAAAGTTTAAGGAACATGTATCGAGATGTGGTATTTTCTCATTTTAATGCTACAGGAATCGACGAGGAAGAGCTGGGAACATGAGAGATTTTCAGTGTTTTTGATGTTTTTAGACTACATCAGATATCTTTAGGAAGAATTGATTCGGCAAATTTTTTTAAAAAAAATTGAGGTGTACTCAAAATGGGCTATTTTTCAATCCCGATTACCAAAATAAATTTTCAATGTAGGGATACGAAAATTTTCCGAAAAGTTTCTCTATGTAATGCCAACATAAAAATCAGAAAATTTCGAAAAATTTGAGAAGACAAGACCAAAATTTTGAGAAAAAATGATTTTCTCAAATGATCAATAGAAATCCATTGGTGCTGACCTCATTTCACCTGCAATGACAGGACAATTTCGTCACCAACCAGAAAAATTATTTTTGGATAAAATTTTTTTTGAATCAAAACATAATGAAATTTGCTTCATCATATTATTTTTGTTGTAAAATTTTTCTTAATCTTGAAAATACAACAAAATTTACAGAAAATTTTCAACCGTAGATACCTAGAACACCATTAATCAAGCACACGAATACGTATTACGTACTGATTGTCGGACACATACCTAACGGTCGCACGTGGCCACTTGGGCATGTTTTGCCAAGTACCTAACGTTACTAACATTGAACACACCAGGAAATACGAATGTGTACTATACACAAGTCTAACTGTCGTATTACATATACTCCAAGTCGTAGTATGACGACGAGTACGTTCAACTATTCCACGTGAGCTTTCTCATCACTAAATAAATATTTTGCTTCGTAATACTCTCGTCACTCGCGTTTGTCACCCTTCAGAATAGAAACTGTTGCCAAATTGTGAACTCGGCTCGTTTTTCACAGATTGTTATTTCGTTTCCCTGGTTTGGCAGCAGAGGGCATACTTTTTTCCAAAATTTGAACCCCTCCCCCCTTGTTATTTCGTTTTTCTAGTTTGGCAGCAGAAGACATATTTTTTCCAAAATTTGAAGCCCCCCCCCCCTCCCTCCCTCTACACGGAGATCTGAACTTTTCAAAATAGATTTTAAAATCGCGGTGGAGGTGAAAAAAATTAGAGAAAATTCAGAGTCAGTGAAACCAAGTAGGTATTTTTACTTTGAAAATTTCAAGTGGATTGATTAAAAACAGCCTGAGATATCGTAAAACCCATGAAAAGCTTTATTTCATTTTGGGAATTCTGGAGTTGAAAAAATCAAAGGAGTGGCCAAATGTTCAAAATTGAAGGAAATAGTAATTTTCACCCCCTCCCTGCCCCCTTCAATAAAAAATGAACTGAATCATCCGAAGGTGTACATAAGATTTCTAATGTCCACTCTTTTAAGAAACTGATTTTCCTTGAAAAATTACAAAGGTTGATTGGGGAAATGAAAAAAAAAGCCAAACTGATAATTTTGGCAAAAAACAAACTTTTATGGCAGTTTATTAAAAAAAAAAAGGACTTTTTGATAATCTCAATAAGAAACAGACCTTTTCAGACCATTACAGGACCCTTTTGGCAATTTTGAAAAAAACGGACCTTTGTTACCAAAAATGAGGACTTTTTGATATTTCGGATCAAAAATTAGGACTTTTCCACTATTTTGGAAAAAGTGAGACTTTTTGACAATTTTGGAAGAAGTACTTTCTTGAACCAAGAATTGTGACTTTTCGAATAAGTATTTTGACTAAAAATGAGTTTTTATAACAATTTTGGCAAAAATGAGGACAAAAAACGGAAAATTTCCTGACAATGTTGATGACCTTTTTGGAAATTTGGACCAAAAAAAAAGGAATTCATTTGGAAATTTTGGAAATGATAAGATTTTTTTAACCAAAGCAGAACGTTTGACTATTTCAACAAAAAAGGAAACTTTTCGACAATTTAGGCAAAATTAGGATTTTATGTCTATTTTGGCAAAAAAACAAGATCTTCTATGATAGTTTAGGCTGAAAAAATAAGACTTTAATTTCGGCAAAAAAAAATAGAATTTTTTGACAATTTTTGCTCAAAACCGCCTCATTTTGGGCAATTTTGGCAATAATTTTGACAAAATGTTTAAATTTTTTATAATTTTGGAAAAAAAATGGGACTTTTTGACAGATTTTTGGCAAAAAATTGGGATTTTTTTTTATAATTTCGACAGAACATGGAACTTTTGACTATTTGGACAGTAAACCAAGACCTTCTGACAATTTTGGCAAAAATTAGAGACTCTTCAATAATTTTGAATATTTGGACTTTTTTTTTACAATCACGACAAAAAAATGGACCTTTTGACTATGTGACAAAAAAAAACGTGACTTTTTGACAATTTGAGCAAAAATTACGACTTTCTAATAATTTTGCAAAAAATGAGACTTTTTGATAATTTGGGCAAAAGTTGTGATTTTGCGACAACTTTGGTTAAAAACAAAACCTTTTTCGACAATTTTGACCAAAAAAAAGGCCGTTATGAGGTAAGATAATTTTAGCACCAAACAGATCAGTGTTGGACAATTCTGGCCAAAAATTAGGATTTGTTTACAATTTTTACAAAAAATGGAACTTTTTGACAATTTTGACAAAAAAAAACAAGATTTGATGAATCAAGCAATTTTGGAGAAAAGAAAGATTTTAATAGCAAGAAAGAGAGCTTTTGACTATTTTGACAAAAAATGAAACTTTTTGACAATTTTAACAAAAAATTAGAATAATTTTATCCAAAAATGGGACTTTTTGATAATTTGGGCAAAAGTTGGAATTTTTTTCACAATTCTGACAAAAAAAGGAACTTTTGACTATTTTGACAAAAAAATGAAACTTTTTGACAATTTCAGCAAAAATGAGAACTTTGAATAATTACAGCAAAAAATTAGCCTTTTTGACAATTTTGGTGAAAAATTAGGATTTTTTAATAATTTTGGCAAATTATGGAACTTTTTGACAATTTTGGCAAAAATTAGAATTTTACACACAATTTTGATCAAAAATGAAACTTTTGACCATTTTGACCAAAAAAAAAAGAAACTTCTTGATAATTATAGCAACAATTAGACTTTGAGATTTTCTGACAATTTTGATGAAAAATTAGGATTTTAAAATAATTTTGCCAAATAATGGAACATTTTGACAATTTTGGCAAAAAAATGAAATTTTTAGACACTTTTTGCAACAATTAGAATTATTTTAAAATAATTTTTGCAAAAAAAACTTCAGACAATTATTAGGATTTTCAAATAATTTTTGAAAATAATGGAATTTTTGACAATTTTGACAAAAACTAGAATTTTATACACAATTTTGACAAAAAATGGAACTTTTGACTATTTTGACCAAAAAAAAAAAACTTCTTGACAATCATAGCAGCAATTAGACTTTGAGATTTTCTGACAATTTTGATCAAAAATTAGGATTTTAAAATAATTTTGCCAAATAATGGAACATTTTGACAATTTTGGCAAAAAATGAAATTTTCAAACACTTTTTGCAACAATTAGAACTTTAAAATAATTTTTGCAAAAAATGAGACTTTCTGACAATTTTGATGAAAAATTAGAATTTTTAAATAATTTTGGCAAATACAATAGAATTTTTTGACAATTTTGGCAAAAATTAGAATTTTACACACAATTTTGACAAAAAATGGAACTTTTGACTGTTTTGACAAAAAAAAAAAAAAAAAAAAAAATGAAACTTCTTGACAAATTATAGCAACATTTAGACTTTGAGATTTTCTGACAATTTTGATCAAAAATTAGAATTTTAAAATAATTTTGCCAAATAATGGAACATTTTGACATTTTGACAAAAAAATGAAATTTTTAGACACTTTTTGCAACAATTAGAACTTTAAAATAATTTTTGCAAAAAATGAGACTTTCTGACAATTTGGTGAAAAATTAAGGATTTTTAAATAATTTTGGCAAATAATGAAATTTTTTGACAATTTTGGCAAAAAAATGAAATTTTTACACAATTTTTCCAACAGTTAGAACTTTTTAATAATTTTTGCAAAAAATGAAACTTTCTGACAATTTCGACAAAATCAATGATTTTGCGACTATTTTGATTAAAAACAAGACCATCTATAAGATAAACAGAAAGAAGCAGCACGTTTATATGGCATTTTAGATGGAAAATAGCACTTTCTGACAATTTTTGCACCATACAAATTAATTGGACAATTTTGACCAAAAATGGATTTTCTTTTACAATTTTGATAAGTACTAAATGATTTTTTCAGCAATTTAAACTAAAATCAATACTTTTTTTGGAAATTTTGGAAAAAATGGTAAGTTTGTGAAGAATTTTTGCTGAGCATTGAACATTTTTAAAGGAAGGCCAAAGAACAGGATTATTTTGCATTTTCGTCAAACCCGTGAATTTGTAGACAGCTAAGGCAAAAATTGATACTTTTTGGGTGTTTGGAGGAAAAAATCGGATATTTTTTTAATTTTTGTTGAAATTCTGCTAAAAATCAAGACTTCAATTTCAATTTTGGGACAATTGGCTTGTTTAAGGAAATACGATTTTTTTCACAAAAAATAAAGTCCGAAATTGCGAACACGTAATTATACCCAATAAGTAAATAAAAAATTCCCTCCGTCATATGAAAAAAAAAAACAAAACAAGATTGCTGCGATAGGAAGTCAATATTCGAAGAACATTCCGATGGATGTGATCAATTTCATCTGAAAACTACTGGACTGGAGGAAGAGAAGAGATAACGAAGCTTACAGAAATACATATAATTCGACTTAATCAATATCACCATTCGATCATCGATGCATATTTTCTCGCAATCTTCATCCAAAAAAATCGACCTACAGAGAAATTCCGATAAGAAATATCAATCACTCGACGAAACACAAATCTCAACGATTAGTCAGAATAATCGATTCAACGCAAGATCAGTCAGAATCACTGCCAATACCACCAATTCGACGAGATCACATCGTACGTATATCTTAGGCTAAACAAAAACACCAATAGGTACAATACACCATTCAACACGCAGCATACAAAGTATCGAAGAAGAAAAAAAAATATTAAACAGTTGGAAAAGCAGGCGCCGCCGATTGCGATCGCGATCGAGCAGTCAGATAAGATGGATGAAATTTCACCGAAATTCAAGGGCAACTGGAGTTGCGAACAGAACACTTTTTTACCGTTATCATTTCGCGGATATTTTAGCGAATTTACTAATAACAACTCGGTTCTGCGCTGCCGGTGCCTGCCTGCTGTGGTTCGAGTATAGGTAATTTATTAGGCAAACTGGCACATTTGCAGCGGGCATAGCATATGTGAGATCATATACAGACAGCTAGGTAATAGGTATACCTATGTAATATTATGATACAAAGTTGTACCTATATGTATAGTCGAACTACAGCACCTCCGCTTTCGTCTCCCTCTCCACCACCAGTGGGCACTGTGTGGCTGTGTATAGACCTATCGACTATATCATCGTCAATCCTGTACTTTAGAAAAATAAGCAATACATATATGTAAGCTTTTGTATTTTGTATTAATACATAAATTCGTGATGGCTAAAGAGACGAAGTTCGTTGATATTTGGTAGAGCGAATATTTCATCAAGGTCGCTCTATTCATTACCCGCATTTATTGTTAACAGATTTCGATGATGATGATGATGATGCTGTTAACATGAACGTGTACTTTTCATTATCTGCATACTCTATATACCTAGGTACGTATAGGTAAGAAGAGTAACACTAACACATACTCATACACGTTCGATCATGATATTAACGGAGATAGGTAATACTTTTTCTCTACAATAGAAAAGGCCATCATGCCCTTAAAAATTCTTTCCGCTCATTATTTTCTTCGTTTTTTAATTCAGAAAATTATAATACAAGCTAATTTATCCGTACTAATATCTAGCTTGGTACCTTTACACGTAGGTAGGTACATGATTGTGTTTCCAACAGTACAAATATTGGTAGGTAGGTAAATGAAACCGAAGAATTTTCCTGCTGCAATTGTCACAACAATTCGTACACGTATCGTACGTTACACAAGTGCTTTTCCCTAACAAACATATCACCATTATTCGTGATTACTAGAACATGATTATTCCATATTGCCCTCGTATGCAAGTGCATTTCGAATGCTCCTAAATGAACGAGCAAAGCGAAGCCAAACTCGACACGATCGAAGAATTTTCAGAACCCAAAACCGAACAGACTCGTACAAAGTCGAACTTTACACGGTAAATATAATACGTACAGATTACGACTGTCAAACTTTCATTTCTATACATTACTCGAACTTGAAATAGTCGGGTTAACGTACTATTCATTCACATTCTATCATCTGTCTTGCTTCCTCGATGGGTAATCTAATCAACGATGAACGAGCTGATATCAGATCAGATACTTGTACGTAGACGATTGACGAATTCCAAAAATAAAACATGCAACTCGAACGAGAAAGAAAATGGAAAAATTATGACGCTACGTAGTAACTAGAATATACCAATCGTATCCAAGTTCGACTTTGATTTTCACTGCAGCTCAATTCCGAACCAAAAAGGAGTAAATTAGAACGTAATTTGAAACACATTTTGCGAAGGAATCGTTGATCGAATTAATTCTAGAATATTGCAGGTTCGATCAGGCATGAGCAATAGACATTGGGCATTTGTGAATTTTGGAAAAAAGCTTCGCCGAAATCGAGTTACAATTTACAATACGTACACGTATAGTGATGCCATTTTGAGACACGACACTTTGTCAACTGTATCAATCTGTACGTTGAACGTACGTTTAAATGAGATAGATTAATATTAAAATCAATACGGTACTTACGATAGACCATTTTAGAGATGATAAAATTCACACCGGTATACGATTGATTAATAATAAATAAATTACGCGATCGTTGGGCAAAATGACACTAGCTTTCTACAAAGATGAACTTCTTACGCAGACTAACACTTCGTTCGGTTTTGTTACGATGAGTAACTCGGTTCAGTAGATGAAGATCGTAACACGTCGTGTGTTTTCGTTCGTGTTCGTTGTGTGATCGGTGTGTTTCAGTTGTTTAGCGATTCTAGCGGTGAGATTACGAACTAATGGGGAAATTAAATTTTTAATTTTAATTATTTCGGGGGAAGGACGAAGGAGGAAGGAGTGGACCGACTCTGAATTCTGATGGCAAAACTTTTACGTTTCAGTTTCGATTTTCACTTTTCAGTTTTACTTTTTACTTACTTCAGTTTCAACCAGGGATGGAAGAGCCATGAATTCAGGGCTCCCGCTCTTGGCTCTGGCTCAGCTCCCCACAAGTTTTGGCTCTGGCTCGCTCTTGGCTCTTGGCCCTTTTTCTTTACATGTGCTCTTTGGCTCCTTGCTCGCTCCTCAATTCCTTCTGGCTCCGCTCTTTGACTCTCAGCTCCCTCTTCAAATTTCTCGGCTCCCACTCCAGCTCCAGCTCTGGCTCTTGGCTCTTTAAATTAGAATATAAAATTTGTGAAAAATGATGAAAAAAATGAAAATATACTGCATTTATTTTCATTTTATTTCTCAATGAGAAAACAAACGTAGAAATTCTTCATTTTCTTCACAAATGTGAGTTGAAAGTTGAATTTTTGATGAAATTTTGCGCATTTTTTTACTTTTTTTTCTACTTTTTGGGAGCCAAAGAGCCTGAAAAATTTTGTGGGCTCCCACTCGGCTCTGGCTCTTTCCAGGTTAAAGACTCCTTATGATGATGGCTCTCTTGAGTAAAATAAGGAGCTCTTTTGCAAGAGAGCTCTTGATGTTTTTCTGCACTTTCATTTATTTGGCTCCTGGCTCTGGCTCTAGCTCCTCAAAAAATCCGGCTCTTTCAGACTCTGGCTCTGGCTCGCTCCCGGCTCTTCCATCCCTGGTTTCAACTTTCAGTGTTTCAATTTTCAGTTTACATTAATTTAAAAAAATGAAAACAAAATGAATTTCTTTTCTTGCATAAGTTTTCAAACACTGATTTACTATCACTACTTGACAGCAAAGTTTTAAATTTCAAATACAAAAATTATGAAGAAATGTCAATAGGTGAACGGTGAAGGAGCTGTCGATGCTTAAGAAATCAGAAAAATGAATCGTTTATAACAATTTAAATTTTTGATTACCTATCCAATGGTGTTCGTATTCTAAAATTATTATTGTAGAGTCAAAAAAATACAACTCATCACAAACAACATTATTTTTTACTTCTCACTTCTCAATTCTCACTTATTCCTCACTTCTCACTGTTCTCAGAATACAAATTTTTGAAAGCTTGTGCCCTAACTTGGCTTCAGCCTCTGTATTTTTCTTTTCAAATTGACTTTGAAAAAAATCCATCAAGTACCTAAACTATTCAAATTTAAAAAGATACTTCGCCCGTGAAAAACATTTTTAAATTTTTTTTTATTACTGGAAACAGGCTTATGCTCTTGCTTTGCGCAGTTCTGTTTGCTAATTGCTTCTCCTTTCATTTCCAAAATTGAAATTTTTGAAAACTCATCATTCAAATTCCAACACACTGATAAAATCCTGAGTAAAATAACTTGAATGAGCAAGCAAAATTTGTCTGAGAATTTTTTTCAGATTATTTTACTCCTATTAAAACCATAAATTTACATATTTTTGATGTTTTAGACTATTTTTCGAGATATTTTTAGCATGTTTAACACATTTCTTTGCCTTTTATACGATATGCAGTAAGGTAAAGTGGGGTAATTCCGATGTCAAAATTCAAAATTTTAGCAATTTCTCATTTTTTGGATTTCCATGTACATTTTGGGGCAAAACTGATGTAACAACTTAATTCGTACATCCTTCAGCTACACATTGACTATATCGAAGAAGTTGGTAGAAGTTGATAGAAGTTGGTAGAAGTAGGTAGAAGTTGGTAGAAGTTGGTAGAAGTTGGTAGAACTTGGTGGAAGTTGGAGAATTAGGTTATACCTACTAATCAACTTTTACCAACTTCTACCAACTTTTGGTAGTTGGTAGTTTTGGTAGAAGTTGGTAGTTTTGGTAGAAGTTGGTAGAAGTTGGTTATATAACCAACTTCTACAAAACATAACCAACTTATACCAACTTCTACCAAGTTCTACCAACTTCTACCAACTTCTACCAACTTCTACCAACTTCTACCAACTTCCACCAAAACTACCAAGTACCAAAAGTTGGTAGACGTTGGTAGAAGTTGGTTAGTTGGTATAACCAACTTCTACCAACTTCTACCAACTTCTATCAACTACTAAAAGTTGGTAGAAGTTGGTAGAAGTTGGTTATATAACCAAATTAAACCAACTTCTACCAAGTTCTACCAACTTCTACCAACTTCTACCAAAACTACCCACTACCAAAAGTTGGTAGAAGTTGGTAGAACTTGGTAGAACTTGGTGGAAGTTGGTAGAATTTGGTTATACCTACTAACCAACTTTTACAAACTTCTACCAACTTCTACCAACTTCTACCAACTTCTCCAACTTCTACCAACTTTTGGTAGTTGGTAGTTTTGGTAGAAGTTGGTAGAAGTTGGTATAAGTTGGTATGAGTTGGTAGAAGTTGGTAGAAGTTGGTAGAAGTTGGTAGAAGTTGGTAGAAGTTAGTAGAACTTGGTAGAAATTGGTAGAATTTGTTATACCTACTAACCAACTTCTACCAACTTCTACCAACTTCTAACAACTTCTACCAAAACTACTAACTACCAAAAGTTGGTAGAAGTTGGTAGAAGTTGGTAGAAGTTGGTAGAACTTGGTAGAACTTGGTAGAAGTTGGTATATAACCAACTTCTACCAACTTCTACCAACTTTTGGTAGTTGGTAGTTTTGGTAGAAGTTGGTAGAAGTTGGTAGAAGTTGGTAGAAGTTGGTAGAACTTGGTAGAACTTGGTAGAACTTGGTAGAAATTGGTATAAGTTGGTTAGTTGGTATAACCAACTTCTACCAACCTCTACCAACTTCTACCAACTTCTACCAACTTCTACCAAAACTACTAACTACCAAAAGTTGGTAGAAGTTGGTATAAGTTGGTATGAGTTGGTATAAGTTGGTAGAAGTTGGTAGAAGTTGGTAGAAGTTGGTAGAAGTTGGTAGAACTTGGTAGAAATTGGTAGAACTTGGTGGAAGTTGGTAGAATTTGGTTATACCTACTAACCAACTTCTACCAACTTCTACCAACTTCTAACAACTTCTACCAAAACTACTAACTACCAAAAGTTGGTAGAAGTTGGTAGAAGTTGGTAGAAGTTGGTAGAAGTTGGTAGAACTTGGTAGAAGTTGGTATATAACCAACTTCTACCAACTTCTACCAACTTTTGGTAGTGGGTAGTTTTGGTAGAAGTTGGTAGAAGTTGGTAGAACTTGGTAGAAGTTGGTTTAATTTGGTTATATAACCAACTTCTACCAACTTCTACCAACTTTTAGTAGTTGGTAGAAGTTGGTAGAAGTTGGTATAAGTTGGTATGAGTTGGTAGAAGTTGGTAGAACTTGGTAGAAGTTGGTTAGTTGGTATAACCAACTTCTACCACCTTCTACCAACTTCTACCAACTTCTACCAACTTCTACCAACTTCTACCAAAACTACTAACTACCAAAAGTTGGTAGAAGTTGGTAGAAGTTGGTATAAGTTGGTATACATTGGTATAAGTTGGTAGAAGTTGGTAGAAGTTGGTAGAAGTTGGTAGAAGTTGGTAGAAGTTGGTAGAAGTTGGTAGAACTTGGTGGAAGTTGGAGAATTAGGTTATACCCACTAACCAACTTTTACCAACTTCTACCAACTTCTACCAACTTTTGGTAGTTGGTAGTTTTGGTAGAAGTTGGTAGAACTTGGTAGAAGTTGGTATAAGTTGGTTAGTAGGTATAACCAAATTCTACCAACTTCCACCAAGTTCTACCAACTTCTACCAACTTCTACCAACTTCTACCAACTTCTACCAACTTTCGGTAGTTGGTAGTTTTGGTAGAAGTTGGTAGAAGTTGGTAGAACTTGGTGGAAGTTGGAGAATTAGGTTATACCTACTAACCAACTTATACCAACTTCTACCAAGTTCTACCAACTTCTACCAAAACTACCAACTACCAAAAGTGGGTAGAAGTTGGTAGAAGTTGGTAAAAGTTGGTTAGTGGGTATAACCTAATTCTCCAACTTCCACCAAGTTCTACCAACTTCTACCAACTTCTACCAACTTCTACCTACTTCAACCAACTTCTATCAACTTCTACCAACTTCTACCAACTTCTACCAACTTCTACCAACTTCTACCAACTTCCACCAAAACTACCAAGTACCAAAAGTTGGTAGACGTTGGTAGAAGTTGGTTAGTTGGTATAACCAACTTCTACCAACTTCTACCAACTTCTACCAACTCATACCAACTTATACCAACTTCTACCAACTTCTACCAACTACTAAAAGTTGGTAGAAGTTGGTAGAAGTTGGTTATATAACCAAATTCTACCAACTTCCACCAAGTTCTACCAATTTCTACCAAGTTCTACCAACTTCTACCAACTTCTACCAACTTCTACCAACTTCTACCAACTTATACCAATGTATACCAACTTATACCAACTTCTACCAACTTCTACCAACTTTTGGTAGTTAGTAGTTTTGGTAGAAGTTGGTATAAGTTGGTATGAGTTGGTAGAAGTTGGTAGAACTTGGTAGAAGTTGGTAGAAGTTGGTTATACCAACTAACCAACTTCTACCAACGTCTACCAACTTTTGGTACTTGGTAGTTTTGGTGGAAGTTGGTAGAAGTTGGTAGAAGTTGGTAGAAGTTGGTAGAAGTTGGTAGAACTTGGTAGAAGTTGGTATAAGTTGGTTATGTTTTGTAGAAGTTGGTTATATAACCAACTTCTACCAACTTCTACCAAAACTACCAACTTCTACCAAAACTACCAACTACCAAAAGTTGGTAGAAGTTGGTAAAAGTTGATTAGTAGGTATAACCTAATTCTCCAACTTCCACCAAGTTCTACCAACTTCTACCAACTTCTACCAACTTCTACCTACTTCTACCAACTTCTATCAACTTCTACCAACTTCTACCAACTTCTACCAACTTCTACCAACTTCTACCAACTTCCACCAAAACTACCAAGTACCAAAAGTTGGTAGACGTTGGTAGAAGTTGGTTAGTTGGTATAACCAACTTCTACCAACTTCTACCAAGTTCTACCAACTTCTACCAACTTCTACCAACTCATACCAACTTATACCAACTTCTACCAACTTCTACCAACTACTAAAAGTTGGTAGAAGTTGGTATAAGTTGGTTGTATAACCAACTTCTACCAACTTCTACCAACTTCCACCAAAACTACCAAGTACCAAAAGTTGGTAGAACTTGGTAGAAGTTGGTTAGTTGGTATAACCAACTTCTACCACCTTCTACCAACTTCTACCAACTTCTACCAACTTCTACCAACTTCTACCAAAACTACTAACTACCAAAAGTTGGTAGAAGTTGGTAGAAGTTGGTATAAGTTGGTATACGTTGGTATAAGTTGGTATAAGTTGGTATAAGTTGGTAGAAGTTGGTAGAAGTTGGTAGAAGTTGGTAGAAGTTGATAGAAGTTGGTAGAAGTTGGTATAAGTTGGTATAAGTTGGTTAGTTGGTATAACCAACTTCTACCAACTTCTACCAACTTTTGGTAGTTAGTAGTTTTGGTAGAAGTTGGTAGAAGTTGGTAGAAGTTGGTAGTTTTGGTGGAAGTTGGTAGAAGTTGGTAGAACTTGGTAGAAGTTGGTATAAGTTGGTTATGTTTTGTAGAAGTTGGTTATATAACCAACTTCTACCAACTTCCACCAAAACTACCAACTTCTACCAAAGCTACCAAGTACCAAAAGTTGGTAGAAGTTGGTAGAAGTTGGTAGAAGTTTGTAAAAGTTGGTTAGTAGGTATAACCAAATTCTACCATCTTCCACCAAGTTCTACCAAGTTCTACCAACTTCTACCAACTTCTACCAACTTCTACCTACTTCTACCAACTTCTATCAACTTCTATCAACTTCTACCAACTTCTACCAACTTCTACCAACTTCTACCAACTTCTACCAACTTCTACCAACTTCTACCAACTTCTACCAACTTCTACCAACTTTTGGTAGTCAGTAGTTTTGGTAGAAGTTGGTAGAAGTTGGTAGAAGTTGGTAGAACTTGGTAGAAGTTGGTATAAGTTGGTAGAAGTTGGTATATAACCAAGTTCTACCAACTTCTACCAACTTCTACCAACTTCTACCAACTTCTACCAACTTCTACCAACTTTTGGTAGTTGGTAGTTTTGGTAGAAGTTGGTAGAAGTTGGTATAAGTTGGTATGAGTTGGTAGAAGTTGGTAGAAGTTGGTAGAAGTTGGTAGAAGTTGGTAGAAGTTAGTAGAACTTGGTAGAAATTGGTAGAACTTGGTGGAAGTTGGTAGAATTTGTTATACCTACTAACCAACTTCTACCAACTTCTACCAACTTCTAACAACTTCTACCAAAACTACTAACTACCAAAAGTTGGTAGAAGTTGGTAGAAGTTGGTAGAAGTTGGTAGAAGTTGGTAGAAGTTGGTAGAACTTGGTTATATACCAACTTCTACCAACTTATACCAACTTCTACCAAGTTCTACCAACTTCTACCAACTTCTACCAACTTCTACCAAAACTACTAACTACCAAAAGTTGGTAGAAGTTGGTAGAAGTTGGTAGAAGTTGGTAGAAGTTGGTAGAAGTTGGTAGAAGTTGGTAGAAGTTGGTAGAAGTTGGTAGAAGTTGATAGAAGTTGATAGAAGTTGGTAGAAGTAGGTAGAAGTTGGTAGAAGTTGGTAGAAGTTGGTAGAACTTGGTAGAACTTGGTGGAAGTTGGTAGAATTTGGTTATACCTACTAACCAACTTTTACAAACTTCTACCAACTTCTACCAACTTCTACCAACTTTTGGTACTTGGTAGCTTTGGTAGAAGTTGGTAGTTTTGGTGGAAGTTGGTAGAAGTTGGTTATATAACCAACTTCTACAAAACATAACCAACTTATACCAACTTCTACCAAGTTCTACCAACTTCTACCAACTTCCACCAAAACTACCAACTTCTACCAACTTCTACCAACTTCTACCAACTTCTACCAACTTCTACCAAAACTACTAACTACCAAAAGTTGGTAGAAGTTGGTAGAAGTTGGTTATACCAACTAACCAACTTATACCAACTTATACCGACTTCTACCAACTTCTATCAACTTCTACCAACTTCTACCAACTTCTACCAACTTCTACCAACTTATACCAACTTATACCAACTTATACCAACGTATACCAACTTATACCAACTTCTACCAACTTCTACCAACTTTTGGTAGTTAGTAGTTTTGGTAGAAGTTGGTAGAAGTTGGTAGAAGTTGGTAGAAGTTGGTAGAAGGTGGTAGAAGTTGGTTATACCAACTAACCAACTTCTACCAACTTCTACCAACTTTTGGTACTTGGTAGTTTTGGTGGAAGTTGGTAGAAGTTGGTAGAAGTTGGTTATACAACCAACTTATACCAACTTCTACCAACTTTTAGTAGTTGGTAGAAGTTGGTAGAAGTTGGTATAAGTTGGTATGAGTTGGTAGAAGTTGGTAGAAGTTGGTAGAAGTTGGTAGAACTTGGTAGAAGTTGGTAGAAGTTGGTTATACCAACTAACCAACTTCTACCAACGTCTACCAACTTTTGGTACTTGGTAGTTTTGGTGGAAGTTGGTAGAAGTTGGTAGAAGTTGGTAGAAGTTGGTAGAAGTTGGTAGAAGTTGGTAGAACTTGGTGGAAGTTGGAGAATTAGGTTATACCTACTAATCAACTTTTACCAACTTCTACCAACTTTTGGTAGTTGGTAGTTTTGGTAGAAGTTGGTAGTTTTGGTAGAAGTTGGTAGAAGTTGGTTATATAACCAACTTCTACAAAACATAACCAACTTATACCAACTTCTACCAAGTTCTACCAACTTCTACCAACTTCTACCAACTTCTACCAACTTCCACCAAAACTACCAAGTACCAAAAGTTGGTAGACGTTGGTAGAAGTTGGTTAGTTGGTATAACCAACTTCTACCAACTTCTACCAAGTTCTACCAACTTCTACCAACTCATACCAACTTATACCAACTTCTACCAAAACTACTAACTACCAAAAGTTGGTAGAAGTTGGTAGAAGTTGGTATAAGTTGGTATACATTGGTATAAGTTGGTAGAAGTTGGTAGAAGTTGGTAGAAGTTGGTAGAAGTTGGTAGAACTTGGTAGAACTTGGTGGAAGTTGGTAGAATTTGGTTATATAACCAACTTCTACCAACTTCTACCAACTTTTAGTAGTTGGTAGAAGTTGGTAGAAGTTGGTATAAGTTGGTATGAGTTGGTAGAAGTTGGAAGAACTTGGTAGAAGTTGGTAGAAGTTGGTTATACCAACTAACCAACTTCTACCAACGTCTACCAACTTTTGGTACTTGGTAGTTTTGGTGGAAGTTGGTAGAAGTTGGTAGAAGTTGGTAGAAGTTGGTAGAAGTTGGTAGAAGTTGATAGAAGTTGGTAGAAGTAGGTAGAAGTTGGTAGAAGTTGGTAGAAGTTGGTAGAACTTGGTGGAAGTTGGAGAATTAGGTTATACCCACTAACCAACTTTTACCAACTTCTACCAACTTCTACCAACTTTTGGTAGTTGGTAGTTTTGGTAGAAGTTGGTAGAACTTGGTAGAAGTTGGTATAAGTTGGTTAGTAGGTATAACCTAATTCTCCAACTTCCACCAAGTTCTACCAACTTCTACCAACTTCTACCAAAACTACCAACTACCGAAAGTTGGTAGAAGTTGGTAGAAGTTGGTAGAAGTTGGTAGAAGTTGGTAGAACTTGGTGGAAGTTGGTAGAATTTGGTTATACCTACTAACCAACTTTTACCAACTTCTACCAACTTCTACCAACTTTTGGTAGTTGGTAGTTTTGGTAGAAGTTGGTAGTTTTGGTAGAAGTTGGTAGAAGTTGGTTATATAACCAACTTCTACAAAACATAACCAACTTATACCAACTTCTACCAACTTCTACCAACTTCTACCAACTTCTACCAACTTCCACCAAAACTACCAAGTACCAAAAGTTGGTAGAAGTTGGTAGAAGTTGGTTAGTTGGTATAACCAACTTCTACCAACTTCTACCAACTTATACCAACTTCTACCAACTTCTACCAACTTCTACCAAGTTCTACAAACTTCTACCAAGTTCTACCAACTTCTACCAAGTTCTACCAACTTCTACCAACTTATACCAACTTATACCAACTTATACCAACATATACCAACTTCTACCAACTTCTACCAACTTTTAGTAGTTGGTAGTTTTGGTAGAAGTTGGTAGAAGTTGGTTATATACCAACTTCTACCAAGTTCTACCAAGTTCTACCAACTTCTACCAACTTCTACCAACTTCTACCAACTTTTGGTAGTTAGTAGTTTTGGTAGAAGTTGTTAGAAGTTGGTAGAAGTTGGTAGAAGTTGGTTAGTAGGTATAACAAATTCTACCAACTTCCACCAAGTTCTACCAATTTCTACCAAGTTCTACTAACTTCTACCAACTTCTACCAACTTCTACCAACTTCTACCAACTTCTACCAACTCATACCAACTTATACCAACTTCTACCAACTTCTATCAAAACTACCAACTACCAAAAGTTGGTAGAAGTTGGTAGAAGTTGGTAGAAGTTGGTAGAAGTTGGTAGAAGTTGGTAGAACTTGGTTATATACCAACTTCTACCAACTTATACCAACTTCTACCAAGTTCTACCAACTTCTACCAACTTCTACCAACTTCTACCAAAACTACTAACTACCAAAAGTTGGTAGAAGTTGGTAGAAGTTGGTAGAAGTTGGTAGAAGTTGGTAGAAGTTGGTAGAAGTTGGTAGAAGTTGGTAGAAGTTGGTAGAAGTTGATAGAAGTTGATAGAAGTTGGTAGAAGTAGGTAGAAGTTGGTAGAAGTTGGTAGAAGTTGGTAGAACTTGGTAGAACTTGGTGGAAGTTGGTAGAATTTGGTTATACCTACTAACCAACTTATACCAACTTCTACCAAGTTCTACCAACTTCTACCAACTTCTACCAACTTCCACCAAAACTACCAACTTCTACCAACTTCTACCAAAACTACCAACTACCGAAAGTTGGTAGAAGTTGGTAGAAGTTGGTAGAAGTTGGTAGAAGTTGGTAGAACTTGGTGGAAGTTGGTAGAATTTGGTTATACCTACTAACCAACTTTTACCAACTTCTACCAACTTCTACCAACTTCTACCAACTTTTGGTAGTTGGTAGTTTTGGTAGAAGTTGGTAGTTTTGGTAGAAGTTGGTAGAAGTTGGTTATATAACCAACTTCTACAAAACATAACCAACTTATACCAACTTCTACCAACTTCTACCAACTTCTACCAACTTCTACCAACTTCCACCAAAACTACCAAGTACCAAAAGTTGGTAGAAGTTGGTAGAAGTTGGTTAGTTGGTATAACCAACTTCTACCAACTTCTACCAACTTATACCAACTTCTACCAACTTCTACCAACTTCTACCAAGTTCTACAAACTTCTACCAAGTTCTACCAACTTCTACCAAGTTCTACCAACTTCTACCAACTTATACCAACTTATACCAACTTATACCAACATATACCAACTTCTACCAACTTCTACCAACTTTTAGTAGTTGGTAGTTTTGGTAGAAGTTGGTAGAAGTTGGTTATATACCAACTTCTACCAAGTTCTACCAACTTCTACCAACTTCTACCAACTTCTACCAACTTTTGGTAGTTAGTAGTTTTGGTAGAAGTTGTTAGAAGTTGGTAGAAGTTGGTAGAAGTTGGTTAGTAGGTATAACAAATTCTACCAACTTCCACCAAGTTCTACCAATTTCTACCAAGTTCTACTAACTTCTACCAACTTCTACCAACTTCTACCAACTTCTACCAACTTCTACCAACTCATACCAACTTATACCAACTTCTACCAACTTCTACCAAAACTACCAACTACCAAAAGTTGGTAGAAGTTGGTAGAAGTTGGTAGAAGTTGGTAGAAGTTGGTAGAAGTTGGTAGAACTTGGTTATATACCAACTTCTACCAACTTATACCAACTTCTACCAAGTTCTACCAACTTCTACCAACTTCTACCAACTTCTACCAAAACTACTAACTACCAAAAGTTGGTAGAAGTTGGTAGAAGTTGGTAGAAGTTGGTAGAAGTTGGTAGAAGTTGGTAGAAGTTGGTAGAAGTTGGTAGAAGTTGGTAGAAGTTGATAGAAGTTGATAGAAGTTGGTAGAAGTAGGTAGAAGTTGGTAGAAGTTGGTAGAAGTTGGTAGAACTTGGTAGAACTTGGTGGAAGTTGGTAGAATTTGGTTATACCTACTAACCAACTTATACCAACTTCTACCAAGTTCTACCAACTTCTACCAACTTCTACCAACTTCCACCAAAACTACCAACTTCTACCAACTTCTACCAACTTCTACCAACTTCTACCAACTTCTACCAAAACTACTAACTACCAAAAGTTGGTAGAAGTTGGTATAAGTTGGTTAGTAGGTATAACCTAATTCTCCAACTTCCACCAAGTTCTACCAACTTCTACCAACTTCTACCAAAACTACCAACTACCGAAAGTTGGTAGAAGTTGGTAGAAGTTGGTAGAAGTTGGTAGAAGTTGGTAGAACTTGGTGGAAGTTGGTAGAATTTGGTTATACCTACTAACCAACTTTTACCAACTTCTACCAACTTCTACCAACTTCTACCAACTTTTGGTAGTTGGTAGTTTTGGTAGAAGTTGGTAGTTTTGGTAGAAGTTGGTAGTTTTGGTAGAAGTTGGTAGAAGTTGGTTATATAACCAACTTCTACAAAACATAACCAACTTATACCAACTTCTACCAACTTCTACCAACTTCTACCAACTTCCACCAAAACTACCAAGTACCAAAAGTTGGTAGAAGTTGGTAGAAGTTGGTTAGTTGGTATAACCAACTTCTACCAACTTCTACAAACTTATACCAACTTCTACCAACTTCTACCAACTTCTACCAAGTTCTACAAACTTCTACCAAGTTCTACCAACTTCTACCAAGTTCTACCAACTTCTACCAACTTATACCAACTTATACCAACTTATACCAACATATACCAACTTCTACCAACTTCTACCAACTTTTAGTAGTTGGTAGTTTTGGTAGAAGTTGGTAGAAGTTGGTTATATACGAACTTCTACCAAGTTCTACCAAGTTCTACCAACTTCTACCAACTTCTACCAACTTCTACCAACTTTTGGTAGTTAGTAGTTTTGGTAGAAGTTGTTAGAAGTTGGTAGAAGTTGGTAGAAGTTGGTTAGTAGGTATAACAAATTCTACCAACTTCCACCAAGTGCTACCAATTTCTACCAAGTTCTACTAACTTCTACCAACTTCTACCAACTTCTACCAACTTCTACCAACTTCTACCAACTCATACCAACTTATACCAACTTCTACCAACTTCTACCAAAACTACCAACTACCAAAAGTTGGTAGAAGTTGGTAGAAGTTGGTAGAAGTTGGTAGAAGTTGGTAGAAGTTGGTAGAACTTGGTTATATACCAACTTCTACCAACTTATACCAACTTCTACCAAGTTCTACCAAGTTCTACCAACTTCTACCAACTTCTACCAAAACTACTAACTACCAAAAGTTGGTAGAAGTTGGTAGAAGTTGGTAGAAGTTGGTAGAAGTTGGTAGAAGTTGGTAGAAGTTGGTAGAAGTTGGTAGAAGTTGGTAGAAGTTGGTAGAAGTTGATAGAAGTTGATAGAAGTTGGTAGAAGTAGGTAGAAGTTGGTAGAAGTTGGTAGAAGTTGGTAGAACTTGGTAGAACTTGGTGGAAGTTGGTAGAATTTGGTTATACCTACTAACCAACTTTTACAAACTTCTACCAACTTCTACCAACTTCTACCAACTTTTGGTACTTGGTAGCTTTGGTAGAAGTTGGTAGTTTTGGTGGAAGTTGGTAGAAGTTGGTTATATAACCAACTTCTACAAAACATAACCAACTTATACCAACTTCTACCAAGTTCTACCAACTTCTACCAACTTCTACCAACTTCCACCAAAACTACCAACTTCTACCAACTTCTACCAACTTCTACCAACTTCTACCAACTTCTACCAAAACTACTAACTACCAAAAGTTGGTAGAAGTTGGTAGAAGTTAGTAGAACTTGGTAGAAATTGGTAGAATTTGTTATACCTACTAACCAACTTCTACCAACTTCTACCAACTTCTAACAACTTCTACCAAAACTACTAACTACCAAAAGTTGGTAGAAGTTGGTAGAAGTTGGTAGAAGTTGGTAGAACTTGGTAGAACTTGGTAGAAGTTGGTATATAACCAACTTCTACCAACTTCTACCAACTTTTGGTAGTTGGTAGTTTTGGTAGAAGTTGGTAGAAGTTGGTAGAAGTTGGTAGAACTTGGTAGAACTTGGTAGAACTTGGTAGAAATTGGTATAAGTTGGTTAGTTGGTATAACCAACTTCTACCAACCTCTACCAACTTCTACCAACTTCTACCAAAACTACTAACTACCAAAAGTTGGTAGAAGTTGGTATAAGTTGGTATGAGTTGGTATAAGTTGGTGGAAGTTGGTAGAAGTTGGTAGAAGTTGGTAGAAGTTGGTAGAACTTGGTAGAAATCGGTAGAACTTGGTGGAAGTTGGTAGAATTTGGTTATACCTACTAACCAACTTCTACCAACTTCTACCAACTTCTAACAACTTCTACCAAAACTACTAACTACCAAAAGTTGGTAGAAGTTGGTAGAAGTTGGTAGAAGTTGGTAGAACTTGGTAGAAGTTGGTATATAACCAACTTCTACCAACTTCTACCAACTTTTGGTAGTGGGTAGTTTTGGTAGAAGTTGGTAGAAGTTGGTAGAACTTGGTAGAAGTTGGTTTAATTTGGTTATATAACCAACTTCTACCAACTTCTACCAACTTTTAGTAGTTGGTAGAAGTTGGTAGAAGTTGGTATAAGTTGGTATGAGTTGGTAGAAGTTGGTAGAACTTGGTAGAAGTTGGTTAGTTGGTATAACCAACTTCTACCACCTTCTACCAACTTCTACCAACTTCTACCAACTTCTACCAACTTCTACCAAAACTACTAACTACCAAAAGTTGGTAGAAGTTGGTAGAAGTTGGTATAAGTTGGTATACATTGGTATAAGTTGGTAGAAGTTGGTAGAAGTTGGTAGAAGTTGGTAGAACTTGGTAGAAATTGGTAGAACTTGGTGGAAGTTGGTAGAATTTGGTTATATAACCAACTTCTACCAACTTCTACCAACTTTTAGTAGTTGGTAGAAGTTGGTAGAACTTGGTATAAGTTGGTATGAGTTGGTAGAAGTTGGTAGAACTTGGTAGAAGTTGGTAGAAGTTGGTTGTACCAACTAACCAACTTCTACCAACGTCTACCAACTTTTGGTACTTGGTAGTTTTGGTGGAAGTTGGTAGAAGTTGGTAGAAGTTGGTAGAAGTTGGTAGAAGTTGGTAGAAGTTGATAGAAGTTGGTAGAAGTAGGTAGAAGTTGGTAGAAGTTGGTGGAAGTTGGTGGAACTTGGTGGAAGTTGGAGAATTAGGTTATACCCACTAACCAACTTTTACCAACTTCTACCAACTTCTACCAACTTTTGGTAGTTGGTAGTTTCGGTAGAAGTTGGTAGAACTTGGTAGAAGTTGGTATAAGTTGGTTAGTAGGTATAACCTAATTCTCCAACTTCCACCAAGTTCTACCAACTTCTACCAACTTCTACCAAAACTACCAACTACCGAAAGTTGGTAGAAGTTGGTAGAAGTTGGTAGAAGTTGGTAGAAGTTGGTAGAACTTGGTGGAAGTTGGTAGAATTTGGTTATACCTACTAACCAACTTTTACCAACTTATACCAACTTCTACCAACTTCTACCAACTTCTACCAACTTCTACCAACTTCCACCAAAACTACCAAGTACCAAAAGTTGGTAGAAGTTGGTAGAAGTTGGTTAGTTGGTATAACCAACTTCTACCAACTTCTACCAACTTATACCAACTTCTACCAACTTCTACCAACTTCTACCAAGTTCTACAAACTTCTACCAAGTTCTACCAACTTCTACCAAGTTCTACCAACTTCTACCAACTTCTACCAACTTATACCAACTTATACCAACATATACCAACTTCTACCAACTTCTACCAACTTTTAGTAGTTGGTAGTTTTGGTAGAAGTTGGTAGAAGTTGGTTATATACCAACTTCTACCAAGTTCTACCAACTTCTACCAACTTCTACCAACTTCTACCAACTTCTACCAACTTTTGGTAGTTAGTAGTTTTGGTAGAAGTTGTTAGAAGTTGGTAGAAGTTGGTAGAAGTTGGTTAGTAGGTATAACAAATTCTACCAACTTCCACCAAGTTCAACCAATTTCTACCAAGTTCTACTAACTTCTACCAACTTCTACCAACTTCTACCAACTTCTACCAACTTCTACCAACTCATACCAACTTATACCAACTTCTACCAACTTCTACCAAAACTACCAACTACCAAAAGTTGGTAGAAGTTGGTAGAAGTTGGTAGAAGTTGGTAGAAGTTGGTAGAAGTTGGTAGAACTTGGTTATATACCAACTTCTACCAACTTATACCAACTTCTACCAAGTTCTACCAACTTCTACCAACTTCTACCAACTTCTACCAAAACTACTAACTACCAAAAGTTGGTAGAAGTTGGTAGATGTTGGTAGAAGTTGGTAGAAGTTGGTAGAAGTTGGTAGAAGTTGGTAGAAGTTGGTAGAAGTTGGTAGAAGTTGATAGAAGTTGATAGAAGTTGGTAGAAGTAGGTAGAAGTTGGTAGAAGTTGGTAGAAGTTGGTAGAACTTGGTAGAAGTTGGTTATATAACCAACTTCTACAAAACATAACCAACTTATACCAACTTCTACCAAGTTCTACCAACTTCTACCAACTTCTACCAACTTCCACCAAAACTACCAACTTCTACCAACTTCTACCAACTTCTACCAACTTCTACCAAAACTACTAACTACCAAAAGTTGGTAGAAGTTGGTAGAAGTTGGTTATACCAACTAACCAACTTATACCAACTTATACCAACTTCTACCAACTTCTATCAACTTCTACCAACTTCTACCAACTTCTACCAACTTCTACCAACTTATACCAACTTATACCAACGTATACCAACTTATACCAACTTCTACCAACTTCTACCAACTTTTGGTAGTTAGTAGTTTTGGTAGAAGTTGGTAGAAGTTGGTAGAAGTTGGTAGAAGTTGGTAGAAGGTGGTAGAAGTTGGTTATACCAACTAACCAACTTCTACCAACTTCTACCAACTTTTGGTACTTGGTAGTTTTGGTGGAAGTTGGTAGAAGTTGGTAGAAGTTGGTTATACAACCAACTTATACCAACTTCTACCAACTTTTAGTAGTTGGTAGAAGTTGGTAGAAGTTGGTATAAGTTGGTATGAGTTGGTAGAAGTTGGTAGAACTTGGTAGAAGTTGGTAGAAGTTGGTTATACCAACTAACCAACTTCTACCAACGTCTACCAACTTTTGGTACTTGGTAGTTTTGGTGGAAGTTGGTAGAAGTTGGTAGAAGTTGGTAGAAGTTGGTAGAAGTTGGTAGAAGTTGATAGAAGTTGGTAGAAGTAGGTAGAAGTTGGTAGAAGTTGGTAGAAGTTGGTAGAACTTGGAAGTTGGAGAATTAGGTTATACCTACTAATCAACTTTTACCAACTTCTACCAACTTTTGGTAGTTGGTAGTTTTGGTAGAAGTTGGTAGTTTTGGTAGAAGTTGGTAGAAGTTGGTTATATAACCAACTTCTACAAAACATAACCAACTTATACCAACTTCTACCAAGTTCTACCAACTTCTACCAACTTCTACCAACTTCTACCAACTTCTACCAACTTCCACCAAAACTACCAAGTACCAAAAGTTGGTAGACGTTGGTAGAAGTTGGTTAGTTGGTATAACCAACTTCTACCAACTTCTACCAAGTTCTACCAACTTCTACCAACTCATACCAACTTATACCAACTTCTACCAACTTCTATCAACTACTAAAAGTTGGTAGAAGTTGGTAGAATTTGGTTATACCTACTAACCAACTTTTACAAACTTCTACCAACTTCTACCAACTTCTACCAACTTCTCCAACTTCTACCAACTTTTGGTAGTTGGTAGTTTTGGTAGAAGTTGGTAGAAGTTGGTATAAGTTGGTATGAGTTGGTAGAAGTTGGTAGAAGTTGGTAGAAGTTGGTAGAAGTTGGTAGAAGTTAGTAGAACTTGGTAGAAATTGGTAGAATTTGTTATACCTACTAACCAACTTCTACCAACTTCTACCAACTTCTAACAACTTCTACCAAAACTACTAACTACCAAAAGTTGGTAGAAGTTGGTAGAAGTTGGTAGAAGTTGGTAGAACTTGGTAGAACTTGGTAGAAGTTGGTATATAACCAACTTCTACCAACTTCTACCAACTTTTGGTAGTTGGTAGTTTTGGTAGAAGTTGGTAGAAGTTGGTAGAAGTTGGTAGAAGTTGGTAGAAGTTGGTAGAACTTGGTAGAACTTGGTAGAAATTGGTATAAGTTGGTTAGTTGGTATAACCAACTTCTACCAACCTCTACCAACTTCTACCAACTTCTACCAACTTCTACCAAAACTACTAACTACCAAAAGTTGGTAGAAGTTGGTATAAGTTGGTATGAGTTGGTATAAGTTGGTAGAAGTTGGTAGAAGTTGGTAGAAGTTGGTAGAAGTTGGTAGAACTTGGTAGAAATTGGTAGAACTTGGTGGAAGTTGGTAGAATTTTGTTATACCTACTAACCAACTTCTACCAACTTCTACCAACTTCTAACAACTTCTACCAAAACTACTAACTACCAAAAGTTGGTAGAAGTTGGTAGAAGTTGGTAGAAGTTGGTAGAACTTGGTAGAAGTTGGTTTAATTTGGTTATATAACCAACTTCTACCAACTTCTACCAACTTTTAGTAGTTGGTAGAAGTTGGTAGAAGTTGGTATAAGTTGGTATGAGTTGGTAGAAGTTGGTAGAACTTGGTAGAAGTTGGTTAGTTGGTATAACCAACTTCTACCACCTTCTACCAACTTCTACCAACTTCTACCAACTTCTACCAACTTCTACCAAAACTACTAACTACCAAAAGTTGGTAGAAGTTGGTAGAAGTTGGTATAAGTTGGTATACATTGGTATAAGTTGGTAGAAGTTGGTAGAAGTTGGTAGAAGTTGGTAGAAGTTGGTAGAAGTTGGTAGAACTTGGTAGAAATTGGTAGAACTTGGTGGAAGTTGGTAGAATTTGGTTATATAACCAACTTCTACCAACTTCTACCAACTTTTAGTAGTTGGTAGAAGTTGGTAGAAGTTGGTATAAGTTGGTATGAGTTGGTAGAAGTTGGTAGAACTTGGTAGAAGTTGGTTATACCAACTAACCAACTTCTACCAACGTCTACCAACTTTTGGTACTTGGTAGTTTTGGTGGAAGTTGGTAGAAGTTGGTAGAAGTTGGTAGAAGTTGGTAGAAGTTGGTAGAAGTTGATAGAAGTTGGTAGAAGTAGGTAGAAGTTGGTAGAAGTTGGTAGAAGTTGGTAGAACTTGGTGGAAGTTGGAGAATTAGGTTATACCCACTAACCAACTTTTACCAACTTCTACCAACTTCTACCAACTTTTGGTAGTTGGTAGTTTTGGTAGAAGTTGGTAGAACTTGGTAGAAGTTGGTATAAGTTGGTTAGTAGGTATAACCAAATTCTACCAACTTCCACCAAGTTCTACCAACTTCTACCAACTTCTACCAAAACTACCAAAACTACTAACTACCAAAAGTTGGTAGAAGTTGGTAGAAGTTGGTTATACCAACTAACCAACTTATACCAACTTATACCAACTTCTACCAACTTCTATCAACTTCTACCAACTTCTACCAACTTCTACCAACTTATACCTACTTATACCAACTTATACCAACTTATACCAACGTATACCAACTTATACCAACTTCTACCAACTTTTGGTAGTTAGTAGTTTTGGTAGAAGTTGGTAAAAGTTGGTAGAAGTTGGTAGAAGTTGGTAGAAGTTGGTAGAAGGTGGTAGAAGTTGGTTATACCAACTAACCAACTTCTACCAACTTCTACCAACTTTTGGTACTTGGTAGTTTTGGTGGAAGTTGGTAGAAGTTGGTAGAAGTTGGTAGAAGTTGGTAGAAGTTGATAGAAGTTGGTAGAAGTAGGTAGAAGTTGGTAGAAGTTGGTAGAAGTTGGTAGAACTTGGTGGAAGTTGGATAACCAACTTCTACAAAACATAACCAACTTATACCAACTTCTACCAACTTCTACCAACTTCTACCAACTTCTACCAACTTCCACCAAAACTACCAAGTACCAAAAGTTGGTAGAAGTTGGTAGAAGTTGGTTAGTTGGTATAACCAACTTCTACCAACTTCTACCAACTTATACCAACTTCTACCAACTTCTACCAAGTTCTACAAACTTCTACCAAGTTCTACCAACTTCTACCAAGTTCTACCAACTTCTACCAACTTATACCAACTTATACCAACTTATACCAACTTCTACCAACTTCTACCAACTTTTGGTAGTTAGTAGTTTTGGTAGAAGTTGGTAGAAGTTTGTAGAAGTTGTTAGAAGTTGGTAGAAGTTGGTTATACCAACTAACCAACTCATACCAACTTCTACCAACTTCTACCAAGTTCTACCAACTTCTACCAACTTATACCAACTTATACCAACTTATACCAACTTCTACCAACTTCTACCAACTTCTACCAACTTCTACCAACTTTTGGTAGTTAGTAGTTTTGGTAGAAGTTGGTAGAAGTTTGTAGAAGTTGTTAGAAGTTGGTAGAAGTTGGTTATACCAACTAACCAACTCATACCAACTTCTACCAACTTCTACCAAGTTCTACCAACTTCTACCAACTTATACCAACTTATACCAACTAATACCAACTTATACCAACTTCTACCAACTTCTACCAACTTATACCAACTTCTAACAACTTCTACCAACTTTCTTCTACCAACTTCTACCAAAACTACTAACTACCAAAAGTTGGTAGAAGTTGGTAGAAGTTGGTATAAGTTGGTATAAGTTGGTATAAGTTGGTATAAGTCGGTAGAAGTTGGTAGAAGTTGGTAGAAGTTGGTAGAAGTTGGTAGAAGTTGGTAGAAGTTGGTTATACCTACTAACCAACTTTTACCAACTTCTACCAACTTCTACCAACTTCTGCCAACTTTTGGTGGTTGGTAGTTTTGGTAGAAGTTGGTAGAAGTTGTTAGACCATCTTCTACCAACTTCTACCAACTTCTACCAACTTCTATCAACTTTTGGTTGTTGGTAGTTTTGGTATAAGTTGGTATAAGTTGGTATAAGTTGGTAGAAGTTGGTAGAAGTTGGTAGAAGTTGGTAAAACCTAACCAACTTCTACCAACTTCTACCAACTTCTACCAACTTTTGGTAGTTGGTAGTTTTGGTAGAAGTTGGTTATACCTACTAACCAACTTATACCAACTTCTACCAACTTCTACCAACTTCTATCAACTTCTACCAACTTCTACCAACTTCTACCAACTTCTACCAACTTATACCAACTTATACCAACGTATACCAACTTATACCAACTTCTACCAACTTCTACCAACTTTTGGTAGTTAGTAGTTTTGGTAGAAGTTGGTAGAAGTTGGTAGAAGTTGGTAGAAGTTGGTAGAAGGTGGTAGAAGTTGGTTATACCAACTAACCAACTTCTACCAACTTCTACCAACTTTTGGTACTTGGTAGTTTTGGTGGAAGTTGGTAGAAGTTGGTAGAAGTTGGTTATACAACCAACTTATACCAACTTCTACCAACTTTTAGTAGTTGGTAGAAGTTGGTAGAAGTTGGTATAAGTTGGTATGAGTTGGTAGAAGTTGGTAGAACTTGGTAGAAGTTGGTAGAAGTTGGTTATACCAACTAACCAACTTCTACCAACGTCTACCAACTTTTGGTACTTGGTAGTTTTGGTGGAAGTTGGTAGAAGTTGGTAGAAGTTGGTAGAAGTTGGTAGAAGTTGGTAGAAGTTGATAGAAGTTGGTAGAAGTAGGTAGAAGTTGGTAGAAGTTGGTAGAAGTTGGTAGAACTTGGAAGTTGGAGAATTAGGTTATACCTACTAATCAACTTTTACCAACTTCTACCAACTTTTGGTAGTTGGTAGTTTTGGTAGAAGTTGGTAGTTTTGGTAGAAGTTGGTAGAAGTTGGTTATATAACCAACTTCTACAAAACATAACCAACTTATACCAACTTCTACCAAGTTCTACCAACTTCTACCAACTTCTACCAACTTCTACCAACTTCTACCAACTTCCACCAAAACTACCAAGTACCAAAAGTTGGTAGACGTTGGTAGAAGTTGGTTAGTTGGTATAACCAACTTCTACCAACTTCTACCAAGTTCTACCAACTTCTACCAACTCATACCAACTTATACCAACTTCTACCAACTTCTATCAACTACTAAAAGTTGGTAGAAGTTGGTAGAATTTGGTTATACCTACTAACCAACTTTTACAAACTTCTACCAACTTCTACCAACTTCTACCAACTTCTCCAACTTCTACCAACTTTTGGTAGTTGGTAGTTTTGGTAGAAGTTGGTAGAAGTTGGTATAAGTTGGTATGAGTTGGTAGAAGTTGGTAGAAGTTGGTTATACCAACTAACCAACTTATACCAACTTATACCAACTTCTACCAACTTCTATCAACTTCTACCAACTTCTACCAACTTATACCAACTTATACCAACTTATACCAACTTATACCAACGTATACCAACTTATACCAACTTCTACCAACTTTTGGTAGTTAGTAGTTTTGGTAGAAGTTGGTAAAAGTTGGTAGAAGTTGGTAGAACTTGGTAGAAGTTGGTTATACCAACTAACCAACTTATACCAATTTCTACCAAGTTCTACCAACTTCTACCAACTTTTGGTAGTTAGTAGTTTTGGTATAAGTTGGTATGAGTTGGTATAAGTTGGTAGAAGTTGGTAGAAGTTGGTAGAAGTTGGTAGAAGTTGGTAGAACTTGGTAGAAATTGGTAGAACTTGGTGGAAGTTGGTAGAATTTTGTTATACCTACTAACCAACTTCTACCAACTTCTACCAACTTCTAACAACTTCTACCAAAACTACTAACTACCAAAAGTTGGTAGAAGTTGGTAGAAGTTGGTAGAAGTTGGTAGAACTTGGTAGAAGTTGGTTTAATTTGGTTATATAACCAACTTCTACCAACTTCTACCAACTTTTAGTAGTTGGTAGAAGTTGGTAGAAGTTGGTATAAGTTGGTATGAGTTGGTAGAAGTTGGTAGAACTTGGTAGAAGTTGGTTAGTTGGTATAACCAACTTCTACCACCTTCTACCAACTTCTACCAACTTCTACCAACTTCTACCAACTTCTACCAAAACTACTAACTACCAAAAGTTGGTAGAAGTTGGTAGAAGTTGGTATAAGTTGGTATACATTGGTATAAGTTGGTAGAAGTTGGTAGAAGTTGGTAGAAGTTGGTAGAAGTTGGTAGAAGTTGGTAGAACTTGGTAGAAATTGGTAGAACTTGGTGGAAGTTGGTAGAATTTGGTTATATAACCAACTTCTACCAACTTCTACCAACTTTTAGTAGTTGGTAGAAGTTGGTAGAAGTTGGTATAAGTTGGTATGAGTTGGTAGAAGTTGGTAGAACTTGGTAGAAGTTGGTTATACCAACTAACCAACTTCTACCAACGTCTACCAACTTTTGGTACTTGGTAGTTTTGGTGGAAGTTGGTAGAAGTTGGTAGAAGTTGGTAGAAGTTGGTAGAAGTTGGTAGAAGTTGATAGAAGTTGGTAGAAGTAGGTAGAAGTTGGTAGAAGTTGGTAGAAGTTGGTAGAACTTGGTGGAAGTTGGAGAATTAGGTTATACCCACTAACCAACTTTTACCAACTTCTACCAACTTCTACCAACTTTTGGTAGTTGGTAGTTTTGGTAGAAGTTGGTAGAACTTGGTAGAAGTTGGTATAAGTTGGTTAGTAGGTATAACCAAATTCTACCAACTTCCACCAAGTTCTACCAACTTCTACCAACTTCTACCAAAACTACCAAAACTACTAACTACCAAAAGTTGGTAGAAGTTGGTAGAAGTTGGTTATACCAACTAACCAACTTATACCAACTTATACCAACTTCTACCAACTTCTATCAACTTCTACCAACTTCTACCAACTTCTACCAACTTATACCAACTTATACCAACTTATACCAACTTATACCAACGTATACCAACTTATACCAACTTCTACCAACTTTTGGTAGTTAGTAGTTTTGGTAGAAGTTGGTAAAAGTTGGTAGAAGTTGGTAGAAGTTGGTAGAAGTTGGTAGAAGGTGGTAGAAGTTGGTTATACCAACTAACCAACTTCTACCAACTTCTACCAACTTTTGGTACTTGGTAGTTTTGGTGGAAGTTGGTAGAAGTTGGTAGAAGTTGGTAGAAGTTGGTAGAAGTTGATAGAAGTTGGTAGAAGTAGGTAGAAGTTGGTAGAAGTTGGTAGAAGTTGGTAGAACTTGGTGGAAGTTGGATAACCAACTTCTACAAAACATAACCAACTTATACCAACTTCTACCAACTTCTACCAACTTCTACCAACTTCTACCAACTTCCACCAAAACTACCAAGTACCAAAAGTTGGTAGAAGTTGGTAGAAGTTGGTTAGTTGGTATAACCAACTTCTACCAACTTCTACCAACTTATACCAACTTCTACCAACTTCTACCAAGTTCTACAAACTTCTACCAAGTTCTACCAACTTCTACCAAGTTCTACCAACTTCTACCAACTTATACCAACTTATACCAACTTATACCAACTTCTACCAACTTCTACCAACTTTTGGTAGTTAGTAGTTTTGGTAGAAGTTGGTAGAAGTTTGTAGAAGTTGTTAGAAGTTGGTAGAAGTTGGTTATACCAACTAACCAACTCATACCAACTTCTACCAACTTCTACCAAGTTCTACCAACTTCTACCAACTTATACCAACTTATACCAACTTATACCAACTTCTACCAACTTCTACCAACTTCTACCAACTTCTACCAACTTTTGGTAGTTAGTAGTTTTGGTAGAAGTTGGTAGAAGTTTGTAGAAGTTGTTAGAAGTTGGTAGAAGTTGGTTATACCAACTAACCAACTCATACCAACTTCTACCAACTTCTACCAAGTTCTACCAACTTCTACCAACTTATACCAACTTATACCAACTTATACCAACTTATACCAACTTCTACCAACTTCTACCAACTTATACCAACTTCTAACAACTTCTACCAACTTTCTTCTACCAACTTCTACCAAAACTACTAACTACCAAAAGTTGGTATAAGTTGGTAGAAGTTGGTAGAAGTTGGTAGAAGTTGGTAAAACCTAACCAACTTCTACCAACTTCTACCAACTTCTACCAACTTTTGGTAGTTGGTAGTTTTGGTAGAAGTTGGTTATACCTACTAACCAACTTATACCAACTTCTACCAACTTCTACCAACTTCTATCAACTTCTACCAACTTCTACCAACTTCTACCAACTTCTACCAACTTATACCAACTTATACCAACGTATACCAACTTATACCAACTTCTACCAACTTCTACCAACTTTTGGTAGTTAGTAGTTTTGGTAGAAGTTGGTAGAAGTTGGTAGAAGTTGGTAGAAGTTGGTAGAAGGTGGTAGAAGTTGGTTATACCAACTAACCAACTTCTACCAACTTCTACCAACTTTTGGTACTTGGTAGTTTTGGTGGAAGTTGGTAGAAGTTGGTAGAAGTTGGTTATACAACCAACTTATACCAACTTCTACCAACTTTTAGTAGTTGGTAGAAGTTGGTAGAAGTTGGTATAAGTTGGTATGAGTTGGTAGAAGTTGGTAGAACTTGGTAGAAGTTGGTAGAAGTTGGTTATACCAACTAACCAACTTCTACCAACGTCTACCAACTTTTGGTACTTGGTAGTTTTGGTGGAAGTTGGTAGAAGTTGGTAGAAGTTGGTAGAAGTTGGTAGAAGTTGGTAGAAGTTGATAGAAGTTGGTAGAAGTAGGTAGAAGTTGGTAGAAGTTGGTAGAAGTTGGTAGAACTTGGAAGTTGGAGAATTAGGTTATACCTACTAATCAACTTTTACCAACTTCTACCAACTTTTGGTAGTTGGTAGTTTTGGTAGAAGTTGGTAGTTTTGGTAGAAGTTGGTAGAAGTTGGTTATATAACCAACTTCTACAAAACATAACCAACTTATACCAACTTCTACCAAGTTCTACCAACTTCTACCAACTTCTACCAACTTCTACCAACTTCTACCAACTTCCACCAAAACTACCAAGTACCAAAAGTTGGTAGACGTTGGTAGAAGTTGGTTAGTTGGTATAACCAACTTCTACCAACTTCTACCAAGTTCTACCAACTTCTACCAACTCATACCAACTTATACCAACTTCTACCAACTTCTATCAACTACTAAAAGTTGGTAGAAGTTGGTAGAATTTGGTTATACCTACTAACCAACTTTTACAAACTTCTACCAACTTCTACCAACTTCTACCAACTTCTCCAACTTCTACCAACTTTTGGTAGTTGGTAGTTTTGGTAGAAGTTGGTAGAAGTTGGTATAAGTTGGTATGAGTTGGTAGAAGTTGGTAGAAGTTGGTTATACCAACTAACCAACTTATACCAACTTATACCAACTTCTACCAACTTCTATCAACTTCTACCAACTTCTACCAACTTCTACCAACTTATACCAACTTATACCAACTTATACCAACTTATACCAACGTATACCAACTTATACCAACTTCTACCAACTTTTGGTAGTTAGTAGTTTTGGTAGAAGTTGGTAAAAGTTGGTAGAAGTTGGTAGAAGTTGGTAGAAGTTGGTAGAAGGTGGTAGAAGTTGGTTATACCAACTAACCAACTTCTACCAACTTCTACCAACTTTTGGTACTTGGTAGTTTTGGTGGAAGTTGGTAGAAGTTGGTAGAAGTTGGTAGAAGTTGGTAGAAGTTGATAGAAGTTGGTAGAAGTAGGTAGAAGTTGGTAGAAGTTGGTAGAAGTTGGTAGAACTTGGTGGAAGTTGGATAACCAACTTCTACAAAACATAACCAACTTATACCAACTTCTACCAACTTCTACCAACTTCTACCAACTTCTACCAACTTCCACCAAAACTACCAAGTACCAAAAGTTGGTAGAAGTTGGTAGAAGTTGGTTAGTTGGTATAACCAACTTCTACCAACTTCTACCAACTTATACCAACTTCTACCAACTTCTACCAAGTTCTACAAACTTCTACCAAGTTCTACCAACTTCTACCAAGTTCTACCAACTTCTACCAACTTATACCAACTTATACCAACTTATACCAACTTCTACCAACTTCTACCAACTTCTACCAACTTTTGGTAGTTAGTAGTTTTGGTAGAAGTTGGTAGAAGTTTGTAGAAGTTGTTAGAAGTTGGTAGAAGTTGGTTATACCAACTAACCAACTCATACCAACTTCTACCAACTTCTACCAAGTTCTACCAACTTCTACCAACTTATACCAACTTATACCAACTTATACCAACTTCTACCAACTTCTACCAACTTCTACCAACTTCTACCAACTTTTGGTAGTTAGTAGTTTTGGTAGAAGTTGGTAGAAGTTTGTAGAAGTTGTTAGAAGTTGGTAGAAGTTGGTTATACCAACTAACCAACTCATACCAACTTCTACCAACTTCTACCAAGTTCTACCAACTTCTACCAACTTATACCAACTTATACCAACTTATACCAACTTATACCAACTTCTACCAACTTCTACCAACTTATACCAACTTCTAACAACTTCTACCAACTTTCTTCTACCAACTTCTACCAAAACTACTAACTACCAAAAGTTGGTAGAAGTTGGTAGAAGTTGGTATAAGTTGGTATAAGTTGGTATAAGTTGGTATAAGTCGGTAGAAGTTGGTAGAAGTTGGTAGAAGTTGGTAGAAGTTGGTAGAAGTTGGTAGAAGTTGGTTATACCTACTAACCAACTTTTACCAACTTCTACCAACTTCTATCAACTTCTACCAACTTCTACCAACTTCTACCAACTTCTACCAACTTCTACCAACTTCCACCAAAACTACCAAGTACCAAAAGTTGGTAGACGTTGGTAGAAGTTGGTTAGTTGGTATAACCAACTTCTACCAATTTCTACCAAGTTCTACCAACTTCTACCAACTTCTACCAACTTTTAGTAGTTGGTAGAAGTTGGTAGAAGTTGGTATAAGTTGGTATGAGTTGGTAGAAGTTGGTAGAACTTGGTAGAAGTTGGTTAGTTGGTATAACCAACTTCTACCACCTTCTACCAACTTCTACCAACTTCTACCAACTTCTACCAACTTCTACCAAAACTACTAACTACCAAAAGTTGGTAGAAGTTGGTAGAAGTTGGTATAAGTTGGTATACATTGGTATAAGTTGGTAGAAGTTGGTAGAAGTTGGTAGAAGTTGGTAGAAGTTGGTAGAAGTTGGTAGAACTTGGTAGAAATTGGTAGAACTTGGTGGAAGTTGGTAGAATTTGGTTATATAACCAACTTCTACCAACTTCTACCAACTTTTAGTAGTTGGTAGAAGTTGGTAGAAGTTGGTATAAGTTGGTATGAGTTGGTAGAAGTTGGTAGAACTTGGTAGAAGTTGGTTATACCAACTAACCAACTTCTACCAACGTCTACCAACTTTTGGTACTTGGTAGTTTTGGTGGAAGTTGGTAGAAGTTGGTAGAAGTTGGTAGAAGTTGGTAGAAGTTGGTAGAAGTTGATAGAAGTTGGTAGAAGTAGGTAGAAGTTGGTAGAAGTTGGTAGAAGTTGGTAGAACTTGGTGGAAGTTGGAGAATTAGGTTATACCCACTAACCAACTTTTACCAACTTCTACCAACTTCTACCAACTTTTGGTAGTTGGTAGTTTTGGTAGAAGTTGGTAGAACTTGGTAGAAGTTGGTATAAGTTGGTTAGTAGGTATAACCAAATTCTACCAACTTCCACCAAGTTCTACCAACTTCTACCAACTTCTACCAAAACTACCAAAACTACTAACTACCAAAAGTTGGTAGAAGTTGGTAGAAGTTGGTTATACCAACTAACCAACTTATACCAACTTATACCAACTTCTACCAACTTCTATCAACTTCTACCAACTTCTACCAACTTCTACCAACTTATACCAACTTATACCAACTTATACCAACTTATACCAACGTATACCAACTTATACCAACTTCTACCAACTTTTGGTAGTTAGTAGTTTTGGTAGAAGTTGGTAAAAGTTGGTAGAAGTTGGTAGAAGTTGGTAGAAGTTGGTAGAAGGTGGTAGAAGTTGGTTATACCAACTAACCAACTTCTACCAACTTCTACCAACTTTTGGTACTTGGTAGTTTTGGTGGAAGTTGGTAGAAGTTGGTAGAAGTTGGTAGAAGTTGGTAGAAGTTGATAGAAGTTGGTAGAAGTAGGTAGAAGTTGGTAGAAGTTGGTAGAAGTTGGTAGAACTTGGTGGAAGTTGGATAACCAACTTCTACAAAACATAACCAACTTATACCAACTTCTACCAACTTCTACCAACTTCTACCAACTTCTACCAACTTCCACCAAAACTACCAAGTACCAAAAGTTGGTAGAAGTTGGTAGAAGTTGGTTAGTTGGTATAACCAACTTCTACCAACTTCTACCAACTTATACCAACTTCTACCAACTTCTACCAAGTTCTACAAACTTCTACCAAGTTCTACCAACTTCTACCAAGTTCTACCAACTTCTACCAACTTATACCAACTTATACCAACTTATACCAACTTCTACCAACTTCTACCAACTTTTGGTAGTTAGTAGTTTTGGTAGAAGTTGGTAGAAGTTTGTAGAAGTTGTTAGAAGTTGGTAGAAGTTGGTTATACCAACTAACCAACTCATACCAACTTCTACCAACTTCTACCAAGTTCTACCAACTTCTACCAACTTATACCAACTTATACCAACTTATACCAACTTCTACCAACTTCTACCAACTTCTACCAACTTCTACCAACTTTTGGTAGTTAGTAGTTTTGGTAGAAGTTGGTAGAAGTTTGTAGAAGTTGTTAGAAGTTGGTAGAAGTTGGTTATACCAACTAACCAACTCATACCAACTTCTACCAACTTCTACCAAGTTCTACCAACTTCTACCAACTTATACCAACTTATACCAACTTATACCAACTTATACCA
The DNA here is from genome assembly GCF_950023065.1 of Planococcus citri. Taxonomy (NCBI): domain Eukaryota; kingdom Metazoa; phylum Arthropoda; class Insecta; order Hemiptera; family Pseudococcidae; genus Planococcus; species Planococcus citri. The sequence goes on from NC_088680.1 coordinate 66,594,785, forward strand.
ACTTCTACCAACTTCTACCAACTTATACCAACTTCTAACAACTTCTACCAACTTTCTTCTACCAACTTCTACCAAAACTACTAACTACCAAAAGTTGGTATAAGTTGGTAGAAGTTGGTAGAAGTTGGTAGAAGTTGGTAAAACCTAACCAACTTCTACCAACTTCTACCAACTTCTACCAACTTTTGGTAGTTGGTAGTTTTGGTAGAAGTTGGTTATACCTACTAACCAACTTATACCAACTTCTACCAACTTCTACCAACTTCTATCAACTTCTACCAACTTCTACCAACTTCTACCAACTTCTACCAACTTATACCAACTTATACCAACGTATACCAACTTATACCAACTTCTACCAACTTCTACCAACTTTTGGTAGTTAGTAGTTTTGGTAGAAGTTGGTAGAAGTTGGTAGAAGTTGGTAGAAGTTGGTAGAAGGTGGTAGAAGTTGGTTATACCAACTAACCAACTTCTACCAACTTCTACCAACTTTTGGTACTTGGTAGTTTTGGTGGAAGTTGGTAGAAGTTGGTAGAAGTTGGTTATACAACCAACTTATACCAACTTCTACCAACTTTTAGTAGTTGGTAGAAGTTGGTAGAAGTTGGTATAAGTTGGTATGAGTTGGTAGAAGTTGGTAGAACTTGGTAGAAGTTGGTAGAAGTTGGTTATACCAACTAACCAACTTCTACCAACGTCTACCAACTTTTGGTACTTGGTAGTTTTGGTGGAAGTTGGTAGAAGTTGGTAGAAGTTGGTAGAAGTTGGTAGAAGTTGGTAGAAGTTGATAGAAGTTGGTAGAAGTAGGTAGAAGTTGGTAGAAGTTGGTAGAAGTTGGTAGAACTTGGAAGTTGGAGAATTAGGTTATACCTACTAATCAACTTTTACCAACTTCTACCAACTTTTGGTAGTTGGTAGTTTTGGTAGAAGTTGGTAGTTTTGGTAGAAGTTGGTAGAAGTTGGTTATATAACCAACTTCTACAAAACATAACCAACTTATACCAACTTCTACCAAGTTCTACCAACTTCTACCAACTTCTACCAACTTCTACCAACTTCTACCAACTTCCACCAAAACTACCAAGTACCAAAAGTTGGTAGACGTTGGTAGAAGTTGGTTAGTTGGTATAACCAACTTCTACCAACTTCTACCAAGTTCTACCAACTTCTACCAACTCATACCAACTTATACCAACTTCTACCAACTTCTATCAACTACTAAAAGTTGGTAGAAGTTGGTAGAATTTGGTTATACCTACTAACCAACTTTTACAAACTTCTACCAACTTCTACCAACTTCTACCAACTTCTCCAACTTCTACCAACTTTTGGTAGTTGGTAGTTTTGGTAGAAGTTGGTAGAAGTTGGTATAAGTTGGTATGAGTTGGTAGAAGTTGGTAGAAGTTGGTTATACCAACTAACCAACTTATACCAACTTATACCAACTTCTACCAACTTATACCAACTTATACCAACTTATACCAACTTATACCAACGTATACCAACTTATACCAACTTCTACCAACTTTTGGTAGTTAGTAGTTTTGGTAGAAGTTGGTAAAAGTTGGTAGAAGTTGGTAGAAGTTGGTAGAAGTTGGTAGAAGGTGGTAGAAGTTGGTTATACCAACTAACCAACTTCTACCAACTTCTACCAACTTTTGGTACTTGGTAGTTTTGGTGGAAGTTGGTAGAAGTTGGTAGAAGTTGGTAGAAGTTGGTAGAAGTTGATAGAAGTTGGTAGAAGTAGGTAGAAGTTGGTAGAAGTTGGTAGAAGTTGGTAGAACTTGGTGGAAGTTGGATAACCAACTTCTACAAAACATAACCAACTTATACCAACTTCTACCAACTTCTACCAACTTCTACCAACTTCTACCAACTTCCACCAAAACTACCAAGTACCAAAAGTTGGTAGAAGTTGGTAGAAGTTGGTTAGTTGGTATAACCAACTTCTACCAACTTCTACCAACTTATACCAACTTCTACCAACTTCTACCAAGTTCTACAAACTTCTACCAAGTTCTACCAACTTCTACCAAGTTCTACCAACTTCTACCAACTTATACCAACTTATACCAACTTATACCAACTTCTACCAACTTCTACCAACTTCTACCAACTTTTGGTAGTTAGTAGTTTTGGTAGAAGTTGGTAGAAGTTTGTAGAAGTTGTTAGAAGTTGGTAGAAGTTGGTTATACCAACTAACCAACTCATACCAACTTCTACCAACTTCTACCAAGTTCTACCAACTTCTACCAACTTATACCAACTTATACCAACTTATACCAACTTCTACCAACTTCTACCAACTTCTACCAACTTCTACCAACTTTTGGTAGTTAGTAGTTTTGGTAGAAGTTGGTAGAAGTTTGTAGAAGTTGTTAGAAGTTGGTAGAAGTTGGTTATACCAACTAACCAACTCATACCAACTTCTACCAACTTCTACCAAGTTCTACCAACTTCTACCAACTTATACCAACTTATACCAACTTATACCAACTTATACCAACTTCTACCAACTTCTACCAACTTATACCAACTTCTAACAACTTCTACCAACTTTCTTCTACCAACTTCTACCAAAACTACTAACTACCAAAAGTTGGTAGAAGTTGGTAGAAGTTGGTATAAGTTGGTATAAGTTGGTATAAGTTGGTATAAGTCGGTAGAAGTTGGTAGAAGTTGGTAGAAGTTGGTAGAAGTTGGTAGAAGTTGGTAGAAGTTGGTTATACCTACTAACCAACTTTTACCAACTTCTACCAACTTCTACCAACTTCTGCCAACTTTTGGTGGTTGGTAGTTTTGGTAGAAGTTGGTAGAAGTTGTTAGACCATCTTCTACCAACTTCTACCAACTTCTACCAACTTCTATCAACTTTTGGTTGTTGGTAGTTTTGGTATAAGTTGGTATAAGTTGGTATAAGTTGGTAGAAGTTGGTAGAAGTTGGTAGAAGTTGGTAAAACCTAACCAACTTCTACCAACTTCTACCAACTTCTACCAACTTTTGGTAGTTGGTAGTTTTGGTAGAAGTTGGTTATACCTACTAACCAACTTATACCAACTTCTACCAACTTCTACCAACTTTTGGTAGTTGGTAGTTTTGGTAGAAGTTGGTTATACCTACTAACCAACTTATACCAACTTCTACCAACTTCTACCAAAACTACCAACTACCAAAAGTTGGTAGAAGTTGGTAGAAGTTGGTTACGACCAAGGGGAAGGCAAGGGTTTGAGATTTCACATAACAAAGGGGGAGGCAAGGTTTGAGATTTTACATAACCAAGGGGGAGGCAAGGGTTTCAGATTTTTTTGTTGAGTTGTTCTAATGAGGTTAGAAAATTTTACATGACCAAGGGGGAGGCAAGGGTTTGAGATTTTACATAACCAAGGGGGAGGCAAGGGTTTCAGATTTTTTTGTTGAGTTGTTCTAATGAGGTTAGAAAATTTCACATGACCAAGGGGGAGACAAGGGTTTCAGATTTTTTTGTTTAGTCGTTCTGATGGGGATTGAAAAATTTTACACAACCAATGGGGAGGACAGGGTTTTAGATTTTTTAGTGTGCGTAGCACACTATTGGTTTCGCTTTGAGAAATTGAAATTTCAATTACAATGAATGTTCTCTTAAGCTATCCAACTGTTTTTGTACCTATTGGACACCATTTGAGAATCATTAAGGCGGAGGGAATAGATTAATTTTCATTCAATTCGGATGGGTAATTGGTGAGTAATTGCAATTTTAGTTCATTATTTTAATGCATTAAATCCTAAAAAAGGGAAAAGGGGACTTGTAGAACACCTGCCGCTCATTGTACCCTGCTATACCCCCAGTCTATTCCATCACCAGCTGTGTTTCATTGTACCCTGTTACACCCCCAGTCTGTTAGCTGTAAATTCCAAGTGGGCGTGGTTTGGTGGGGCGTTTACCAAACAAATATATTATTTTAATGCCCCAACCCTCGTAGCAAAGTTGTGGCTGAGTGGTTAGGGCATGTAGGTAGGAATAGGAAATTTAGGGACCCAGGTTCGAATCCCCGTGAGGTAAGTAGGTAGGTGACGGATTTTTCGTAGGAAAATAGGATAGGTAAATGCTTTAGAGTTACTATGTAGTACATGGTAATGGGGCAAAAATAATGCTGAAACTGAGTTATGAATTATGATATCATTTGCTAACTAAAAATTCATTTCATTAATTTTTTGTCTACCTATAGCCATAAGTATAAAGTAAGAATTACTTGACATGAATAATTTCTAACTTTTTACTTATAATTTAAAAATCACTTCAAAATGAGAAATTAAACTAATTTTTGTACAATTGAAACATGTAATTTTTATTATCATGATTTAGTAAAAATTATTAAAACAAAATGATTTTTACTATTGGTACCTATAGCAAAATTTATTAAAATGATAAGTTTTACTATACGATTACAGTAAAAATTATTGAATGGGATCTGGTACTTAATTGTGAGTATTTAGTTACATTTTTTTGTAAAAATTACCCATATTTTTTTCGTGTAATTTAGAGGCAATGCAAATTCTTAACATATTTTATAAGATTTAATTCTTAATTTAGAATAAAAAGCAAGTTCTGAAAATTGGTTTGAAAATTTATAAATTTGAAGACAATGGAAATTCTTAAAAAAATAATATGAAAATTTGTATTTAGAGACGCTGAGAATTCCAAAAATTGATTAAAAGTTCTGTAAGTTGCAGATAATGTGAACTTTAAAATTATATGAAATAAGTATTGTAATAGGTACTTATGAAGAAGATGAGAATTCTGAAAAATTGGAGGCAATGTGAATTCCAAAAATTGAGTAAACGTTTTACAATTTGTGGACAATATGAACTTGAAAATTAAATTTGAAATTTTTTAATTTAAAGACAATAAGAATTCTGAAAAATTATTCAAAATTCGACTATTTAGAGGCAATGTGAATTCTAAAAATTGATTGCAAATTTCTTAACTCAGCAGCAATGCAAAATTCTGAAAATTTATTGAAAACTTTATGAAATTGTAGCGATGGGGAATTCGGGAAATCGATTTGAAATTTTGTAAATTTTAAAACAATGCAAACTATGAAAAACAACTAGAAATTTCTTAATTTAGAAGCAATACAAGCTTATAAATTATTCTGAAATACCTATTGTAATTTGGAAAATATGAAAACACTGAAAAACAATTATTATTTTGAAGCAGTGAGAGTTTCAAAAATTCTCATCACTGTGACATGGTTGATTCACTTATGCACTACCTAGATGTAATAACGGTTATAGCTGTAGAAAAGGCAGCTAGCTACGCACACGTCGCACACTTTGCAGCTAAGCAAATGCTTAGCTGTCTAGTTATTTGAGTCGTTCTAAAAGGGGTTGAAACATTTTACATGACCAAGGGGGAGGCAAGGGTTTCAGATTTTACATAACCAAGGATGAGGCAAGGGTTTCAGATTTTTTTGTTGAGTTGTTCTAATGAGGATTGAAACATTTTACATGGCCAAGCGGGAGGACAGGGTTTGAGATTTTTTATTTGAGTAGTTCTAAAGAGGGTTGAAACATTTTACATGACCAAGGGGGAGGCAAGGGTTTGAGATTTCACATAACCAAGGGGGAGGCAAGGTTTGAGATTTTACATAAACAAGGGGGAGGCAAGGGTTTCAGATTTCACATAACCAATGGGGAGGCAAGGGTTTGAGATTTTTTTGTTTGGTCGTTCTGATGAGGATTGAAACATTTTACACAACCAAGGGGGAGGACAGGGTTTGAGATTTTTTATTTGAGTCGTTCTAAAGAGGGGTGTCCACAAATTAAAAAACCGGTTTGGTCAAAAAATTCAAACTGGTTTTTATTGGCGCAATGTATTCTACACACTAAGGGGACAAAAACGTGATATGAATTTTTTGAGACCGGTTCGTTAATTTGCAACCGGTTAACAAAAAATACCCAGAAATTGTAGATAGAGAAAAAAGTTCTAAACAAAAGTTGTAGAGCATGAAAAATTACACAATTGTGTCTAATCACACTTTGAAACCGGTTCATTTGGTTCGCATTTATAACAACCGGTTTTTCACAATTACCTAAAAATTGAAGATAGAGAAAAATGCTTGAAACAAAAGTTGTAGAGCGTGAAAAAATAAACCATTTTTGCTGATCGGATTTTGAAACCGGTTCATTGAATCGCAGCAAGCCATCAAAAGTTACCTGATTGTAAGTTTATTGGTTATTTTCAGAATCCGGTCAGCAAAAATGGTTCGATTTCTCACGCTCTACAACTTTTATTTCAATCATTTTTCTCTATCTTCAATTTTTAGGTGATTGTCAAAAACTGGTTGCTAAATGCCAACCAATGAACCGGTTTCAAAATGTGATTGAACAGAATTGTGTAATTTTTCATTTCAAGCTTTTTTCTCGATCTCCAATTTTTAGGTAATTTTGACAACTGGTTTGCAAATTAATAAATCGGTTTCAAAATCCAATCAGCAAAAAAAAATAAAAAAATGGTTCAAATTTTCGCGCTCTACAACTTTTGTTTCAACTGTTTCAAGCATTTTCTCTATCTTCAATTTTTAGGTGATTGTCAAAAACCAGTTGCTAAATGCGAACCAATGAACCGGTTTCAAAATGTGACTAGACAGAATTGTGTAATTTTTGACGCTCATCGCTCAAGAACTTTTGTTTCAAGCTTTTTTTTTGATCTCCAATTTTTAGGTAATTTTGATAACTGGTTGCAAATTAATGAACCAGTTTCAAAATCCGATCAGCGAAAATGGTTCAATTTTTCACGCTCTACAACTTTTGTTTCAAGCATTTTTCTCTATCTTAAATTTTTAGGTGATTGTCAAAAACCGGTTGCTAAATGCGAACCAATGAACTGGTTTCAAAATGTGATTAGACAGAATTGTATAATTTTTCATGCTCTACAACTTTTGTTCAGAACTTTTTTCTCTATCTACAATTTCTGGGTATTTTTTGTTAACCGGTTGCAAATTAACGAACCGGTCTCAAAAAATTCATATCACGTTTTTGTCGCCTTATAGTGTGTAGACTACATTGCGCCAATAAAAACCAGTTTGAATTTTTTGACCAAACCGGTTTTTCAATTTGTGGACACCCTGTGCATGGGCCTGAAATTTTCAAGGTCGCTTTTGAAAGCCCATATTTTTCCCTACTCATCTAGCTCTTCCACTTGGAAATAAAAGCCACCGGGCACTACTTATTTCGGAATTCACAAATCCATCAGTGATGGCAAAACTTTTACATGTCAGTTTCAATTTTCACTTTTCAGTTCTTAGTTTCAGTTTCAGTTTCATTTTTTAACCGGCTTCAGTTTATTGATTTCGCCCTCCCTTCGCTCAAGCCAGATCAATTTTCTTTTCATTTCTCGGGCTGAAATTCGAGAGCAGAAAAATTGACTGTCAACATCAAAAATAATGTTGCTTTATTTTGAAATTTAAAGCTTTTGCCCTTGCTTGGCTGGGACCGTTATTCCTAATTTTTACTCGACTAGTAAATTTCACTGAAAAAGTTACTTGATCAGGGAACTTGTAGCTAGTCAACTTGCCTAATAAAATTATATCCACTTAACCAGACCAGTAATTGACCACACTTGATGAAAAATGTCCAGTACCTACCTATTGCGAGTGTTTGGAAAATAGTTTCACCATTGATTTGTAAAAAAATCAATGTCAATGTTCAAATCATTTCAAAAATAGCGTCAATTTATTCAGAATTTCTTCAGCCCATGCCTCATCAAAATAATTTATTTTACCACACAGAAAAATATGAAAATCGAAAAAACTTTATTACACGTTTCAAAAGAGGAGAGTTCGGCGATGCGAATTATTATTTTTTTAAAATTTTAAAAAAAGCAAAAATTGTGCCTAAATTGTTGATCACTGTGTTTAATTACTGCATAAAAGGCAGGTGATCATCATACCGGACAAACTAATATGAACAAGTAGGTAACTACTGGATTTTCACTGTTTGACATTAAAATCATGAAATAACAAATTGAAATCAATTAAATACGAATAGGTACCTTTGAAAATCAAATTTTTAAATTAAAATTAGAATCCAAAAATGATTGTATGGAACCTTTGTTTTAAAATGAGAGACTTCTGTATGAGACTTCCACTACCCACTAGAGTCAACCAATGGTTGGGTTGCCTTAACGAACTTATGGGAAGAGAAGGAACCAGGGAAATCCCTCCAAAGTAGTCGACCCATCGCCATGGGATATGACATAGCTTCTGCTCTTAGGGCTTTCCTTCGTAATGTTCTTGGATTTACGGGTACAATATCTGTTAGTCCTGTTGTATGCTGCAATGAGGATAAACCTGGAGTAACCGTGAGTTCCTGTGTTTTCTTTGCTGATTCAAGATTTCCACTGTCCCAGTCAGCTGTCTTTTGTTTCGAACCATCTTCAAGCTTATGTAAATGTAACGATGGTTTCTGAATTCCACATTGTTCAGAAAACCAACAAAATGCATCCATATCTCCTTCCCGCATACTCATATTCATCGCATAATCGTAAGTTGGTTTGAACGATGGGTCCGATAGTATTTGTTTCATTAAATTTTCGATTTCCTTATTCGGGTATGCGAGTATTACGGTACCGGATCCTTTATTATATCTTCTGATAGTCAGATATCCGTAATTATATAATAAAATCGCTGGCGGAATCTTGGAACTAAATTCGTTAGTGTATAAATACTCCAAATAATCAGCTTTTACACCGTAATAGTAAAATTCTTCGATGTTTTTCTGGGATATTTGTACGCTTTCGATTGCCAATCCTGTGTTTTGCATCCATGTACCATAATTTTTTATTTCCAAGTTTCTTAGGCTGGAGATTACGGAAATAGGATTTAACACTTTGGTTTCATTATCTTGTAGACTGAATCTATAGCCGTCGTACCAATAGGTAAGATTTGTAATGATCTGCGACACGTTCACTCCATAATGAGTGGCCAAACGCTGCAAGGATGGTTCGTAATTTGATTTTATTTCATTCAAAGTGAATCCCATAGCACTAGAGAAGTCCTTGTTGAAAGTTAGATCCCTGCAGTGCAGGCGGGCTTGAAAAGGGGAAAAACTTAACCTAGAAATGCCGGCAATGAATAGGAGTTTAATATTACTCGATTGGCTTTTCAAACAATCATAGAATGTGCTAACGACCATTTTAAACGTTTCGGATAAATCAGCATCTTTCATGCTGCCTTGTTTGAATATTGTATCGTATTCATCAATCAGGACGACAACAGGTTGTCCATATTTAGTACGCAGATTTGCGATGAGTAAATCAGGGAGACGACTTGATCTATAGTCAAGTCCATACGATTTTCCAATTTCCCATAGTTTATCTTCGAGCTCCTTTGTATAAGTATCAATATCATCTTCACTATTAACAGGGCTTATAAGACTGAAATCCAAGCTAATGATCGGATATTTCGTCCATTTTTCGGGCATTCGTCTGGCGATGTACGTGTCATTGAAAAGGTGTTTATTTCCGGAAAAAAACTCGTATAACATTTGTATAAATGTAGACTTTCCAAATCCGGGAGGACGGGTGAATAAAAGGTAATGATCGATTAAATCCAATATTTTTTCTATGAACGCAGTTTTGTCGACATAAACCATCCCCTTGGATCTCATTTCTACAAATGTGGTTAGATTACGAGGTAAATTTTGAACAGAAATTTTTGGTTTAAAATCTTCAGTCCTAATCATGGGCTTGATCATTTTGTTGTGAATCATTCAGTTGATGCGACTGCAGTTCTAACAAATCCAAGGAGCTATATACCTACATGAACATAAGTGTAAAATAATAATTAAGAATCGGAGTAGGTTGGCAGATAAACTAACGTGTAAGTAGGTATAATATAAGTAATTTTCTCAAGTTCCCAACTTTCGACAATCAAATGATTATAAGCGTCAAAAAATTGGCCGTTTCTTACACAACCATTTTAGCCCTTTGGAGGTTCTCTAGGTATAGGTACCTACCTTGTAAGTAATGGGCTGAACAAAATGTTCTCAAAAAACGATGAAATCAGAGTAAACACAATTTATGGAATTAGGAAACAACGTGGTCAAAAAAAAACAAAATAAAATAAATCCAAACATCGAGCGAAGATTTCAACTAACTACATCGTGCAAGCTTGGGCGCGATCAAAGACAATTGATAGATATAAAATTGTAGTACCTACCTTATCCTAACATAGCAGATAGGTACATAGCCTGAGAGAGGAAAATATGTAATAAGTAAGGGAAGTTATTAAATTTTTTGTACAGATCGGGGCATAACTATCAATCTTATATGTATAATTATCTGTTAATACCACGCAATAAATAGGCAGTTGATTGAAAATTACCATCTTTTTAATTTAAAATTGTAAGCATTTTTCCTTATTGCGTTATGAGAAAATGGCTGCTGCGAGATTAACCTTAAGACCACTTTTTTGGCGAGTCAAATTTCAATTTTTTTTTTGGCTTAAAAAAATGGTACAAAAGTATTCCCAGGTAGGCGAAATGGCCCTGTTCCCAGATTTGTAATATGTAGCATGTTGGGTACCTTTTGGATGTTCGCAATTATTTGATTATTACACCCGTCGTGTGAGATTCGATATCAAGTTGGTAAGGTCAAGTTTTTAATTAGGTCTAAGAATTTTTTAATTTCGGAAGGGTTGTCTGGAATGGATAGGGATCTTTCATCTATTTGTAGGGATTGTAGGGATAGTCTGGGCTGATGTAAGGAGGGACAGTGAAATAGTAAGTGTTGGACAGATACGTAGAAGTTCCGACAGGCAGAACTGGCATGTTGGTTTTGGGGCCTTTTCATAGAGATGAATGTGGGTGATTTTTGTGTGGCCAATTCTCATTCTGCTTATAGTGATTTCTTCAAGTCTATTTAGTTGATATAGGTTTTTCCAAGGCTGAGTAGTTTTTTTTTGTGGTGGAAAGAGCTTGTTTGATGTTTGGAGGGACCAAAAGTTTTGCCATTTCTTAAGTGTGCTTTGGGTGAAGATAGATTTAAGGTCGTCAGCTGAGATAAATGTGAGGGGAGAAAGGGTAGTGGCGGATTTTGCATTTTTATCTGCAATTTCATTTCCTGTGATTCCAACGTGGCTGGGTACAAATTTTGCAAATCAAATCGCACTTCGGGAGTAATAAGGTCACATCTCAAAAAAGTGAAATTTTACAGGATAGTGATTTTCTATTTTTTAAAAACTTGATTCATTATTTTTATCAACTTATAATTAATTGTGAGGAATGAATAGCACCTCATTTTAAAGATCTGGTATCCTACCTTCATTTAGCATAAGAACACTTTGAAAAATAAAATCTTAAAGAGGAAATATTTCAATGTTTGGAAAACATTTTGAGTTATAACCTTTCATTAAAGTTGATGTGGAATCGAAAGGAAGCGTCCAAAAAAAATTTCATGATAACAAAGTTGTAGAGAATTAAATTTCCAATCGACATAAGGTCGTTAGTTTTTTTCTAGAGTGCTTAGTTTTTGAGTTTTTCTCAAAAAACTAAAATTTCATGATACATATGTGCAAATTCATTTTTCTGAAAAGTGACAAACATTCAAAACAACCAAAACTATTTGTTAACACTTTGTATGTACGAAAGCTCAAAAAAGGCGGAGTTTTTTGAGATGTACCCTTATAACTCCAAACAACTTGCAATGTTGTTGAGATTTTGAGTTAGGCCATTTGCGTTTTTTACAAGATCTAGATAATGTACCCAACTCAAAGACAAGTGTAATTTTTGTTTGAGGGGGGTCATATAAACCCCAAAAATGCAAAAACATCAAAATCAATTTTTTTTGAGATGTGACCTTATTACTCCCAAGGTGCGAAATAAAGTTTTATGAATATTTTGAATTAGGAGGTGGTCAGAAAATAGATTTTGGATAGCAGTTAGTGAGCTGAGGGAATCACTCTGAATTAAGAAAGACTTATTTTCTGATTCATAAGTGAGATCAAGATAGTTTTGTTTTATTACTAGTGGAGAGTGGCTATTTTTTAAGTAGTTAATAAGTTGTGTATTGACTTGAGGAGGTTTGAGGAGCCAAGGGGATACAATATTGGTTTTTGGATGAGTGTTTTAGGATTCATTTGAAGATCATTCAACATTGTGATGAAATTAGAAACGAGTCCTTCTATATGATTAAAATGTTGGGGGTTGGGTGGGTTAATTGAGTTTTGGAGTGGATGGGAAGGGTTGGGGATGCATTTGAGATGAATTTGTTTATTATAAGAGTTCTTCTAAAATCTGGGGGTAATTCTGCTGCTTCACAATAAATGCTATCTATTGGAGAGGAATAGAGGGCTCCTATACAGATCCTTAGGCTGAATTTTGAATTGTTTTTAAGATATTAGAAGGCTTATTTGAGATATTTGCAATACATGGGCTTCCATACTCAATTTTACTGCGAATTAGAGATTTATACAGGTGAAGTAAGAGTTTGCAGGATGGATTATACTTAGTAGTTTTGATTATTTTCAACAGATTTAGGCGTTTCATGAGATCTGATTTTACTTTCAGGAAATGAGGAGTCCAATTTAGTTTTCTATCAAAAGTTAAGCCAAGAAATTTAATAGTGGTTTTGAATTCTAAAGAGTGTCCTTTGAAGTTGAGAATGAGATCTGGAGGAATCTTATTTTTTTTGGTGAAAAGTATACAGTGGGTTTTTGACTCTGAGAAGGTTAGACCATTAGAATCTGCCCATGATTCAATTTTTTCAAGGGTTTCTTGGATTACTTGAAGAGCTACCTGTACAATGATGACCATGCTAATTTTGATGTGAAAGTCGACCCATCCACCAGGCTTGTAGGACCGCTCAGGTTTTGCGGTTGCTCCAAAATCAAGGTCCTAGTTTGGAGCTTTCAAACAGTCTGGTCCGGTCATTTAGTTCTGCATTTTTTGTCTTTGTAGGTCCGTCCAGTCCAGTCCTGACCAGAAATTTTCATCATGGTGATGGGTCAGCCCAGGTCCAAAAAACAGTCTTCATTTTTCAGAAAGAAAAAAGCTTCCTAACACATAAGATGAGTTGAAAAATGGGATTTTTACTTTCAAAACATTAAAACTTTGAAAGAAATTAAATCACAATGGAAATTTATTCGAAATAGGCATCTAAAATGGCATAATAAATTTGAAAAATTGGACATAACTGAGGTCCAAATTGGGGTCATTGGTCCGATTTTTTAGAAAGGTCTTCAGTCTCCTTCTGTCCCTGTTATTTTTGGGTCATCTGTTCGGTTAATATTTACATAAATTTTTTTTAGAGGTCCAAGGTCCAGTCCGACAAGCCTGCATCCACATCCGTCACCTTTGGATGCCACATGTCCACGTGAATTTTAACTCTGTGTCAAGCCAATTGTTGATGTAATTGTCGACCAATGTTGATCTGCATTTATGTTGACAATCGACTCGACATAGGGTTGAAATTTACACCGACTCGACATAGGGTTGAAATTTACATCGACATGTGGGATCCAAATGTGACTGATGTGGATGGATCGACATTGGCATTGAAATTTCTGTCGACCTCCAGCTAAACAAAATGTAAAATTTTACTTTCAAAATTCAAAATTTTTTCCAACAATGATTTTCTGTTACACTCGTGCTAAAAGCAGCATCGCTCAACGCAGTGGCCACCTCCCAGAAAAAGGTATAGACAGAAAGTCCATACAATTCTGTAGTTGAACATTAAACTCTTTATATTGAAAGGTGTGATAACTTATCTAAGAGTACTACACTAATACATTTTCATGTTGACAACACGGCAATGTTAATGTTGATGTGAAATTTGACATCAACAAAATTTTTCAAATTTGAGAAATCAGAAAATTTGGTCGATGTTAGTGTCGATGTATTTGTGGACAATCGACTTTCACATTGACATAACATCGACAACTCCAAACTATGGAAAAGTAAATAATTTTATCAATGTTATTAAAAATTTGTTTCTCTCTTTAAATAAGATCATATTTTTAAATGTTTACTGATCTTTTAAACACCAAAACAGAAATTTTAATTCTGAAAAACTGGCTAATGGCTTCTTTATGGACAGAAGATTCCTATTAAATAACTTATTGGTCGCTTTTCCATCATTATGTTGGAAAAAAACGTAGTCGATGTAAATGTCGACGTAGTTGATGTAAAAGTTGACGTTGACAATTGTTGTAGGGGAAGTTGAATATTATTTGAATGAAATGAACTGTTATATGTATTCTCAGAGAAATGGGTCTACAAACAACATTGGAAATGTCATCAATCAAAAGTATAAATAAAACTGTGCTAAGAGCTGAACCTTGGGGGACTCCATTTTCAATTTCAAAAAATTCTGAGTATGTATTGTTAACTCTCATCACTCTAAAAGTATGGTTTGTTAAGAAATTCTGAATAAAGTAGAGCAAATGTCCTCTAATTCCAATGGAATGTAATTTTTGGAGAATTTTATAACGCCAGGCTATATCAAATGCCTTTTCAAGATCAAAAAAGACTGAAAGAACACTTTCTTTATTCTGGAAGGCTGAACTTGTTCAGGAGTTTAACTTAAAATCATTAGGTAATTGCAGAAAATAGGTACAAATTTCTATTTCAATTTCAATTTTCAAAAATTTGGGTACCTCCAAAAAAAAAAATATTATCTAATTTGTTTACGAGTTTAACTTGAAATCATTAATTGCAGAAAATACAAATTTCTATTTCAATTTCAATTTTCGACAATGTTAACAAAATGTTTTTCAAATGCAAAGTTCAACAAATCTAACCAAAATTCAAAAACTTCAAAAACAATCCCAAAATTGAACTAAAAATTCATCTAAAATTCGTTCTAGATCATGGATTAGTTCAAAATCAGATGAAAGTGAATGAAAAAAAGTGATTCCAAAAATAATCGAATGATCACTGGGCTACAATTTATATTTTTCAATGGAAGTTACAAACCCTAAAAAAATTGGCCAACCTAACTCAAATTTGGCTTGACAGCTGGAGAGGAAACAAATTTTGGACCAAAATTTGACCCATCAAGAGGGACAACTCGGTTGAAAAATCAATTTTTTAGCATTTTTGAAGGTCCTTTACCCATACTAAATATTCTGAAAAAATATATAGGTATGTAGGTACTAGGTACCTACCTTGTGTATCTTGAATCATCTATAGATGTGATAAGCATAGGTAAAGGTAT
Organism: Planococcus citri; assembly: GCF_950023065.1. Lineage (NCBI taxonomy): Eukaryota > Metazoa > Arthropoda > Insecta > Hemiptera > Pseudococcidae > Planococcus > Planococcus citri. The sequence continues at coordinate 66,609,982 of NC_088680.1, forward strand.
CATTTTATTTACAAGTATTAATTTCCACACACTAATTTGCTACTACCAGGCAGTAAAAATTTTAAATTTCAAACATATAAAAATTATGAAGAACCAAGAAATAAGTCTTGAATTAGTTGAGTTTCATTTTCCAAGGATTAGGTAATGTAACAGCAGCTATTATTAATGCTTGAAAAATGAAAATTATGAGAATTTTTTCAAAGCTTTTGCCCTCGCTTACATGTTTAAAACAAATTTTAAAAAAACTTGGTCCCCAACTCTAAAGTATTGTCTTCTTCTAACATTTAATTTTACAAATTTTTACTTCTGATGAGATTTCTACCTAAATGGGTGCTTTATATGTACAAGGAGACCATGCTGTTCGGGGACAACGGAGATTTCTTCTTGAAATGTAGGTTGTTTGAAAAGATTCTGAGAGGAATGAAAAATGTTCAAGAATATCAACAAAAGAAGAATTCGCCAGCCACTGAACGCATCCTGGATGCATTGATGAACAACAAATCGGGCGCGGGGGAAACAAAAGGATGATATCGACATTCAGTTTGAAAGTAAAACTATATCATTCAGAAAACTAATTAGGTAAAGCATCTATATCTCCTTCGCGGATACTCATATTCATCGCATGATCATGAAGTTGGTTCGAAGCATGGGTCCATTAGTCTTCCTCTAATTTCATCTTCGATTTCTTTATTAGGGTATGCGAGTATTACGGTATCTGATTCTTCATTATATCTTTTAATAGTCAGACATCCGTAATTATATAATAAAATTGCTGACGGAATCTTGGGACTAAATTCGTCATCGTACAAACACTTCATATCTACAGCTTTTACACCATGGTAGTGGAATTCTTCAATATTTTTTCTGGATATTTGTATCCTTTCGATTGCCAATCCTACATTTTCCATCCGGGTACAATAATTTTTTATTTCCAAGTTGCTTAAGCTCGAGATTACGGAAACAGGATTCAACACTTTGGTTTCATTATCTTGCAGACTAAATCTGTACCCATCGTACCAATCGGTAAGATTTGTAATGATCTGCGGGATACTAACTCCATAATGAGTGGCCAAAAGCTGCAAGGATGGTTCGTAGTTTGATTTTATTTCCTCCAATGTGAATCCCATAGCGCCGGAGAAGTCCTTGTCGAAAGTTAAATCTCTACAGGTCAGGCCTCTTTCAAAGGGGTATAAACGTAGCCTTGAAATACCGGAAATGAATACGAGTTTAATATTGTTTCTTTGGCTTTTCAATAAATTATAGAATGTGCTAACGGTCATTTTAAACATTTCTGACAAATCAGGATCTTTCATGCTGACTTGTTTGAATATTTTATCGTAGTCGTCAATCAGGACGACAACGGGTTGTCCATATTTAGTATACAGACTGTCGATAAGTAAATCAACGTCACGACTTGATGCACGGCTCAGTCCATATTTTTTCCCAATGGCGCATAGTCTACTTTCGAGGTCCTTTTCATATACCTTAAAATCAGCCATTCTGGTAACAGGCTTTACAAAACTGAAATTCAAGCTAATAATGGGATATTTCGTCCATTTTTCGGGCATTCGTTTGGCGATGTATGTGTCGGTGAAAAGGTGTTTATTTCCGGAAAAAAACTCGTATAACATCTGTATAAATGTAGACTTTCCAAATCCGGGAGGACGGGTAAATAAAAGGTGACGATCGAATAAATCCAATATTTTCTCTATAAACGCAGTTTTGTCGACGTAAACCATTCCCTGGGATCTCATCTCTACAAAAGTGCTTAGGTCAGCTGGTAAACTTTGAGGAGGAATTTCTGGTGCAGAATTTTCAGCCCAAATTATGACCGATGAAAAATATAGGCATAGGGAAAAGGTAATAAATATCTTCATCGTGTTCAGTTCTGAATCGATATCAATCACGAATCGAATGTTAATTGTAAAGCGCTAAATAAAATGTTCTCGAACGATGAAACTCGAGTTAATAAAAACACAATTTATGGAGTTGGGAAACAACGCGACCAAAAAAATAAAATGAAATGAAATAAATCCAAACATGAAGCGAAGATACGAACTAAGTAATGTACATCCATGTATAGCAGATTTGTTGCCTGAGAGAGGAAAAATTTGTAATAAAGGAAGTTACCTATTAAATTTTTTGTACAGATAAGCGAATGAATAGGTAGCTATATCAATCTCATATTTCTGTTGATACCGCGCGATAAATAGGACAGTTAATTGAAATACCATCTTTTTAATTTAAACTTGTAAGTAGGTACAAGAATTTTCCTTATTGAGTTTTGCAGAAAATATGTAAAAATTTCGATTTTAATTTCAATTTAAAAAATTTTAACAAAATCTTTTTCAAATGCAAAAAGTAGGAACCATACACACGTGTTCAACAAATCTTACCAAAATTCAAAAACTTTGAAAGAAAATCCCAAAATTGTATCTACTAAAAAGTGATCTAAAATTTGTTCTAGATTATGAATTCGTTCAAAATCAGATGAAAGTGAATGAAAAAAAAATTGTCAATGGAAATTACAAGCCATAAAAAAATTGACCGAAAATTGTGAAAACGTGATTTCAACGTTTTTTCGAAGAGTAAAATCTCGGAATTTGAGCCAAAATAGCTCAATTTTGAAAGTTACGAACAAAATCAAATGAAAAATTATCGAGCACTTTTTAGAGTGTTTCAAATGTAAATTTTTCAATTTGTTTGAAAAAATATGCATAAACGCCTTTTTTAGGGGTGCCCAAATGGGAGAGAGGGGGCTCTAAAAAAAAGGGTTCGAAATTCACGAATATACGGGGAGCCTAATTAAACTTTTTCATCTGGATAATCGAATATACATACATACCTCAAAATGTTACGTTTGGCGCGAATCGCAGGTTTCTAGTTTTCCAGGGGTTCTCAAAATACATACCTATCGAAATTACGAAAATTCGGAAAATTGAAATTTTGAGTACCAGCGGAAAATTTCTGAGGTCCTTTTTTCCCTCAGACCTCTCGGGCGCCATTGAGGAGGTGCTGCCATTCTTGAGATATCTCGTCTCAAACGCGCCTATACATTTTAACTAAATTAACACGAAGTAATATTGTAAGTGAATAAGGCATAAGTTCTTTTATTCAACTCGCTTCAATAACTGCGATTGGGTGAAAATGTGTGTTTGAGAGAGTAGAAATTTGATGTGGTTAGTTACTTTGCGACTAGGCGCGATTATTCTGGTTATGATAATATAAAATAACCGACGATATAGGGTCGAATGATTGAAAAACTGACAAATAAAACCCGCCAACCAAAAAAAACTGGATTTTGACACTCTCGAATTTTTGTGATTTTTTCAAAATTAGATTTCGGTAGCACCTCCCCATAGGGGCTGAGTGAAAAAAGAACTTCAGATTCGTGTTTCTCAACCCAAAAAACCTGCGTTTTGACGTATCATACTCGATTTTTTTTCATCTTTACAAAATTTGATTTTGGTAGCACGGCCTCAATGGTCCCCGAGGGGTCTGAGGGAAAAAAGGACCTCAGATTCGTCTTTCTCGACCCAAAAAACCTACATTTTGACGTATCACTCGATGTTTTTTTCATTTTGACAAAATTTGACTTTTGTAGCACCCCCCTGACCCCCCCCCCGGTTTGGCGTTTTCGTAAAAAAAATCTTTTGACTGTTTTTTTTTTTTTGGAAAGATCATTTATATTACATCAAATTATGTGAATCATGTTAAAAATAGCTGAACTTGACTGCTGAATTAATTTTGAATTTTTTCCCCAATTTTTTCAATTTTTTTTTTCTTAATTCACGTTTTTTGACATAAAAGTTGATTTTTCCGACGAACGGTGCATCCTAGAGAAAAATGACCTTGAAGAAAATTATAGAGGATAAAATTTCCTATCAAATCAATGCCATTAGTTTTTCTTTAGGAGGCTTGGTGCTTGAATTATATGTAATTTTTGATGGCGTAAACTGACTTTTGGGAATTTGGGCATCCCCAGTATAGAGGTTTCGCAGTTGCTCTCTCCAAACATCGCGGTCCTGTTCAAATCGGAGGCAACCCTTTGAGTATATAATATACATGATATGGAGGGCTAATAATCCAGCATTCAGCATTATACAGCTGAGCACCTGTAGAGCGCGCTTGACCTGGTTCAGTAAAAGAACCTACGATAGCGATTTTGATAAATGTAAGCGATGAATTGAACTTCAAATGTTTAAAAATGTTCAAGGGAAGGCTTAAAACTTCTTTGGTACTCATTAAAAACCATTTCTTACTTTACAAAATTGTCTCTAAAGTGATATGGGTTCTGTTACTGAACCAAGTTGAGCGCGCTTTACAGAAGCTCGCATGGAACCTGCATATCTAGCCCTCCATATTATGTGTATTATATACTCAAAAAGGCAACCCCTCCTACAAATAAAAATATTCTCAATTGAAATGTTATCTTAGGTAAAGAGCTAAGAGCTTGAACAAGTTATGTTTAGAGTTTGGAAGATTTCAACACTGGTTCTGAACAATGAATCTTGTATGTACAAAATAAGCTAAAAAATCAGTCTCATCGATTTTTATTTTTCATTTTGAATTAGTACAAGCTCAAAATACCACAAGTAAATTCAAACAAAAAAATAATTAAAATTACATAAGAGTTTTAAAACTAATACGGCCACTTATTGTTTGTTTAAAAACTTTATTAACAGGTATTAAGCCGGATTACAAAAATAAATTTTGCTAATATTTCGCAAGAATTACATCTAGCTTCTTCAGAGCAGTGTTCACCACTGAGGGTTCCTTCTTGATTGAGATCTAGTTATAGGTCCAAGTTGGGTGTGGTCTCTCTCCTGATTGGTCCCAGCACTAAGGGTGTGGCCTGTCACATGGGTGTGGCTTCTTCCCTCATTGTGTTGGGTGTGGTCCTCTGAGTGAGAGTCTGGGGTGTTGTCCAGTCTTTGTCCCATTTCCTGGGTGTGTCCTTGATTGAGGTTTTCTTCCCAATTTTCAGCCTGGTGGCTTTTTGAGATTCGTCTTTTTTGGAGTATAGGCTTCCATGCTCTTGGTAGGGTGAACCCATATTCTCTGTTGAAATTGTTGCTATGCTTGTAGATTTCGATGCTTCCTCTCACCGTTTGGTCAGTCCACCTTGTTTCTCTTGACAATACTTTGGCTTTGGTGAAGTCCACTGTCTTCTGGCATTCTGCTGAGTGTTCAGCCACAGCTGACTTCTTCACCCTTGCATGTCTTGTGTCACTTTCATGTTCCTTTATCCTTGTTTTTATCTGTCTTCCAGTTTGCCCAACATAGTGTTTTCCCCATCCATAGGTTATCTTGTATACTCCTTCTGTTTCCAAGGGGACTTTGTCTTTTGTTGAGGGGATTGTGTCTTTAATAACACTAACAGAAAGAGTATACAAGATAACCTGTGGATGGGGAAAACACTATGTTGGGCAAACTGGAAGACATATAAAAACAAGGATAAAAGAACATGAAAGTGACACAAGACATGCAAGGGTGAAGAAGTCAGCTGTGGCTGAACACTCAGCAGAATGCCAGAAGACAGTGGACTTCACCAAAGCCAAAGTATTGTCAAGAGAAACAAGGTGGACTGACCAAACGGTGAGAGGAAGCATCAAAATCTACAAGCATAGCAACAATTTCAACAGAGAAGATGGGTTCACCCTACCAAGAGCATGGAAGCCTATACTCCAAAAAAGACAAATCTCAAAAAGCCACCAGGCTGAAAATTGGGAAGAAAACCTCAATCAAGGACACACCCAGGAAATGGGACAAAGACTGGACAACACCCCAGACTCTCACTCAGAGGACCACACCCAACACAATGAGGGAAGAAGCCACACCCATGTGACAGGCCACACCCTTAGTGCTGGGACCAATCAGGAGAGAGACCACACCCAACTTGGACCTATAACTAGATCTCAATCAAGAAGGAACCCTCAGTGGTGAACACTGCTCTGAAGAAGCTAGATGTAATTCTTGCGAAATATTAGCAAAATTTATTTATGTAATCCGGCTTAATACCTGTTAATAAAGTTTTTAAAATTACATACTTATTAAATTTAACCAAAAAAAAATACTAAATACAAGTAAAACTAAAAAATTTGGATAGGTAAGAATGTACTATCATCGTTAACAACACTTTGGTTAGGTACTTGAATAATTAATTTCAGATAAAACTCAAAAATTTTTGAAAACAAAACAATAATTTAAACAAAAATTTAATTAACATTACTGGAGTGGTTTTGTCCCCTAATATCGAAAAAAAAACATACCTACTACAATGTAACGTTACACATTACGAAAAAAAATACTGAGATGTAAAATATCTCATATAAGGCAAAAAAAACAACCAACAACAACCCTACCCTCGAGTGTGAAGGGACGGGGGAAGGGTATATATCATAGGTAGAAGACGGAGAGGAAGACTCATTACTTCACTAGAGGTATACTTTATTTTTTAAATGCTACATTTTTAATTTTTTTAAAAAATAAAACAACTAAAGTCGTTAGATTGCCAACCTTCTTTCGTACATGCAAAATTTTAGAGCTATGTCACTGGGAGACCTATACAGAAATTGATGGAAATCACCTGAAGAAAAAACTAAAAACATTGGCTGCGGAGCCGATCACTTTGCTTCAAAATTTTAACCTTTTTAATTGACGATTTAGCTCAAATGGAAGATTCAGTTTGGGAATTATTTATAGGAGTGAATAAAACGGTCGATTTCATCATGCAGCACAGCATATGCGAAAAGAAAACACTTGAAGTTTCGGAGAGTTAATATTATACTCTCGGTTTTTTTGGCTTCATGGGGGCTCCATGTGGCCTATGCATCGATGTGGATAAATCTGTAGTGGTGCTTTCTGAAGTGGTATGGAATGATGTTACAGTGGTTTCTTCTGTTGCAACCCACGGCTCATCGAGCCAAACTACAATTTCCTTTTCTGATTCGAGATCTGCACTGCCCCAGTTGGATTTTTTATCATTCCAACCTTCGTGGAGGTCATAAAATGCGGTTTTGCTACTACTTTGCATTTCGTTCACGAAAATTTTGCCATCTCTGTAGGGAATGGCAATCCAGTCTTGAATTTTAACACGCTGATTCTGTATCTTTTCGATGTTTACGGCCAACAAATTAGTACGAGTTGGGAGATCCTCTTTGGAGCATTTATCGATCTCCATACGAAACGGGTCAGTATGTTTTACAGCGTATTCGAGCAATTGCAACATAGCTTTGATGGCGCTGTCACGAACTTTAATCTCAATCGTAATGACCACATCTGATTTAAAATATTTGGGACTTTTACGTTCAAACTGAGTTTTTCTTTCAAGCTGACAATTTATACTTCTAATCGGGAGGTCGATATCGCCCTTAGTTTGACCATCTTCTCCAATCCTGGTGAGCTGATTGGAATATACTGCGCCTATTTCGGAATCAATTAGTGCATTTAGAATTTGTCTAGTGACCGTGTATTGGTCAAATTTTTTTGGTTTTCGGGATTTAGGCAAATTAAAGTTTCTGAATGCCTTATCGTTCAGAAAGCCAATGAAAGATTCCATATCTCCTTCCCGTAAACTCATATTAATCGCGTGTACGTAAGTTGATTCAAAGGGCGGGTATAGTCTTCCTTTAATTTCATCTTCGATCTCTTTATTTGGGTACCCGAGTATTACGTGATCTGATTCTTCATCATATATTTTAGCGAGATAACTTGATTCTACATATCTTTTGATAGTGAGATAACCGTAGTTGTGTAATAAAACTGCTATTGGAATCCTGGAACTATATTCATCATCGTACAAACGATCAAGATCGTCAGCTTCAACATTATAATAGTAAAATTCTTCGATATTTTTTTGGGAGATTTTCATTCTTTTGATTATAGGTTCAATGCTTTTCGTCTTTATCCAATAACTTTTCATTTCCAAGTTTCTCAAGCAGGAGATTACGGAAACGGGATTGTAAACTTTGGTTTCATTATCTTTCAGGCTAAATCTGTAGCCGCCATACCAATAGGTGAGATCTGCAATGATCTGTGATACCTCATTCATTCCATAATGAGTGGCCAACTGCTTCAAGGATGGTTCATAATTCGTTTTTATTTCTTCTAATGTGAATCCCATCGCACTGGAGAAGTTCTTGTCGAATGTTAAATCTTTCAGATTGTTCAGGACCAATATTCTAGAAATACCGGTAATGAATAGGAGTTCAATACTATCGCCCATCTGTTTTATTCGACTAAAGAATGTTTCAGCAGTGCGTATAAACACATCAAACAAATGAGAATCTGTCCTGTTGACTTTTTGGAATGGTTTGTCGTATTCATCAATCAAGATGACTACTTTTTCGCCATATTTAGTACGCAGATTATTGATGAGTAAATTAACGAGGCGATTTGATGCACAGTCGAGTTCATATGTTTTTCCAATGGCGCATAGTCTATCTTCGAGTTCATTTTGATAAATATCAATATCACCGATACTATTAACAGGACTCAAAGTGCTGAAATCCAATTTGATAATGGGATATTTCGTCCATTTTCCGGGGAACCGTTTGGCGATGTACAAGCCATTAAAAAGGGTTTTATTTCCGGAAAAAAATTCATTTAACATATCTACAAACGCGGTTTTACCGAATCCGCGTGGCCGGGTGAGTATAACGAATCGTGGCTCCTGTAAATCCAGTAGTTTTTCGATGAATGCACTTTTGTCGATATAATCCAATCCCAAGCTTCTCATCGTTGTGAAAGAGGATGAGGCGTCTGGTAAACGTTGACCATAAATCGCTGATTCGGAGTACAGGCATAGGAAAAATATAATAAATATCTTCATCATTTTTTGTCGGTTGTTCGTCAATTCATGCAGCTGCGCAGTTGAGTCGTAACGAACTCAAGAAGTTACCCAAGACCTAAACGAACATAAGGGTAAAATAACAATCAAGAATGAGACTAGGTAGGTACATTACGTAATAGGCTGCTGGATAAACTAAGTAGGTAATTCTCCCAAATTTTGTAAAAAAATTTACTTTGGGGACTGGCGTATAAAGATTCGAACTGTGTAGAATTTTTTCATGGAACATAGTTAGGTACCCAAGTATATGCGACCTATGCTTTATATTGGTTAAACACATAATTATGTACTTATTTAAGACTATTTCAGCTCAAAGTTTGAAAAAATTGACTTTAGAACTTTTTCAGGGGTTCTCAAAGCTCGCCACCCCCCCTCCCTAAAGTGATCTACCTACAAAGATGAAGTCAAAAATTGACTTGAAATAAAAATTCAAGCATTCCAGTCGATTAAGAAGTAAAATGCAACATAGTTATTTGCCGCAAACCGGACCTCGATAGCTTTTCATGGTTTCCCAAAATATGGACCTCAAAAAAAGTCAAAAATTGAATTTTTCGATACAAGCCAAGTTGTTGAGGGAGTTGCAAAATGATATCAATTGAACTTACTACTAGTAGCAATAAACCACGAAAAAGGCATCACCGGGGCTTGACGGGAAGGGACAAAAAAGGGGGTTCCAAAATTTTCAAAAATTGAAATACCCCCTCCACGACCCCCAAAAAGGTAATTTTTCAAAAATGAGAAAAACGTCATTTATGCTGCATTGCTTACCCTTAAAGCAACATATATTCGCTACTTTTTAATTTTTTACTTTTTCGAGCAGTGGTTCTAAAAATTTTAGAAGGGAGGAGTCCCAATAAGGCCATTTTTTGGGCCCCAGAATGTTACCGGCTCAACCACTCTTAAAATGTTGTAATAAATGTCCCAAATATCTACGAATCCGTGGTTAGTTAACCCAAAAATTAACATTGTTTTGGACTTCAGGGGTTCCCAAAGTTGCGAATAAAAAAAGAACTTTGGGAACCACTAACAATTATTTTCAAAAACTTTTTTAGCGTAAAATATCTGTTTGAACCCAATAAACATTATGCTAGGTGATTTTCTTATTTTTGACCCTTGGAAGCAGAAATAGAGGGGGAGGGGGTTGATTTTTGGAAAATTTTGGAACCAGCATTTTAAACCTACCCCTTTGAACCCCGCTAAAAAGCTTTTTACAGTTTATTAGTATCTGAATGACCTCCATCCTACAAATTTTGTTGAGCTCAAAATTTGGTAGGATGAAGGTCATTCAGATACTAATAAACCGTAAAAAGCTTTTTAGCGGGGTTCAAGGGGGTAAGGGCGATATGGTGATTCCAAAATTTTCCAAAAATTGAAACCCCCCACAATTTCTGCCCCGGAGGGTCGAAAATAGGATAATCACCTCGCATAACGTTTACCGGGTTCAAACTAATATTTTACACTTGAAAAGTTTTTGAAAATAATACTCAGTGGTTCCTAAAATTCTTTTTTTATTCACAACTTTGGGAACCCCTGGAGCCCAAAAAATGTTCATTTTGGGTTAACTAACCACGGATTCGTATTTGGGACATTTATTAAAACATTTTAAGAGTAGTCGAGTCGATAACACTGTCCAGGCTCAAAAAATGGCCTTATTGGGACTCCTCCTTTTCGACTTTGGGGCCGCCCCACAGCTCCTCTATGGATTTCCCTGGGAAAATATCTCCTATATAATATTAATAATAGGGACCATCCCCTATAAGAAACGGCCATTCAAGTCTCGAAGTATGGAGGGGCATGAAAATGGCCATAATGACCCTCCTTATTTAGCGCACCAAAAAACAAGCTTCGATAGTGTGGACTCCTTCCCAGTAAGCATGCTGTGACATTAATATCACAGTAATGTAATTTTGTGATGTGTATAGGACATTACAAAGTAATATTCCTGTGACATTTTTGCGAAATTGCTTTGGAATGGAAAAAGAAATATTTGGCCGCAATGTCTCAAAAATATAACTTTGATGATATCACATAGACATCACTAAAAGATATGATATTACAGTGACATTTCTATACCTCAAACTATACCATTTTTACTTCTCGCAGATGCAGTATGTTGACAATTAGTATATAAGGAAGATACTGTCTCATGCGAATTTGCCCTCATTCATTAATGATGGGCGCTGGAGACTTTGCCGAACATAGCGGAGTCAACAGCCTCAAATCTCAACTCCAAACTTCAGGAGTTGAGAGAAGAGAATATTTTTGCAGAAAATACATCATTCTGCCAATCTGGAATGTTATCTGAATATGCCTACTGCAATTCAAATGAACCCCAATAATCGGGATTTCAACGACATTCATGCAATGGGAATGTTTTAGAAATATTTACATCAATATTGCATAGACATTTCCTGGTGATATATCTGTGACATTCTGTGACATTAAAAAATGTCACTGGGCCCTTCTGAGTGATGTCTGTGAGACCATTTTGCTGGGTACATTTATATCACCAGTTAATCTCAGAGACATCACAAAGTGATATTACATATCTCCGTGGTGATATTATGTGATGTCACTGTGACATTGCAATGCTTACTGGGTGATGTCTATCCAGGGGCACATTGAGGCGCTGAATTCATTTTTAACGTTATTTTTTACATTAGTCCCAAAATGGGCTCTTAAAGGGAGGGTGGGTGGGTGCTGAATGGTGAAGTTTGGTATTTTTCAAGTGAGGTGTCACAATATACATATTTTTGCCTTCCAAATTCATTTTTAACGTTATTTCTTACCATTGCCCCAACATGGGCCCTCAAAGGGGGAGAGGTGGGTGCTGGATGGTAAATTTTTGAATTTTTAGAATGAGATGTCAAAATCTGTATGTTTTTGCCTTCCAAATTCATTATTAACGTTATTTTTTACACTACCCCTAAAATGCACCCTCAAAGGAGGAGGCGCTGTGTGGTAATTTTTGAATTTTTTGAGTGGGGTGTCAGAATCTACATATTTTTTTATGATTTCGACGCTATTATTATGTAAAAATCTGAAATGTGTAAAAAGAGCCAAAGGTGGAAGAAGATAGAAAAAGTGTATAAGTATGTCATAGTCTTAAACCTGATATGAGCCATTTAAATGTCAATAAGTTTTTTTTTTGCATAAAACAGAATTTATGAATAACTTGTCAATAAAAGGTCTTTGCCTACAATATTTTGTCAAAAAAGTAGAATTTGCTGACCATTTCAACAAAAAGCACGAGTTTTGGAAATTTTAAAGCTGGAAGTTTTTTTTTACAATAATTTATTTATTCTAGCCAAAAAACAGGTTGTTTTTTATAACCACGAAAAAAATTAATTTTGACAATAATTTAGCAAAAAACAGGATTTTTTGAACATTTTGCCAAAAAATAATTTTTTTTTTGGCATTTCCACAAAAAGATGAGATTTTCAGATAATTTTGGCAGAAATAAGAATTTTTGAAATTTTGGCCCACAACAGGGTTTTCTTGTTTATTTTTACACAAATGAAAAAATATTAGGACTTTTTTGATAACGTCGAAAGAAAATGTATTTTTCGACGACTATGGCCAAAAACAGTGCTTTTTCGACAATTTTGACAAAAGTTGGGATTTTTTAATAATTTTGACAAAAACGAGACTGTTTTGATAATTTTGGGAAAAGCAGGAATTGTTTTGGAGGAACCCAACAATAATCCATTATGATTTTTCAGATCTGTTGGGGTCTCCTAGGCCTATTTATTTTTGTGAGCCTCGTAAAACGAAAAGGCGCTGCATCTAACATTTCAAACGAGAGAAGTGCATGCTTTTCAACTGGTGAACAAAAGTTGAGAGTTCCTGAATGGAAAAAAAATTTTATAATGCGTATTGCGTATAGGTATACTTTACCTTTATATACTCGTAACTTCACACTGTCCAATCTCATTCAGTTCTGCGTTAATTATCAAATCACGAACGGAATGTAAATTGTAATCGGCTAAAACAAAACGTTCTTGAAGGATGAAACTAGAGTACAAAGATGATTGATAGATATAATATTAGCCCTATACCTAGTAGTAGGTATCTAAAAATATGTAATAAGGGAAGTTATTAAATTCCTTGTACAGATAAGCGAATAACTAAGTATCCATCTCATATTTCTGTCGATACCGTATATGATAAATCGGCAGTTAATTGAAATTTACCATCGTTTTAATTTAAACTCGTAGGTATTTTCCTTATTGCGTTCTGAGAAAATGAATGGCGAGATTTAGGTACTCAATTAAAGGGAGAAGTAAAAAGGAAATTTTCAATTGAGAAATTTTTCAAGCACATAGGAAACGAATAAGGCGATACCATAAGCGAACACGCGGTAGGTGTCCATTGGTTATTTGGGGCCAAATTATGCTTCTCCATAAAAAATGACCTTTCTGTAATTTTCAACTTTGACCCTTCAAACTGCAGGGGTCAATTCTAGCTCCTGAAAGAACCCCATTCACCAAATTTGACTTTACTTGATCGATTAGAACCGGTTCCAGGTCATAAAATGTAAAAATCACCATTGGACTGAAACTTATAAATATATAAAATGACTAGCCTACCGCAAATAGACCCATTTTTTACAAAAATGTGGCTAAAAATTCGGCTAAAAATCCAGTGTTTCGACTCTGGAAGGAAGTCAAATATGTAGGTTTGGAGGGCTGAAACCTGCAAAAGGCACTTGGGGTACATCCTCCCAATGTATGTACTGTGAAAATTTGAACCCTGTTGGTCAATTTGAACGGGCTACAGGGTGTTCTAAAAGTTGAAAAAAAAACTTGAAAATAGCTGAAAAGTCCCATTTTCTCACCCTGGAGAGGGGTCAAATGTGTTTGGAAGGCTGAAACCTATGTACAAAAGGCACTTGAGGCACATCATCCCAATGTACTGTGAAAATCTGGGCCCTGTAGGTCGATTTGGAGGGGCTGCAAGCTGTCTGGAAAATTGAAAAACACGAAAAATGGCAAAAAAAATGCACTTTATTGACCCTGGAGAGGAGTCAAATAGGGTTAGGAGGTTGTAACCTGCAAAAGGCACTTCGGGTACATCCTCCCAATGTACTGTGAAAATTTGGACCCTCTAGTAAATTTGGAGGGGCTGGCTGTAGGTTTGGCCAAACGTCAAAAAACACGCAAAAATCCACTGTTTTGACCCTGGAGAGGGATCAAATGGGGTTGGAAGGTTGAACCCTGCAAAATGCACTCAAGTGGCACCATTCCATTGTATTCTGGACATTGGAGCTTCCTAGGTCAATTTCGATAGTGGTTTGGGGTCAAAATAGGGTCAAAATCAGGTTTTTCCCACCTTAAATGGGGTGGAAATGACCTAGGAAGCTGAAATTTGGATATATTGTTCACAATGGCGTTACTCACCAACGGTATGCATTTGGATTATTTTCATTAATTTGGAGCCAAATTATGCTTCTCCAAAAAAATGACCTTTCTGTAATTTTCAAATTTGACCCTTCAAACTGCAGGGGTAAATTCTAGCTCCTGAAAGAACCCCATTCCTCAAGTTTGACTTTATTTGATCGATTAGAACCGGTTCCAGGTCATAAAATGAAAAAATCACCATTGGACTGAAACTTACTTATAAGGTGCACCTGGGGAAGTCCGAATTCGAGGTAAGTCAGAAAAACTGCTCTAGCTCTTAGAGGCTTATATCTGCCGAAGCGCTACCCAGGGGTAACTTGAGGGTACTACCCCTACTTCATCACAGCATAAAAAATTTCGCGACCCAGTTTCATTTTACAGGCTTTCGATTGGTTCTTTTTTAGTTGCTGTTTTGAATTTGATTTCAAATTGTAACCAGTGTTTTTCAAACTGCTTTTTACCTCAGAAGAAATGATCAGTAAAAGTGATATTATAAGTGAAGTGAAACTCAGTGAAAGTATTCCTAAAACAATAATGTAAAACCCCAAGTATTCAATTTTTTTAAATTCTCAATTATTCATTATTTATATTTATATCGCTTTTTCTGACTTACCCCCTAAATTAGTGCTATGGGGTAAGTCAGAAAAGTGAACATTGATAATTAGGATTCGACTTCATCGATGTGTAATACGTAGAATGATATGTTTTCGAGGTCGTAGAATCCGAATATGGAGTTATTTTTTTAGTAGGAGTGGGGGGTGAGGCGTGGGGAGGGGGTAATTCCAAATTTTTCCTACATTATTGTGTAATATGTCGATTGATATGTTTTCGAGGTCGTAGAATCCGAATCTGGAGTTAATTTTTTTGTAGGAGTGGGGGGGGTGAGGCGTGGGGAGGAGAACATTTCAAATTTTTCACAAAATTATCGTGTAATATGTCGAATAATATGTTTTCAAGGTCGTAGAATCCGAATTTAGAGTTATTTTTTTGGTAGGAGTGGGGGTGAGGCGTGGGGAGAGGGAATATTTTAAATTTTTCCTACATTATTGTGTAATATGTCAAATAATATGTTTTCGAGGTCCTAGAATTTGAATCCGGAGTCATTTTTTGTGGTGAAGGTGGAAAGTGAGTTGTAGGTTCGTATGGGTGGGGGATTTCAAATTTTGCTTGTAAAAAATTCCAAATTTGGTTTTTATTTATCTCAATGTTTTCTTATACTTACCTACCACTGATGTTCAAAGTTGACAGTTTTTTATATAAAATCAGAATTCAGAACATGTTTTGAAAAAAAAAAAATGCTATACAATCAGGCAATATCATGTGTTCTTTTCTGCAGAATGATGTCAGATGTGTATTTTGGAGTGGTGTTACTATGTTTTGGGGATTTTTTGTTTTGTTTTCTCAGAAGATGATTATTTTTTCTCCTAACATGAGTTTTTCAATTTTTTACAAATACATTTTTGTACTCTACAATAAATTGTCAGATGAATTGTTTTTCTGAAGTTACCACAATGACAGCCAAAATGCCATAATAGGCAGGAGGAGGGGGAGATTTCTACAAATCGCCATTTTCATACACATCCGTGTATTTGAGCGGAAGTTATTTCAAATAATCATTAGTCAGCTCATTTCATTACTGTTCCAACTTGCACGGGGCACAGTAGGCCACAACCCCCCTCTCCCCAAACGTACTTGAATAGCACTCAACCCTAAAAACTAGCTCAAGATTTGAATTCTGCGACCTTGAACACATTTCAATCAACATGTTACACAATATTATAGGCGAAATTTGAAATTTCTCCTCTCCCCTTCCCTCACCTCCTACCCCTGCAAAAAAATAACCCCAGATTCGAATTATACGACCTCAAAAACATATCAATCGACATTATACACATTAATATAGGCAAAATTTGTAATTTACTCTCTCTCCCCTTGACTCAGCTCCCACCCCTACAAAAAAAATAACTCCAGATTCGGATTCTACGACCTCGAAAACACATTACTCGACATATCACATGATAATGTAGGAAAATTTTGAAATTTTTCCTCTCCACACGCCTCACCCCCCACTCCTGCAAAAAAAATAACTCCAGATTTGGATTCTACGACCTCGAAAACATGTTATTCGACATATTGCGCATCAATCAGGGTCGAATCCTAAAATCACTAATTAATTTTGTAGATTTTCTAGTCAGAACAAGTTACATTTTATTCGATTGTGCGAAAGCTACTGTGACAATCGCGCTGAAATTTTTACCATAGGTTAAGAACCCTTATGGGAACCTATACATACCAAATTTCAGCCATATTGGTTCATTAGTACGAGAGTAACAGCTGATCAAAGTTGAAATTGTGAAAAAACGTTCTGACTTCCCCTGGTGCACCTTAAGTAAATAAAATGACTTTTACAAAAATTTGGCTAAAAAACACAGCGGTGTAAAATACCTATAAGGCAAAAAAAACAAACAACAACAACTCTACCCATGTGTGCTCAGGAGAGGGGGAAGGGTATATATCGTATCGTAGGTAGAAGACGGAGACTCATTACTTCACTAGAGGTATACTTTATTTCTTAAATGCTACATGAGTGAATAAAACGATTGATTTCATCGTGCAGCCGAGCATGCAAAAAGAAAGCACTTGAAGTTTCGGCGTTAATACCTAAGATCTTCTGGTTCGTTTTGGCTTAATGGGCTGTATATCTGTGGTTTCTTCTGTTGTAACCGATGGCTCTTCAGTCCAAACTACGATTTCCTTTTCTGATTCGAGATCCGCACTGCCCCACTTGGATTTTTTACCTTCCCAACCTGTTTTTAGTTCATGAAATGCGGTTTTGTCATTACTTTGCAGTTCGTTTACAAAAATTTTGCCATTTCGGTAGGGAATGGTAATCCAGCCTTGAATTTTGACACGCTGATTCTGTATCTTTTCGATGTTTAAGGCCAACAAATTAGTACGAGTTGGGAGATCCTTTCTGGAGGATTTATCGATCTCCATACGAAACGGGTTGGTATGTTTTACAGCGTATTCGAGCAATTGCAACATCGCTTTGATGGCGCTGTGACACACTGTAATCTCAATCGTAATGACCACATCTGATTTAAAACAGTTGGAATTGTTGAAACTTTTTCTAACCTGAGTTGAACTTTTAAGGTGAGTTTTCTTTTTAACCTGACAATGCATACTTATAATCTGGAGGTCGATATCGCCCTTAGTTTGACCATCTTCTACAATCATGCACTGAGTGGAATACACAGCGGCTATTTCGGAATCAATTAGTGCGGTTAGAATTTGTCTAGTGACCGTGTATCGGGCCCTTTTTTTTGGTTTTTGGGATCTAGGCAAATTAAAGTTTCTGAATGCCTTATCGTTCAGAAAGCCAATGAAAGCTTCCAAATCTCCTTCCCGTAAACTCATATTAATCGCGTGTTCGTAAGTCGGTTCAAAGCGCGCATCCATTAGTTTTTCTTTAATTGCATTTTCGATTTCCTTATTTGAATATCCTAATATAACGGTACCGGATTTTTTAGTATATCTTCTAATTGTCAGATAACCGTAATTATGTAATAAAACGGCTGGCGGAATCTGCGGGCTGAATTCGTTATCGTATAAATACTTCACATGTTTAACGTTTATACTATAATAGTAATACTCTTCGATACTTTTATCCGTTATTTTTATCCTTTCGATTACGTCATCAATTTTCCCCGTCCGTGTCCAATAATCTGTGATTTCCAATTCTCTAAAGCAGGAGATTACGGAAACGGGATTAAACATTTTTGTTTTATCATCTTCCAGACTAAATCTGTAGCCGTCGTACCTATAAGTGAGATTTGTAATGATCTGCGATACGTCATTCACTCCATAATGAGTGGCCAAACACTGCAAGCATGGTCCAAAATTCGATTTTATTTCATCTAATGTGAATCCCATTGCACTAGAAAAATTTTTGTCGAACGTCAAGTCTATGGGATTGTTCAGGCCACTTTGCGCAAAACATAGGGATATTCTAGAAACACCGGTAATGTATAGGAGTTTGATACGCTTGTTCTTCTGTTTTATTGAATCATAGAATGCGACGATAGTGTCTTCAAACTGTTTCAACAACTTAGGATTTCCTTGTTTGGATATTTTATCATATTCATCGATCAAGATTACTACAGGTTGGCCAAATTTAATGTACAGACTGTCGATGAGTACACCAATGAGGCGACTTGATTCACAGTCGAGCCCATATTCTCTTCCAATGCCGCAAAGTATAGTTTCGAGTTCCTTTTCATACTTATCAATATCAGCGATACTGTTAATTGGAGTAACAAAACCGAAATCCATTCGGATAATGGGATATTTTGTCCAGTCTCCGGGCATTCGTTTGGCGATGTACGTGTCATTGAAAAGATGTTTATTTCCGGAATAAAACTCAAATAACATATCTATAAATGTGGATTTTCCAAACCTGCGGGGGCGGGTGAGTATAACGAATGGTGGCTTGGCTAAATTCAGTAGTTTCTCAATGAAAGCAGTTTTGTCGACGAAAACCATTCCCTCGGTCATCATAGTTGCGAAAGAGGTTGCGTCAGTTGGTAAATTTTGACATTCGTGTTTAGCATTGTCAGCTCGAATTATGACCAATAAAAAATACACGCATAGGGAAAAGGTAGTAAACATCTTCGTCATTTTGTTATGAATCATTCAGTTGGTGCGACTGCAGTTCTAACAAAACCAAGGAGCCACCTGCATGAACATAGGTAAGGGTAAAATAACATTGAGAATCAGAGTACAATACGCTCATAATAGGCTGGTGGATAAACTAACGTAGGTAGATACTAGGTAGATGTAAGCAATTTTCCCAACTTTTGGCAAACAAAATTTTCTTTGGCGATTGGCGTTTAACGCTTCGAACCAGGGATGGAAAGCTAAAAGATGAAACTTTAGCTTTAGCTTTTGGCTCTTCAAATTAATGAAACTTTCTAATAGCTAGCTTTTAGCTTCCAAAAACTATTGGCTTTCGGCTTTTATTTAGCTTTTGGCTTTCAGTTTTTAGCTTTTAATATTTTCACACATTGCTACAATACAGAAAAGTACACCATGGATACCAGAGTCCTGCACGGTATAGTTAAAAGTTATCTGCGTTAGTTGCGTGTCCAGGGCGGATAGCTATAGTTAGTAGTCATCCTAACGGCAGGTTATAACCGCACCGGCAGGTTATAACCGCACCGGCCGGTGCGATTAATATTTGTAACTCAGATAACGTAACCATTGACTAACTTGTAGTTAAAATAACTACACTACCTGCGATTATACCGCGTTCTTATCGGAAAAATAACGTTTGCTTCTTTCTTATCTGTTTGATGAGTCACCAAAATGTATTGATGAGACATCAACAGAACCGAAGCTAACTTACCGCTGCCTCGGCAGGTAGTTATAGTTAGTTATTTGTCGGTTGCGCGCGCCGACAAAACTAACTACAGTTCGTAA
This sequence comes from Planococcus citri, assembly GCF_950023065.1. Lineage (NCBI taxonomy): Eukaryota > Metazoa > Arthropoda > Insecta > Hemiptera > Pseudococcidae > Planococcus > Planococcus citri. The sequence continues at coordinate 66,629,710 of NC_088680.1, forward strand.
CGTGTAGTTGAATTAGCCGATAGCTCCGGCGGTTATTCGGCTATTTTAACTATACCGTGCAGGACTCTGATGGATACTCACAACAACAACAAAAAAATCGGGAAAATGGCAAATGGCTATATAGTCCGGCATATGACAATAGGAGTAATTGCAACCCCCCCCCGATCCTCCTGGACAACTTTTTTCTTAAAGGGGACATCCTAAGGAACATTTTAAAGCAAACTTGCCCAAAAAAAAGTTGGCCTTACTTACAAAATGGTGGCCATTTTGATTGACAGGTCAGCCGCGGTTCAACATAGGACTTGCAAGAAATTTTTCAAACTTTACAAAGGTAGATCGAAAGATCATGCAAAAATTCATCACCTGTCAAAATTTCAAGTGTTGAAGTGCGTTTTTCGATTTTTGGTAAATTTTTAAAAATCGAACTTAGGCCAAAAATGAGGGAAAAAATCAAAATCTTACCAAATTGACCAAGAAAGCTGAAATTTGGGATATATCCTATTTTCGACATGCCAAATCGATTGGAAACGGTTTCAACCCGTTTTGAGCAGTTCTGGAGCCTCCAGCAGATTTTTGAAACTCAAAATTCCCACAAAATTCCATCAAATTGGAGTTGGAAAGTCGAAATTTACTCTGCAAACTAATTTCAAAACGCTACGAAGTCAACTGTAGGTGGGTTTCAAGTCGTTTTGGAGCCTCCAGCGACTTTTTGAAAATTCCTGAAGCCTCCAGCAGATTTTTGAAACTTTAAATTTTCACAAAATTTCATCAAATGGAGATGGAAAGCTGAAATTTACCCTACACTCCAATTTTAACACCCTCTGAAGACGACTTCAGGTGGGTTCAAGTCACTTTAGGGCCTCCAGCGACTTTTTTGAAAGTTAATGGAGCCTCCAGCAGATTTTTGAAACTTTAAATTTTCACAAAATTTCATCAAATGGAGATGGAAAGCAAAAATTTACTCTACATTCCAATTTTAACACCCTCTGAAGACGACTTCAGGTGGCTTCAAGTCATTTTAGAGCCTCCAGCGACTTTTTTGAAAATTACTGGAGCCTGTAGTAGACTTTTGAAACTTGAAATTTCCCCAACATTAATTTATCAAATGGAGTTGGCAAGCTGAAATTTACTTCGCAGGCTACATGGTGGTTTCAAATGGTTTTGAAGCTTCCATCTACTTTTAGAAAATTCCAATTTTCCAAAAAAAAAAAACGCCATACAACCTTTCAAAAAGTCGCTGAAGGCTCCAAAACGACTTGAAATTCACCTGCAGTACTTCGTAGCGTATTGAAATTAGTTTTTAGAATAAATTTTAGCTTTACAACTCCAATTTGATGGGATTTTGTGGGAATTTCGATTTTCAAAAATTTGCTGGAGGCTCCAGAACTGCTCAAAACGGATTGAAACCGTTTCCAATCGATTTGGCATGTCGGAAATAGGGTAAATCCCAAATTTCAGCTTTCTTGGTCAATTTGGTAAAATTTTGATTTTTTCCCCTCATTTTTGGCCTGAATTCGATTTTTAAAAATTCACCAAAAATCGAAAACCCACTCACTTGAAATTTTGACAGGTGATGAATTTTTGCATGATCTTTCGATCTACCTTTGTGAAGTTTGAAAAATTTCTTGCACGTCCTATGTTGAAACGCAAAATCTGCGATTTCAGCTGACCTGTCAATCAAAATGGGCGCCATTTTGTAAGCAAGGCCAACTTTTTTTTGTGCGAGTTTGCTTTAAAATGTTCTTTAGAATGTCTCCTTTAAGAAAAAAGTTGTCCCGGAGGATCGGCGGGAGGGGGGGGGGGGTGCAACAGCTCTTAGCTTTTAAAAATCCCAAACTTCCTTTGGCTTTCAGCTTTCAGCTTTTAGCTTTCGGCTAGCTTTCCATCCCTGCTTCGAACTAAACCTAAAGATAAGATGGCCGACTCTGCGGCTAACTCATTTCAAATGAATTGATTAAGTTTGTGTCAGGGATTCAGGGAGTCGGTTGTTCTTATGTCGTTGGTGAAGCATTTCAGTGCCCCACTTCAGCTACTGGTATCAGAGCAGCGATCTGTGATGCACTGACTTTTTTTTGTTTTTATGAAAATTACACGAAATTTTGAGTGATTACGTAGGTGTTAGGTGTTCGAGGTGTAAGGAAAAATCTACCTATGTAAAAGTCTCTACAAGATGGCGCAGGTTCTCGACAGTTGTAAAACAATTGGAAAAATTGTTTTTTGTAGCCTATTCAAATGAAAATTATTCGAAATTTGGAGTGAAGACATAGGTGTTTGAGGTAGGTAAGGAAAATAATCTATGTTAAATTCTCTACAAGATGGAGTAGGTTTGAAAGTTATCCGCGCAATAGAAAACAAAGGTTGAAAGCTCAAAAATACAAAAAAAAAAACATAAAAAAACAATTTCTTCCAAAAGTTTTACAACTACGAGCTTCTATAACTTTTTTTTCTATCGCGCGGATAACTTTCAGACCTACCCTATTTTGTCAGAAAATTTAACGTAATAGGTTATTTTCCTTACCTCAAACACCTATACATCCTCACTCAAAATTTCGAGTAAATTGTAGGTATGTATTTAAATACAAAAAAAAAAAAAAAAAAAAACTAGACAGCTAAGCTGCAAAGTGTGCGTAGCTATCTGCCTTTTCTACATAATCTAGGTAGTGCATAAAGTGAATCAACCATGTCACAGTGATGAGAATTTTTGAAACTCTCACTCACATACTCAGAATTTTTTGAAATTGAAAACGGAGTCCCCCAAGGTTAGTTCTTAGCACAGTTTTATTTATACTTTTGATTGATGACATTTCCAATGTTGTTTCTAGACCCATTTCTCTGAGAATCTTTGCTGATGATATAAACATTATTTCCTTTCATTCAAATAATATTCAACTAGCTCTTCATGTAATCCAAGAAACCCTTGAAAAAATTCAATCATGGGCAGATTCTAATGGTCTAACCTTCTCAGAGTCAAAAACCCACTGTATACTTTTCACCAAAAAAAAATCAGATTCCTCCAGATCTCATTATCAACTTCAAAGGACACTCTTTAGAATTCAAAACCACTACTAAATTTCTTGGATTAACTTTTGATAGAAAACTAAATTGGACTCCTCATTTCCTAAAAGTAAAATCAGATCTCATGAAACGCCTAAATCTGCTGAAAATAATCAAAAATTCTAGGTATAATCCATCTCGCAAACTCCTACTTTACTTGTATAAATCTCTAATTCGCAGTAAAATTGAGTATGGAAGCCCATGTTTTGCAAAAATCTCAAATAGCATTTATTGTGAAGCGGCAGAATTACCCCCTGATTTTAGAAGAACTCTCATAACAAACAAATTCATCTCAAATGCATCCACCAACCCTTCCCATCCACTCCAAAACTCAATTAACCCACCAAACCCCCAACATTTTGACCATATAGAACGACCCATTTCTAATTTCATCAGAATGTTGAACGATCTTCAAATCAATCCTAAAACTCTCATCCAAAAACCAATATTATACCCCCTTGGCTTCTAAAGCCTCCTCAAGTCAATCTACAGCTTATTAACTACTCAAAAAATAGCCACTCTCCATTAGTAATAAAACAGAACTATCTTGAACTCTTTTCACAATACAAAAAATTCAATCTTTGCTTTACAGATGGATCAAAAATACCAACGCTTCATACAGGATATGCCTATTCTATAAATGATAGAATTTCAAATTTTAAAATCCATTACTGTTCTTCAATCTACACTGCCGAACTCACAGCTACTTTCCATTGTATCTGTGATATACTCACTTAAAATAAGTCCTTCTTAATTCAAAGTGATTCCCTCAGCTCACTAACTGCTATCCAAAACCTTTTTTCTGATCACCTTCTAATTCAAAATATTCATAAAACTCTATTTGACTTACAAAATTCAAACTTCTTTATACAGTTTATGTATGTACCCAGCCACGTTGGAATCTTAGGAAATGAAATTGTAGATATTAATGCAAAATCTGCCACCACCCTTTCTCCCCTTACATTTATCACAGCTGACGACCTCAAATCTATCTTCACCCAAAGCACACTTGAGAAATGGCAAAACTTTTGGTCCCTCCAAACCACAAAAAAGCTCTTTCAACATAAAAAAATAGTCCATCCTTGGAAAAACCTCTCCCACTTAAACAGACTTGAAGAAATCATTATAACCAGACTGAGAATTGGCCACACAAAAATCACACACAATCACCTCTATGAAAAGGCCCCAAAACCCACATGTCAGTTCTGCCTGTCAGAACTTATATCTGTCCAACATTTACTATTTCACTGTCTCTCCTTACATCAGCACAGACTATCCCTACAAATAGATGCAAGATCCCTATTCATACCAGACGACCCTTCCAAAATTAAAAAATTCTTAGATCTAATTAAAAAACTTGACCTTACCAACTCGATTAAAATCCCATATGACGGGTGTAATAATCAAGTAATTACAAACACCCAAAAAAAAAAAAATAATAATAATAAATGTTTTTCAGTGTTTTCATATTTTCCAAATTACAATAAGGTGCACCGGGGCAAGTCAGAATGATTTTTCGCAATTTCAACTTTGACCAGCTGTTACTCCCCTTCTAATGAACCAATATGGATCAAATTTATTATGTAGGTTCCCATAAGGGTTCTTAACCTATGGTAAAAATTTGAGCGTGATTGACACAGTAGCTTTCGCTCAGTGGAATAAAATATAAACTGTCCTGACTTACCCCAATTGGGGGAAGTCAGAACAGGCTAAACTTTGCAGAGGTGTAGATCACAAACCAAGCGTCCTAGAAAAATTGCACAGAAACAAAATTGTAGAGAATTTAATTCTCTTTGAGATCACTCGCATCAGATTTTCACTAGGACGCACGGTTCGTCCGCTATATGCGAAAAACTAAGAAATAGAAAGTCTGTATTTTAGACCAAATTCAAAATAAGTTCAAAACAACAACAAAATACAATTGAACCAAAGACATCTAAAATGAAACTGAATCGCGAAAATTTTTATGCCGTGATGAAGTAGGAGTAGTACCCTCAAGTCACCTTTAGTGGCACTTCGCCAGATATAAACCTCTAGGCGCTAGAGCAAGTTTTCTAACTTACCCCAAATTCCAACTTCCCCCGGTGCACCTTAGGTATTTCAGAATAATTTATAAGCTTGTATGTATTGCTTCTAAATTAAGAAATTTCTAGTTGTTTTTTACAGTTTGCATTGTTTTAAAATTTACAAAATTTCAAATCAATTTCCCCGATTTCCCCATCGCTCTACAATTTCATAAAGTTTTCAATAAAGTTTCAGAATTTTGCATTGCTGCTGAGTTAGGAAATTTGCAATCAATTTTTAGAATTCACATTGCCTCTAAATAGTCAAATTTTGAATAATTTTTCAGAATTCTTATTGTCTTTAAATTAAAAAATTTCAAATTCATCACAAAATTCTGCTAGATCTCCAAAATTCAAACCACACCATCCACCTTATGTACACTCCTAGTCATGTCGGCATTGAAGGAAATGAAATTGTTGACACCTATGCAAAATCAGCCACTATCCCCCCTCCCTTCACCATTTTCACCCCTGACGATATAAAATCCTTCTTCAAACAAAATACTCACTCTAAATGGCAAAATTTCTGGTCATCACAGACATCAAACAAACTCTTTCAACACAAAAAAACAATCTACCCCTGGAAAAATCTTAATCACCTAAACAGAAGAGAAGAAATAATTATAACCCGTCTAAGAATAGGTCACTCTAAAATCACACACAATCACCTCTACCAAAAAATTCCGAAACCCCCCTGTCAATTCTGTGAAAATGAACCTATATCCATCCAACATTTACTATTCATCTGTCCTAAATTACAGCAAACAAGACTATCTCTCCAAATAGACCCAAATTCAATGACCATTCCAGATAACCCTTCTGAAATCCAAAAATTTATAACCCTACTTAAAAGCACCAACCTAATAAACCAAATCTAAACCCTTCTAGCCACGGGTGTAATAATCGTGTAATTATAAACACCCAAAACAAAACAAAAAAAAAAAAATTCAATTTTCAAGTTCATATTGTCCACAAATTGTAAAACGTTTACTCAATTTTTGGAATTCACATTGCCTCCATTTTTTCAGAATTCTCATCTTCTTTATAAATATTACAATACTTATTTCATTTCAAGTTCACATTATCTGCAACTTACAGAACTTTTAATGAATTTTTGGAATTCTCAGCATGTCTAAATACAAATTTTCATATTATTTTTTTTAGAATTTCCATTGTTTTCAAATTTATAAATTTTCAACCCAATTTTCAGAACTTGCCTTTTATTCTAAATTAGGAATTAAATCTTATAAAATATGTTAAGAATTCGCATTGTCTCTAAATTACACGAAAAAAATATGGGTAATTTTTACAAAAAAATTCAACTAAATACTGGTATTTAGCACAATTAAGTACCACATCCCATTCAATAATTTTTACTGTAATCGTATAGTAAAAATTATCATTTTAATAAATTTTGCTATAGGTACTTACCAATAGTAAAAATCATTTTGTTTTACTAATTTTTACTAAATCATGATAATAAAAATTACATAAACCAATTGTACAAAAATTAGTTTAATTACTCATTTTGAAATAATTTTCATATTATAAGTAAAAAGTTAAAAATTATTCATGTCAAGGTAATTCTTACTATACTTATGGCTATAGGTAGACAAAAAATTAATGAAATGAATTTTCAGTTAGCAAATGATATCATATTTCATAACTCAATTTCAGCATTATTTTTGCCCCATTATCATGTACTACATAGGTAACTCCAAAGCATTTACCTATCTAATATTTCCTACGAAAAATCCGTCACCTACCTACTTACCTCACGGGGATTCGAACCTGGGTCCCTAAATTTCCTATTCCTACCTACATGCCCTAACCACTCAGCCACGAATTCACTACGAGAGTTAGGGCATTAAAATAATATATTTGTTTTGTAAATGCCCCACCAAACCACTCCCACTTGGAATTTACAGCTAACAGACCGGGGGTGTAACAGGGTACAACGAAACACAGCTGGTGATGGAATAGACTGGGGGTATAGCAGGGTACAATGAGCGGCAGGTGTTTTGCAAGTCCCCTTTACCATTTTTTAGGAATTTATGCATTAAAATAATGAACTAAAATTGCAATTACTCAGCAAATACCCATCCGAATTGAATGAAAATTAATCTATTTCCTCCGCCTTAATGATTCTCAAATGGTGTCCAATAGGTACAAAAAACGGTTGGATAGCTTAAGAGAACATTCATTGTAAATGAAATTTCATTTCTCAAAGTGAAACCAATAGTGTGCTACGCACACTAAAAAACAATTTTTCCGAAAGTTTTAAAACTTCGAGCTTTTGTAACTTTTTTTCAATCGCACACATTGTGGAGAATTCAACGTAGATTATTTTCCTTACCTCAAACACCCATGTCTTCACTCAAAATTTTGAGCATTCTTCATAAAAACAAAAGAATTCAGTGCATCATTACAGACAACCACGGGAATATCAGTAGTTTGCTGAAGCCGGGTAGTGAAATAATGCTGCGTCATTCCAGGTCAATTGGACCAAGAAGTGGTAGGTGGGTTCGGCGATTTTTTTGAAATTTTTCCTGTGGAAACACCTTCCGAAGGGATGACCAATGGCGCAAATCGTAGCCCTCTAGCCCATTTTTAAAGACAGCCAGGAGGTGTCAAAGTTTTCAAAGTTCAACCTTTGTTTTCTATTGCGCCGATAACTTTCAAACCTACTCCATCTTGTAGAGAATTCAACATAGATTATTTTCCTTATCTACCTCAAACACCCATGCCTTCACTCCAAATTTCGAATAATTTTCATTTGAATAGGCTACAAAAAACAATTTTTCCAATTGTTTTAATTTGCCAAAAAATTCTTGTTTTTTGCCAAAATTTTCGAAAAATAATTTTTTTGATATTATTAAAAAAAGTTAACACAATTTCTTGCAGAAATGACCAAAAAACTTTGTTAGGTAGAAAAATTCCTGCTTTTGCCCAAATTATCAAAAAAATCTCGTTTTTGTCAAAATTATAAAAAAATGCTTACTTTTGTCGAAATGGTCAGAAAAAGCATCGACCATTTCGGCATAAAACAGAATTTTTTGGATAACTTGTCCAAAAAAGGTCTTTGCCCACAATATTTTGTCAAAAAAGTAAAGCTTGCCGACAAATTTGACAAAAAACAGGAGTTTTGAAAATTTTTTCAATCGAAAAAAATTGATTTCGACAATGATTTGTCAAAAAAAGGACTTTTTAGGACAACTTTGGCAAAAGCAAGAGTTTTCGCCAATTTTGGCAACAGGATAATATGTTTGAACATTTTGGCAAAAAGCAGAAGTTTTGTTTGGCAATTTTCACAAAAGGTAGGAGTTTTTTATAATCTTGATAAAAAAGGAACCTCTTTACAATTCTGACATAAACGAGACTTTTTTGACAATTTATGCAAAAACAGAACTTTGCAGACAATTCTGGTAAAAAACATAACAAGGTCTTCTACTAGGATAATTTTGGCAAAAACAGGAATTTTCAAAATTTTGACTACTAACAAAGTTTTTTGGTCATTTCTGCAAGAAATATTGTGACTTTTTTGATAACGTAAAAAAAAGTATTTTTCGAAAATTTTAGCAAAAAACAAGAAGTTTTTGACAATTTTAACAAAATTGGTGATTTTTTAATAATTTTTTTACAAAGAAACTTCTGTACAATTTTGAAACATTTTTGGAAAAACCATTATGTGCTTTTTTGGCAATTTTTACAAAACGTTAAGATTATGACTTTTTTGACAAAGTCAGAAGAAAATGTATTTTTTGACAGTTACGGCCAAAAACACCTTTTTTTTTCCTTTTTTTTTTGACAATTTGGACAAAAGTGAGGATTTTTTTTATAATTCTGACAAAAACGAGACTTTTTTGATAATTTGGGCAAAATCAGGAATTTTTGGCAAGTTCGCAGTGGTGATTTTTCGCATTATTAGAAAAAGACACATTTTGGCGATAACAGTTTTCATGATAAACCATGCAACCCGGAGCTGTGACAGTTCAAAGTTTTCTTTTGTCAATTTTATTTTGAAAAAAATCGTGTTGACATGCCCAGGCTTTCCCTACATATTCCGCTTGGTACCAGAATTTTCCATTTACTACTCATGGATACAGAAATTTTCACCCGTTACACTGTCCTAGGGGAGTTGGTTGGGGGGGGGGGAATTCCGCTCGAAAAATCTTCATTTAAGGTACCCAACAATAATCCATCATAATTTTCCAAATCTGGGAACAGGACCATTTCGCCTATGTTACATACCTGGGAATACCCTTTGGGAGGTTGATTTCGTTTCAGTTTTCGATATACCCATAGGTTCTTTCTGAGGACGGGGGGGGGGGGGATTGATGAGCACAGCTCGAAAAATAAATTACTACGCTCCCTCAATCCCATGTACCTATACCAATTATTTTTGCGAGCCACCTAAACGAAAAGGCCCTGATAACATTTCAAACGAGAGTAGTGCTATGCATGATCCTTTTCAACCAGTGAACATTGAACAAGAGTTGGGAGTACCTGACGTGAGAACTATGGGGTAAAATTTTATAATGCATATACATAGGTACTTTACCTTTATCTAACTTCAAACTGTCCAACGCGTTCAGTTCTGCATCGATATCAAATCACGAACGGAATGTACATAAATTGTATACAACGCGGTCAAAAATAAAAAATATGTAAAATTCTAACGATGAAACTTGTTTTAATACAATTTTATTTTATCGAGTTAGAAAACAACGCGTTTCCCTATCTGAGGCAACTCATGTATCTACTAAGTAAGTATACCATACCTATAAGGTTGGCACGACAAATATCAATCGTTTTTGATTGCGCTCAAGCTTGCATGATGTATTTAGTTCGTAGCTTCGCTTAATTTTCGGATTATCCGAAAATTAAGCGAAGCTACGAACTAAATACATTACGCAAGGTTGAGCGCAATCAAAAACGATTGATATTTGTCGTACCGACCTTATAGGTATACTTAGTAGATATCTGCAGAGTTGCCTCAGCGAGGGAAAATATGTAATAAGGGAAATTATTAACTTTTTTGTAAAGATAAGCGAATAACTAATAATCTCATCTTTCTGTGAATACCCCACGATAATAAGCAGTTAATTGAAATTTACTATCGTTTTAAAATCGTATATGTAGGTATTTTCCTTATTGCATTCTGAGGAAATGGCGCGGCGAGATTTACTTAATCAAAGGGAGAAGTAGAAAGAAAATTTTCAATTGAGAAATTTTTTGCGCCCATATGAAACGGATAAAGTCGATAAGTCAATACTCGGTATCAATTGGCTTGAGCTTGGGTTAATAACACGCGATAAATAGGTACCTATACTTAGAAAAGATAAGTAGGTAATTGAAATTACTCGTAATTAATTTTCTCGTATATTTCATTGCGTTTTGATAAAATGAGAAATTTTTTGCGCACGTTAACTCTACAGGAGAGGGGAGAATCGATAATAGACACCACTCAAGAGAACCTTCTGTGCTGTTTTGGTAGTGAAATTTTGGGATTCAATGGATTTGGTTTTCAGTCATGATGAATTTTCGATTCAGCAAAAAGTAAATTTTCCAGGTTAAAAACGATTTGTTACGTCGAACGTAATTGATCACATAAGATCAAAAATAGCAAATAAATCGAGTTTTCAGCATTTGATTAATTATTGATTTTCGATCATAAATAATAGGTATTCAATCGATGGGGTCTAATTTTTAGATAAAAATTGAATTTTCATTTCGAACATGATTGAAAATAATTATGAGATCAAGAATCGCATCGATAATTTCATGAAAAAATAATCGATTTTTCAGGATTCGATTAATCGATTTTCGAACATGAATAGTATTCAATCGTGAGGTCTATTTTTTAAGCAAACATTGAATTTTCATTTCAAATATGATTGATCAATAATCATATAAGATGAAAAAATCAAAAATCAAAAATTTATCGATTTTTTGGGATTTGATCAATCGATTTTCATTCAAGAATTTTTTGATCGATTGACGGATTTTAGATTCGGAAATCCATTTTCAAGGCAAAAAAATGATTTTTGTTTTGAACATGATTGATCATATAAGTAGTCGGGGGGCCCGCGTAAGGATCACTTGCACCCCCCTGCCGATTTTTCGGGACAACTTTTTTCTTAAAGGGCGAGCTGCGTTCCAATATGGGACTAGCATAAACTTTTTCAAACTTTACAAAGGTAGATCGAAATATCAGGCAAAAATTCATTACCTGTCAAAATTTCTAGAGCTTAAGTGCCTTTTTTGATTTTTGGTGAATTTTCAAAAATAAAATTTTGGCCAAAATGTGAGAAAAAAATCAAAATTTTACCAAATTGACCTAGAAAACTGAAATTTGGGATATACCCTATTTTCGACCTTCCAAATCGATTGGAAACTGTTTCAAACCGTTTTGAGCAGTTCAGGAGCCTCCCGCAGATTTTTGAAACTCGAAATTCCCACAAACTTTCATCAAATGGAGTTGGAAAGCCGAAATTAATTCTACAAAGTAATATCAATCCGCTACGAAGTCGACTGCAGATGAATTTCAAGTAGTTTTGGAGCCTCCAGCGACTTTTTGAACCTTCATCAAATGGGGTTAGCAAGCAAACATTATTAGACTGATTACCTCGTATCGTGTGAATCGAAGGAGATATGTGCTTTGCTAAACTCAAAATTTACTACTTTTGAAAAATCATTAAAAATAAAGAAATGTTTGAATCATTTTGAATGATCCCCAGAACCCTTTGTGACCCAATGGACGAACAAAAAATGTCAATATGACAAATTGCCTATCTTCAAAATTCAAATATTGTGGCGAACTTGATTCAAAATTTCCAAATTTGTCCTGCCCTAGATATTGAAAATTTTGAATTTTCAAATTATTGAAAATGCACCTTCAGTTTTGAAGAAAGGCAATTTCTCATAATAACATTTTTGGTTCGTCCACTCTAAAGTGATAATAGTCCACTCGAATATACGTACTACGAGTTAGTGTATAGTTATTTAAGAGATCCAAATATTTCTTCATTTCTGACGAATTTTTCAAAATTGGCAAATTTTTGCCCAAAAATGAGGTAACTTTTTCCACTAGAGGCTCCAATTATTTTCAAAAAGTCGCTGGAGGCTTCGAAATCACTTGAACTCACCCGTAGTCGACTGAATGGCTGTTCAAGTCAAGAGTGCAATGTAAATTTCGGATTTCCAACTTGATTTGATGAAATTTTGTGGAAATTTCGAGTTTCAAAAATCTACTGGAGGCTCCAGTATTTTCAAAAAATCGCCGGAGGCTCCAAAACGACTTGAAATTTACCTGCAGTCGACTTCATAGCGTATTGAAATTAGTTTGCAGAATTAATTTCGGCTTTGCAACTCCATTTGATGAAATTTTGTGGGATTTTCGAGTTTCCAAAATTCTGCTGGAGGCTCCAGAGCTGCTCAAAACCGTTTGAAACAGTTTCCAATCGATTTGGCAGGTCGAAAATAGGGTATTTCCCAAATTTCAGGTTTCCAGGTCAATTTGGTAAAATTATGTGGGCTCTATTTTGTAAGCCAAAATTGAATTTTCATTTCGAACATGATCGAACATACTATTATAAGATCAAAAATCGCAAATTAATCGATTTTTTAGGATTAGATCAATCGATCGATTTCTTTTCACGAATTTCATGATCGATTTTAGATTCGGAAATCCATTTTCAAAGCAAAAAATGATTTTTCGTTTTGAACGTGACTGATCATTTATGAGATCGATAGTCAGAAAAATGATCGATTTTTCAGGATTCGATTATTCGATTTTCGATCGTAATAATATTCAATCGTGAGGTCAATTTTTCAGGTCTAAATTGAATTTAAATTTCAAATATACCTAATTGAACATACCTACCTAGTACAATATCAAAAATCGCAAAATAATCGATTTTTTTAGGATTCGATAAATCGATTTCCATTCATGAAATTTCATGATCGATTTTAGATTTGGAAATCCATTTTCAGGGCAGGAAATGATTTTTCGTTTTGAACACGATTGATCATTCCAGATCAAAAATCGCAAATTAATCGATTTTTTGGATTCGATTAATCGATTTTCGATCATAAATGGTATTCAATTTTCGTCAATTTTTTGGGCTAAAATTAAATTTTCATTTCGAACATGATTGAACAGATGAGATCAAAAATCGCAAATTAATCGATTTTTTGGGATTCAATCAATCGATTTCCATTCATGAATTTCATAATCGATTTCAGATTCGAAAATCTATTTTCAAGACAAAAAATTAATGATTTTTCGTTTTGAACACGATTGATCATAATAAGATCAAAAAATCACAAATTAGTCGATTTTTTATGATTCGATAAATCGATTTCCAATCGCGAGGTATGTTTTTGAGGCCAAAATTGAATTTTCATCATTTGAACCCGTTTGAAGGCCTCAGGAGCACCTAATTTGTCAAATTTCAAGATAAGGAGGGCTCGGTTCTAAATTTTCTCAACAACTAAAAATGTTTTCTACGTTTCAATATACCTACATACAACTCATGTTTGAATAATTTTCCAAGCGTTACGGAGATAAGAATTTCTTTAAATTAAGTACTTCTAGATATATATGTAGAGAGGGAGGGGTAGGGAGGGTGCATGAACCCTCTGGAAAAAAATCCTTGATAAAAAGTGGGACTCCAATTAATTTTTTAAAAAATAAATACAAATACCCAGCACCAGTAGGTAAATATTTCCAACTACAATCTAAATAAAAAATACAATAGGTACAAACTTGGAACCAATTTGAGATCCGGAGATGTTGTATTTTCTCCTAAGCTTGGAGGAGAATATGGTCCAATTGGTCCATAGCAATCGTCATCGTCGCTGTTGTCACTGCTACTGTAACTGCTCCAATCCGAACTACTCATTTTCTTCACGACTGATTCGCTTATACACCTATAACATTTTATCACAATAACTTAATTTAAACCTAACCAATCATCTTGAGAAAAAAAAACACACACACAACATGAAATCTGCACAACTCCACAACCCAGCACAGAATAAAATCGCCATAATCCTCGCAAACGGCACCAACTCCATAATTTCATATCCATCGCAATCGTCCACACGCAAGACAAGAAGGGAAAGGGGTCAAAACATAGAAATCAAAAACACACCCATCATTACAGTAAACTTTATTCAAACAAAATACTGCAGCCAGTCTAGCCAGCCCAACATAACATTTTTTTTTTCAAAATTTTTTAAAATAGTAATCGATAAGATTGCAACCTTATTAAAAGCGCAGAATAACTTAAAATTTTGCCAGTTAAAATTAGTTTCCTTTTAAATAATATATAAATACATTACGCAAATAAACATAAAATCATTGTCACTAAAATAAAAACTAAACTGAATAATATAAATTAAAACCAAGAATTAAATACTAACAATTAAATAAACAATCAATTTGCATATCTCGCACAAGGTTTTCTACATTTTATTACCTAGATTTTTATTTTTTTTTTGCAAGCGTATTTTTTTTTCAAGTACATAATACGGATACGATTTCATTATTGGTCTCGAAGAGCAAAAAATTATACGTTCGGATTGGAAAAATTCTCAATTTAGATTTTAGAATAGATTAAAATTTCAATTTTTCTGATATTTACAATATGGTTTAAAACGAGCTTGAAATTATTTCATCGAACCTGAACGCAACAAAATCAAAATTTCAAAAGAAAAATTTCTAACTGATCATCGAATGTGGCCCAGGAAGAGGAAAGTGTGACAATAAAGTCTGATCACCGCGAGCAACCAATTTCCAACACTTGATCAACTTTTGACAAAAGGGCACAAATTTTCGAATGATTACAGATCAGAAAAAATGCAATAAAAATATCAAAAATCGAACGGTGAGAGGGGGGGGGCTCACCGAGTAATCATTTTCTTCCTACGCCACAGCAACCGAACAAATTGATTTTTCTAAACGTATTATGAAAGTTTTAAAGTTACAATTTTTTTTTAAACAGAATGGAACATTAATCGTACATTTTCCCAAAAGAAAAAAATGGTTTACAAAATAAATAAAATACATTCCTAAAGTATACAATGGTTTGACTTGGAGAAAAAAAAACAAAATATTATAAATTAAAAAAACAAGTGAAAATTTAAAATGGTAAAATGTCTTTTAACAATAATATTACACAAGCCATCCGAGCGACTATACGAAACTACACGTAAGTAAGCATTCTTCTTCGTGTAACTCTCACTTGTAAAAATTAATATCATACCAGTTGATAAAATCGTATTGCACTTTTAGTATGTATAACCAATCAACAATAAAATTACTTACGGTTTAAAAAGTAAACATTATACTTTTAGGTAGGTAATAGAAAAGGAAAAAAATATAATATAAAATACGTCCAACGTTCATTTACCACATTGAAATTATTTCAGTCCAGATTATAAATTATTTGGCTCCTTATTATAAAAAATACAATTAACAAAAATGATAACAAGAATACGACAAAATTATCACAAGTGTGTGTGAAAGGTTGGCTGTTGAAAAAAACAATCTTCTCGAACAATATCACGGTCCCTGCTGTGAGCTGTCTTCGGTCTTCGGATGAATTGTTGAAAAAAAAATTTGTGCGTTCATCGATGTTGAAGCGAAGAAGAAAAAATAAAAAGGAGGAAAAATGAATCTCGTACAAAATAAGCTACAAAGTAAATAGATCTACGATTATCTTAGTAACAATGTAAACACACTTCCGGATGAACATGTCAAATGCAAAAGCGTATCAGTCTCATCGATTATTTTTTTTTTTTCATTTTAAATCAGTATAAGCTCGAATATCACAAGTAAATTCAAACGAAAAAATAATTAAAATTACATACTATATAAATTTAAACAAAAAGAAAAAAAATGAAATAAAACTAAAAAATTTGGATAGGTAAGATATGTACCATCTTCGTTATCAACACTTTCGTTAGGTACAATTAAATAATTAATTTGAGACAAAACTCGAAAATTTTCGAAAACAAAACAATTAACGTTTACTTTTTTACCAATTCAAGTTTCTCGTTTGCTTGCTTGTTTCTAATTAGGGTTTTTTTTCTTCATCTCCGACGAATGAAAGTTTCGTAATTTCATCTAACACAGATCATCGTAATAATTTGTAGTAAATAAAAAATATAAAAATAAAAAAAAACAAGCAAGCGAAGATTTAGTTTTTTTTTTTTTTTGAAAAGTAGACCTATTTTTCATACTTCTTCACAATTCCCTCTTTTTCGACGATAAAATTTACATAATAATTTATTTTAAAAAAAAAATAGTACTCGCTAAATAAATGCCTAAAAAATAAACTCGCAACGCTCATAGTCATCAAAATAACACAAACGAACAAACAAAATTTTCTAACATAGAAAAAAATTAACATAATTTTCTCAAAAAAAATTCTAGGTATTAAATAAATAAAATTTCACATCATACCACCCTGTTTTCGGGGTAAAAACAATTTATATAAATATACCATCGAGTCAACGAACCCGAGGGTAAAAAAAAAACAAATAAAATTTCAATTACCTAATTTTAAAATTGGTATACTACAATATGGTAGCTAAGGATTTTTAAAATAAAAATCTGGCGATAAAAAGTAACTAAGAAATCTTAAACAAAAATTCAATTAACATTACTGGAATGATTTTTTCCCCTAATATCGAAAAAAAAAAAACAACAATGGAACGTAATACATTACGAAAAAAAACACAAGTTTTGGAATGAAGAGAAAAAAAAACACAAGTACATAAATAATAACACGTTAGGTAGCGTAAAATATATAAGGCAAAAAAAAACAAACAAAAACAAAAACAACAACAAACCTACCCTCGAATCAACAATTAAAAATTTGCTAACAGTCGTTTGGATTTTTCTAATTAAAATTTTCCCAGGTAGGCTGCACTGTAAAGTATGTACAAAAAAAATTGTGTTTTTCTTTTTTGGTGGTGGTGGTGGAAGATAATGGACGTTTATTTACATAAAATAGGGGGCGAGGGGAGAGGGGAAGGGGGTAAAGGGGCGAACCTAGGTATATATCGTAGGTATAGAAGACGGAGAAAGGGAGAATCATTAGCCACTAGAGGTATACTTATAGAATATTTTAAATGCTAGATTTTTTTTACTAAATGAAACAACCTAAGTCGTTAGATTTGTAACATCCTTATGCGATAAACTTATGAAATATAATTTTTTTAAGTTTCCTATGGTGTGTTTTTTTTTGGATCGGATCGTCATGAACCTAGAAAGAAATTTTCAATGAAAATCGATTCTGAGAAATAAAAAATAAAAATAACTTAATAAAAAATTAGGTTAGAAACAAAAATTATTTTTAATTTTTTAAAAATTATAATGTTATTGATTAATTTTAAATTTAATTTTATCTATTTATTTATTTATTTACGATTTGGTTAGTTTTTTTTTTAAATTAAAAAAGATATGAAAAAAATTGAAACAAAAATTAATTTTACTAGCGCCCTATTTTTTTTTAAAATCAATTTTTAAAATTGAAACCGAATAAATCCTACGATAATTTTTCAAACTCTGTAATAAAATACTCCATCAAAGACTCGTGGGCAATGATATTTAACCGAGTTGAACCGGTTTGTCAACGAACAACCTCGCAAAGAGGATTTTGCTCTTTTTTTGACAGCGAAAAAACGAGTATATTAATCGCTTTGAAAATTATCAAATCCCAAACTAGCACCGTTAATGGTACATTACTCCGAATAAAACCCATATGAGACAAGTCTGGAATGGAAAGTGCTCTAGTTTCAATAAATTTTGGATTGAACGAACGTAAATGGGATATTCGTACCCCCTAAGATCCCGAATTTGTCAAATCCCCTTGGTTTCAAAACTGGAAATACGGTTTTATGAACACCCGGTGGATGAAGATATCAACCAGGAGGGATTTTTGGAACCCGTTTGTGAGATTTTGATCGAAGATTCAATTCATCGGAACAATTGATACGAAATGAGAGAAATCGACGGATGTTTTTTCGAATTATTCGAAAGATAATATATACCACATCAACAATAAAATAAACTTTAACGTAACTATAAGTTAAGATAAATCTACGTACTAAAGTATGAATGAGAATTTAGTCGTACCTTTAATTCGTAGATCCGTTCGGATGAGCGTTTATTAAAACGCTTCCAAATGAAAACAAATTACAGAGAAAAAAAGAGACTAGTAGATTACAAAATGTCGGTTCAAGCAAAATGGAACCTGCAACACAAGTCAACAAAATATTCAAAATTAGATAAAAAAAAAAATGATTACGACTTTGAATTCTATTGATAATACTTAGTTTAGTGGCCATTGGTGTTTTGAAAGTAGGTATAAAAGCATCAAATTTATGTACTCGTATTTTGTAGCCAAATGTACAAGGTGACGATACTTATCTAAAGTTCTACCACGAAAAAATAATTTGTGCGATTTTGAAACTATTAAATGAGCGTGTTCAGAGGAGGCAGGGAAGATTTCAAGATCGTGAACGAGATGTTCAAAAACGTTATTGAAGGTGCATTTTTTCTCACGATGATATCTCAAATTCATAGAAGTAGAAATAATACGAAATGAACCAACATATTCTTTGAAACCGAATTTAGATCTCTAGATCATTTGTGAAAAGATCGATCACTTTTCAGTGATGATCGAGTTCAAAAATCAAAAATCAATCGATTGAAAACATCAATTTTCAAAACACGAATTCCTAAAAAATGGACGCAGGTAATTTTGGTCAATTTTTTTTCGAACAAAACTAAAAATGAATTAATTGGAAACACGATTAACCTTACTTCATAAGATCAAAGCAAAAATTAAAAAACTGAATTTCTAAGGATCGCTTCTTTAGAAGAAAAAAAATCAATTTTGATAAATTTTTACCAAATTAAAAAAAATGAAATGAAACAATAATTATTTAGAATAACGTGGATAATTTCGAACATGATCGATCGTGCATGGTCAAAAATCTGAAATTAATCGATTTTTAGGGTTCAATGAAACGACTAGCGGTCATATTCGGGTTTTTGATCGAGAAATTGGGTTTTCATTTCAAACATGATCGACTATAGAAGATCGAAAATGAATCGATTTTTTGATCAGGAAGTCCGTGTTTGAAGGTAAACTTATTTCTATGTACAGTTTTGAAAAATACTCAATGAAATTGGATCAAAAGTCGAAAATAATTGATTTTGAAGTTCGATAAATCGATTATTAATCGTGATTGCTTTTTAAGGATAAAATTGATTTTTAATTTCGAACATGATCGATCATATTAGATCGAAAATCAAAAAATCGATTTTGGATTTCGATTAATCGATTTTCGAACACGATCGGTTTTTGGAGGGGACAAAAATTGATTTTTCATATCGAACATGATCGATCATATCAAATTGAAAAGCGAAAATAAATCGATTTTGGATTTCGATTAATCGATTATCGATCATAATCGGGTTTTTAGGATGAAATTGATTTTCACGTCGAATATGATGAATCATATCAGATCGAAAATCGGAAATAAATCGACTTTGAATTTCGATTAATCGATTTTCAATTATGATCGGTTTTTTAGGATGAAATTGATTTTCATTTCGAATTCGAACATGAGAAATAATATCAGATCGAAAATCGGAATTTCAATTAATCGATTTTCGATCATGACCGGTTCTGGGAATAAGAAATGATTTTCCATCTAGAACATGATGAATTATATCAGATCGAAAATCGGAAATAAATCGACTTTGAATTTCGATTAATCGATTTTCGATTATGACCAGTTCTTGGGATAAAAATTGAAATAATGACTTTCACCTCGAACATAAATAGCTTGAAAAATCATATCAGATTGAAAAAAATAAATAAATCGACTCTGGAGTTCGATTAATCGACTTATCAGGAAGTCCGTGTTTGAAGCTAGCTAAACTTGTTTATAGTTTGGATGGAACATGATCAATCAAATCAAAATATATCGGAAGCCGAAATTGAATCGATTTTGGAGTTCGATAAATCGATTTTCGAGGATAAAATTGATTTTTCATTTCGAACATGATCGATCATATCAGATTGAAAATCGATAATAAATCGACTTTGGATTTCGATTAATCGATTATCGATCATGATCGATTTTCAAGGATAAAATTGATTTTTCATTTCAAACATATTCGATTAGATCAAATATCAAAAATAAATCGATTTTGGAGGAGTTCGATTATAATCGACTTCAGATCAGGAAATACATGTTTTTGAGACTAAATTCATCTCTCATGTTGAACATAAATCGATCACACAAGATCAAAAATCGCAAATGAATCAATTGGGAGGGAGGGAGGGAGGGGGGGAGGGGGTTGATTAATCATTGTTCAATCATGATCGAGATCCAAACTATTGCTCTTCTCAAACATATTTCCAGCGAAAAAACTATCTTGCTAGAATTCGGGACTCAGGTGACAAAATTCCAACAGGGTTATTATAAAGTTCTAATGATGAGTAAAATGAAATCAAACTTGGCGAAATGGAGTTCTTTTGGAAATCAGATTTGACCCTCGGAATGGGAAAGTTCAAAGCTGAAAATTACAAAAAAGTAATCTTCAGAAGTCCATGATAAGTGCCAAAATTGATAAAAATTCTGAGTCAGAATATCCAAATTCCAGCACCTCATTGAGGTGAAAAAACTTTCATTACCCCCCTCCCCCCATTGTACTGGTATCAAAAAACTTATAGGACCAAGATATTGAGCAGTCTAATTATTTAGGGGGGAGGGGGTTAGGTTGGTCTTGGCTCACATTCTTAAAATTTCGAAAACATCTGAATCGTTTATTTCAAGAATTTTTTCAATTAAAAAATAAAAACGAATACAAATAATTCAGTCATATTTGTAGTAACAGGATCTTTAGACGGACTGAGGAATAGAAGGGGAAGGGAGGGGGGTTCAATGCCATGAAAATTTCTAAAATTAGGAAGAGTAAATATTTCAAGGAATTTTTCTACATTTCAGCATCGTATTGTTTTCTTTCGACCAAAAAGCCAAAAAAAAAACATAAAAAGCGAACCTCAGATAATAATGTTGATCTCACCGAATCCATTCAAAGGGACCAATAACAATAATTTTTAAAAACGAAAAAATTTGCCTAATTCGACAACTTTTTGACTAAAAATTTTGACCAACTCGAAAAAAAATATTCACACTTTGAAATTTCAAGTATCGAAATTTTCGAACACCTTGTACACAATTGTGAAATTTTCATCATCGCTATCGAGGGGATAAACAGCTTCGTTCGAATCATCTCGTTATAAGCATTTTCCAGTCAAAAGTTACTCGTAGGTATTTCAACTCAACTCGACACGACAACTTTCGCGTCACATTGTATAAGTAGGTACCTTAAGTAACTTTCTATAATTGGAAAACTTTCAAAAATAGGTATTTACCTAACCTACCTACTATCGTAAGTTTTGAAAATTTAATTAACGATACATATTTTTGAGTGAAAAAATTAACCCACGATATCGATAGGTAGGTACCTACTAAGTGGATTTTTCACATTTTCTGTCAATTTTTTAGCCATCAGGGGTGGAGGATCATAAAATTTCCTAGCATATGTAAAGGTAAAGTACTCACCATTAACTAGTTTATTTACTATTGGTGAAAATTTGCCGGCTAACTTGTACTTAAGTTATTTATGGCTTTTTGAAGTGGAATGGTTTTTCTGAAACATGAAAATACACAACGATTCGAGTTATTAAATTAATATTATTCGAACAAAAAAACACTTGTTGCTGGTCGACTCGAGCTCATCTATACTTACAAATGCAACATTATTTGTTTGTAGCGTCTGCATTCCAACTAATTGTTGAAGCTTTTGTAATTGACTTAATAACGAGGTGTTGGTATCTTCTAAATTTGTGATCTTTTTTTTATATTCTGTATTTTGAGAAGAAAGTAGTTCGACTTTTCGTTCAAGAGCATCCATATACTCCTTTTTTTTCCGTCTACTTTCTTGTGCTGAGATCTACGTACAAAAAAAAAATCATCGTATTCGTTATTTTCAAAAAGCATCATTTATATTCACATCTGTTTAATATCGATTAAGGTACATAATATTATTAAAGTCCATTCGTCGCGCAGAAATTAACACGAGGTTGTTCGAAAATCGTCAAAAAATCATTTCAAGGTTCGTCTCGCCAATAACATTTCAAACGTTTTCGAGTACGACCTGCCAACGCCATGCTCTCGTTCTATTCGTCGTTTCGGCCAAACTCGATGAAAAAAATTAGAAGGAAAAAAAACACGAGCACCCGAAATTACTACACCGCGATATCGCTTTCGTAGAATAATTAAAAAAACACTCGACTCGAGTAAAACCTTAAAAAATGTCGCTTTGAACGTGCGCAATCGATAAGAAAAAATTTTAAAGCGAGAAAGCCTGATTTAAAAAGTGTTTTTTTAACGTTTAAAAAATATGGCCTGCTCGATCCATGTACATATAATACAGGTAGTTTTTTTTTTAATTTGAAAAAAAATTTACGATCATCACGTAGCACGACGACGACGCGACGGTAGCGTACCTAGACCGTGGTCTAGGACAAAAGCGTAATAATTCAGTTTAACCAATATTCCAAACTCTATAAAGCAATTTTCAATTAACTCGAGAGTCTTTGAAAGTTTTTTCAAATATTAATAAAGCCTCGGTTAGTTTACAAATCGGCCGTCTCGTCGAACAACCTGGTTTAGTACAGAGACGAAGGACGAATGAAGAAAAGAAATTATTGAAACGTATATAAGGGTGACCGTAAAGGGTACGATTAGGTAGGATGCTCCTTATTCACCTTATTTTTAATTTTTCGTCTGATTTTCTTTAATGATTTTTCTTCAGCTTTTGACAGAGGTAACCTGGTAGGAATCGGGTACCCTTCGGCTAGCAACGTTCTCTTCTCTTCTTCAGTCAACATTAATACGCCTGTTGATCCTTTCTGTAAACATAATAACAAAATACAAAATCATAATCTTCGAAGCACAATATTAGATAATATATTGATTTTAGAAGTTGTTGTTGTTGTTTTTTTTTTTAAATAGGAGTAAGTATTATTGAAATTCTGCATTAAGCTCATTTTCTCAAAAGGGTGCAATTTTCAGAATTCATGAACTGGTTTCATTTTCATTATTCTAGGAGCTCGAACAGTGTTGTGTTAAAATCTATCTCAAAAATTGAACTACCCAAGCAAATTGGAAACAACAGGAAAAGTTTCAAATATGTCATCGTAGGCAGTAGGTACACTCAACACTTCGAGTACCACCGTTGAGAGAGAGAAACCTTCGCACTTGGCAGCAGTTACCCTAAATACACTTCCGTCATTATTACACGGTACAGTGTGTACATCGTCGCGCGTAAAAAAAAAAGAAATCAACCACCAATTAAAGGTAATCAAGCGAACAATTAATTTCGCGTACACCAGGGCCTTGGTTTATTCAACAATCAACACGCATCCATATCCATCGTAGACGCAGTCGTCAGTCGTCCAATTGTCGACGAGACCGAGACGACGACGATTCGAGGAAAATAAAATTTTCCATACGGTTGTGCTATACCTACTCGTGTAACTCGATACCTTGGGCGCCCTTCAAAAAACAGCTGACAAATAAATACTGGGTACGTTCGAATATAACGGAAACGATGTTTTTTCACACTTATATATGCTACACAACGACAGACCAGGGTATCGAATGAAAATCTCTAAACGAAATTCAAAATATTTTTCATACATTTTAGGCGAGATTTTTCAACAACTCTCCCTCCCCCTCCTTATATACTGTTTCAGTATTTTTCAAAGACAATGAAAAAAAAACCTTTTTTCAGCCCCCGAATATTTAATTTTTATTGATTTTTTCCAACTTTGGAGGTTCGTTGAATGGTCTAGAGAGGTAATCGTCGAAAAAAAAAATTAGGTACATATGTATTTAGAAGAATTCTAACACAGAAATGGTAAGTTTTCGACTTTTACAGACTTCGATTCTACGTATTCCATATTTTTATTCATACATTTTCCCAACTTTGAGAGGCTCCATGTAGCCAGATCAAAATGGCTTGGAGAGCCGGATAGGCTTTCTGTCGAAAAAGTGGATCATTAAGATAAATTCTGACGTAGAAATTAAAAATGTTTCCAGATAAATAAAACTTCCGTGGGGGGGGGGGGGGGGGGGGTTCCAAGCATGACTTAATTTCATACTTATGAGAATTTCGAGAACTAAGGTTTTCAAGTGATTTTTTTTCTTTTTTTCATGAAAACGAAAAAATTATGGGCCAGAGCGAACAAATTGCTAGAAAAAAACTCACAGCTAAGCATAATTAAGAGCCACCCTACATAGTATATAGGTAAGTAAGTAGGTACCTAGGTACATACTTTCGTAAAAAAAAACAACTGATTTAAGCAAATTTTTAGAAAATTTTGAAAATTGCTTTGTGCGACGCTGACTTAAGTATTTATAAAAACTAGGAAAACCAAACTCCACAAAATTGGGTCAAACACATAAAAATTGGCGGAGGGGAGGGGGAAGGGGGATCGATAAATTTATAAAAATACGTCTCCTTGATGAATTGCGATCCATCATTCGTAAATTATCAATTTTTGGTAAATTACTGGTAATTTTTTGGTAAGGTATGGTAATGTTTTGGTAAATTACTGGTAATATTTTGGTAAATTACTGGTAATTGTTGGCAAATTTTTGGTAAATTTTGATAAATTACTGGTAATTTTTTGGTAAAGTATGGTAATCTTTGGTAAATTACTGGTAATGTTTTGGCAAATTTTTGGTAAATTTTGGAAAATTACTGGTAATTTTTTTGGAAAATTTTTGATAATTTTTTGGTAAATTACTGGTAATTTTTTTTGGCAAATTCCAGGTAATTTTTTAACAAATTACTCGTAATTTTTTGGTAAAGTATGGTAATTTTTGGTAAATTACTGGAAATTTTTGATACATTTTTGTTAACTATGGTAATTTTTGGCAAATAACCGGTAATTTTTAGGTAAATACCTAACTGGTAATTTTTGGCAAATTTTTGGTAAATTACTGGTAATTTTTTTGTAAATTACTGGTAATTTTTTTGTAAATTACTGGTAATTTTTTTGTAAATTACTGGTAATTTTTTTGGAAAATTTCTGGTAATTTTCTAACAAAGTACTGGTAATTTTTTGGTAAAGTATGGTAATTTTTTGGTAAATTACTGGTAATTGTTGGCAAATTTTTGGTAAATTTTGATAAATTACTGGCAATTTTTTTTGACAAATTTTTGATAATATTTTGGTAAATTACTGGTAGGTAATTTTTTTTGGCAAATTCCAGGTAATTTTCTAACAAATTACTGGTAATTTTTTGGTAAAGTATGGTAATTTTTGGTAAATTACTGGAAATTTTTAATACATTTTTGGTAAATAACCGGTAATTTTTTGGTAAATAACTGGTAATTTTTGGCAAATTTTTGGTAATTTTATGATAAATTACTGGCAATTTTTTGGTAAATTACTGGTAATTTTTTTTGGCAAATTCCTGATAATTTTCTAACAAATTACTGGTAATTTTTTGGTAAAGTATGGTAATTTTTTGGTAAATTAATGGTAATTGTTGGTAAATTACTGGTAATTGTTGGTAAATTACTGGTAATTTTTGGTAAAATTACTGGTAATTGTTGGTAAATTACTGGTAATTGTTGGCAAATTTTTGGTAAATTTTGATAAATTATTACTGGTAATTTTTTGGTAAAGTATGGTAATCTTTGGTAAATTACTGGAGATTTTTGGTAAATTACCAGAAATTCATTGTGAATTACAGGTAATAATCATTGGTAGGTAAGTTGGGTACGGAGAATTTTTGGGTAAAATGGCTGTCAGTTTTGATAAATTTCTACTTTTTTTTGGAATCATTATTAATTTATAACATTAGGTAAAAATATTACTAGTAGTTTTTGGTATTCTTCTAATAACTTTTGGCTAATTTTTGGAAAATGACCGGTAATTTTGGTAATTTGCAGGTAATTTCGATCAACACATTGGCAATTTGGTAAATTTCTGGTATTTCCGGTAAACGAAGGTTGATTTTTGACAAATTATTGGTAATTTTTGCTAAATTATGGGAAATTATTAATTCGTATTCTTATGTAAATTAGATACTAATAATTTTTGGTAAACTTCTACCATGTTTTTGGTAAATTTCTTATTTGAAAATTTTGGTGAATTACTACGTAGTAATTTTTGAGCTTTAAAAATAAGTTTTGACAGGTTTTTACCAATTTTGGATAAATTACTGAGAGTTTTTGTTGAATTAGTGGTAATTTTGGTAATTCACAAGTTTGACTGACTTGCGGTAATTAATAGACTTGAAGAGTGATATTCCAAAACTCGCTTTGTCCATTTTTATCAAAGTTGGGTTTTCAGTGGTACCTGGTAGATGAAGTATTAACTGACATTCCTACATCATCAACCTACCAAAATGAGGTGTTAAACTCACCTAAATAGCCAATTCACTAAAAATTTAAAAAAAAATAATGTTCCAAAACGTGCTTTGTCCATTTTTATTGAAATTTTTTTCAGCAGTATTTAGTGGATGAAATGTATACCTACACTCCTACATCATAAATCCACCCAAATAAAGTGCTAAACTCGCCTAAAAAGCCAATTTACCCGTTTAAAGGGAAACTGTTTTTCCTCTCTCCTGAAAAGTTGTGAAAATGGACAAAGCGAGTTTTGGAATATCACTCTTCACTTGTATATATACTTACTAAAAACTTTGCAGAAAAGTATTGATTTTCTAATAAAGCCCCTCAAAATGAAGAAAAAAGGAATATGAAGCCAGTAAAAATTTTTGGACAATTTTTCATTTCATCATTTTACGTTAAAATCTTTTCAAGAAAACCACCCCCCCCCCCTCCATCCCCACTTGAAACAGAAAAGCAAAATTACTACAGATATAAATTAGATTCACTCTCCATTCTCTTGATTTTTTAAAAGGGGAGGGGAGGGGTGGCGGTCATAGCACGACTCAATTCTCAAGTTTGAATGCTAAAATTTTTAGGGGTCTTAAATTTTTGGAAAAACCAACAACAAGACAACATGCAAAAAGTTCCAGGACATCTATCAGGACCTTTCTTCAAATTTTCCAATTTTTCGGAAGGTTAAAGGAAAAAACGAGGATTTGGTCAGAATTTTTCTATTTAAAAAAAAAAATCAATAAAAAATCAAGAACAAAAATGAGAAAATTTGTTGATCAAAAATGCAGCAATTCTGGCAACTTAGCATCAAATATTTTAAATGCATTCGAGTGGTGTTTGTCAAAAGATTATTACTGCAGAGTAAGACAGGAGAATCGTTCTTTTTGTTGCATTTTTCTACTTAGGTATTTGTGGTGGTGAAAGATAATTTCAGAGTCCATCTTCACAATTCTACCATTATTCAAGGAGGAGGGGGAGGGAAGGGGCATTATCTCAAAAAATGTTTTTCAAGATTCTAACTTCCTGTCGGCCATTTTTTGATTAAACGGTACGAAACAGAGGTAGTGAGGTTCCCAGTACAAAAGACCCCAAAAATTTTCAATTTCATTTGTTTTTTTTTAGCTTTTTTGATTTCTAAAAAATTGGTTGTAGGATTTTCAAAATGACCTGCAATCAATTTTCAGCGTATTTCGAGCAATAGAAAGTGGAACGTATCAGAGATAATTCAGAAAGCGTTTTCTAGCAGCATTTCCTGGCATAAAAGCGACCTTATTCGGTGGCATTTTTTTTCCATCTCTATACCTAATATTTTTAGAATTCAA
Organism: Planococcus citri; assembly: GCF_950023065.1. Lineage (NCBI taxonomy): Eukaryota > Metazoa > Arthropoda > Insecta > Hemiptera > Pseudococcidae > Planococcus > Planococcus citri. Next base: position 66,657,672 of record NC_088680.1, read on the forward strand.
CGAATCAAGTCAGCTCAATTTTCGCCCTTTTCCGATAGTTTAGATACATTTTGAATATCAAATTTCTATTCAACATACACAAGTAAAAATTTAGTCTAAAATCGAATTTTGAAAAATGTCAGCAAAATAATTGCAAAAAGTACATTTTTGAGTCAGTACTGCTTCCAGGAGTTGTAGAAGAGTGAGGAGGGGAGGGTGAAAAAAATGGTAGAAAATTGTAACTTTCGTTTAGGTTTTTTCAAAATTGCAGACTTTTATACTCAATGTTTATAGAACCAGGACATGGAAAAAAGAGGCGGAAGATAACTTTTTACATAAATTTCGAAAGTTCAAATTTCATCAGGAAATTCCACCTTGAAAACCTATTCGAAAATATCATTTCATCTTCAGCCTTTCTTCAAAAAGAGGGCTAGAAGAGGTTCTACCGTCCAAACGTCCGATTTTACATGGAGCTTGAAAAACATACTCAAATCGACACGATTGCAGATTTTTTGAGCTATCATCATTAACAGGGAATGATGGTAAACCCAAAAAACATCTTCAATCTAAAAGACTCAAGACATACCGGTTGACTGCTTATTAAAGGTGTTTGAATAGGTTGTCTGGTGCTGGTACTGGAAGATGATAGAAATAATCGTCTGGCCGGCGAACACGATGACCGTTCTGGAGATACGTTGCCTGCTTCGCTGTCACTCGATGTGGAAGATGGAGGAGTTGGTGGCAGTGTAAACCCTGCACAATCGACAAGAAAATATACATATAGTATAGGGTACATCGAGAATGGAGAAAAAACTTGTTTCATTAAGCGAGTATTATCCAATCTATTTGCATTAAATTTATTCGTACATAAGTGCTAAATATTATTGCACTACAATTGGATTATCATGCACACTGCGCAGTGCGAAAAAACTAGTTGGCAATTCGCCGAATCATTCGTTGAGCTAGCGAGCGATCATCCAGAGCTGGAATTTCCATATTGGCCACACCACAATCCATGGCACGGCACTGGCTGAAAACCGACCGCAATAATTGTCTATCATAAATCATGGGAATTTTCGCTTCCAACTGCAGGGTTTCAATTTCGTACGTTGGAAATAATAATAGCTCGAGATCACGTCATAATGACACCAAAATTTTCTCAACTGGGGTGAAAATGAAACAATTCAAGAACGAATTATATTGAGCCATCGCCAGCTCAACGAATATTGATTGAAAAATAGTGTTCATGCATTTTTTTTTTACAAAGTGAAAGCTTCTTGCCAATCGATATGTATGTTTTTTTTTACCTGTCGAATTCGGCTCTATCTTAATGTTAAGGTGAGACATGATTAATCTGTTGCTCTGCTGACTTATAAGTCCGTTTCTTAACAGCAGCCCACTTCTAGAACGTTCTGAATCTTGTTTCGTTGCTTTCTACATTGGAACAAGAATAAATACGCAAACCAATACATGAGTTAGATACGTACATAAATACACCATGTAGACATCTAGAAGTACATACATTACATATACCTAGATACGAGTTTGAGAATAAGTTAACAAGCCAGACCAGGGCCACCAAAGGGCTGAGGACTACATTATACGTTATGTACAATTTTTTTCCTTTTCATCGTTAGGTAACACGCATTAAAAGTCTGCGCGGAAAGTACATAATAATATTATAACGTCTTGTTAAAATTGCATCCTCTTAGTGCCCTCTCCCCCTTTCTCTATCTAATGGATACCTACAGTGAGCTGGAGGTATACACACTGAACATGTACGTAGAGGAGAGGCACATACCTACTCGTATAATGTAACAAAATCATTAAACCAGTTTCCGGTGTGGTCTAAGCTAAGGAACTAGATACCAGGTATGGAAATACGCCATTTTCGGTTATAGATTTCGTAGTTTTGACAGTGAAGTGATTTTTTCATTTCAGTCGTATAATGAAATGGAATCAAAAAAATGGTGGGAAAATGTTTATTTTGTGTATTAAAATGAATATGAAGTAAAAAAATAACGTAAATTGGAGGTATTATTAATAAATTGAGTCCTTAAAAATTTTTTTCTATAACCAAAGATGACGTATTTCCATACCTGGTATTTAGTTCCTTAGTCTAAGCCTCTCTCTCACACACTGGTACAACTTTACCTAATTTGTAAAAGTAGAAGCTACGGGTCTGACTGCTGGATACAGCAGCGTGGTAAACTCGTGCAAAATCTTTACAATCACAAGTCCATTAAGGAACTCTTACGTATTACCAATAATCTGAAGAGGGATGAGCCTTTCGATAACCAGTGGTCAGCGAATTTGCTCATTTTTTGGCTGTAAATTGAGGACCCATTATTTAGCAGACAAAAAAGTATTGGAGGAGGGAGGGGGCTGGTTGAATTCTCCAAAATTGGAACTAGTTCGCAAATTGCATAAATCAAAATTACCAAATCAAATTAATTTTCAAAAAAATATCCAAAAATATGAAAAACCAAATGATTTTAACTTTTAGAAAAATGAACATTTTGTAAATGAAAGGAATCGTGAAAAAGAAAAAAAACAATAAAACATACAAAACAAAGAAAAAAATTGAAAATGGGAAAAAAGACGAATAAAATGAAACAAATTCCTCAAAATTGGTGAAAATCCCAATTCTCAAAACATTGAAAAATATAAAAATTCAAATTGAAAATCAAAATTAAAAATTTTTAAATGAAATTAAAAAAAAGTTCTGAACATTTCAAAACGTGAAAAAATCAATAGATGTCGAAAATTGAAAAAAAAATCGAATAACAATCCGATAAATTCTCAGAAAAATTGAGAGAAATACCTACCCAAAATGTAAAACAATAAGCCGATTGTTCGCAAAATTAAAACTCAAATAAAAAGAAAAAACAATTTAAAAAAAACAAGAAATACATTCAAAAAACAAAAAAATAATAGAAAGATTGAAAAAAAATCCCATAAATTGATAAAGAACCAAAACTTTGTAAAAAAAAACAAAAAACAAAAAAACACCAATAAAAATAAAAACCCCAAAAAATCACAACAAATATCAGTTTGAAATATTTGAGCAATAACGGATTTATTTTAATGCCAAAACATTTAAAAACCAAACAAAACCGATAAGAAAACAAAAAAACACAGATAAGACAAAAAAATTTGATAAAAAGCAGGACAATGTTGAAAATGAGGAAAAAAATAAAAAAATAAATGATAGACACATACAAATTGAAAAAATAAAATGAAAAATTTAAGCAATAAAAAAACGGGGAGAAATGAAAAAAGAAAGTTGAAGCATTAAAAAACAGAAAAATTGAACAGAAAACGTTGAAAAATCCAAATACAAATAATACAAAATAGAAAAAATGAATGAAATAATTTTCAAAAAATAGTACAAAAACCTATTCTTTTTTTAAAAAATAGAAAAAAATAGTAGGTAATTTTCATTACTTATTCTTCAATTTTTTTTTTGTTTGATGATTTTAATTAAGTAATGAAAAAAGATAAACGAGAAATAAAAAACAAATATAAATTGCATAAATGTTGAAAAATCCAAATACCTACTTGGTAAAAAAACAGAATTTTTTTTTGAGAAATTAAGAAATGATAAAAGGCGTACACGTCGTGGCTAAATAAAGAAAAAAATTATAAAAAAAAGAAATGAAAAAATGAAGAATGAATTCTCTAAATGACAAAATTTATTTCTCTCAAAACATAATATTATATATTTTTTTTTATATTTTTCAACAACTTTCAGCGCACTTTTGCTAATTTTTCGATCATTTTAGAAAATTTCGTTGGCATCCTGAGCAATTTTTGAAAACTTATTTCAAAATTATTCAAATCTTTTTAAATTTTTACTATTTTTAACATTTTTTTTTTCAATTTTCGACAATTTAGACATACTTTAACAATTTGTTTTCTATTTTTGATTATTTTCTCATATAATATCTGTTAATTTCGAACAGTTTCGACAATATTTCTGATGATTTTTACAGCATTTCTAAAGTTTTAGCAGCTTTACCATTTTTCAAATCATTTTCGATGATTTCAAAACAAATTTCACCAATTTTTCACAGTTTTAGCTTTTAAAGGATATTTTTGCACAATTCTGAAAGAATCTCGAGTCAACTTCAACACATATATGTTTCCCTATTTTTACCATTTTTTCGAAAAATTAACAGTTTTTACACAATTTTGTTCGATTTTATCCGATTACGATATTTAAACTGTTTTTTTTCCTTTTTTTTAAATACAAATGTTGCATTTATTTTAAAGAATGTTGTCAATATTTTAGAAACACTTTAAATTTCAACAGCATTTAAAAAAATTTTTAAACATTTTTTTCCAATCATTTTTATGCAAAGTTTCATCAATTTATCTACAATTTTGGGATACTTGATTTTGAATATTTCTGACGTTTCAACCTGATTCTAACAATTTGTCGTCATTTAAATTTTTTCAGTATTTCTATTAATTTTCCTCAAATATTTTGAGCAATTTTCTCAACACTTCAGATATTTATTTTCATACGAATTCGACAAATTTTTCGTGGAATTTGGGGAAATCATGGGACAATAGTACACATTTTTGATAAGTCAATAAAATTTTAAAAAATCCTTCGTCCGTTTCAAAAAAAAAATAGGTGTAGTGTTCTACTAAATTTTATTCATCGTTTCTAAAAAAATTGATAATTTTCAAGCAAAGTTTTGCATTTCATAACTTTTTTTCACTGTAAGTATTTCAAAAACAAATTTTGGACCATTTTCGGTGATTATCTTACCCAGAAATTCCAGCTCATTTTATTTATCATTTCCCAGAATTTTTTTTACTTTTCAAGACCACTTAAGTATGGTTGTAATTTAGCACAATTTTTGACAAAATTTTAGCAAATATTTTTCATAAATTCGAAAATTATTTCTATACCTGCGCAATATGAACAGCTTTGATATTTTACTCTCCCCCCCACGAAAATTTATTTATAGAAATACCTATTCCGGAACATCGATGCGACCCATCAAAATTATATAAAATTTCACGCTGAATTTGAGAATCACATCAATTTTTCATTTACGCAGCTCCCCACTCCTTTCCAATGAAGATCTGTCCCTAAAACTTGATCCATGTATAAGGATACGAAGCAAAGTTGTTGGTCTGAATGGAACTTGGAAGGTTTCATTTTTTCGTTGTTTCAGCAACCCCCTCACCCTCCCCCCCTTCAATAAACGAACTCAACTTCACTTATAATAGATATGTACTTTGCACCAAAACGTAGAAAGTGTGTCAAACTCGTATACAAAAAGAAAGCAAGGTAGGTGAAATTCGACTTACCCTTTTTTCCGATCTATTTCTGTGCAATGTTGTGACGACTTCCGGCGTTGGTGAGGGCGGGCATGATGAAGGAGGTGAATCCGACTCACTGATAGGTTCATCTTTAATCATAATAATTGGCGAACTTGTATCACGTTCGTTTGCTTGGCCAGCAGACAATTTCAGTGAAATAGCTGGGTAACATTCGTCGCTGATGTCTGCAATAAATAAGAAGAAAAAAAAAACAAATACGATTAGTTTTGGGTCAATTGACTGCTGGAGATCAAAATTAGATTAACTAAAATGAGAGGATTTAATATATATTTTTTTATGCACTCTCACGCCTCTGCCAATGGAAAAAGATCAACATTTCAGTGGCAATACTGACCATTTTTCAAAATAATGAAACAAATGACCATTTTGTGAGATCGCAATAAAAAAATCTTGAGCACCACTAAAAATTTGAAATATTCTGTTTTAAATCCCACTATACGAGTATGCCATAAATCTAACCTATAAGCACAATACGCACGCAATATTTTTACAGCACACGACTCGTGTACAATTTATATACGGACATTATCGCAGTTACGATTTGGAAAAAGCTTCAATTAGGTACGTCTTTTATCAGACCTCTTATCGTATGGACATCTTTACGCCAAGATACGTACATTTTCAATATACTCGTACTCGAGTAATTAAAAATGTAGATATAGAGATACGACCATTTGTGTACGAAGAGAGCAGAGTTGAATGAAGAGGGAGTGAGACGGGGCGAGGGCGTATTACGGTACAAAAATAATGATAAATACAATCAAAACTTGTCACCATACTAGGCTTTTACAGGTACTATACCACATAAATATGTACGACCAGAGTACCCAGCAAGTACCAACTACTCACATACACACATACTCGTATATGTAATTATTAGTATAAGAATTCCTTTTTACTTCTCTCTGCTTATTTTTCGCAAGGATTTGTAACCGCATAATAAAGCATTAATTAACGCCAATCGACAATAGAAGACGGATAATTAAAAATGGGTGTAGCAGGTAATAGAGGTATGCGTTGCTGTGTAGTATATTGTGGCGCGGTGCTGCGATCGCCATCGCAGTCGATACGACCGTTTGTCGTTTTATTAATTTCACTTTCCGATAACGTATAATTAGATTGCAATGTCGTAATTATTATACAGTCAATAATTAGAACGTTAATGAATACTCTCTTACGCCGCTGCTTACAGTAAGTATTAATGTACGTACACTGAGGTACTACTCTTATGGCAGAACCAGCTATGTCCGAGTCTCCTACACATGCAGTACTTTGGCATGGCACCCATACCCGATAAAGTCACATCAAGTGTAGCTGTCTTTCTCTCGAGCTTCGCCCCTTTCCGCATTTTGCCACCTGTAGATTTTAACTGAGATTTAGGTGATCGGAAAGTAAGGGGAGGGGGAGGGGGTGGAAGAGGATCGGGTGAAAATTTTAATCAATTAAGGGAAATTATTTTCACAAAGGATTTCATATATTATTACACTTGGTTGAATGATTTTTTCCAAATTTTGGACATGTCCGGTAATTAAATGGGGTTTAGAGGGCCCTGCAAGAGACCTAATCAAAAAAATAAGGTCATATTCGTGTTCAGCACCCCCAAAAACATATCATTCGATATGTCACATGCCCCACTTTGGTTTTCAAGATTTTGACCAATTTGGGGGGGGGGTGGGGCTAATTTTAACATTTCGAGTCAATGGGAGATGATTCCAAGCTGTTATCTTCTTCAAATTATTTTCTATTTTAGGCATTTTTGACTTACTTGTCTTGGAATTTTTTAGTGTTTTGTCAACTTTTAAATCATTTTCAAAATTTTTCTCATAACATATTTTAAGCAATTTGAGAAGTGCTTCATCTTACTGATTCATTTTTCAACTCAACAATTCCCATATCAATTTGTTCCAAAAAAGCATCCACATTCATTTTAGCGCGTATTGGGGCACTGGGGCCAGCTAAGGAACTAAATACCAGGTATGGAAATACGACATTTTCGGTTATAGATTTCGTAGTTTTGACGGTGATTTGATTTTTTCATTTCAGTCATATAATGAAATAGAATCAAAAAAATGGTGGGAAAATGTTTATTTTGCATATTAAAATGAATATGAGGTAAAAAAATAAGGTAAATTCGCGGTATTATTAATAAATTGGGAACTTGAAAATTTTTTTCTATAACCAAAGATGGCGTATTTCCATACCTGGGCCAACATCAGTGTCCTCCTTGCTACCATACAGGGAGTACCTGTGCATCAGTGAATGGTACACTGGTGAACTGACCCCCATTCACGTGAAGAGTATAATCGAATGTATCGAAGAACAATGCGAGGCACAGATCCAGAAGAGCAACTGGGGACGCATATCAGTCAGATCAAATGGAGTATTTACAATAGAAGAAATTGAAGATGACCTAATGTGGCAATTGTTGGAATGGGTAGATCAACGCGCTCTTTCTATTCAATTTTGAACTAGAAGTTTTCTCTCTCTAGACGTTGACTTTCTCCAGTCACGTTTTTACTTCTAATTTCTAGTCATTTCTGTAAAATAGTATTTTAATGTTTTTTGTTGAATAAAGATGGAAAAAGTCTTGTGGGTTTTTTTGCGTAATATATCATGGTAGCAGACTGTTAAAGTATTTGTGGAAGTATTTTTCGAGTTCGGAAGTTTAAATTCGAGGTGCGAAATGTTTTCAGAAAAAGTAAAGTTTGGTTATTTGTATAATATAAAGCCATTCAATGGCAATGTCGCCAAAGTTCTGATGGAAGATACTCCCAAAGACCTGTGTTACAGAAAGGTAACAAGAAGTAAGAATAAAGAGGGAATTGATAATTCCATCTATGAAGATCGGAAACGCTGTAGCAGCAAGGCAAAGGCAATTATCATGAAGTTCATCGCCGATAGTCACCTCCAGTATGTGGCAGACAAAAAAACTGCTCAAAGTATGTGGGAAAATCTTATGAAAACGTTTTAACAGAAGAGCATTGTACATCAGGTACTTATTTGAAAGAGGTTGCTTCATCTCCAGTTCCAAGAAGGTGCTGATTTGACTGCTCATTTCGCTGAATTCAATCAGTTGATTGCTCAGTTATGAGTTATGTATGGCTGGTGGGAGAGTTGATGAAGTGGATGCCATTTGCCATCTATTCCTCACAATACCTGATTAATTTTAGTCATTTTAATTACAAAATTGTGGGGGAGTGTTGGAATGGGTAGTTCAATACTTTCTTTCTATTCAATTTTGTACTAGAAGTTTTCTCTCTCTCGATGTTGACTTTTTCTCCAGTCACGTTTTTACTTTTAATTTCTAGTTGTTTCTGTAAATAGTATTTTAATGTTTTTTGTTGAATAAAGATGGAAAAAGTCTTGTGCATTTTTTTGTGTAATATATCAGCAATTCCCCAAGTACGCCTTGGTGCATTTTGTTATCCAGGACTTTGAGATAAGTAAGGGCACATTGTGCTCTTATTCAGATGAGCCTTCGGCAATGTTGGCACTCTAAAGTCAAGGGGTGCTAAAAAAAAGGGGATGTGGTGGAGATATATAGCAAAGGGAACTATGTTTTATATGCAGTAACCAAAGAAAGACACAAGGATAAGCCGACTTTGTACAAAAAATGAAAGCTCTGGCAGCCAAATGTGTAGAGCTAAACATCACAAAAATTGGCAGTACCAAGATTAGGGTGTGGCTTGGACCAACTTGAATGGCCACTAGTTAAGCAAGCCCTCCTAGAGTGCTTCAAAGGCCTTACAGCGACTGTAAGAGTTTGCATCCCCCCCATGCCTCACCAGACATGATATCCTGATTACTGAACATGAAGACTTATTTTATTTTATTTTATTTCTTTTATCTCACCTCTACACTTCTATTACGATATTTCCTACCACTAGTATTTATCTACACTATTGTAAATACTAAACTTATAATATAGAAAACAATCTTTTCTTGTGGGCAGTTGGTGAGAAGCCTTAAGCAAGTGCACTGACTGTCCCACAAAACTCCAAATAAACCTCGTGGCAATAACTAGGGGTCCTAACTTGTTGGGATCACCCCCAGACAAAATCACTCCCCCTTCAAACTTTACCCTGTGACGGGTTGGGGGCTCAGTTGAAATCTGAACAGGTATGCGTGGAACATTTTTTGATTTTTCTCTAATTTTTGGGTGAAATTTGATTTTTAAAAATTCACAAAAAATCAAATAACGCGTATCTGAAATTTTGGCTATTTAGGTTCACATTGCTTTCTCCAATTGCATGTTCTTGAATTTCTGGTACTTTTTCAAGCACAGTAGCCTTGCTATTGGCTCACTAGATCAAGTTATGGAGTTACAGTGCCGAGTGAAGGTTTTTTGTAAAAATTTATCTAGCCTTGCAAATGTATAGCCGAGGCAAATGAATATACGAGTATCGACTAACACGTGCGTGAAATTTCATATACCCTTGCTTACTTTACCATTACAAAGTATCTGTTTTGAATGCTACCTTACCAAAGCAATTTCACCTACACTTGCACCTGTCGAACTTCGAACCATATGTATGTGTTGCTTTGGCGATAAATTTTTAAAAACTAGGCATTTCACGGTGTGACATTAGACAATATTCTGAAATGTAGGCTAATGAGACTAAGAGTGCAAGGTCAGCTCATTTTTTTTACGTCCGTTTACTCGAATATGGGCCTATTTCTTTAATAGTCGAATGTGCAATGTGCATACTTGTTTGCACATATTTTTGTACCTATATGTAGTACTATGTTGAGGTACATTCTGTGAAAAAAGTCATGTTATTTGCTTATTCGGCGACTCGTCCACATTGTTTGTAGATAGTTGAGATTTTTGAAACGTCTCGATTGCTTATTCGCTGAAAATTTATCGCTATAAAAAACAAAAATTTGAAAATCAGGAAACAAACAACCACGCGTGGAATATGTATTCGTGTGTACCTGAACTGCCTTATGCCTATATTACGTATGTACAATGGTTTGTATTATAGGCTGCTGTGACGCTGACGCTTCTAAATAGTTTATTAATATTAATTTACGCGCACATCGCATTCGCATATATTTACCTTCTCGTTTGTATAGCATTATTATGTTCGAGTAGGTATTCCTACCCTCTTTTCACTCTTCATCATTGTCGGTGAAATGTGCCGAGTAGGTATATTTATACCAATACAAACGATAGGTACGAATAATACATATATAAATTAATACAAGCGTGACGTTAGTATTTTACCAATGTGATCGCGATATGGTTTTCCCAAGTAGCCCCGATGCTCTGTGCTGTGTTGAAAAAAAAATGGCTAACTTACTGCATGTATATGAATGTAAACGTAGAAGAAGGTAGCTGGGTGTTCTGCGAAACGACCTTGCTCCCGTTTTTTCTTTGCTTTTTATTTTCATTTCCATTTTTTTGTGTGTGTTTTACGAGTTGTGATAGGTATCTTCGAATGTAAAGAAATTAGAAATATTATCAAAGAAATAGAAAAAATGAAAACCCATCAGTCTAAATTTCCACCAAATTCGTCAATTTGTTCCTTGTTTTGTAATTTTGATTTGAAAGATGAATGGCTATATTTTGGGAACCCCTGAATCCCTTTTTGGGGGTGACCTAACGGACTGAAATTAATTTCTAGACTATTGTCAACTTGAAATACATCATATAATTCATTGCAGTTTCAGCAAAATAACATATCATTGATGTTTTGACCCCTCCAACGCACCAAGTAGTCAATTTTCTGGAAATTTTGGAGTCAATTGGGGTGTTAGAGAGGCCAAATGAAAAACTTGAGCGAAAATTCGTATTCAGCGCTACCGAAAACCTAACAAACCATATGTCACACGATTTTTTTCAATTTTCAGGAAATTTTATGGGCGAATGGGGGTGTAGGAGGGGTTAAATCAAAAAAGTAACTTCATATTCGTATTCAGCGCTATCGAAAATGTTGGAAACGACATGTCACACGATATTCGAAATTTTTTACATTGTGACCAAAGTGGAGGGGAGGGGGGAGGGTGCCATGCCCCAAAATTTTGGTCAAAATGTAAAAACGGGTCAAGTATCGTGTGACATATCCTTTCCAACATTTTCGATGGCGCTGAATACGAATATGACCTCACTTTTTTGATTTGACCCCTGCAACACCCTCCCCCATGCCCCCAAAATTGAAAAAAATAAAAAAATCGTGTGACATATGGTTTGTTAGGTTTTTGGGTGTGCTGAAAACGAATATGATGTTACTTTTTTCATTCAGACTCTCTAACGCCCTCATTGGCTCCAAAAACTCCTGAAAATTGACAAAAAAATTGGTCGACTTTCTGATCGTCTATTTTGATTTCAATTTTGCTTCTGAAAAACGCAATTTAGTACAGAATGGAAAATATTTTCTCTTGAAAATATTAGTCAGCATATTTTTACTTGACTGCTGATCAGTCCCATATGCATTGTGTAATTCCCAAAGGCATGTGGCAGGGGTTTTCCCATTGGTCGCTTACTTAATGAAATACGATACGTGTGTACTTCCACCTGCTGAAAAAAAAACGACGATGCTTGATGAAAAAATGCGAAGTGACAGTTAGGTTAGGGTGTCGAACTATCGGTTAACGGTATTCGGTACAAATAATAATTGTGTTTATTGCACCTACGCATGCCACGAAAACATACTTTGGAACCTGAGAGCTTGGTATGGAATACTGAAAATGGCATTTTCGGAAGGAATTGGAACCTCCTGCACGTGTCATGTCACCTTACCGATATCGATTGCGTTGTGATCGCATCACGCATTGTATTATCTTACAATCGATGACATAAAGTCAAGCTTCGAGCTTACATAAATTTGTAATGATCGAATTACCGAGTACCCGATCTTGTTCAGTAAGCTGCAAGGTCGCTAGGGTGCAGGCGTTCTGCTAATAAGAAGTATCGTCGTGCGGTCTTTGAGAGACTTGACGAGACGAAATACGAGTATGGTAAAGTGAACTTTTCCAAGAAGTTGGGTTTTTTATGGGTCTCGGTAGCATTTACCATTTGCCAGCCACCGCTAGCAATGCGACCTTGGCCACCTTTCTACCATTTCTTTTTATTACTTTTGTTTTTTTATGCGAGAGTGAGCAGAGTCGAGTATATGTAGGTACGACTGTCGTATTCGCGTATTTGTATCTGTGACACAATTTTTTTCCATTATCGATATCGCGTATGTGGTTTTAATGTTTTGCTCTACATTAGTAGGTATAGGTACATATCTACGTACCTATTAAATTGTTGCTGTATGTACCTACATTGTATGTATGTACGTTAACATGCATATTGCATGTCATCAGTGAATCGTTTAGTGAGGATGTTAGGCACTTGTTGTTGTTGTACAATGTATATGCTATGTGAACATACGTATGATAATGTACTAGATTTTAAAGGAGGCTCGATGAGGGACTGAAAACAGGTTTAAAAAAAACAGACTTCGAATGCTCCAATTCTTTGAACGGGATTTTTACACTTTTGGTCAAAACTTTTCTCAATAATCACCTCTTTGAAGAAAAAAAAACTCCGATTTGACCCCCAAAACAATGTTGGTCTCATTGTATAAAACACCAAAGTTGGCAAAAAAAATTAAAAAAAAACTGAAACCAAAAATCAAAATCAGTAAACAAGAACTATAGTCCGGCATATGACAATAGGAAAAATTGTACCCCCCCCCCCGCCGATCCTCCGGGACAACTTTTTTCTTGAAGGGGACATCCTACTAAGGAACATTTTAAGGCAAACTTGCCCAAAAAAAGTTGGCCTTACTTACAAAATGGCGGCCATTTTGATTGACAGGTCAGCCGAAATCGCAGATTTTGCGTTTCAACGTAGGACTTGCACGAAATTTTTCAAACTTTACAAAGGTAGATCGAAAGATCATGCAAAAATTCATCACCTGTCAAAATTTCAAGTGCTAAAGTGCGTTTTTCGATTTTTGGTGAATTTTTAAAAATCAAATTTTGACCAAAAATGAGGGAAAAAATCAAAATTTTATCAAATTGACCAAGAAAGCTGAAATTTGAAATATATCCTATTTTCGACATGCCAAATCGATTAGAAACGGTTTCGACCCGTTTTGAGCAGTTCTGGAGCCTCCAGCAGATTTTTGAAACTCGAAATGCCCACAAAATTCTGTCAAATTGGAGTTGTAAAGCTAAAATTTATTCTAAAAACTAATTTCAATACGCTACGAAGTACTGCAGGTGAATTTCAAGTCGTTTTGGAGCCTTCAGCTACTTTTTGAAAATTTCTGAAACCTCCAGCAGATTTTTGAAACTTTAAATTTTCACAAAATTTCATCAAAATAGAGATGGAAAGCTGAAATTTACTCTGCACTCCAATTCTAACACCCTCTGAAGACGACTTCAGGTGGGTTCAAGTAATTTTAGAGCCTCGAGCAACATTTTTGAAAATTACTGGAGCCTCCAGTAGATTTTTGAAACTTGAAATTTCCCCAAAATTTCATCAAACTGAGATGGAGAGTCAAAACTCATTCTGCAAACTAATTTTAACACCCTCTGAAGACGACTTCAGGTGGTTTCAAGTCATTTTAGAGCCTCCAGCGACTTTTTTGAAAATTACTGGAGCCTCCAGCAGATTTTTGAAACTTTAAATTTTTACAAAAGTTCATCAAATGGAAAGGCGAGTCGAAATTCATTCTGCAAACTAATTTCAATACGCTACGAAGTTGAATGCTGGTGGATTTCAAGTCGTTTTGGAGCCTCCAGCGACTTTTTGAAAGGTTGTATGGCGTTTTTTTTTGGAAAATTGAAATTTCCTAAAAGTAGCTGGAAGCTTCAAAACCATTTGAAACCACCATGTAGTTTGCGCAATAACTTTCAGCTTGCCAACTCCATTTGATAAATTAATGTTGGGGAAATTCAACGTTTCAAAAATCTGCTGGAGGCTCCAGTAATGTTCAAAAAAGTCTCTGGAGGCCCTAAAACGGCTTGAACCCACCTGAAGTCGTCTTCAGAGGGTGTTAAAATTGGAGTGTAGAGAAAATTTCAGATTTCCATCTCCATTTGATGAAATTTTGTGAAAATTAAAAGTTTCAAAAATCTGCTGGAGGCTTCAGGAATTATCCAAAAGTCGCTGGAGGCTCCAAAACGACTTGAAATTCACCTGCAGCACTTCGTAGCGTATTTAAATTAGTTTTTAGAATAAATTTTAGCTTTACAACTCCAATTTTATGGAATTTTGTGGGAATTTCGAGTTTCAAAAATCTGCGGGAGGCTCCAGAACTGCTCAAAACGGGTTGAAACCGTTTCCAATCGATTTGGCATGTCAAAAATAGGGTATATTCCAAATTTCAGCTTTCTTGGTCAATTTGGTAAAATTTTGATTTTTTCCCTCATTTTTGGCCTAAATTGGATTTTCAAAAATTCACCAAAAATCGAAAAACGCACTTTAGCACTTGGAATTTTGACAGGTGATGAATTTTTGCATGATCTTTCGATCTACCTTTGTAAAGTTCGAGAAATTTCGTGCAAGTCCTACGTTGAAACGCAAAATCGGCGATTTCGGCTGACCTGTCAATCAAAATGGCCGCCATTTTGTAAGTAAGGCCACCTTTTTTGGGGGCAAGTTTGCTTTAAAATGTTCCTTAGGATGTCCCCTTTAAGAAAAAAGTTGTCCCGGAGGATCGGCGGTTGGGGGGGGGGTGTAATTACTCCTATTGTCATATGCCGGACTACTAGAAAACTGTTGAAAATGTATCATTCAAGAAGTGAAAATCCATGGTTTTTGGAAATCCTTTGATTTTCCCTGTGTACGCAATTTCCTCCCAACTTCTTTAAATTTTCTAACTTGCCCAATGTTTTCCAAAAATGCCCAACTTTTCGCCTAATTTTTTCTGTTTGGGAGGGAGGGAGGGAGGGAGGGAGGGAGGGAGGGAGGGGGGAGGGAGGGAGGGGGAAGGAGTGTTCGACATGCCTCTGTTCATGACAATTATGACGAACTTTTGTGGGCAAGAGGTTACCTGAAATCGATATTTGAACAGAAAAGCACTCACCATCTTGTATTTTATGAAGGGTTGTACTATTCGAATCTTGTGAATTATCTTCGTCTGCGTTGAAAATCCTCGTACAATAAGAGTGTTCAGTTTTAATTGGCGCGTTTCCACCGAGTACAGCATCTGACATGAGTCTATCGTGCAACACAACTTGTGGTTTAACATCGAGTAACCCTTCTGCGCTCCAACAATCATCTTCAACCTTTAATGCTTCTTCGATATCCTGAAACAAATCAAAAGAACGAAAATTGTCGTCAGATTAATCGAGTCAAAAATCAATACAGATACAAAAAATCGTTCAACCCTTTAAATGCAAGGTACTCTCAATCTCAAACTGATTACCTATGCAAATTCAGGAATTGGAATGACTCAAGTGGCAATGCTTTGAACATTAGCCCTATAACTAAAATTATTATGCTGAATGGTGACTAAAGAGATGTGAAACATAAGTCGGCAGAGATCAGTGTTGATGAAGTTGGCACTTAGCTCGCATAGCACCACTTATGTACGACCACCATTAATAGTACCACGAGTGTTATAAGTACCAACTTGTTGTTTATGGGCGATGATAGCGTTCATTCCTATTGCCTACCTATCTGTAGGTACTGTAATACATAAGTATAATATAAGTGGAATCTCATCTTATATGTTTGTAATTGTTGGTGAGTATTTATACGTGTAGTTTGCGCGATCGAGTCGAGCCAGAACGAGACGAAGACGAAGGATGAATAATAGCGTCGAAGATGGGCGTGAAGGTCGCAGACCGCATGTACACCCGGTTGAATGTCACTGGATTCTATGTGGTACAGTACAATGTACTCGCACGTATCTCTATCTACGAGTATGCATACACAAACACATACATACCTACGAAAAAAAAGCAAGCTGGCTAGAGTTGTACTCGTACGTAGTATAGTGGGTAATCATAGTATTAGATTATTGGTAGGGCATTGACGTTAACAGATTCTCTCTGACTTACAGCAGAACAACAAGAAGAAGAACGGTCAAAGAAACCATTCCAAACGATATGATCATTCTGCCATTAAAGGTATAGTCGCAATCTTGCTGTTAATTGTTGCATTGCTTTTGATTGTATCGAGACGAGGCGTCTTTTACACTAAACCAGAGTGCGAAAATAATTTTACACATGTTTTTGAAAAAAGTTTTCACTCGTTCAATTTTATATAGGGTTATGGGGCGAAATTCAAGATAAGCTGCATGTTGGTTGAAAAAAATTGTAATTTTTTCCGGTCGTTTAGTATAAGCATATGGAAAACTTTAGCGATATTATAGCGGAGGATATTTTTATCGCAAGTTCAACTTGTAGCCGGTATTGGTTTACGACAACGTGCGTCCGCTTTCGATAGATAACGCCGCGTGAATAATTATCAGACGTCGTTGGCCGCGGCGGCCATCGCCTCCGCACCCTGCCTCACTTCGCCAAATCCAACGGAGCTGTTTCCCATAATGTCCTGCAGTATATATTATGTACACATTACATAGACATACGTAGTACTCTTGTACTTAGTTTATGCACGTTTAGTAAACGTACATACAAATAGCAGATTAACGAATACCCTACGCCAGGCCAAGCGAGAGTCGTACAATGGCCTTCTATCGGTTACGATTTTCGATAAAGTATTCCGGTTGCTGAGTTCTAACACCGGCGGACACCTCTCCAAAAACTAAAGGTTCCGAATCGGTGAAAAATTACACTAATGCGCCATCAAGTTTCAAGCAATTATACCTGTTAAGGTTACAATTTTTGATGGTAATTTTTCCAGTAGAGCTTAAAATTTTGGTTACTGGTTAAAATTACAGTTGAAAATTTCTAAGACTTTTCTCTGAGTTTGAAATTTTGAAGTTTGAAAATTGAAAAACTGGTAACATTTGAATTTAAAATTTGACAATTTTTTTCAAGAAACAGTTCTTTATCATCTCATATCATTAAAATATCATTTTAGATTGAGCCTTAATAGTTTAATGACTAAAGAGTATGATGCAACTGAATCGGTGAGTACAGAAAGGGGATAAGTCCATTTTTGCGTTTTTCAGGAATAACAAAAAACTGATTCATTCAAAAATCAAAAAATTTTAGTAAACATGCTTAAGGTCATTGAAAGAAGACCCCAAGACACAACTTTTAGCGCAGTTTCCAAAAAAAATATTCACGTGCGCCGGTGCTGTTGCTGCGTAAACAAATGGGACTTAGACCCTTTCTGCACCCAATCGACAAAATTTCTTTTAAAATTTCTCGGGCACGAATGGGGCTTGATTCTACATCTAAGTACATCATTTAGACTGCTATCTCATTTAAATTGACCAAAAACCCCTTGAGGTATCAGACTTTTTGCCAAAGTTGTTTATTTTTTCATCATTTTTCAGTTCAGAGATTAACTTAAATTTCAAAAAATGGTCTTCTCAAAAATGTTAGTTATTTTTCAAGGAGTTTAAAACATTTTACAAAAAAGTCATAAATGCGGATCCGCCCTTTTTCTTCCCCCAAATACCCAGTCGATCCGCCGTACTTTGAAATCCCCATTTCCGCAAAAAATTTTTTTTTTCAAAAATGTGACTTGTTACCTTTCCATACTCACAGATTCAACTATAGTTTCAAATTTTTTGAACTTTCTATTCATGTTTTTTTATTTCATCTTTAGATCATTTTTTTGATGTAAATTTCAAATCACTACAAATCTCATTGAAAAAAAAACCACAGATATTAAGAAATGAAAAAACAGCACTTTTAAATTTTTTTAAAAATTTCTAACCAGGTTGTTTCTAAAAAATTTTGTGGTTAAGGTTAATTTTTTTTTCAGTTAATTTGCTGTTACGGTTAATGGTTAAAAACTGGTTAACAAGCCTGCTCAAAAGTTATTCCTCTCACTTATTGTCATCTCAAAGGCAATGATGTGTATGTCCATTGAAAAAAGTACAACTTTACGCATCACTGATAATGGTTCACATATGAAGAGTGATATTCCAAAACTCGCTTTGTCCATTTTTATCAAAGTTGGGTTTTCAGTGGTACCTGGTAGATGAAGTATTAACTCACATTCCTACATCATCAACCTACCAAAATGAGGTGTTAAACTCACCTGAATAGCCAATTCACTAAAAATTAAAAAAAAAATAATGTTCCAAAACGCGCTTTGTCCATTTTTATTGAAATTTTTTTCAGCAGTATTTAGTGGATGAAATGTATACCTACACTCCTACATCATAAATCCACCCAAATAAAGTGCTAAACTCGCCTAAAAAGCCAATTTACCCGTTTAAAGGGAAACTGTTTTTCCTCTCTCCTGAAAAGTTGTGAAAATGGACAAAGCGAGTTTTGGAACATCACTCTTCATATGCTTGGGACAGGGCTGGACCCATAGAACACGTGGTCTACCAAGATATCCCATTTTAGCCCCCTGATTTTGGGCTCCTCAATTAATCAGCCAAATTTTGTTCTCCCCTTTTTTAAAGTGCAGGACACTAAGCATAAAAATTCATTCAGAAATTTTTCAAGTGGTCCAGTTTTTACCTCATCAGCCCAAATACGTCGCAGCCCACCGAGATTTTCTCAGAAACTTGGTGGATGGGACCGGGCCTGGCTTGGAATGGTAAGTTGAGTTCTGATTGAACATTGGTTAGCTTTGTGCATATTCTGTGAGCTGTGGTGCACTTTTACAGTACCCAGATGCAAATTTTCCATTTCAGGGCATTCCAGGGTCTTATCAGTAATGCACAAAGACAATTTTTTTTATGGACATACACGGCATTGCCTTTAAGGCTATTCTCTACCCCCTGTTATCAGCAGCGATTTTTGATGAAAATTACGAACTTCGGTCAGGGATTGTGCAAAAACTAATGGGCAGATTTTCATAGGGTTTGGTTTATTTTACTTGGAAAACATTCAAAAGCGAGCGTATGTTGAGAAATTTTTGATTCATTTCATTTAGTGGACATCATTGGGAACTGAATGGAGCTACTATTGATGCTCAGATTTTCACAGAGGTAGAGAATACCCTTAAGGTGATATTATGTTGGTGTTGATTATTCTGGTCCTTTGTATGCCAGTCTTGGGGTAATGTAAAGAAATTCTTTGTCGTTATACTCACCTGTCGAACTATCTGAGCTATTCATCTTGAACTTGTCGAAGTATGAAAGCTACAGATTTTTAAATCATTTTTCATTGTTTTATTGAAGAGAGACACATGCTTAAAATGATGATTTCTGATAACGCTGCACAACTTGAAAAATTTAAATCGTTCATTGATCAAGTTTGGAGAGAAAATTCAAGAAGGAACAACTAATGAGTCATTCCGCAGGTAATGGGCCCATTTGGTCGATATTGAGTTATGGGTGGAGGGGGGGGGGGGTGAAGTAGACCTCCGGAGCAATCATATCAGCTGGATAGAAGCCCAAAAAGTGCAAAAAAATCCAAAAAAAAACCATAATTAAAAATTTGAAAAGCTCAACTTTTGAGAAAATAACCTTCAAAGTTTTTTTTTGTTGAAAAAAGCTGAAATTTCATGTAATCCCAAAACCTTCATACCTAAAATTGAAGATTATTGTTTCTGATCATCGCCTTAGTTGCAAAACCTCGTATCTCCAACTCGTGAGATCACACCTTGTGTAAACTGTTCTTTTTGCACTGTAGCGCTCCCTATGGGACTTGAACGCTCAACTAAAAGCTAGGTAAGAGAGGGTGGTTCCCCTCTGTTATCTATCTTTTAGTTGAGCATTCAAGTCCAATAGGGAGCGCTACAGTGCAAAAAGAATGGTTTACATCATCGACCTTTTAGTTGACCTAGACGGCTACTCATACGCAAAATTATCCCACTGGTTATGTCGCCAACTCTGTGGATTTCAAATTAGAACAAACGCATCTGCGCATGTCTCAGGAAACGTGTGTGTGTATTTTGTTGTCAGTGGATTAGTGGTGGAAGTGGGGGTGTTGGGGGTGTTTCCATTTACTGTTCACAAGCATCAATTCCTGAGACATGCGCAGATGCGTTTGTTTCTAATTTGAAATCCACAGAGTTGGCGACATAACCAGTGGCCTTAGTTTGCATTGGAGTAGTCGTCTAGGTTAACTAAAAGGTCGATGGTTTACACAAGGTGTGATCTCAAGAGTTGGAGATACAAGGTTTTGCAACTAAGGCAACGTGATGTCAAATATTACTACCCACCTGCAATAGTGATTTTTTTTTACTCAATCTTTTCATGTTTATGAGTATTTTAAGCCTGAAAAACAATAATTAATAAATTACAATTTTGCATAAAAATTCATTATCATTACTCTGTTCAAAAGCAAAAAAAAAAAATTATTAAATTTCATTTTCTGTCAAAATTCAACTTGTAAAAATGAAAATTGTGAAAAAAATTTGTTTAAAAATGTCTTCCCGAGGTGCGATTTGAACCCATACCTCCTGCTTCGCAATCCATTCCAGTGCCACCAGGCTAGCACTGAAGCTTGGCAAATTGTGTTTTTGAATGGTATAAATGTTGCCACTGGCAACTAGGTGCTGTATAATTTTGAGAGTATTTTTTCCGAAGTCTTTGGAAATGAATTTACTGTGAAAAAAACAAAATCGACCAAATGGGCCCTTCTTAGAAAAACTTTAGTTCTGTTTTTCTCCGCTTGGGGCGCACCTGCGGCCTTGATATTCTAACACACGATAGTCGGATGTGTTCTACATCGAAATCCATCAAAATCTCGATTATCAATTCTCTCGACTTTTTCACTAAAAACACGATTATCTCAATAAATAGAAACGACCAAATGGGCCCATTACCTACGGAATGACACAAATTTGTTTCCTTTCTGCTCAAAAATAATATTGAATGGAAGTTACTTCCTGAAAATGTTCCCTGGATGGGAGGTGTCTACAAACATTTGATTTTGTCAGTAAAGAAATGTATCTAAAAATCAGTCTCTGGCACGATCAATTTTGAAAACTTGAAAACAACATTAAAAGAGATTGAAAATGTGCTAAACTCAAGGCCGCTCACATAAGTATGTTTCTGGTGATCTGGAAGACATCATTACTCCAGCTCATTTGATTTGTAACCAAAGTAACATTTCAGTCGACAATGAATTGAAGGGCCTGATGGAAGAAGGGCCTCAGGCGGCCGGAGGCCCTTTTTCCGCCTTTTGGTGATTTGAGTTCCTTGAAGTCTTTACTACCTTTGGTGTGAGTTTCAGTTCATGATCTTGTTCCTAGAGCAAGCTACGTGATGTTTTATTCATATCTCTTTGAATAAAACATCTCAATCGGCGTACTGCCATACCGTAGGTGCCTGTTACAGTTTCATAAAAATTGATCTGGAGGCGAAAGGAAGCATCCTACAAAAATTTCAAATAAACAAAGTTGTAGAGAATTAAATTTCCAATGGACATAATGTCGTTAGTTTTTTCCTAAAATGCTTAGTTTTTGATTTATATCACGTAAAAGATGAATTTGAATGCAAATCAAAATCAGCTTATAGAAAAAAATTGATCTGGAGGTGAAAGGAAGCATTCTACGAAAATTTCAAGTAGTCAAAGTTGTAGAGAATTAAATTTCCAATCGACATAAGGTCATTAGTTTTTTTCTAAAATGCTTAGTTTTCGATTTAATCACGTTAAAAGATGAAGTTAATGAAAATCAAAATCAACTTATGGAAGAAGGGCCTCCGACGCGAGTTTTTAAATCTCATTTTTTTCGAAGATGTGGATAAATTATTTGGCAGGTGATGGTCAATACTTGTTGCTGACACTTCAAATAAAAAAAAAACACCAACCACAAATCAATACGTTGAGTAGTTTTTAATTGGCAACAAAAGTAAAACTTTAAATGTGTTTTTCTCAAAACTATGTTTTTCCGAAGAGGCCCTTCTTCCATCAGGCCCTTCAATTAGATATTATTAATACACAATGTGAATTATCCAACATTTGGAATTCATCTTTTTGGACTATGTGCTATAAGAATTACTTATTGTGAAGGGTTGAGATCACCAAGAAGCAAAACTTTCTTTTAAATTCGATTTATAAAGTTCTAAGCACCGCCAAGAAGTTCGCCTGGTCTCCCAAACTCGCACATATTCGTATATTTTCTATTCGTTACATCTGCATATACACCGCGGAGAAAGGCGTCGAGAACCGATAAACTGCTTCTATGAATGAAAAATGCCATTCTTTCTTTTTAACTGGCCATGAGAAAAAAAATGAGGTAGAGGTAAGGCGTGGTGTACTATTTTGTTAGTTTAATTCACGTTTTTCAAGAATAAATATATTCGAACAGCGAAGCACGAGTATACTCATACTGTGTATTGTGAAAGGAGACGTGTGGAGGCGGAAGGGTTATTCATATGAGCGAAGGTAGTCGAATATAATAATAAGTATTAAATAGATAGATGCTATAGGTTAGGTGAAAAAAAATTCTAAATGTGAGATGTGATTGCGACTTTATGTATGTACAAAGTGTTTGAAAAATAAATAGTAAGAAAAAAGTGATTACTCGCCGCGCGGAATACGGAAAAGAGAGAAAGGGAAGGAAAGAAATGATTCATAAATGAGGTCATGAATGACACAGAGAGACTTCATCTGTAGGAATACACTCTTCTATACACTACCTATATGCAGATATGTAGTATATACGAGTATGTAATGTACTCTATACACATTATAGAATGAAATACCAAGCTATGCCGGTACTTTGTACCAGAAACGTCTAGTACAATGTTAGCATTTATCGTGACGTAAAATCTATTAATCTTGCATACCAAATGTACGCGGTGTATTACACTCACACACTGCACAGAGCTGTATATGTGTTGAACTGTTGATAGACAGAGCTACACCTACTTCTTTCACTATCTGACGTTTTTTCTTTCTTCTTTCTCTCTTTTCCCATTCATAACACCGACAAAAATACTTTTCTTTTACTAGTAGTGTAAATATCGAGAGCTTTGTGATTCGATTATAGAGATTTTTTCACTCTTCTTGGTCTCTGGATGATATTTTTCTGACGAATTATTCGTTAAGTGAGTAATGTGATGTATTCTAATTAATAGCAGATAATAAAGTCTTTTAATTTAAAAAAATTTCGAGTCGAATTGAATTAGGTAATGCATTCGCGAAATCGAAATTTGACGCGTTCCTCGAAAAATGTGTGGGTTTGCCAGGTACAGGTACGAGTAGGTGAGAAAATCAGCGAGTTGATACGACAGATATGACATTGACGTGTGAAGAATTATTGGAATCGAAAATTAAGAGAAAAATCTGAATTAGACATCTTCATCATCGTATAAGTGCGGGTTTGTAATTTAAAATTAAAAAAAAAAAAAAAGAAAACTTAATTCCCTCCTCCCCCTTTCCAAAAAATGATTTGGTTTCTTTCTTTTTTCGAATACGAGTAATTACATACACGTGTGAAAATTGTGTTCTATATTTCGATGCGATTGTGGAAATAAAAATAAATCACTTATCGTTACCAAATACCAATAACCCAAAGTCGAAGTGATTATTTTTTCTGGCTTGTGTGTTTTTTTTCGAATATCTAAATTATTCGTCTATATTACTTATAATATTTATGGTCTTGAAATAGCTATGATGAACATCGTCGAAGTAAGATTAGGCGGCTAGATAGCAAGACTGGTTAGTCGATTCGGTATGTAGGTTATCTGCAATTCGATTTCGTTACGATATGAACGAAAACAAAACAATTATTGCGTGAAATGGTTCAATGAACAGTTCCTATGTTTAACATTACCGCAAAGTGACTAAATTTTTATCCACAGTTTACAATTTACATTTTATTTTTTTTTTACCAATTTTTTTCAAGAGATGTGTGAAAGTCTTTTTTTGTCAGAAATTCTTTTTTTTTGGCTGATATCTGTAGTTCCCGAAAAGTCCTAGTTTCTGCTAAAATCCGTCCTGCTTTTTTACAAAAATTTTCATAAAATTTTTCTTTTTAAAAAATTGACAAAAATTGGTTGTTTTTTGAACAAGAAAATCCGAAATTTCGTTTTTTCCAAAAACTGTCCAAAAGTCGTTTATTTGCCAAAAATTGCCAAAAAATTCGTTTTTTTTTTTCATCTACTAAAATTGCCAAATTTATCAAAAACTGACAAATCATAATTTTTGCTAAAATCGTCAGTCTCGCTTTTTGCAAATAACGGACAAAAATTTTCGCTTTATTTCAAAATTGAAAAGTTTTGCGTTTTTACTAAAAATTTTCAAACAAAAATTTAAAGATTTTTTTTAAAAAGAAAAATTGTCAAAAATTACCGAAAATTCTCGTTCGATTCCCCAAAAAGTTGCAAAAAAGTCTCTCTTTATTCGACAAAAAAAATGGAAAAATCTCGTGTCAAGTGTTAACAAATAGTTTGCTAAAAAAAGTCGTAATTTTTGTTAAATTTGTTAAAATCTTGTTTATTTGCCAAGAATTGCCAAAAATTGTTTCATTTTGTCGTCTTTTAAAAATTGACAAAAAAAATCTTGTTTCTTTGAAAAATTACTAAAAATTTTCGTTTTCTGCAATAAATTCTAAGAACTCTTATTTTTCCCCAAAAATTTCCCAAATCTCTTGTTTTTTTCCACAAATTGCCAAAAGGTTTTTTATTTATTCGAGATTTTTTTTCTGCATTTTAAAAAACCTGGCTCACTTTTTGTCAATTTTTTTTTGGTTACTTTTTCTAGTTTCATTGGTCACTAAAGGTATGAAAAAAAAAGTGCATTGAAATTTTGTAAAAACGTGGTATTTAAAAAACTTTAAGATGCTAAAAATTGCCAAAAATTAATAAAATTTCGGTGGAATTCGCAAAAAAAAAAAAAAAAAACGCGAAAAAGTGTTGAAAACATTAGAAAATGGAGTAAAAACACTCAAAAAGAAAGGAATTCATCTTTTTATTCAAATTAAGCATTAATTATGTATTCAAATCTTACGAGAAATTCGATCAAAATTATATGCAAGTAGGTCTATACCTACAAGTTGTTATTTGTAATTTATAAAAACGATGGGAAATGTTCTAGAGCCATTTTTAAAATATACATAGATTACACATAGCATAGGAGATGGTCTACCTCAGCATCCTACGTGCGACAGTTATTAACGAGTTCACTTTTGGAAGCCAGTTCCATGTTGACAAAAGTTTACGTTCAGGTGTTAACACCATATTAAGTTGACCATAGGCACAGATATGTGATCGAGAATTCGAGATCGAGATACACAGGGTGAAATTTACATCGAAGATTTCACATTTTTAAATCGCAAGTACAAATACACGTGTATCTGTATCTTCGTATCTGGATTTTCACGCAGATATGCGAGTATATTACTCGACCCTATACGGTACTCGCATACCAATAAGTATTATACCGGTTTTTTGGATGCGTGTTTTTTCGTATAAAAAAGCCGATAAACTGTGGTCACTTTGATCGATCACATCCTATATATTCGCGCTGGGCCAAGGTGGCCATGATCGCAGCTTATAGCGTTGTTGTATGTTGTACGAGTATTCTATACGTATACTCGAATACTTTGTAGAAGTACGAGATATAGCGCAGGTATGCCTTAGGTAATGATTTTGACGTCTGAGGTGGCAATTTGTCTAGTACGGCGCAGCCGGCTTTGGTAAATTGCTTATGCCCGTCCTTTGCTTTGCATTCTGAAGAGAGCGAGTCTTCTACACTGTGCCGCATATTTTCCCACAGTATAAGGTAAGGTATATGCCACAGCCACGGCGAGCAAGAGCATCATTGCAAGTTGAAACAGCGAACTAGGTTTCGCCGGTCGTTGCTCTTCGCCGCGCCTCCTCCTCTAAATGTGTCTACCGTCTAGCAAGCGTCACGCCGCCTACCCATCGTCGTCTCTGTACCGTTAACATTCCGTGCGTTTTTTATCGGTTCGGCGCGGTGGTCCCTGGCCCCTGGTACCACCAATGTATTCGTTCATTTTTTTCCAACTCGCCAAGTGCGTGTGTATGTGTATTTTGATCCGAGTAGTAGTGCATGAATTTATGAAACACCTATAGTACTTATAATATCTTAATATTTATCCAGGACATGTAGGTAACCTATAGCTATATGCTATACGTATGTCTAGATATTTAATTTGCATCGTTCGTGCGTAAATATTTCTGCCTTTTTTTTTTTTGTTTTGGGCAGGGTATGATATTCTGCGAAACGATTAACTGACCAATTAATGCAGCAGGAAGCGGATAAGTGGTCGTAATATAAGCCTAAGCCAGCGTTCTCACTAGGGAAAAATCTTGGGTTCAGATTCTCGAAATTGAACGGTACTTGGATATTGAAAGTAGGAATCAGACGACTGATTCATCAAAGGAGAATCGTTGACGAACGACTTACTCATCATAAAGGTTGATGATTGTTCAAGAACAGCTAATTCGTTATCGATGAATTGTTTCTGAACGACTGATTCATTCACTCGAAATGATCAACCTTCGCGGAGCAAGACGACTGATTTCACTCAAAATGAATCATTCACGAACGACTGTTTGATTCGAAATGAATTATTCACGATCAACTCATTCACCAAAGTTTAATCGTTCTCGAACGACTGATGTATTCAAGGTGAATTGTTCACGAACGAATGATTCAATCAAACTGAATCGTACACGAACGAATGATATCGAAATGAATCGTTCACAAACGAATGATTCAATCAAAATGAAACGTTCACGAACGAATGATTCAATCAGAATTAACCAATCACAAACAAGTGATTCCATTGAAACGAATCGTTCACGAACTAATGATTTAATCAAAATAAATCGTTCACGAAAGAATAATTCCATCAAGATGAATCGTTCACGACCGAATGATGCCATCAGAATTACCTATTCACAAAAAAGTGATTGAATTTAAATGAATCGTTCACGACCAAATGATTCAATCAAAATTAATCGTACATGACCGAATGATTCCATCAAAATGAATCGTTCATGACCGAATGGTTCCATCAAATGAATCGTTCACGGCCAAATGATTCACTCGGAATGAATCGTTCACGAACGAATGATTCAATCGAAATGAGTCATTCACGAACGAATGATTACATCGAAACAAATCGTTCACGAACGAATGATTCGATCGAATTGAATCGTTCACGAACGAATGATTCAATCAAAATGAATCATTCAAGAACGAATAATTCCATCAAAATACATCGTTCACGACTGAATGGTTCCATCAAAATGAATTGTTCACGACCAAATGATTCCATCAAAATGAATCGTTCACGAAAGAAGGATTCAATCAAAATGAATCGTTCACGAACGAATGATTCACTCAAAATGAATCATTCACGAACGAATGATTCACTCAAAATGAATCATTCACGAACGAATGATTTAATCGAAATGAATCATTCAATCAAAATGAATTGTTCATGCCCAAATGATTCCATCAAAATGAATCGTTCACAAACGAATGATTCAATCAAAATGAATCATTCAAGAACGAATAATTCCATCAAAATAAATCGTTCACGAACGAATGATTCAATCAAAATGAATTGTTCACGACCGAATGATTCCATCAAAATGAATCGTTCACGAACGAATGAATCAATCAAAATGAATCATTCAAGAACGAATAATTCCATCAAAATGAATCGTTCACGACCAACTGATTCCATCAAAATGAATCGTTCATGACCGAATGGTTCCATTAAAATGAATTGTTCACGACCAAATGATTCCATCAAAATGAGTCGTTCACGAACGAATGATTCACTCGAAATGAATCGTTCACGAACGAATGATTCACTCGAAATGAATCGTTCACGAACGAATGATTCACTCGAAATGAATCGTTCACGAACGAATGATTCAATCAAAATGAATCATTCAAGAACGAATAATTCCATCAAAATAAATCGTTCACAACCGAATGATTCCATTAAAAATTCAAAATGAATTGTTCATGATCGAATGGTTCCATCAAAATGAATCGTTCGTGACCGAATGGTTCCATCGAAATGAATCGTTCACGAACGAATGATTCAATCGAAATGAATCTTTCACGAACGAATAATTCCATGAAAAATTGAAAATACATCGTTCACGACCGAATGATTCCATCAAAATGAATTGTTCACGACCAAATGATTCCATCAAAATGAGTCGTTCACGAACGAATGATTCACTCAAAATGAATCGTTCACGAACGAATGATTCAATCAAAATGAATCATTCAAGAACGAATAATTCCATCAAAATAAATTGTTCACAAACGAATGATTCAATCAAAATTAATTGTTCACGACCGAATGGTTCCATCAAAATGAACCGTTCACGAACGAATGATTCAATCAAAATGAGTCGTTCACGAACGAATGATTCAATCAAAATGAATCATTCACGACCGAATGATTCCATCAAAATGAATTGTTCACGACCGAATGATTCCATCAAAATAAATTGTTCATGACAGAGTGGTTCCATCAAAATGAATCGTTCGTGACCGAATGGTTCCATCGAAATGAATCGTTCACGAACGAATTATTCCATCGAAATGAATCGGTCACGAACGAATGATTTAATTGAAATGAATTGTTCACAAACGAATGATTCACTCAAAATGACCGAAAAGTTCATGAACGACTGATTTAATATTTTTGTAAAAATGTAAACTTTTAGAAATTTGCTAGAGCTTCTAGAAGTGCTGAAAATGTGTGTGAATCCTCCTCCTTTCTTCCTTCCCTCCCCCTCCCTTTCATAAGCCGTAAAGAAATTGGAAAAAATGTTTGAAAATGGAAAATGAAAGTCTATTGAAAAATTTTCATTTCTTTTCGGATTTTTCTGAATATCGAGTTTTTTTTTCAAGAGACCCCCCACCCCCAAGTTTCTCCGCTTGTATAAACCCCTCATATATCCCCCCTCCCCCATAAATTGAAAGTTTTTCATTTCTGGTCAAAATTCTTTTGAATAACCTCCTTTTTTGAGAAAAAATTCATCCCCCCAACGATGTACAGGTCCACTTGCTTGGAGCCTCCAAATTTAGAATGCATTGAAAAACCAAAAATATTTTTGCGAGTGAGATATGAGAGCGATGGAGTTTCTTGCTCAGAACACATTATAAAACGAAAGAAAAAATACAGAAGGGAATTCCATAGGTACTTTAAAAATAGCTTCACCGTTAACTCGCTCTGGCCGCTGCGCCCTTCGCCAAGTTCAAAGCTGTTAATGAAAGACGCATTGTGCTAAATGTCGCAAGTGCATTGAATTTCTGTATTTGACAACACAAGGTGCGGCGCGGCTCGAAGAGGTACAATGCGAACAATAATTGCTACACGTAGTTTATATTATACGAGTAAGTAAATGTACATTACAGTACACTCGACTCGATGAAAGTGATCTGTATAATGCGCAGGGTCAACATTCAGCAAAGACGTTGAGGAGTCAAGTACAGTACCGAGTGCGACGCACACTACACAGTACACGCGGTGGTGGCAAAGGAAAGGAACCTTGACCTACGGTCAGCAAAGATTTCGGTGTAAGGCGTGTTACTTTACTTTCAAATGCGTAACCTGCACTCTGCACTGTGCAGTCTGGTAGACAAATTATAACATTAGCTACAGCAGCAACATTAAGTGCGACTGCGAGTACCACCAGTACATCCTTAATACGTACGACTGCAATTACCCGAACCCGAGCCGACCGGCGACGTGTATGGCACGTAAATGCGATAAGAGTTGGCATAAAGGTAAATCGTGCACCGAGTGTAGTGGAAAGTACTGGCTATATAGAGGTACAAGATACGTATAATACCAATACACAAACATAAATAAAATACATTGCTTATACAAAGTACATTGTAATAGGTTGGCCAAGAAAGAACACCGCCTCTCTCACAGGTCCGCATTACTCGCTTCATATAACTTTCACTTGCACTCAGCCATTACACCGCAGCACCCCGCTACTCTACCGACTTTTTGATAGCATATCCTGGCAGTCTGCTATCCTGATTCATCAACTCGTAATTCAACTACAAAAATTTAAAAATTCGATCGGCAAGTGTAAGCCAAAATTTCAAGAACTAAAGTGCATTTTTCGATTTTTAAAAATCAAATTTATGCCAAAAATGAGAAAAAAAATTGAAATTTGACAAAATTGATCTAGAAAGCTGAGATTACACTCCTACTTAAACACGCCACTAAGGCGACTTTACGT
This sequence comes from Planococcus citri, assembly GCF_950023065.1. Taxonomy (NCBI): domain Eukaryota; kingdom Metazoa; phylum Arthropoda; class Insecta; order Hemiptera; family Pseudococcidae; genus Planococcus; species Planococcus citri. The sequence goes on from NC_088680.1 coordinate 66,688,205, forward strand.
CATTTTGGAGCCTCCAGCGACTTCTTGGAAATTACTGGAATCTCTAGTAGATTTTCGAAACTTGAAATTTCATCAAAATGCAGTTGGAAAACCGAATTTTATTCTGTAAACTAATTTCAATGTGGTATGAAGTCGACTGCTTGTAGATTTTAAGTCATTTTGGAGCCTCCAGCGACTTTTTGGAGATTACTGGAGCCTCCAGTAGATTTTTAGAACTTGAAATTTCCACAAAATTTCATCAAATGAAGTTGAAAATCCGAAATTCAATTTGACTGCGGGTGAGTTCAGGTCATTTCGGAGCCTTCAGCGACCTATTGAAAATTCCTAGCGCTTCTAGCAGATTTTGGTAATGTTTTTTTTACACTTTTTAATCAAATTTTGGACATTTTTACTGGAATTACATTTTTTTTTCAGTGATTTACCTACAGTGTTTTTAATGCTTTTTTGAGTACCTATTTTTACATTTTTTTCAATACGTTTTTCAGAATGTTTCGTGCATTTTTGATTAAGTACATATTTTCAGTAATTTTAATATTTTTGGGAAATTTCCACCGAATGCGTTTTTAGAGTATTTTTGGGAATTCGTGAATTTTTCGTAATTTCAAGTGATTTTCTGCTCAAATATTTTTTGGAAATGATGTTTTTTTCAATTTATCAATTAAAAAAAAGTTTGTATTTCCATTCAACTTTTTGTAATTTTCAAATTATTCTAGTTTTTCCAACTTTCAAGGTTCTTCAAAAATTACGACATTTTTTGTAAAATATTTCTGTAATCGTAACTTCTGAGAAATCTAGTTTGTATTTTTTCTACTTTTTACGAAATTTCATCTTATTTCCTCAGTTCCTGACTTTTTCAAGTGAATATGTATTTTTGAATTTACAGTCAATTTTGGGACCCAAAAGCCTTTTCGTGATATTTTGCAAAATTTTGTTTTCAAGTGAATTTTTTTGTTTTATCAAACATTAAATTTAAGCAAAATGAAAAATGAGAAAAAAAATTGAAATTTTATCAAATTAACCTAGAAAGCTGACATTTGAGATATGCCTATTTTTCGACCTATCAAATCGATTGGAAACGGTTTCAAATCGTTTTGAGCAGTTCTGGAGCCTCCAGCAAATTTTTTCAACTTGAAATTTCTACAAAAGTTTATCAAACGAATTTGGAAATCCGAAATTAACGCAGTACTTCCACTTTAACAAGCTACTAAGTAGACTTCTGGTGAGTTTAAGTCATTTTGAAGCCTCCGTTGGATTTTTGAAATTTCTTTAAGCCTCCAGTAGATATTTAAAACTTGGAATTCCCACAAATTGTCATCAAAATGCAGTTTGGAAGCCAAAATTCAATCTTTAACCTAATTTCAATGAGCTATGAAGTCGACTGCAGGTAAATTTCATTTCTTTTTTGAGCCTCCAGCGACCTTTTGGAAATTACTGGAGCCTCCAGTAGATTTTTGAAACTTGAAATTTTATCAAATGCAATTGGAAAACCGAATTTTATTCTGTAAACTAATTTCAATGCGCTATGAAGTCGACTGCAGGTTGTTTCAAGTCGTTTTGAAGCCTCCAGCGAATTTTTAGAAACGTCTATTTTCCAAAAAATGCCACAAAATCGGTCCGAATTTGCTTCAACACGTACTGTGGTGCTGAGTGAAATTCAGCTTTCCAACTCCATTTGATCAAATTTTGAAGAAATAAGTTGAAAAAATTTTCTGGAATGCTCCAATAATTTCCAAAAGTTTGCTGGAGGCTCCAAAACGGCTTGAAATCTACCTGCAGTCGACTTCATAGCACATTGAAATTAGTTTACAGAATAAAATTCGGGTTTTCAATTGCATTTGATAAAATTTCAAGTTTCAAAAATCTACTGGAGGCTCTGGTAATTTTCAAAAAGCCACTGGAGTCTCCAAAAAGACTTGTAATCCAACTTCAGCTGACTTCATAGCGTATTGAAATTAGTTTACAGAATGAATTTCCACTTTCCAACTACATTTGATGATATTTTGTGGTAATTTCAAGTTTCAAAAATCTGCTGGAGCCTCCAGAACTGCTCAAAACCGTTCAAAACCATTTCCAATCGATTTGGCAAATTGAAAATAGGATATATCTCAAATTTTAGCTTTCTTGGTCAAGTTGGTAAAATTTTGATTTTTTTATCATTTTTTGACCTGAATTTGATTTTCAAAAATTCACCAAAAATCGAAAAATGCACTTTGGCACTTGAAATTTTGGGCTGGTAATGAATTTTTGAATGCTCTTTCGATCTAGCTTTATTCAGTCCAAAAAATTTAGTGTGAGTCCTATTATGGTGGAAAGCAAAATCTGCAATTTCGGCTCACCTCCTGGTTTACCAAGATCGCCACCATTTTGTTTGTAGAGCCAACTTTCTTTTGGCAAGTTTGCTTTAAAATGTTCCTTAGGACGTTCTCTTTAAGAAAAAATTTGTCTCAAAGGATAAAAAGACACATTGTCCATTCACTGATCTATCTCTGAAAGTTTCCTCATTGGGGTATTACAGCTCTATAATTTTGAAGAACCAAACCCAAAATTAAAGAAGAAGTAGGTTGGGTTAGCCATAGAAGCACGAGCCCTGACTTGGCTTGCCCATAAAAGAACACCTTATCTCCAGGATGAAGAGTTACAGGAAGCTGTAGCTTTAATCCAGGAATGAGCTTTAAACAGATGGAACGAGATGTGGATACAGTCAGAGCATGGACCATGGACTAGGAAACTTTTTCCCACAATTTCAGCAAGGAAGAATGTGGACCTTGACAGCTACTTAGACTTTTGGGTTGCACAGGCACTCAGCGATAAAGGCTGCTTTGGGTCTTTTATACATAGCATCCACTGAAGAAACGAGGCAAGTTGCAGATGCGGGTTTCCTGAAGAAACAGCAGAGCATGTGCTGACCACTTGTCAGAGGTTTGGTGTTGGACAGCCGAGTATATTCCATCACATCTGGAGTACATGAGAAACACTATAAGAAAGCTGTGGGAAGAAGAAAGATGCGTGTCACCTTGAAGGCCCCATCACAGGGGTGAAGAAGCCTCCAAGGCTGAGGCACTTCCATGGAGCAAGAGGGCAGAAGAGCCCGCCCCCAACGATCCTGACGTTCCGGGAAGGTGAGTATTGGTAGGGTTATATATATCAATATCTACTTTTGTAACGTAATGGCACCATTTAGTTGAACGTCGTTGTGGCACCAGGTAGCAAGTGAAGAAAACTTAGTCATTTACGCGAGCGTTTTTCTGGCAACGGTTTATTCATTAATAAAAACCAACTGGTGCCTCTATATTATATGAGTATAGAGTGATGATTAAGGGTATAAGCAACAGCGCCATCTAATCGAAACATTTTACAACAAATTTTTGCAAAAAAATACATCGAAAACCAATGAGACCTGAAAATGGTGCCACAACGTCTGTTGACTGTATAATTTTACCAGTATATTAAAAGGGACTTTTAAATGTCGTTGTGGCACCATTACAAAAATTTGCCTAACGACCCCTGGCAGTGCCCCGATGACATTCTACACGATTTTAAATAAAATACGTTGTGGCACCATTTGGTGGTGCCACAACGTAAATTTTGGTGCCTGAACGTGTGTAAACTATATAAAATGGTGCCACAAGTACATCAATTATGAGTATAACTATAGAATTACTATATTTCTGTAAGATGTGTAGTTTACTATATAATAAGATATGCATTTAGATATAAGTTTTATTTAGTGTTAGTTCTAATGTTTATTTGCTTAAGGTCCAGTTTATTATTTTGTGTGCATCTTATTTTAAAAACTAATGTGTAAAAAATTATGATGTGATATTCCTCTAATAAACTTGCCCCACCCTGCCAGCAGGTTGGGGACTGGGGAACCCAGAAAAAAAAAGGTTTGGAGTGCTATTTCCATTCCTGCACATGAAGAGTGATATTCCAAAACTCGCTTTCTCCATTTTTATCAAAGTTGGGTTTTCAGTGGTACCTGGTAGATGAAGTATTAACTCACATTCCTACATCATCAACCTACCAAAATGAGGTGTTAAACTCACCTAAATAGCCAATTCACTAAAAATTAAAAATAAAATAATGTTCCAAAATGCGCTTTGTCCATTTTTATTGAAATTTTTTTCAGCAGTATTTAGTGGATGAAATGTATACCTACACTCCTACATCATAAATCCGCCCAAATGAAGTGCTAAACTCGCCTTAAAAGCCAATTTACCCGTTTAAAGAGAAACTGTTTTTTCTCTCTCCTGAAAAGTTGTGAAAATGGACAAAGCGAGTTTTGGAATATCACTCTTCACATGGATTTTATAGATGTCCATTGATTGAGAGTTGATAAACTGGGCCAAAATACCAATCCTCCTAGCCCTACTGAATTTTTCAACATGAATGCGAATTTCTGAAAGGCCTTTGATAAGAAGTTGGAAACAATTATCGATAATTTGCATGGTTCTGTAAACTATAAGCCAATTCCAAATTGATACCCCGATCAAAACTTTCAGCTGTGCGTGTCAAGACATAGTCTGCGTTCAGGCTTTAAGGTAATCCTTCATTAGCAATATTGATAATTCAGCAGCTCGAGACAACTTTCGTCGTACGTATTATGGTCATTATTACAAGACACGATGAGGACAAACATTAAAGAAAGTTTGACTCTGTACGCGTTGAAAGATTTATTATCGAGGTATAATTTCACGTTCGCGTTCATCGACGATGTCGATTTTCCAATATACAAGTACTCAAACTACACACTTATGTATACGATTTACTCGCTCTGTAGTTATACTAAATTTAGTAATGACGTACGAGTATTTCAAATTGCCTCCGTACAGCACCCCCTCGCCCCCTCGCCCCCCAACAATCGTCCCGCGCAATTTATTTGAAATATATACATCATAATATGGTGGCACCGGGTATATCGTATACCTGTCGACTGTTCTCTATACCTCTATAGTATATACCTTATTATTTGGTTATACAAGCGAGCTGTCATATTCGCATAATCGTATTCATAAACGTTCGAGTTAGATTTACTGCGCCCAAAAATGAATTATAAAATGGCGTTTGGCTGCTCGTATTATGAATATGGGAAAACAGTTGCGCAAATCGAGATCATCAGCGATAACATACTCTCTTTGCACCGCGCCCTGCTGTGATCGAAACTCGCGAGCAATTCTGTTTTTTTTTTTTTTTTAATCGTCGTTGAAAAATTCGATTATAAGAGTTAGAGTATCGAAGTACTTGGAAAGTTGGGTTGTTAAACTGTTCTGCAGCAGTGTTGATAGAGGATTTCGTAGTAATAATTAATTTTCTTCGCAATTTTTCTTATCAGGAATTCTCAAGTGTAGATCTTCGTATATCGTGAAATTACCTCCTCGAGTTTTCTTCTTTTTTTTCTACGTAATTGTGGATTATTTTTTCGACTATCGAGGTAACTTTTTGTCTAGTTCGATTGAGCTGGGAAGCTTGAAATGATCACTCCTCACAGCATCACTCATTAGTCAAATTTTTATGTGACTCCACTATATAGATCGAAAGAATCCAAAAATCAAGTTTTTAGCTCCTCTGTACTAAAATTTCACTTTCCCTAGCAACGTTCGGTCATCTTATCCGCTACAACTTTTCTGATCACGATTTGAAATTTCACACTGATAAAAAACTGAAAGCATAGGTACCCTTAGGAGCTAATTAAATTTCAAACTAGCACGGTTCACTCGGATGAAAAAAAAAGGTAAGGTTAGGATGCAGATTTAAGCGTGTTCATTCCTAAAATATTACGTTGGTATTTAAATTATCAATTTGCGACGTAAAATAGTAATTGAGTGATTTAACGTTTCTATGCAAATGTTTTTTGAAATCCGATTCATTTCTCTCGCAAGTGGTAGAATTTACTAATTAGTGTGCATAGTTTAAACACTCGGATGATGTTTAGAGACCTGCATCGAGACATATTCGATTACAATTGCATGTGATTTTATCATCTCGCATTCTTAAAATGGCTCAACTGGGATCTCTCATTTCTCATTTCTATTCTCACGAACTAAATTCACATCTCAAAAAATCAATTTCGATACTTTCTTCATCTGCGATCTACACATCAACCAATCGAGCTGAAATGCATCTTGAATTTTTTGCTTCTCGATATTCTGTTGCTACAGATTCTCGACCGCGAGTATTTAAATATATTTAATTAAAGATCCGAATACATCAAAACTCGATGTGGCCAGTTATTAATAATATAATTTAACAAGCTGCGAATTTTCGAACCGTTTTAATGGTTCGAGAACCGGTTTACATTAATATATAAATTCCTTAAAACACACGATTGTGATATTATTAATGCGAGAAAAAACTCGTAATAAAAACTTTCAGCTACGTACAAAAAGTGGTAGTAAAAAAATTGAATGAAATTCATATATGTAGGTACCTATATGAATGCATTTCCTTCCCTATGCCAAGTACAAAAATGCAACTTCTCTTTCGAAGTTCCAAAAATTCACGTCGTGCATATAAATTGACCATCCTAGTCATAATTTATGATCATATCGCAACCGTTAAATATACATTGTATATTTCTATAACCATCTGTACGCAGATAAGAAAGAAACGAACCGAGTGCGAGAAGGCACGTCTGCATCTACGTCTCGCCCTGCAACTGGTAATTTACTTTAAAAAATCCTTCTCTCGCCAAACATAGTTGCACATTGTTTAATGATGCGAAATTATTATTACTCGTATATCTAGAAAGCGCCGCGCTGCACCAAATTCCGGCATCTTGTCACGGATTTCGCGACTAGATTGTACCGCAACCGGCACTACTTTGTGGCTCACAAAAAGAGAGAGGAATAGTGCGAAAAGAAATACGGTGGGAGGCAGACACACAGACACAGCCGAGAGGTACCACCGAGATAGACGAAGGAGGAAAAAAAAACGTCCGAAAGCCATACCTACTCTCTTTGCAAACCATGCACAAAGAAAAAGTAAAGGGTACGAATAAATTCGTACATTGCACAGTGCACATTCTTCTCAACACACCGCACCACTGCTCTGCATCGTATCATTATACGATTTTTTTTTCGCCTATGACCACACCTTTCTTTTTTCCAAATGTTGATGCTCCTCTTCCCTCGACTTCTTGTGGTACCTATTTCTTTGCGAAGTGCGGTAATGGTTATTTCGCCGAATGCGCTCGCAGGAACCATTGTAATGCCAATGGACGTTTCTCTCCTTTCATCTCACGAATACGATATAGACCGCTTCAATATTCGGGTTTTAATATGGCTTCTATTCGGATACTATATTGCAAATTGCTGCTGTTGATGCTGCTTCTGTTGGCGCTGTTGAAGTTATGCAAAGCCTCAAGATGATATTCGTATCGTTATTGCAGCAGTCATATTGAAATACGGTGCACAATTCGAAATAAAAAATGTATTCAAACATTTTTTACACTAATACAAAATGTACAATAAAATAAAACGAAATAAAATCGCCATAATGCGAACGGAAAACGTAAAACGGTAGTAAACTCGAATAGAAACGCGGAGAATTCGAATAGAAAAAATCTAAAAGTCATCGGAGATGTTTGTTGACTTTACACATACAATGTATCGCGATAATACGAAGAATTACGCGTATTTACGACGAAATAAATAAATAAAAATAATGACTCGAATTTTACATTATTTTCAACACTTTCCCTAATTCGAGAATTATCGAGCAAAAATAAAAACTGCTCCGTACGAACATGAAAAACGTTGATCATGTATCCTCGAATTCGGTCGATGTTAAAGATGCTTTGATAGCGGCGATGAACTCGGATAAGTAACTCGATCAGCTACCTGGATCCACAAATCGCCGCGTCAGCATATTCGAATAGGTACACCAGATGTCGAGTGAATCGAACTCAAACATCCGGCGAGCTGGAACTCTAGAGCTGTCTCCATTTACATGATGTAGACAGCTGACGTTTTCGTTGGTAGGGTTTTCCAGAGAGATATCGACGTGTCTCTGGCGACGTAACAGCAGCTCGTTTGCTGCTGATCGATGATTGAATCGAAATATCAGACTTATCGATGTCTGATCGCTTTCCCGGAGATCTTGAACGTAAATCCGGCGCATTGTTAGCGGCTATGGAACGGATCGCGGTGTCCATAGAGTCTTTTGAATTGGAACGAGGTTGGCTTCCAACAGCTTCCGCATACGATTTCGTTGAAGCTTCTATTTCAGCCGTGAAAATCTCAATCTCAACGCAATTAGCGTGATCGTTGACGTCTTGAGATTTCGAACGATTTTTATCGCGTAAATTTCTCCATCTAGATAGAAGCTCGGTTTCTTCTAGATCGGCGTTGATAATATCGTTAGCGTCATCGAATTCGTCATTCTCGAGCAAAGAACTATTTGATGATTTCGGTGAGCTTTTAGGTGTCGATTTCCGCGAACTTTTCGGAGTCGATTTGGTCGAAGATTTCGGCGTAACAAGCGATGACTTCGATGTAGAAGGTGCACTGTTCTTCTCATCGCTTATTTCAGTATTGGTATCGGTATCGTTATCAATCGGATCTAGCAAATCGCGATTGATTGGAATAGTAACTCGTTGGTCGCAATCGCGAAGTTTCTCGTAGAAAGTGACATCTTTCGAAATAACAATGTCACGTTTCTCTGGAACGTAAACTCGATATTGCTCATCACCATCGTATCCGACGAGGTAACCTTCGAGAACCTTCTTATCCAGATTTCGACGTGACTGGATCGTAACGTTAACATAACATTTCGAACTAACAATTCGAAGATGTTTTATTCGCGGTGGTATACCAAACCACATCTCGTAAGGAGTCGAACCGTCGATCGATGATTTGCCTACTCGATTCAGCAAATACGAAGCGGTGGTAACAAGTTCAGCCCAGATTTCGATCGGAAACGTAATCTCTGGATTCAAATATTTCAATGTTTGCGCCAACTCGACAATTGCACTGCTACCGCGTTCAACAGCTGAGTGTGGCGTAAAACGCTGACGAACATCAAACTCTCGTAATACTGAACGTACCGCTTTGTTATCGAACTCACCTTGGCTGCTAGACTGGAATTCTAACACTCGATGACCAAGGGCGCGAGATTTGAATAGTACCTCTCGAACGCAACGAGATACTACTGCGGCAGTTTTCTCCTTCTCGACGAAAGTATGATGATAATTCGAGTAATCATCTTTGATAACGATGAGATATTTGCGACCACCAAAGGAACAATCGAATGGCCCGCAAATATCACCAGAAAGCAGCTCACCAACTGCTCTGGTCGAAGAACGTTTTTCGAACGTTTCGCGATGAACTTTCTCAAACTGACAGGGATTGCTCGAATTGGTTTTAGTTTCCTGTGATCGTTTCTTCAGGCCCAATTCAGCAAGTTTAGCTCGAACGTGATTTTTATCTACATGGCCCCATCGTTCGTGATAAAGTTGCACGATTTCGCTGCTCTCAACAGCATTCACCTGCGGTTCTGGCAAAATGGTCTCGAACGACGCTTTGAAAAGAGAACCATTTTTCGATCTGGTACCGGTGAACATAACGCGATTATCTGCCTCGAATTTGCAGAACGTAGGATTCGAATAAAATCTGCTCTCTGGCTTTTTATCGTGAGCCGCGACGACTGAGAACAAATTCTTCGAAATACCAGGAACGTGCCATACGTCAGTCAAATCGAACTTGACAAGTTGACCATTTACGAAGCTAGCAACTTCGATCGATCCATGACCAACTGCTGTGACGCGACTGCCAGCAGCTTTGACGTAATTCGGTTTTGAAAATGTTTCGTATGTGTGAAACCAGTCTCGATTCGACGTAATGTGCTTCGTTGCACCGTTGTCAATCCACCAAGATTGATCCGACGAAGATGTAACGAGATTCAGTTGCTCACAATCGGCGAGTAGAGCGCTTTTAGGTTCTGAATCGATATCGTTAAGTTTTGGCGAACAACCAGAAACGTTGACTTGAGGCGAACAACCTGAAGTATCATTAGCTCGAGCAGGAAAGGGTGGTTTACCGTCGTTGATCCACTGTGAGCACTTTTTGAGCCAGTGCCCTTTCCCAGAACAGTATTTACACACTTGAGCGTTTCTCTGATGATTTCGAACGGATTGATCACCAGACGTTTTCGCGACTACATTAGAACCACTCTTCTGACCAGATTTAGCGAACATAGCTTCTGATGACGATGGCGACGTTGAACTATGTACTGGTGCGACGTTACGCTCGTGCATGATAAGCGAATCGGACAAATTACTTAGTGACTTATCAGCTTGAGCATTGAGAAGAAGGTAGCTCGATTTAAAAGCTTCGAAACGACTCGGAAGAATGTGTAATACTTTCGAAACGAATAAAATTTCTAACAGCTTATCAACTGTCTCGATTTTGTGATTTTCCAGACCAGCTCGAAATTCACGATGTTGATTTTTAATTCGAGCAACAACAGATGGCGCATCTTCGTAATCATTCCACTCGGTACTGAAGAAATTCAGGCATTCGCGGAATATTTGGTCTTCTGCCTTGTCATCGAATTCCTTCGTAAGCACTTGCCATGCTTCGTGTGCAGATAGTCTACCAGCGATTCGACTGTGTAGCTCTTCGGAAACGGTTTGGGAAATGATTATTTTTGCTTGGTGAGAAGATTTTTGCCATGTTGCAATCAACTTACGTGTTTCGGCGGCGTCGGCGGCGGTATCGGTCGTTTTTGGTTCATCTGGGCAGGTTGATTTACCTTCGACGATGTCCACGGCATTAAATAGGGCGAGTACGTCGAGCACTTTATCTTTCCATGACGGCCAATCATTGGAACAGGACAGAGGCTTTATACCCTTGATATAATCCATGATACAATTAGGTGAATATGGATTTCAACAGCTCACAACTGCGATCCACAATCTGTACGTCGAATGATAACGCGCGATTAGATATCAACAGCTAACGACTGCGATCTAATTTTCGAATAATACAACCGCACATGAACCTTCGAATACGAATTCAGATAACGAACGGAACGAAATACATCTCGATTAGCGTTTTATCTCGAAAGGCACAGTGTAACGCGTCTGTAGCCCATAACCTATTGAAATACGGTGCACAATTCGAAATAAAAAATGTATTCAAACATTTTTTACGCTAATACAAAATGTACAATAAAATACGAGGGTAGTTCAATAACTAAGTTTCCCTATGTTGGGAAACAATGAAAAAATGACCAAAACACTTCGGAAAAAAAATATAATATATTTGAGGAAATTCTCTACTTCTCTACATAATCACCATTAAGTTCTAAGCATTTGTTGTACCTATAAAGTAGCTTTTCTATCCCCGCGTGGTAGTGTGTTGCCGCCAACTTTTCAAAGTAGGAGCTCACGGCGTTCTTCAGGTCTGTTGCGTTTTCGAATCGTTCTCCTCCGAATTCGACTTTCAAGTGAGAAAATAGGTAATAATCAGATGGGGCCAAGTCAGGCGAATGTGGAGGATGTGGAAAAATTTCCCAATTCAACTTTTTAAGGAGGTTTTGAGTGGCATTTGCGGTGTGAGGACGAGCATTATCGTGGATAAGCAGGACTTTTTCACTCAATTTTCCTCGGCGTTTGTTTTGAATCGCGCGTCGGAGGTTTTTTAAAGTCTCCTGGTACGATGCGGAATTTATGGTTTTGCCCTTTTCCATGTATTCCTCAAGAAGAATGCCTTGAGCATCCCAAAACACTGTGAGGAGGACCTTTCCGGCAGATGGCACAGTCTTGAATTTTTTTGGCGCTTTTTTGCCCGGACTGACCCACTGCATCGATTGTCTTTTGGTTTCTGGCGTATAGTAATGAATCCATGACTCGTCTCCAGTCACTATGCGATCAAAGAGTGGTTCCCCCTCCTCCTGATACCGTGTGAGGAACTCCAATCCAGCGCCCATTCGATTTTTTTTGTGCTCTTCCGTGAGCTGTTTGGGCACCCATCTGGCACAAATTTTACGCATTTCGAGTTCTCCATGGAGTATAGTGTGAAGAGAGCCTAAAGACACTTCGAGAAAATGTTCCTCCTGCAGTATTCGTTGAATAACACGTACAGAAATGCGGCGATTCTCGTTGAGGATGGCGCGAACAGCGGTAATCGAGTTCTCGTTGATGGTGTCAGATGGGCGGCCAGAGCGCTGCATATCATGCACCTCTTCTCGCCCCTCCTGGAAGGATTTAACCCATCGACGAACCATCTGGATACTCATAACCCCTTCCCCATACACTGTAACAATATCTCGGTGAATATCAGCCGTTTCAATACCGAGCGCACACAAAAAACGGATCGTACTACGAACTTCACAATCGGCGGCACGAGGTAGTGGTAGCTCCATGGTTTTTGTACTGTTGCTTCCGTTGTAGTAACCCTACCGCGCTGGAATTTTTACAGTAGTGCCAAAACAACCTCAGAAACCTCCCCCCGCAAACAGAATGAATTTCCCTTTATTAGTTTCCGAGAAAAAAAATAGGGAAACTTAGTTATTGAACTACCCTCGTAAAACGAAATAAAATCGCCATAATGCGAACGGAAAACGTAAAACGGTAGTAAACTCGAATAGAAACGCGGAGAATTCGAATAGAAAAAATCTAAAAGTCATCGGAGATGTTTGTTGACTTTACACATACAATGTATCGCGATAATACGAAGAATTACGCGTATTTACGACGAAATAAATAAATAAAAATAATGACTCGAATTTTACATTATTTTCAACAAGTCATCCCGATTATATCCGAGCAGAGTTCAATGTATTTGAGGCGAATTTTTACAATTTCTTCACCTAGCCACCTCAACAATACAATTTCTGGATGGGGCTTGGACTCTCAATCTCGGATAGAGAAGAGAACCTGACCTTAAAAAGAGCAATTCAGCCTTCAATGTGAATCGCACAACAGAAAAAATGAATTGTACCACATAAAAGGTTAATTGCACAACAGAGAATGTGAATTGTGAAACAGAAAAAGGTGAATTGCATGACAAAAAATGTGAATGATGCGACAAAAAAGGTGAATCACACGACAGAAAAATCTAAATTGCAGGACAGAAAAGGCAAATCATGTGACAGAAAAATATGAATTGTATTACGACAGTTGACAGAAAAGGTGAATTGCATGACAGAAAATGTGAATTACACGACAGAAAATGTGAATTACACGACAGTAAATGTGAATTGTCTGACAGAAAATCTGAATTGTCTGACAGAAAAAGGTGAGTTGCATGACAAAAAATGTGAATCATGCGATAAAAAAGGTGAATCACACAACAGAAATGGCGAATCATGTGACAGATCAGGCGAATCACGCCACAGAAAAATATGAATTGCATGACAGAAAATGTGAATTGTGTGACAGAAAAAGGTGAATCGCATGATAAACTAGCTGCAAAGTGTGCGTAGCTAGCTGCCTTTTTTACAGCTATAACCGTTATTACATCTAGGTAGTGCATAAGTGAATCAACCATGTCACAGTGATGAGAATTTTTGAAACGCTCACTGCTTCAAAATAATAATTGTTTTTCAGTGTTTTCATATTTTCCAAATTACAATAGGTATTTCAGAATAATTTATAAGCTTGTATTGCTTCTAAATAAAAAAATTTCTAGTTGTTTTTCATAGTTTGCATTGTTTTAAAATTTACAAAATTTCAAATCAATTTCCCGAATTCCCCATCGCTACAATTTCATAAAGTTTTCAATAAATTTTCAGAATTTTGCATTGCTGCTGAGTTAGGAAATTTGCAATCAATTTTTGGAATTCACATTGCCTCCAATTTTTCAGAATTCTCATCTTCTTCATAAATACAGTGGAACCGCGATAAGTGCAACCTCAATAAGTGAAAATTCACGTCAAGTGCAACCAAAATTAATCCCCGGTCCCTAAAGTCGATTTACCAAGTAAATTCACCTCCATAACTGCAACAGTACCTTGATAAGTGCAATGAATTTTGCAAATTTTGAGTAAAAATTTGAAAATACAGTAAAAAATGTAGAAAATATTCAAAAAATCCTCCAAAATTTACACTTAAATAGAACAATGTCCAAAAAAAATCGTGTAAAATTGAAAAATGGGTAAAGTTGGCATAAAATGTATGTAGGTAATGTAAAATTAAATGAAAAATCATCAAAATTGAGTCAAAAAAAGGAGGTACTTGTCACATAATTTATTCACCTTGATAAGTGCAAATTGCGAAAAAATAACCTTGCTTAGTGCAAACCGTGTTAAGTGAAAAACTCAATAAGTGCACTAATTTTTCCGGTCCCTTGAGTTTGCACTTATCACGGTTTCACTGTATTACAATACTTATTTCATATAATTTTCAAGTTCACATTATCTGCAACTTACAGAACTTTTAATCAATTTTTGGAATTCTCAGCGTCTCTAAAACTAAATACTGGTATTTAGCACAATTAAGTACCAGATCCCATTCAATAATTTTTACTGTAATTATATAGTAAAAATTATCAATAAATTTTGCTATCGGTACCAATAGTAAAAATCATTTTGTTTTAATAATTTTTACTAAATCATGATAATAAAAATTACATGTTTCAATTGTACAAAAATTAGTTTAATTACTCATTTTGAAGTAATTTTTAAATTATAAGTAAAAAGTTAAAAATTATTCATGTCAAGGTAATTCTTACTATATGGCTATAGGTAGACAAAAAATTAATGAAATGAATTTTTAGTTAGCAAATATATCATAATTCATAACTCAATTTCAGCATTATTTTTACCCCATTATCATGTACCTACTACATAGGTAACTTCAAAGCATTTACCTATCCAATTTTCCTACGAAAAATCTGTCACCTACCTACTTACCTCACGGGGATTCGAACCTGGGTCCCTAAATTTCCTATTCCTACCTACATGCCCTAACCACTCAGCCACAAATTTACTACGAGGGTTAGGGCATTAAAATAATATATTTGTTTGGTAAACGCCCCACCAAACCACTCCCACTTGGAATTTACAGCTAACAGACCGGGGGTGTAACAGGGTACAATGAAACATAGCTGGTGATGGAATAGACTGGGGGTATAGCAGGGTACAATGAGCGGCAGGTGTTCTACAAGTCCCCTTTTCCCTTTTTTAGGATTTAATGCATTAAAATAATGAACTAAAATTGCAATTACTCAGCAATTACCCATCCGAATTGAATGAAAATTAATCGATTCCCTCCGCCTTAATGATTCTCAAATGGTGTCCAACAGGTACAAAAAACGGTTGGATAGCTTAAGAGAACATTCATTGTACAGTAGACTCCCGATTATCCGCCCTAATTGGGGCTGAAGGTCTGGCGGATAACAAAAATGGCGGATAATCCGAAATAACGTTTTCAGGGAAATTCGTTTTGTTTGGGTAGAATTTGTTAAAAAACTTGCCAGCTAAAAAACGAAAAAAACATGATTTTTTAGAAAAAATTTGAGAAAATGGGCAGAAATGAGAAAAATATGCATTGAAACGAGTAAAAAGAACAAAATATGCTGAAATATGCGCTAAAAACAGCCAAAATATGCAAATATGTGTGCATCCGCCCTCAGTAGGTCGGATAACCCAGAGGGAAGGGCGGATGAAATTTGGCCGGATAAGCCGAAGGGCGGATAATCGAATGGCGGATAATCGGGAGTCTACTGTAATTGAAATTTCAATTTCTCAAAGCGAAACCAATAGTGTGCTGCGAAACCAATAGTGTGCTACGCACACTAAAAATGTGAATCATGCGACAGAAAAGGCGAATAATGCCACAGAAAAATGTGAATTGCACAACAGAAATGGTGAATCATGTGACAGAAAAGGTGAATCACACGACAGAAAAAGTAAATCATATGACAGATACAGAAAAACATGAATGACATGACAGAAAAATATGAATGGCATGACAGAAAATGTGAATTGTGTGACAGAAAACGGAGAATTGCATGACAAAAAATGTGAATTATGCGACAGAAAAGGCGAATCACACAATGGAAAAGGCGATTAATGCCACAGAAAAATGTGAATTGCACGACAGAAATGTTGAATCATGTGACAGAAAAATATGAATTGCACGACAGAAAATGTGAACTGTTTGACAGAAAAGGTGAATCGCACAACAGAAAAGGTAAATTATATGACAGAAAAATATGAATTGCATGATAGAAAAGATGAATCATGCAACAGAATAATGTGAATTGCATGACAGAAATGGTGAAGTGCACTACAGAAAATTTGAATCACACAACAGAAAATGTGAAGTGCATGACAGAAATGGTGAATTGCACCACAGAAAATGTGAATCACGTGACAGAAAATAAGAACCACACAACAGAAAATATGAATCACACGACAGAAAATATGAATCACATGACAGAAAAATATGAATTGTATGACAGAAAAGGTGAATTGCACGCCAGAAAAGGTGAATTGCACGACAGAAAAGATGAATCATGCAATAGAAAAATATGAATTACATGACAGAAAATGGACATTCTTCATCACCACAGAAATTTTTTTCTGTTTAGGGTTACTAAATGTAAAGAATTGTCTTTTATCTTCTTCAAATTTTCTGGTCAAATTACGAAAATCATCAATGTCTGTCAAGAATATCTTAAGAACCTGAAGTGATTCGTTGTTTTGGTTTCAAATTTCTTTGTTGTAATTTTCTTGATTTCTAAGAGTTGTGACATACCTATAATTCACAACATTGGGGAGAATAATCGGAGGGATTCTAATTTCTAACCTTTGAAGTTTCTTTTGAAGTCAAAAAATTCTCTTCAGGTTCTTCCACTGCAATGGAATTGAATTTGTTTTTTGTAGAGATATTGGGTGGAGCAACATTTGTTGGATGTTTAACAGCTTTTTTAGGTAATTGGAATTCACCATCGTTTGGAACTTGAGGTTTGGCGTTTTTCAATTCCAATTTGGCTGGTAAGGCCCTCTTGTTATCAATCGATTTCTTCAATATCGGATTGGTAATATTACTAGGCATTTTAATACATTGTATGAGTGTACATCTTGAGATGTTCACTCCACGAGGGTTCAACGATGAATGACACAACAGAAAAGATGAATTGTGTGACAGGAAAAGCGAATCACACAACAGGAAAAAAATATGAATCACACAATAGAAAAGGCGAATTGTATGACAGAAAAATATGAATCACACAACAGGAAAATGTAACCACACAACAGAAAAGGTGAATTGCACACCAGAAAAGGGGAATCACAAGAGAGAAAAATATGAATCGCAGGACAGAAAAATGTGAATTGCACGAACTAAGGGAATTTTTTTATAATGCAAAAACTTATTGAAATGAAAAAATGCCCACAAATTTTCCAAAAAAAAAAAAACCAGTGCAATAACTAAAAGGGGCGTATAAAAACTAAGGGTTCCCATTTTACCACCACGCTCGGTTTCAACCAAAATTTATGCGCTTTAGAGGTGGCAAAGATGAATCCTTTGGCTTTCATTTGAGACTAAAAAATTCTAAAAATTGATTTGATCAATAGCAGAAAACAAAATCGAAAAATGAGATTAAGATTGAACACTCTGAATATAAAATCAAAAACTAAGAATATATAACTGAAAACTCTGGAAATGAAATTGAATAAACAGAACTGTACTTGTATAAAAAACTGAAAATGAAACCGAAAAATGAAATTTATTTTAAAAATTGGAAACAACAAGATAAAAATTCAAAAGGTAACCATCAAATTTCAGAAAAAATGATACAAACTGAATTTACATGAAAATTATACTGAAAATGTCATAAATAGTGATAAAACTTGTTTAACTCGCAAAAATTGCAAAAAAAGAAGTCGAAATTTGATTTTTTTAATGAAAAAAGTTTATATGAAAATTGTTGAGAATGACAAAATTAGAAATATTCAGAAAAATATCCTAAAATCAGAAAAATTTGATAAAAATATCATCTAATTTTACTTAGTCAAAATATAGCAAAAAGATGACTGAAACCATTGAATTAGATCAGATAATTCAACTTTCCAACACAACAACTGTACCAGTTTTGGGCCACTCTGGAGCCTCCAGCGATTTTTAAAATTTTCTCCAGAAATTTCAAATTGCTCTGGAAGGGCTAAATAAATATGAATTCTCAGACCCTAAAATTTTGGTTCAGGTTGAGTTTTAGGCTAGGTCTCGATTAAATCGAAAGTTTCCTCGTCAATATTCATCATATTTCTGTTACGCTGATCCCAGCCATATGCCTCGAATTGAAAAATAACTGCATTTTGTTTGTTCACACGTGTTTTTCATTTATCACTCGGGATTAACGGCTTTGTTTTGTGGGGCGTCTAATCATGCTTGAAGTGTATAGATTGTACGGTAGATAAATACCCTATGCACTTTGTATGCGATGCGTTGACGTACACTTGTAATTATCTAGAGCTCGTTCTCGTTGGGTCGTCGATTAATTAAAAATGCATAATCGTCTACTTAATCGATAATATTCTATACAAAGATAAAGAAAGACGCGTTCTTATATTTAATTATTTTTTTGGGATGTGTTTGTGGATCTATAAATAGGTACGATTGTAGTACTTACAACTTGAGAGACCTCAGATTAGAATGCAATTTTTTTTTAGAGTGGTTGTGGACTTTTCATATCATTTTGAGCCAGTCTGCTCGCCGGTAAACTCCTAGATGATTTTCCTCTGCTTTAATGGTTGTGATTTTATCGGATACGCTCGGAAATCGATTAAACGTGTAGCTGTTACGCGATTTCCAAATTTCATGTGTCCATAAGTGATAACTGATGACTATTGACTTGAGACTACATAGTTGTGTCAGTGGCGGGCAATTTAATCGACGTGGTGTTACTTGTGTAACATAGTATCGTAATCGAGGTTGCCAAATATGTAGATGATTGATTGATTTCATTGGTGGAAAAAAAATTGGCAGGATTGTTCGTTGATGAGCAGTGACAGCAAGTACTGGACGAGTAGTTACGAGTACATAATGGATATGGTGTGTAAGATGATTTATGGAAATAGCATCCTATGCTAGGATTTTTTCCCAACATGTTACTGAAAATATTGCGGCTTTTAAATACTTAAAATATTAGTAGAGGTACATGGAGAATAGGAGAGCCGAAAGAGTGAAAGAATGGCCACAGGGCGCTACTACAATAATGTCGACGCCGCAAAGTACCAGCACTGTCTGCCAAGCCGGCCACCCGCTAGTCGCCATCGCCATGGTCTTCTAGGAAGTACGTACTTGTTGTAATTATAAATAAAAAAAAAATAGCCGGCTTTCATTCTAGTTTTCTGGAGCAACGACGACATAATGCTTACCGAGGAAAGGAAAACCTCGCACAATATCCGGCTACTGACGACCGACCGACCGTTGTCCGCGAATATTTGATTAGATTTTTTTTTCTTCATTTTTTGTTAATGATTTGGTCGCTGGGTACCATCATCGCGCTGCGCTCGTCTTCCATTCGAGCTGGTTCGATGAATCGGTTAATATCTTAATTTTGCGCATATTTATCATTTAGGTGGGTAGGTACTTCGACTGTTGTGTACTGGCTTAGCTTGGCTGTGTCCAAAACGACGACGTGGGAAATGGAGTAAGAAACGAATGTGTAGAAAGCTGATGATCGTGATGCTGCGAAGATTCGATTTTTTAATATTTTGAGGTCGTTTTGCGGCTAAGATGGTATAGCTGTGGCTAAAGATTCGATTTAGAGAAACATACACTTTAGTCCGGCATATGACAATAGGAGTAATTGCACCCCCCCCCCCGCCGATCCTCCGGGACAACTTTTTTCTTAAAGGGGACATCCTAAGGAACATTTTAAAGCAAACTTGCCCAAAAAAAGTTGGCCTTACTTACAAAATGGCGGCCATTTTGATTGACAGGTCAGCCGAAATCGCAGATTTTGCGTTTCAGCATAGGACTTGCACGAAATTTTTTAAACTTTACAAAGGTAGATCGAAAGATCATGCAACAATTTATCACCTGTCAAAATTTCAAGTGCTAAAGTGCGTTTTTCGATTTTTGGTGAATTTTTGAAAATCCAATTTAGGCCAAAAATGAGGGAAAAAATCAAAATTTTACCAAATTGACCAAGAAAGCTGAAATTTGGGATATGCCCTATTTTCGACATGCCAAATCGATTGGAAATGGTTTCAACTCGTTTTGAGCAGTTCTGGAGCCTCCAGCAGATTTTTGAAACTTGAAATTCCCACAAAATTCCATCAAATTGGAGTTGTAAAGTTGAAATATATTCTAAAAACTAATTTCAATACGCTAGGAAGTACTGCAGGTGAATTTCAAGTCGTTTTGGAGCTTCAAGCGACTTTTTGAAAATTCCTGAAGCCTCCAGCAGATTTTTAAAACTTTAAATCACAAAATTTCATCAAATGAAGATGGAAAGCTGAAATTTACTCTACACTCCAATTTTAACACCCTCTGAAAACGACTTCAGGTGGGTTCAAGTCGTTTTGGAGCCTCCAACGACTTTTTGAAAGTTGTATGACGTTTTTTTTGGAAAATTGAGATTTCATAAAAGTAGCTGAAAGCTTCAAAACCATTTGAAACCACCATGTAGTCTGCGAAGTAAATTTCAGCTTGCCAACACTATTTGATAAATTACTGTTGGAAAAATTTCAAGTTTCAAAAATCTACTGGAGGCTCCAGTAATTTTCAAAAAAGTCGCTGGAGGCTCTAAAATGACTTGAACCCACCTGAAGTCGTCTTCAGAGGGTGTAAAAATTGCAGTGTAGAATAAATTTCAGATTTCTATCTTCATTTGATGAAATTTTGTGAAAATTTAAAGTTTCAAAAATCTGCTGGAGGCTTCAGGAATTTTCAAAAAGTCACTGGAGGCTCCAAAACGACGTGAAATCCACCAACAGTCCACTTCGTAGCGTATTGAAATTAGTTTGCAGAATAAATTTCAACTCTTCACCTCAGTTTCATGAAATTTTGGGGAAATTTCAAGTTTCAAAAATATGCTGGAGGCTCCAGTAATTTTCAAATAAGTTGCTGGAGGCTCTAAAATGACTTGAACCCACCTGTAGTCGTTTTCAGAGGATGTTAAAATTGGAGTGTAGAGTAAATTTCAGCTTTCCATCTTCACTTTATGAAATTTTGTGAATATTTCAAGTTTCAAAAATCTGCTGGAGGCTCCAGAACTGCTCAAAACGGGTTGAAACCGTTTTCAATCGATTTGGCATGTCGAAAATTGGGTATATCCCAAATTTCAGCTTTCTTGGTCAATTTGGTAAAATTTTAATTTTTCCCTCATTTTTGGCCTAAATTCGATTTTCAAAAATTCACCAAAAATCGAAAAACGCACTTTAGCACTTGAAATTTTGAAAGGTGATAAATTTTTGCATGATCCTTCGATCTACTTTTGTACTTGACCTTTGAAAAATTTCGTGCAAGTCCTATGCTGAAAAGCAAAATCTGCGATTTCGGCTGACCTGCCACTCAAAATGGCTACCATTTTGTAAGTAAGGCCAACTTTTTTTGGGCAAGTTTGCTTTAAAATGTTCCTTAAGATGTCCCCTTTAAGAAAAAAGTTGTCCCGGAGGATTGGCGGGGGGGGGGATGCAATTACTCCTATTGTCATATGCCGGACTACCTTGATTTGGTATTGTACAGTGTACACGTTTGATCGGCGATTTGAGGAGTCGAGCAAAATTTCAAGATGAAAAAGCAGAACTTTTGGCAGGACATTTTTCGAACCCTTACGACATACTTATTGAGGGGGGAGGGGAGGGAAGGATGAAGATTTAGAACGTCAATTTTTTCAATTTTTCGCTTTTTTCAATGTCTTTTGAATAATTTAAATTTTTTTCGAGGGAGGAGGGTGTCAAGGAATTCTGCGAACATGTCACGACTTTTTCTGAGGCAGGAGGAGACACAAAAGTTTGGCAAAGTTGACAATATTTTTACCACCTCAATTTTTCGTTTTTCAAATTTTTCAACTTGTTTTGAGCGATTTTCATACAATTATTATCGTAGGTGCCTTTTCAGCGTAATTGCTCTGCAAAAATGCAAATCAATGTATAAAAAATTAGGAAAACTTGATTACATAATTTTTTCCCAACCTTCCCCTTTCCTAACATTTTCCAAATCATCCAATTTTTCTCCAAAAATTCCCAACTTATCGCCCAAATTTTTCCGTCTGGGAGGGGGAGGGGGAGGGGGAGGGGGATGATGACTTTCAACAATACGTTTTTCGGTTTAATCGTCATCGTTCATTTTTGAATTCTGTACCCCCCCCCCCCTCAATCTTCCCACTCTAAATCTGGATAAATTCAAGCAAAAATTTGGAATTTAGAAAGTCGAGTTTTTAGCTGAAAATACAACATAGAGCACACTCGTTCACTCGTGCTAAAGAATAGAATAAAATTTCAAAATAAATACAGTTCTTATCACGTTTCAATTGGACAAAACGACAGGTAAGACTTGAAGGTATTCGCGATACACATTGGAACCGTGAACTCGGCCATCGCCGCCATCGTGTCTTCGCGTGCAACCTTGTCGACCACGCTGGCCAAATAAAAAAGCAATACAAGCCGAATACACAATATAGAATAGACATATACGAGAATAAATCAAGATGACGCAGCTCGACGGCGGTTCGGCTTATCCGTGAGTTATTGACCTTTGGCGTGTTCGCGGCAGCGTGCGAGATTTTCGCAACACACATGTGTATTTAACTTCTTTCCTCTCGTCGTCGTCTGCAGATAACCGCCCAAGTTCATGCACATTTGTATGTGCAATTGTGTATACGTCTCATCTCATTTCATTACTCATTTCAGTTCAGTTAACCATCTACTTTGTTGCGCTGCTAATTCTACTCGAATATTTTTAAAGACTCTAAAACCTATCTGTTCCAGCATAAGAGAGCTGGAGACTACCCGAATTGAGTATATTCGGTCAATTTCTACAATTTTATTAACCAAACAGGCAGTGTCGAATTTGAATGAAATGGGAAAAATACTTTAAAATTACAGTTTAAAATTAACGACTGCTAAAATATTCCTTTCAATTCATCCTACAAAAATATATTGCTAGCTATCACAGAAGATTTAAGAAACCTGTAGGGTACAAAAAGACGATACGGCAATCAGTAGGTAATAATTTGACACCCAAAAATAGTGAAAAAAAAAAGACATCGCACGAAGCACATTCGAAGAGAAAAACATGGTAATAAATTTTTGAAAATCTCGACAATGTGCGTTCGCTGACAAACACCTTTTGTTTACGTAGCAGATGACGTAAGTCGACGAGTGTTTTAAAAATATTCCCCAAATTGCAAATCAATGTTTCGGATTGATTTTTGGATACCATTACAAAATACTGTACTGTTATTGTTGTACTGAAATTTTACAACATTGGAATCGAAAGGTAGGGGATGAAAGAAAATGTAAAAAAATTGGTTCCATTTTCTGGATTGGAGAATGCTCCCTTTTTGAACTAGACCACCCCATTTGAAAAAAAAAACAAGCTAGATCGAAAGAGCATATCTTAAAACCTTCTCCCACAAAATTTCGAAACCTAAAGTTTAAAGTTTATTTTCACGAATTTTCGAAAATTTTAAAAATTTGAAAAAGTTGATTTCAAAACGCTTATCAATATTTTTTTTATGAAGCAATATAAACTTTTTCGAGAAAAGTGAACGAATGTGAATAAACTCTTTAATTCAACTCAGTTTTGAACCATTTTGAAGCCTCCAGGGATTTTTCAATTTTCCCAGAAATTTCAAGTCACCCTGGAATGTGCAAAAAAAATTGAACTAATCAAAATTTTACCAAATTGACCCAGAAAGCTGAAATTTGGGGTATACTATATTTTCGACCTGTCAAATCGATTGAAACCCGTTTCACGCCATTTTGAGCAGTTCTGGAGCCTCCAGCAGATTTTTGAGGCTTGAATAATTTCAGCAAAATCTCAACTGATGTTGGCAATTTGAAATTTACGCTGAGCTCTGACTTAAACACGCTGTCAAGTCAACTGCAGGTAGATTTCAAGTATTTCTGGAGCCTCCAGCGACTTTTTGGAAATTACTGGAGACTACAGCCCCTGAATTTTTTCATCAAATACAGTTGGAAAGCCTAAATTCATTCTGTAATCCAATTTCAACACGCTATTAATTCGACTGCTGGCGAGTTTAAGTTATTTTGGAGCCTCCAGCGACTTTTTGGAAATTACTGGAGACTCCAGTTCCTAAATTTTTTCATCAAATACAGTTGGAAAGCCAAAATTCATTCCGTAATCTAATTTCAACACCCTATTAATATGACTGCTGGCGAGTTTAAGTTATTTTGGAGCCTCCAGCGACTTTTTGGAAATTACTGGAGACTCCAGTCCCTACATTTTTTCATCAAATGCAGTTGGAAAGTCAAAATTTATTTTATAATCTAATTTCAACGCGCTATTAATTCGACTGATGGCGAGTTTAAGTCATTTTGGAGCCTCCAGCGACTTTTTGGAAATTACTGGAGACTCCAGCTCCTAAATTTGTTCATCAAATACAGTTGGAAAGCCAAAATTCATTCTGTAATCCAATTTCAACACGCTATTAATTCGACTTCTGGCGAGTTTAAGTCATTTTGGAGCCTCCAGCGATTTTTTAAAAATTCTGCAGAAATTTAAAATCTCTCTGGAAGAACCTAAAATAAACTTCAGCATCCAAAATTTTTTAGTCACTGGGCTTATTAAGCACCCTCTCGACTATTTTAGATACGGACCCGCAAATTCCAGGAATTCCAGTTTACCCAAAGATTCCAGAAAATGTGAAAAAAAAATCAAATTTTTGTTGAGATGTCGACTGACGTAAGAACGTAGTCTTCTGATGCGAAAATTAATGATACAAATGATATTGCTGGAGCTTTCAGCAATTTTCGGTGCTTAAAAAATGGCCAAAGATTGGCCCAAAACTCAAAAATGGGCTTTGGCACATGAAATTCTGGTTACGGTGGTTTTAAGCCACGCTCTTTTGATTTGGCTTGGTTTCATTCAAATCGGAGAAGAGTCAGTTCCAACGTCAACACATTTTTTCTCAGATCTTCAAAAAAATTCTGAAGATATGATTTAAGGCACCAATATTCAAAATTTGTTCTCCAAAGAACCAGTTTTTCCCTTACAATCTTTAAAAAATGAATCTAAAAATGCACTAAAACATCATCTACAGCACCATTCATTTCAAAAATGACCAAAAAAAAAAACTCCAAGTTCCAAGAAAGCATTCCTACTTCATAACTGCAGTTCAAGTACTGCATATTTCTCGCCATCGTGGTGACAATAACGAAGACGAGCCGACAGCGGAAGCAACAGCAATTACGTAAAATATTTATCTACTCGTCTATAAAATTTTTTTATGTACAATGTACACAGCCAAAGACATAGACGACATAGTATACACATTTATAAATAATACAAGTATGTATTTGTAATATTTGCACACTGTCACACCATAGCAATGTCGCTAACCGCAGCAGAGCGTAGGTACCGTTATTTATTTGCGCTGGATATGTATATAGGTACAGTCACCATGCAATGGCGATAGCCGATACCGCATTTATTCTATATTGTTCAATACGCATGTAGGTTAGAGTTGGACATACCAAATTTGCCGATTGCCCACCTATTCAATTTCCATAGTCTATAAAACACGAACAGAAGTCGGAAGGTGTCATGTCGTTCTGCGTGCACTTCCGCCATCGCCATTTATTAATGTGCTATGCAAGTCATTTGCTATTTCATCGTATGTGCACAATGCACAAGCACATACAGGGTGGGCCTTCCGAGTTGAAATTTCAAACTGTAGAGACAAATTATGAGAGAAAACAAACTGATCAGCACTTTCAAAAAACCCCAGTCTTGGATCCTCTTCCTCTTCACCCCTACCAGAATTCAAGTGGTCTCTTTTTTGAAAATTTAATTTTTTTTCAATTTTTAAAATTTAATTTGTTTTCAATTTTTGAAATTTTTTTTTAATTTTTAAAAATGTAATTTTTTTTAATTTTTAAAAATGTAATTTTTTTTTAATTTTTAAAAATTTAATTTTTTTTCAATTTTTAAACATTTAAAAAACCTCGATAAATGCACTTTAGCCCTCTGCGATTTCGGCTGATCTGTTGATCAAAATTCAAAATGACCATCATTTTGTTGACAAGACCCACTTTTCTTCGGGGATTTTGCTTTAAAACATTCCTCAGATTGTCCCTTTTAAGAAAAAAGTAATTCCAGAGATTTGTGGCGGGGGAGGGGGGGTGTTCAACCATTCCAATTGTCATATGCCGGACTATAGAACATGTGAAATAGAGCTCTCGGAATAATCACGCAATTCAACTCACCAATCAGGTACACTGCATACTTCTGGACATAATTTCAAACCAAAAAGACTCACCTGAAACATAAAATAAAAATAAAAATTAATTTCTCCGTGGTTAAAACAATAATCAATTTAGATACTCGTAAAAACTACACGTTAATAGATCAAAAAGTAACCAATTCATCTCGAGAAGAAGCCGAAAAACAGGCTCCTGAAAGTCGTGAACTCGACCAACCCCGGGTACTTAAGCCTCATTGGGGCGTTTCCAAAAAGACCCGATGCTCGAGCCATGACCATTATCAGCTTCTGTAGCTACGTAAAAAATACCTTCGTGTACGAATATCCCATTTACGGGTATTTTTCTCGTTGAATAGAGTACCTACAATTAGAAATAGAAATAACTAGGTACGTTCGTCGTTCATGTACTAATTTCTATCGACGAAGTCTTAATCTCACAAGTCTACCTATATATGTAGAGATTCACACATACGCACGTGTACCCTCCCTTCCAAGTTCAAACCTTATAACTTCAAAAAATTCCAAAAAAAAAGGAGAATAATTTAAGATAGAAAAAAAAACACAAGAATTACGTAATAACGAGACGAGTGTAACGGGATAGTTGAAAAAATAATTCACGAACTGGTTCTGTAATGCGGGCCACACTCGTACTGCTCAAAAAAAGAAGAAAAAAAAATACATAAGTACTTAACGTACAGTTCTGGTCCGCAGGCTTTGAAAAGTAACCGGTTAACCAAACGGCCACGATTGAGATTCACCATTCATATCGAAAATACGAGTACATGATAAACCTATACGTGGTCCTATGTTTCTCGAATCAATCGCCGTTAATCGTACACTTAGCTTTGATGTCCGGCCTCCGCCCCGCCCCCCTCTTTGCCTCTTCCGATTTTTTCTCAATCCTTCATTAATGGCTAACGAGTAACTGGAGGACTGATACGAGTATTTTCAAAGTACCGGAGCGGATAACAATCTAAAACGTACGAAATACTCTCGTAAATACCTCTATAGGTATAGCTACGAGTACTCGAATGGATTTCCTGTATTTCAACGACCTTATTATACTCTTTAGACGTCTTGAATTGACTGATTTAGACCATTTCACCGGTAAGATGGTCGAAATTCATCGTTTAAAACTGAGTCTATAAAATTTTATGGAGCTAATTAGGACTCATTTTCATTCATAGAGTCGAGCGATTCTATCTGATCACTGATTGAATCTCCAAGCACGAAATCTTGCCAATGATTTGATCAGTGATGATCATCGATTCGATCAATTTTTAGTATAACAGAATCAGCATTTCAGGGAATGAAAACGATTGATCAATTCAGTGACCTATCGTTGATTCAGTTTAGTGATTTTCAGAGATATTCAGATTAATTTTGACCCAACTCTCACTATCTTCGAAGCAGGAGTGACCTATCAGGATGTGTAAAAATCTGCTCATTGCGAAATGAATACCAAAAAAAAAGCGAACACCTACAACTTTCATTCAAGTTAACAAGTCTCTCTCTTGTGATATCAGTAATTTTGTAAACTGATACATAAGAGATAAGTAGGTAAATAAAGTGCCTTACCTATCATATCCACTAATTTGTGGAACACTGCATATTTCTGCTTGTGCAATAATTTTCCTTTTCTTTCGTTTCAGAGTCGTACTGCCACACTAAATCTGCTCGAGTTCTCAAGAGAAAGGAAGCAGGTATAGTAATTCTAATCTACGTTGAATCAACTTTCCCATTTCAATGTCGTAGATGCAAAATAAACAATTCTCCTCCTCCTTCTCCTCCTTCTCACTCGCCACAACTTGGAAAATGGGTAAATATTTTCCATTTAAGCTTTCGCAGAATTTTTCTCGACTTTCTGAACCAAACTTTGAAATTTCAGGTCCCTCGACCACTCTCAGGAAATGAAAATGAAAAGGAACCATAATTAAGAATAAATTTTGGCAACGTAAACGATGAGAAATCGTTTGTACAACTGATACGATGAATAAACAAGAATAATAATTTGAATACACGAAGGTTCATAGCACAGACCTGATATTAGACACTAGTTGCTAGTGATAGTAAAATGTACCATTTAATTAGATGGTTTGTTTCGGAGAAACGATTAGGCCACAATGGCGAATTTTTTTCAAACCCAACATCCTCATCATTTAAAATACAACGGTTTCCAATTCTCAAACGATAAAAATCTCCATCCTTTCCCCCTGAAAATTGGCACCTTTCGCTTAACATCAAATCAATCCAAAAATTTCACATCACCAGGAAATTCCTCATTCCTGATTAAGTAGATGATAACGATGAAGATCTTGGCCAAACTGTGTTTTGAATGAAAAGACAACCTTTGGAATACTCGAGTTGAATGAATAGCACAAACAGCAGTTGCTGCTATTTTTGATGGTACAAAGTCTGTATACATCCTACAGCATCGGAGGATGGGCCACTAGAGTCATGAGTGTTGATTTCTATCCATGTGCTTTACTTTGTATTCGAAGAACTTGATTTATATTCAACGCAATGGTCGAAATCGCGATGACAATCTAGTATTTGATAAAATAAGCGTGAACCCGCCAACTCGCGAGCAAATCTGGTCAAAGCCCACGCTACAGCTTTGTTATGGTATTTGATAGGTATGGTATACTTTATACATACGATGGTATTATTGTTGTACATACAAGTTTCACGTATGGAAAAGACGCCTTACCTACTGCTTTGCCAAGTTTTACTCTCTATTACTTATATTTTTTAATCCAGATTTGTATTACCAGTAAATCAGTGAAATTTTAATATCGTACCAATGAAAAATCACTCAAACAGTCATTAGCACTGCATGAATCAGTAATTAAAAACTAGATTAGAACAAATCAGATCAGGAGACTGACCGCATCGGAGCAAACCTGATCTAATAAATATTGCAAAGAAAATTTTAAGGATTTGATCAAATCTGAACAGATCAAAATTTTAATCTGATTATCTGTTCAGATATCAGACATGATCAGATCCAACAGGGGAGACTTGATTGGTTACACCAGAACAAATTTGATTAGATCTGCACAGTTTTCAGATCCCATTAGATCTATTCAGGTGATTAGATTCAATAAGAGAAACCTGATTGAATCTGGTCAGATTTGACTGTTCAGATCCGAACATTCCATGGACCCAGTCAAAGGTTCGATCTGGTCAAATCTGTTTAGACCTCATCAAATACAGAGATTATGCTTTCCCTGATCGAAAAATTCTTCAAAAATGATCAAAAATCGATTAACAGAACCCCAAAAATCGATATATTTGCGATTATCGATTCCAAATGATTGATAATGGTCGAAATGAAAAATCTAGTTTATAACCTCAGATCGCTTGATAAAAATTGATCACGATCGAAAATCGATTAATCGAATCCCAGAAATCGATTTATTTGCGATCATCGATTCCAAATGATTGATAATGGTTGAAATGAAAGATCAAGTTTGACCTTGGATCACTTGAAAAAAAAAATCGACCAAGATCGAAAATCGATTATTCAAACCCCAAAAATCGAAACATTTGCGATTATCGATTCCAAATAATTGATAATGGTCGAAATGAAAAATCTAGTTTATAACCTCAGATCGCTTGATAAAAATTGACCACCATCGAAAATCGATTAATCGAATTCCAAAAATCGATTTATTTGCGATTATCGATTCCAAATGATTGATAATGGTCGAAATAAAAGATCAAGTTTGACCTTCGATCACTTGAAAAAAAATCGATCATGATCGAAAATCGATTAATCGAACCCCAAAATTCGATTTTTTTGCGATTATCGATTCCAAATGATTGATAATGGCCGAAATGAAAAATCAAGTTTCACCTCAGATCGCTTGATAAAAATCGATCACGATCAAAAATCGACTAATCGAACCCCAAAAATTGATTTATTTGCGAATATCGATATCAAATGATTGATAATGGTCGAAAAATCGATCACAATCGAAAATCGATTCATCGAACACTAAAAATCGATTTATTTAAGATTATCGATTCCAAATGCTCGATGATGTCTGAAATGAAAAACCAAGTTAAGCCTCAGATCACCAGATCAAAAATCGATCACGATCGAAAATCGATTAATCGGACGCCCAAAAATCGATTTATTTGCGATTATCGATTCTACATGATTGATAACGCTCGCGAAAGTCGAAATGAAAAATCAAGTTTAGCCTCAGGTGCCTATCAATCATTATCGAAAATCGATTAATCGAACTTCAAAAATCGATTTGTTTACGATTATCGATGTCGAATGATCGATGATGTTTGAAATGAAAAATCAAGTTCAGCCTCAGAATTGAGGCCACTAGAATCAAATGTCTACTTCTCCACTTTTTTTCAAAAATGAGTTAAGCATGGTTTGGTATACTACAACATGTGCCGCATCCGATGAAAATGTCAAAATTTCAATTTTGTGTAAGGAAGTATGGTTAAACAGCGTGTAAAGTTAGGGGTTGTGTACTTTTTTAATGGAGAAGTCAAGTTTAGAAACGAACCTGGTGGAAATTGAATGAAGGACTAGTGTTATGCCTTGAAATTAGGCTTGAAATTGAATAAATTCATCAAGTGAGGACCCTTCCCCCAAAAACACCTTTCATTTTTATTAACAAAAATTAATTTTTTTTACTTTGAAAAAAAAGGAAAATTATTTCAATTTCCAAATGAATGGTCAAAAATGCAATATTATTTTAATTTCTCAAACTTTCCAAGCTTTCTTCAACTTTTAGCACCATATTACTAGAACAATTTTTGATTAAGTGCCCTAAAACGATGTAAAAAGTGTACGGTTGGAGACAAAACTTAACTTCTCCTAACTTCAAACTGCCCAGGAACTCTTACGGCAACGCGTAGGGTAAAACAAACATGTGGGTCACTATCGTCATGTTGGTACAAAAATATTAGACATATTACCTCGGTATTTTATGTTACGATAAATGCTAGGGAGGTTTTTTGCGTTTTTCTCAAAAAGTTCGAAAATGGAGAAGTAGAGATTTGATTCTAGTGGCCTCAATTAGACTCCCACATCAAAAATTGATCACGATCAAAAAATCAAATTATTTAATCGAATTCCAAAAATCGATTTATTTACGATTAATCGATTCCGAATGATCGCGATGATGTTCAAAACAAAACAAAAATCCAAGTTTAGCCGTAGATTGGACCTTCTGATGTCCTGATCAAAAATCGATCGTGATTGGATTAATCGAAGCCCAAACATTGATTCATTTGCGATTTTCGATTTCACATAATTATGATACTTGTTTATTTACCTACATATTAATTATTACGCATCGTTTCGTTTCATCAATGTTTTCTTTTGACAAAAATTGACCAAAATAGATTTTCTGAGCTCGGAAAGTGATCTTTTGAATTCTGATGATGGATTTTTTTGATTTTCGATTATCAATCTTTTCATAAATTATTGGGAGATTCATCATCAGATAAGCATTTTGATCAGAGTGGATCTGTTCAGACTTGATGACCAGATTAAAGTTCTGATCGGATTAGATCTGTTCAGATCGGATCAGATTCAGACCTGATTGATCAAGCCAGATCAGACCTGATTAGATCTGGACATCACCTGGATCTAATCAGATCCGAGTTTTGATCGAATTAGATCTGTTGAAACTTGATAAGATCCAATCATTTTCTCCTGGTCAGACCTCATCGAATCCAATCGTTTTCTTCATTGGTGACCAATTTGTTGACAATTTTTTTTGCCCCTCTAGCCTGAAACATTTCCGGATCATTTTGTACTGCACCGAATTCCTTTCATCTCTCTGATCCTCTCTAGGTAATCCTCACATCTGCCAAGCACCCATGACCCATCCACTGAATGAATCAGTGATTCACGTTCACTGAATCAAAGATTTCATCCTGATCACTGATTCATTCTGTAAATAAAAATCTAAGTAATCCCTGATTCAATCGGTGGAAATCATGATCTGAATCAGTTCCCAGAGAATATTTAATCTGAATCAGTTTTCGTCGACTCTCTTCACTAAATTCACAAAAAAATGACGTTACCACGAGTAGGAGTAATCACTATACAACCATAATAAAATAATTTTTTAATTTGTACGTACATCCCGACCTAATTTCACCGTATTTAGGTAGATAGGTAAAGGGTATTAGACTTCATAATACTCATACATGTAGATTGTAAAATTGTAGACTATGGAACATAGAATATAGCATAATCTTTTTCGTATAGTAGCATATCTATACCGTTGTATTATTGCGCCTGTTCTTGGTTTATGGTTCGGCTTTTTACTTCTACATGTATTTTTTCCCCCTCAACCAAGTTAACTGTTATTCGTGTTGATAATATGTATACCATTTACCTACTCGCGTAGCGTTAAATTATGACTTATTGAAATAACAACCCGTATTCGATAACACGTTTACACTCGGTTTACGCTACGTTATTATCGCGTACAGTCGGGCGAAACAATTAATTTTTTTCCTTTTTTGGCAAACTAGAACCGACAAACGAATATCGTCCAGGATTAAGGCGTTTAATTAGTATACATTAAACATATTTTTAAAAAATTTCAACCATGCTACTCGTACGAAGAATATACCACATGCCACATGGGTCAAGATTACTCGCTATATAACTTCACGTCGCGTCGGTGGAAAATTTCCCCCAGAAAATTCGAAAAAAAAATAAAAATTACCAGGTAAACGTGCGAGCTATAGTAAATACCAGCTATTTATTCGCTGAAAAAAAATTTCAAAAAAATTCAAACGGTAACTCCGATAGAACTTTTTTTTTTATCTATCACGCCACTTTCGAAAAAGTCTCCACGGTTCAGCGATAATACTCGTAATTTTTGCCCTATGGCCCAGCGGCGGCGGTCCCTCTACCACTACAAACACACACTCTCGCAATATTCATGCATTAAAGTATGCGCAAGTACGTATACCATTTTTACAGCAAATATGCGAATGAGATTTCAGAGAAGCGGTGCACACGCGGACTTGGACTTGCAGAGCCGGAGATTCTTAAAAACACGTTTCGAGTCACCACGCCCTTGGTATATCGGTATACGTAATTTTTGCTGGTAAAATAATTTTCTATCGATATAAATGGATATATGAAAGCTGATTAAAAATTCAAATTATACATTTTGGCAATTGGCCACACTAGCAGCGTTCACCCGATAGGTACACATGCCAACTACCGTTATCTAATGCGTGTACTGTATTGTATCGTACATAAATTTTCACACAGGCGAAATGGCGGCGGCTCAACCGCGTAGGGGCTGATCGTTGATCGATTTTTAAATTAATATCGCTTACCTACATCCTTGTATATTCGATGCTTTATATTTGCCCACATAGTTCAGTGACTCACAAGTCTCCAAAAGAAATCCAATACAAATAGATATTCTCAACTTCAAAGATGCTGGGGTGATTTCGAAATGTCAAACCAGATCCTCCAAGGTCATTTCACCCTCCCCCCTCCTCCCACCTTCCATCACTCAACAATGTCTATTTTCTCCAAATTTTCACATTTTACACAATTTCTATAAAAAACCTTTTTTATTTTCCATCCAGAGAAAGGAGAATTTTCTTCAAAGATCAATTTTTGCAGATAGGACCCATTTAAGGGAAATATTCCATCCCAAATTTCAAGAAATATTGAATTTTTTGAAAAACAGGCTCACGTCAGCAGCAACATTGAAACTTTATAAAAAAAAAAGAATCAGAAATGGCAACATTGTTCTAGACTAAGACCAACTTGAAGCCTGAAGGGCGAGAGGGGAAAGAGGGACCACAGTCGATGAAGTTCCTAGACCTACGCTATACCTAAGTACAAATACAACATAATTGACTATAGAAGACAGGCATCAACGATTCGAGCCAATGGAAAATACCCAGACTGGCAAATATTCCAATTATACGAGGCACATCGTACTCGCATTTTTGTCCATCTCTTCAGACGATTTTCAAGAACTACCTTTTCTCTCTCTCTATCAGTTCTGTCGATCGATGGCCCACATTTGAATTTCGATCGTCTAATTTACATGCAACCGATTGAAAATCTGCCATCTAGTTGTTACACCTACATACAATAAAACTGTGCTCCAGCAGCGTTCACTTAGTAGGTACGCTTGGAAACGGAAAGCAATCTTGTAGAATTTTTTCTTCGACCGTTCAAGGACGTTGGTGTCGTGGTACCAATTTACTATAGGTTCAAGTCCATTATAGTTCGGTATTCGAGTAAAATGTCCTGTTTTGGCGAAATGTTGGGATCAAATATGTACTCATAAATCTTACGATTTTGCTATACCTATGATTTTTATAGCCTGATTTTCCTCAGAATGAAGAAAACCCAAGCTCATACACTTCAGCAATGTTTAAAAATGGAGGTGACCCGTACTGAATTTCTTTGAGGATCCCAGATGTTCATTTTCAAAAATTTTAGGCATTTCAGATTTTTTTTTAAATGCTATATTTAGGCTTCGTTTGGCCATAAATTTGAAGTGCTATAGCGAAGAAGATAACCTTGGATCAAAATTCGCAAATTCTCAGGGAGGGGGGAGGGGGTAGAGGAGGAAAGAGAGTTGAATTTTTTTTTAAATTTTGGACAAAAACCAAACATTTTTGCAATTTTTACAAAAAAAACTACCCCAAACAGCAAGTTTCATTTTGAAATTTCGACAAAAAAATCAAAGTTTTTGCAATTTTGAGAAAAAGCAATAATTGTTACTTTTCTTGCAATTTTGACAAAAAAACATTTTTTTTTTAATTTTTACAAAGGGCAACATTTTTTTGCCAATTTGAACAAAAGGCAACATTTTGTGCAATTCAAATTCAAATTCATAGCAAGATGTTTTGCAATTTTTAAAAAACATCATTTTTTGCAACTAGTGACATTTTCCTGCAAATATGACAACAAGCAATTTTTTAGATTTTGACAAAAAAGCTGCATTTTTTTTGCAATTTTTACAAGGAAACGACATTTTTTTGCAATTTTGATAAAAATCTACTTACTCGATTTTCCATAAATTTTGACAAAGAGCAACATTTTTTTGCAATTTTGACAAAAACCACGCAACATTTTTAGGAATTTTGACAAAGAGCAACATTTTTTTTGGTAATTTTGAAAAAAAAATATTTTTTTGCAACTTTTTAAAAAAAGCAGAATTTTTGGCTTTTTTGCAATTTGATTAAAAAGCAAGATATCTGTTGCCATAATTGAAAAATCTTTCTGCAATTTTTACAAAAAAACAATACTTAATTGCAATTGAAGGGCCGATAGTGAAAACAGCCATAGTCACCAAAAATCGATTTTGTAGCAGCTTAGAAATTTTGAGAAAGAGCGAGATTCTTTTTGCAATTCTGACAGAAAAAAACTACACTTTTTTGCAACTTTGACAAAGGGCAACATTTTAGACAATTCTTTAAAGAAAGCAACATTTTCTTGCAATTTCAAATTGAGCAGTACTTTTTGCAACTTTTATTAAAACAACATATTTTATGCAAATTTGACAAAAAAAATCATCATTTGTTTGCTATTTTGACAAATAGAGAAACATAGGTACTCAGCCTATATTTGACCAAAAAATTTCGTTCCTTACAATTTCGAGACAGAACATTTTTTGCAATATTGACAAAAAAGTAGCATTTTTTGCAATTTTTAAGAAAAAGCAACATTTTTCTACAATTTTGATTAAAAAAGCAATATTGAGCTACAACTTTTACAGAAAACAAGTTTTTCTGCATTTTTTACCATTAAAATGACGTTTTATGTAATTTATTCAAAAAAAAACAACATTTTGTGCAATTTTATCAAAAAAATGACAATTTTGCAATTTTATCAAAAAATGACATTTTTTGTGCAATTTGACCAAAAAAAAAGCTTTTTTAAAAATTTTTACAAAAAACCAAAACTTTGCTGCAGTTTTGAAAAAAACAACATTATAATTTTCCAATTTTGACAAAAAAGTAGAATTTTTTGCAATATGCAAGAGAAAGCAACATTTTTTGCAACTTTGACAAAAAAGCAACATTTTGCTACAATTTTTACAAAAAACAACTTTTTTTTGCAATTTTAACCAAAAAATGACGTTTTGTAGATATAATTGTATCAAAAAAATGAAATTTTGTAGGTATAGTTTTTTCAAAAAAATAAGATTTTGTGCAATTTTATCAAACTGACATTTTTTGCAATTTTTACAAAAAACTATCACTTTTTTGCAATTTTGAAAAAAGCAACATTTTTTTGCAATTTTGATAAAGCAATAATTTGCTACACTTTTTACAGGAAACAATTTTTTTTGCAATTTTTATCAAAAAAATGAAATTTTGTGTAATTTTTTCAAAGAAATAACATTTTGTGCAATTTTATCAAAAAAATGACATTTTGTGCAATTTGACCAAAAAAAATAACATTTTTTGCAATTTTTACAAGAAACCAAAACTGTTTTGCAATTTTGAAAAAAGCAACATTTCTTTGCAATTTTTACAAAAAGCAACATTTTTGTTGCAATTTTGGCAAAAAATGACGTTTTGTATAATTTTATCAAAAAATAAAATTTTGTGTAGTTTTTACAAAAAAATAACATTTTGTGCAATTTTATCAAAAAAGTGACATTTTGTGCCATTTTATCCAAAAAAATGACATTTTGTGCACTTTTTACAAAAAACCACCACTTTTTTGCAATTTTGAAAAAAACAACATTAATTTTGCAATTTTGACAAAAAAGCAAATCGTTTTGCGTGTTTTGTGAAAGAATTGCAATTTTGACAAAAAAAGTGATACTTTTTTGCTATTCTGACAAAAAGCAAAATAAATTTGACCCAAAAATTCCATTTTTTTATAATTCTGACAAAAATCAAGCCATTTTGCAATATTGACAAAAAAGCACAACTTCTCCATTTCTCTCAAAAAACAGAACTCTTTTACAAGTTTGACAATAAAACTCTCCTTTCTGGCAATTTTTGCAAAAAAAATCAGCACAAAAATATCTGCGTTTGTATCTGTATCAATTGCGTTTTTTTATATAAATTTTTTTTACAGTCGGTACAAATTTCTCTATCATCTTTCGAGTATTACGTACACGAGAGCTTATTTCGCACGCTTCGTAATTAAGCTCTGTGAAAGTTACGTGTTTTTGACTATAGCGGTAGAGCAGCTGGAAAGGGAAAGAGGGGAGGGTAGCCGCATAATCCTCATGCACGTAGGTCGCGGTCGTAGGTTTGCAAAAGTAAATAAGCCTGTAAAGCGTCGATATACATACGATATTGCGGAGTAGGTAGAGGTACGCTCGCGAATGAAAAAATGTTGACTTAACATAAACCATTTTGTATGCGTACTGTGTAAATGTGCGACTATCTCGCGCTAAATCGTGTGTGGTATATACTCCACTTGTAATCGTACGTACGTCTACGTATATACGATGAAATAACTAGTACAGCTGTTTTATCGAATGGTAATTTAAATTATAATGTACGCGTATTTTGTTTTTTTTCCAACGCCACCGCCGCCACTCGATGAAGAGAACGTGAAAATGAGCACAGGTGTGCGTTGATTAAGATGTGCACTTCAGCAATAATACCTAGAAATGTCAAGTGCTTAGGAATAGGTTCCATAATGTACGTAATATGAGCCTAGACCCCCTTCCCCCTATCACTCTCATCGGCCCATACGATATCATATCGTTTCTCGTTTAAAAACATGTAAACAGATTAAAATTTAAATTACGATTGAAAAGTTCAGCTATCGAAATTCGAACCCTTTTTCCTGGGAATGGGAACTGAGTCGAAAAAGAGGCCTGGATAATTTCAAATTTGATATGCATTTACAAAGAACGTAGACCTGTTGCTTAAGTTTCCCTATTGGACGCAGACGTGCTCTAATTCGAAAGAAAACCTCAATTTTCAACGACAATGGGGGGAGGGGAATCGAATTAAACACCGATTAAATACTCAAACAATGGGTTCGATTATCAAAAACTCGCCTATTTGGTGAAATGTTGTAAAATATTGCGTCGTCGTCGTCGTCGTCACGTTCGAAAAAAAGGGGGGAAATTTACCACTATCGTCGAAGCGTAACGTGTGTAAATTTTCAGTAAATCATAATGTTCCATCACTAAT
This sequence comes from Planococcus citri, assembly GCF_950023065.1. Lineage (NCBI taxonomy): Eukaryota > Metazoa > Arthropoda > Insecta > Hemiptera > Pseudococcidae > Planococcus > Planococcus citri. The sequence goes on from NC_088680.1 coordinate 66,726,694, forward strand.
TGCAATTCCGTTTTTGTGCTTAATTACTTCCGGACTGTTGCTAAGCCCGGACTGCGTCTCGTCTCTTGAGCATCGATATGTGACTATTATTATCCAATTACAAGACCATATAGTGCTCGTGTTTTTATTTCGCCAATCACTGTGTTTACAGATTTCATCACTATTTTCACTGACTCTTTACTCATATCGATACAAGGACCCTCGCTTTTTATCAATTTTTTCCCCCCGAAAATTCTAATAATGGATTTTATGGGAAGACAATCCAATCGTTCGAGTACACGAGTTTGTTCCTATACCTCTATGTATGTATAATGGAAATTATATGACCGAAAATTTTGACGAAACGTGTTTCGTTAATTGCGCAAATAACGTGCCCGATAACGAGGCGTTGCCCAACCTCGAGTAAATCTAGGAAGACCCAGTAATTAGTAACGGAAAAAGTACTTTTTTTTGTTGATGGCGAATGCGGCGTCGTCGTCCTCGAAGAAGGTGGTTTTATAGTTGAAAATTCATAAAAACACGCGATAAAAAGTCCGTTCTTTTTTCTTTATCTGCTGCCTGCGTACCTATGCTAATACTGTATATTTTTTTGACACCTTGTTTGCTCATTTTTTCGGCTTGCTTTCTCCGCGGTTGATTGGCATTGCTTTTGAAAGTGCTGGAGAGGTGCGATATGTACTCGTATATACGTAAGTTGGTGGATTTGAATACAAAGCGGCGAATACGAGTAATTCTTTCAAATGTGATTATTTATTAGCAGTCGGCTTTCGCAAACGAGTCAAAATATTGTTTAATGCGACGATGTGTATTCTTAATTGCATGCCGCGTTCGTAAAACTATATTATAAATACTGATGAAATTGAAAATTATTATTTGAAAAAGAAAGCGAAGTAGATAGACTATTTCAAATTCATCTTGGTGTAGATGTTTTCATCGTAAAAATTCCAAAATTGGTTCTTCAAGTTCTTTTTGGTCATGTAGTGAGAAATTAAATACTTACCAGTAATTTACCAGTATTTTTGGTAAATTATTCGAATTTCAAAGCATAGGGTAAATTACTGGTAATTATTAGTGAATTAGGTGTAGTTCTATGATATAGCCTGATTCGAAATTCTCGAAACCAAAATTTTAGATGCTCCAAATCGATTCTTTGATTTTATGCGAATTTTTGAAAATTGAGGAATCGTAGTCTTCGCTCTAATAGTCCAAGAGCTATACCACTGCAATCGGGCCGAAATAACTGAAAGCTGGGGATGGTCTCAAAAGTTAGTATACATACCCCTATTTTGAAAACACTCGGTCTGCCGATCCGCAGCTGCTGCTTTAAAGCTCAGTGAAAGCTCGAAAGTTCAAAATTTTTCTAAACTTTCAGCTGAGAAAACTGATGGCTGAAATTGGTGCCTAATTATAGCATTTTTCGCGCTGAATCCGAATATATCGGTCTGCCGACCCATAAGTGCCGCCAAAGCCCCGCCAGACTGGGTCAAAAGGGGAGAAAATTTGACAAATTTCATGTTTTTGGGCTAAATTCTCATAAAAAGCCACAAAATCGGGTTAAAAATTATTTTCAAGCAGTTTAACGGAATGCTCTACGGCTAAGATGATTTTTAGGCACCGAAATTTTTCAAAATTTTCATTTTTTTGGGGGTGGGGCGTGAGGGGAGTATTGATAAATTCAGCAAGTATGGCCTTGTGATATATCAAAATATATGTTTTTTTGGCCGTAAAATTCAATTATGGCAATATTTTTTACATTGGAGGACAATATGGCCAAAAAACATATATTTTGATGTATCACAACGCCATATTTGCTGAATTCATTAATGCTCCCCTCATGCCCCACCCCCAAAAAAATGAAAATTTTGAAAAATTTCGGTGCCTAAAAATCATCTTAGCCGTAGAGCATTCCGTTAAACTGCTTGAAAATAATTTTTAACCCGATTTTGTGGCTTTTTATGAGAATTTAGCCCAAAAACATGAAATTTGTCAAATTTTCTCCCCTTTTGACCCAGTCTGGCGGGGCTTTGGCGGCACTTATGGGTCGGCAGACCGATATATTCGGATTCAGCGCGAAAAATGCTATAATTAGGCACCAATTTCAGCCATCAGTTTTCTCAGCTGAAAGTTCAGAAAAATTTTGAACTTTCGAGCTTTCACTGAGCTTTAAAGCAGCAGCTGCGGATCGGCAGACCGAGTGTTTTCAAAATAGGGGTATGTATACTAACTTTTGAGACCATCCCCAGCTTTCAGTTATTTCGGTCCAATCGCAGTGGTATAGCTCTTGGACTATAAGATAATGTTACTTTTTGTCAAAATAGCAAAAAAATTTGCTTCATGTCAAAGTTGCAGAAAAAATGAAAAACATTTCTTTTTTGGCAAATCCGCAAAAAATGCTGCCTTTTCGTCAAAATTGCAACAAAAATGTTGCTTTTTTGTAAAAAAATTTGTAACAAAAATGTTGCTTTTTGTAAAAATTGCAACAAAAATGTAGCTTTTTGTAAAAAATTGCAACAAAAATGTTGCTTTTTTGTAAAAAATTTGCAACAAAAATGTTGCTTTTTGTAAAAGTTGAAAAAAAATTTGCTTCTTGTCAAAGTTTCTAAAAAATATTTCTTTTTCAACAAATCCGCAAAAAATGTTGCTTATTTGGCAAAAATGTTGCTTTTTTTGTAAAAATTATAAAAAAATGTTGCTTTTTGTCAAAATTGCAAAAAAAAATTGCTTCCCGCGTAGCACTGACGAGATCGTCAGTGGCCTCGACAAAAGTATCGACATGATTTTACATGACTGTTGATTGAAAAAAGTCAGAATATTATCCACAAAGGGGTTAATCTAATAACGTTTAAGATAATTGATTAAAAATTGACACTAAATTTTAAAAACTATGACGAAAATGCTGATGGTCGTCATTGCTGTCTACATTTGTATCTACAGTCATGTGCAATATTTCGATATATTGTAGATACCTTTGTAGACCCATCATCGATATCGAAATTCAGGTCGTCTTGTCGATCCGAAGTTGATGTCGACTATAAGATCGACAAAATCATCTACAAAATTTTGATCTTGTATAGTTACTTTTGTCGATCTAATAATTGTCATCAACTTTGGCATCGGCAAGACGACCTGAATTTCGATATCGATTAGAGGGTCTACAAAAGTATCTACAAAATGTCGTCATCGAGTAGATACTTCTGTAGATCTTGTAATCGACATCAATCAACAGGTTAATATTTATGAAGAAGTTGATGTCGATTACAAGATCTATAAAATATTTTTAGAAATTTCGAAGTGTTGCCGACTCATTTGTCGATGTCTAAGTCGATAATATAATAAGACAAATTTTCTAAGTCCAGAATAAGATGGACTGAATATCCTTTTAAGGCCTCTTCATTCAACAGCGGCAATGGTCTAGTGGTTAGAGATCGCGAATAGTACAGTGGCGACCTGGGTTCGATCCCTACCCAGGGCAAGTTTTTTTCTTCGAAAAAATTTTTTAGGGTGAAATATTTTTGAGAATAATTTTACTCGAATCAAAAAAAGAGTTTTGGGCACATTTCGCACATTTTCAACCAAAATTTGCCTTTTTACACTCGAAAAAATGACACCAATGTCGAGACCTTGTCGAGACAAAAAATGAAGGGAGACGATAGTCGATTTTGATATCGACTTCTCACTCGTCATGTATCGACACTGGCGTCTACAAATGTCGTGTCGACAAGTGACGGATTAGAGACCTCGTCTATTCCATCGACTTTGGCATCGCTTGTGCTACGCGGGTTCATGTCAAAGTTTCAGAAACAATGACAAATATTTCTTTTCTGACAAATCCCCGAAAAATGTTGCCTTTTTGTCAAAACTGCGACAAAAATGTTGCATATTGTAAAAATTGCAACAAAATTTGCTTCATGTCAAAGTTTTAAAAAAATATTTCTTTTTCAACAAATCCGCAAAAAATGTTGCTTTTTTGTCAAAAATGTTACTTTTTTTTGTAAAAATCGTAAGAAAAATGCTGCTTTTTGTCAAAATTACAGCAGTTTCAAAAAATGTTGCTTCTTAAAATAAATTGCAAAAAAATGTTTTTTCAAATTTTTAGAAAAATGTTGTGTTTTTTTCAAAATTGAAAAAAATGTAGTTTTTTTGTCAAAAAGGTGCCTTGACATATTGCTTTTTCTCAAAATTTCTAAACTGTTGTTTTTTTTTGGTAAAAATTGCTAGAAAAGTTGCTTTATTGTCATAATTTCATAACAAAATGTTCCTTTCTGTCAAAATACAACGTAACAAAAAAGGTAACTTTTTTGTCAAATATGCAGAAAGATTGTCAAAATAGCAACATAAATCTTGTTTTATCATCAAATTTACCAAAAAAATCAAAAATTCTGCTTTTTTGAAAAAATTGATATTTTTCTAATCAAAATTACAAAAAAAATGTTTTTTGTCAAAATTCTAAAAAATGCTGCTTTTTGTCAAAATTGCTAAAAAAATGCTACTCTTTGTTAAAATTGTAGAAAAGAGTTAGCTTTTTATGTCAGAAAAAATTGCTTTTTGTAAAAATTGTAAGAAAAATGTTGCTTTTTGTCAACATTATAGCAATTGCAAAAAATGTTGCTTCTTAAAATAAATTGCTGCAAGGAAATGTTGATTTTAAAAAAATTGCCTAAAGAGTTGCTTGTCGCACAAATTGCAAAAAAATGTTGCTTTTACTGTCAAACTTGCAAAAAAATTGTGCTTTTTTGTCAAAATTGTAGGAAAATATTACTTTTTTGACAAACCTGCAAAAAACGTTGATTTCTTGTTAAAATTGCAAAAAAAAGGTTGCTTTTTTGCCAAAATAGGCGAAAATGTTGCTTTTTTGTCAAACTCAAAATTGCAATAAAAAGTTATTTTTTTCAAAACTGCAAAAATACCTTGCTATACAATTTTTTTTTGAATTTCAATTTAAAATTGCAAGAAAATGTTGCTTTATGAAAAAAATTGCCTAAAACGTTGCTCTTTGTACAAATTTCAAGAAAATGTTGCTTTTATTGTCAAAATGCAAGAAACAAGTATTGCTTTCTTTTCAAAATTGCCAAAAATTGTGCTTCTTTGTTAAAAACTGCATAAAAATATTACTTCTTTGCCAAACTTACTAAAAAATGTTCCTTTTTGGTTAAAATATCCAAAAATGTTCCTTAAACTCGAAATTGCAATAAAAGTTGCTTTTTAAAAAAATAATTCCAAAAATTCTGCTTTTTTAAAAAAATTGCCTAAAATGTTTCTTTTTGTACAGTTTGCAAAAAAAATGCCACCCTTTGTAAAAATTGCAATTGCTTTTTCTCAAAATTGCTTAACTATTGTTTTTTTTGTCAAAATTGCAAAAGATGTTGCTTTTTTGTCAAAATAGCCAGAAAAATATAGCAGGTACCCAAATCGATTTTTTAGTTTGATGCGAATTTTTGAAAATTGACGAATCGTATTCATCACTCTGAGATCTAAATTCTGGAACTTTTCAGCTTTTCTCAGCTTCAACTCAACATTCGGCTGATTTCTCATCGTATTATTACTCATCTAGCCAACGATAAATCTCATCAGAAATTGAACAATCGATACATGATGAATAGGTGATTGCGACTCGCGAGCTATAGACGAGCTGGCAATCCGTCATATTTACTCAAGCGTTCGAGAAATTGAGAAAGGGCCATTACGACGCTCAGGAGCGATTTCATGCAATGCAACTTGTACTAATCACTGATACCGCGTCTATTAAATACATCCATACACAAAAACGTTGATAAATCACGCATTTCAATTGTAATTAATATACAAGATCGCGTCACGTCGAGGGCTGAGAAGTGACGGCGGTCGGCGGCGGCCACACTCGGCCTCTCGATAGTAATTATAAAACAGCGACGACAACGACGACGGCGTCGTTTGTCCAATCAAATCGCAGTTAACGCGAGCAGTAAAAAATAGTATAGTAGAATACTCGTATACTCGTATAATATTAAACTATATAATACGATCGAGAGAAGAATCACGATTGTAGGCGGCTTCCACATCATATCAGCAAATACTTAGCGTCAGCATGAGCATATATAAGGTAGGTACTCGTAATTACATAACCAAGACAGTAGTACTCGTACATGAGCAGAACGAATAAACCATAACCAGCACTAGCCATCGTGCTGTGCCATGCCGGACCTCTCAGTCTCAGCATCCCTCTTCTTCTCCAGCAACAGTTGGTACAGCAATAACGCCATCTCCAGAGAAAAGCCTACCGAACCATGTATACTACAGAAATGCGGATGACGCGGTGTATTACCAACGATGACGTCATCGTCGCGACGACGTCAGTTAACCGCATCTCTCTGCGGAGACTGCGACTGTGACTTATTTAACCGTGTACAGTACTCGTATTTACATTACATTGCGCATAAATACGATTAACTTTCTCTCGGTCGTCATCTCGGTACTCAGCGATGCCGTCACTTGTCTTCCATTCTTTGCTTTTCATCTCATACTCGAATATTATGTCGGCATAAGCAACCTTTATTGAAAGCAAAAAAAATGACACGGCCTCGGAACCTCGGATAAACCCGCAAGAAAGAAGAGATTATGCATTTGCAAGTTGGGCAGTCGTTTCGCACATATTCTCTTTCAACTATAAGTATATTCACTTAGTACCTAGGTATAATAAATCGTGACGTATCGTAAAGCGTGACTTTGCAAGAAAACTCATCTCTATCGTAGGTAAATTAATAATGAATTATGCACCATAGAATGATATCGTCATCGTTAATTCATCTCCTACATCCTCATTATTTCGATAACTACTTCGCAGCTAGATGTGACGTGTTCAAAAGAGAACTCGAATCGAATGTTTGAGAAAGATTTCTGAAGGTAAAATTGAGCCCTGCGAATCAGTTCAAGGAGTAACGCGTGAATTCCTATTTTGAGGATTTCCATAATTTCGAGGGCTCAAAATTTATACAAAGGAGTGCTAGAACAGGATGCCCAATTGCCCATTCTTTGGACAATCTGAAAAAGTCAAAGGAATTCAAAATTTTCTCTCCAAAGTTGGGAAATTTTTATAAAATTATCATTTATATAAAATTCAAATTTTCTCCAAAATCGTCAAAAAGTCCTACCTTCATCCCAGGTCCTAGTTTTTGTCAAGACTGTCAAAAATTCTCACTTTCATCAAAATTTGATAAGGTCCTCATTTTTTGTCAAAGTGCCCAAAATAATTCACTTTGTCAAAATTGTCAAAAAAACCTAATTTTTGACATAATTGCCAAAAAAGTACTTTTTTAGTCAAAGCAGTTGTCAGAAAATCACATTTTAGCCAAAATTGTCAAAAAGCCCATTTTTTTGGTGAAAATTATGAGAGTTCAGATTTTATGCGAAATTGCCTGGAAAGTCCTACTTTTTGTCAAAATAGTTTGGCAAGTCCGAATTTTTGCCAAGGTTGTCAAAATGTCTCTTCTTTACCTATCAAAATTGTAAAAATGTTTTCAAAATGGTCAAAAAGTCTCAATTTTTACCAAAATTGTCAAAAAATCTCAACTTTTATCAAAATTGCCGAAAAGTCTCAATTTTTATCAGAATTGTCAAAAAGTCACATTTTTTGACTACATTGCCAAGACGATCCTGGGTTTTGTAAAAATTTATGGAAAGTTGAAGCTTGGCCAAAATTGTCAAAAAAGTCCTGTTTTTTTTGTCAAAATTGACAAAAAAAATCTGACATAGACCAAAATTATAGAAAACAATTTTTTGCAAAAATTTCCAAAAAGTTTATCTAACTGTCAAAAAGTCTTCATTTTTGCCAAAATGTGACAAAATTCTGATTTTAGTCACATTGTCGTCAACTTTGTCAAGTTTCTCAAAAGATTGTATTTTTTGTCAAAAGTCAAAATTGTCAAAAAGTCACATTTTTTGGCAACATTTTTAAAAAGGTCCTGTTTTTTGTCCAAATTGACACAAAATCTAATTTTAGACCAAATCGTCAGATAATCTTGTTTTTTTGTAAAAATTATTATAAAATGTCTAAATTTTTTCCAAAAGTGGCAAATGTCCTAATTTTTTGTCAAAGTTGACAAAAAATCACATTTTAGCCAAAATTGTCAAAAAGTCCATTTTTTTTTTTTTGTAAAAATTATAAGAGTTCAGATTTTGTGCAAAATTGCCTGTGGAAAGTCCTACTTTTTGTCAAAATAGTTTGGCGAGTCCGAATTTTTGCCAAGGTTGTCAAAATGTCCCTTTTTTTACCTATCAAAATTGTAAAAATGTTTTCAAAATGGTCAAAAAGTCTCAATTTTCACCAAAATTGTCAAAAAATCTCAATTTTTTTCACAATTGTCAAAAAGTCTCAATTTTTATCAAATTGTCAAAAAGTCACATTTTTTGACAAAATTGCCAAAACGATCCTGGGTTTTGTAAAAATTTACAGAAAGTTAAAACTTGGCCAAAATTGTCAAAAAAAAGTCCGTTTTTTTTTGTCAAAATTGACATAAAAGTCTGACGTAGACCAAAATTATTGAACACAATTTTTTGCAAAAATTTCCAAAAAGTTTATTTAACTGTCAATAAGTCTTCATTTTTGCCAAAATGTGAAAAAATGCTAACTTTAGTCATATTGTCGTCAACTTTGTCAAGTTTCTCAAAAGATTGTATTTTTTGTCAAAATTATTGTCAGAAAGTCACATTTTTTGACAAAATCATCAAAAAGGTCCTGTTTCTTGTCCAAATTGACAGAAAATCCAATTTCAGACCAAATTATCAGATAGCCCCCCTTTTTTTTGTAAAAATTATTTTAAAATGTCTAAATTTTTTCCAAAACTGGCAAAATGTCTCACTTTCTGTCAAATACATATGTAAGGAAGTTTCAACCATGTTAAAAAGTCTCAGTTCTTGTCAAAACTCTCAAAGTTGTCAAGAAATATTATTTAGGTTGAAATTGTTAAAAATTAGGTTCTAAATTTTATCAAAATTGGGAAAAAGGTCCTAATTTTAATTAGAAATTACAAATCAAAAAAAATGTTGAAAAGTTGTCAATTTTTATCAAAGTTGTCAAAGAGTCACATTTTTTGACAAAATTATTAAAAAGGTCCTGTTTTTTTTTGTTGTCAAAATTGACATAAAATCCCAGATCAAATTGTCAGAAAGGACCCAATTCTTTGTGACAATAATTATTCTAAAATGTCCAAATTTTCTCCAAAATTGTCAAAAAAACTCTTTTTCTGTCAAGCTCAACCGTGTTAAAAAGTCCCAATTCTAGTCAAAACTCTCAAAAATCCTAATTTTTTATCAAAGTTGTCAAGAATCATTTTGGTCAAAACTGTTGAAATTAAATTTGTAAAAATTGTTGAAAAATTCTAATTTTTGTCAACGAAGTTGAAAGTTTTTTTTAAAAAATTTATTTAACTTTGGTCAAATTTGTCAAAAGTTGCCAATTCTTGTTAAGTTTGTCAAAAAGTCACATTTTTTGACAAAATTAATAAAAAGGTCCCATTTTATTTCTTTTGGTCAAAATCGACATAAAATCTCAGATCAAATTGTCAGAAAAAATCAATTTGGCCACAATTGTCAGAAGGACCCAATTCATCGTGACTTTGATTTGATTTGATGTCCAAATTTTTTCCAAAATTGTCAAAAAGTCTCTTTTTCTGTCAAGCTCAACCGTGTTAAAAAGTCCCAATTCTAGTCAAAACTCTCAAAAATCCTAATTTTTTATCAAAGTTGTCAAGAATCATTTTGGTCAAAACTGTTGAAATTAAATTTGTAAAAATTGTTGAAAAATTCTAATTTTTGTCAACGAAGTTGAAAGTTTTTTTTAAAAAATTTATTTAACTTTGGTCAAATTTGTCAAAAGTTGCCAATTCTTGTTAAGTTTGTCAAAAAGTCACATTTTTTGACAAAATTAATAAAAAGGTCCCATTTTATTTCTTTTGGTCAAAATCGACATAAAATCTCAGATCAAATTGTCAGAAAAAATCAATTTGGCCACAATTGTCAGAAGGACCCAATTCATCGTGACTTTGATTTGATTTGATGTCCAAATTTTTTCCAAAATTGTCAAAAAGTCTCTTTTTCTGTCACGCTCAGCCGTGTTAAAAAGTCCCAATTCTTGTCAAACCTCTCAAAAATCTTAATTTTTTTTATCAAAGTGGTCAAGAAATCTCATTTTGATCAAAATTGTTGAAATTATTGTAAAAATTGTTAAAAAATTGTCAACGAAGTTGAAAGTTTTTTTTAAAAAATTTATTTAACTTTGGTCAAATTTGTCAAAAGTTGCCAATTCTAGTCAAGTTAGTCAAAAAGTCACATTTTTTGACAAAATTATTAAAAAGGTCCTGTTTTTGTCCAAATTGACAGAAAATCCCATTTCAGATTAAATTTTCAGAAAGTCCTATTTTTTTATAAAAATTATTCTAAAATGTCTAAATTTTTTCCAAAAATGGCAAAATGTCTCATTTTTTATCAAATATGTAAAGAAGTCTCAACCATGTTAAAAAGTCCTAATTCTTGTCAAAGCTGTCAAAAGGTCCTGATTTTTTTGTCAAATTTGTCAAGAAATCTCATTTTGGTCAAAATTGTTGAAATTACTTAATGCTTATTGTAAAAATTGTTGAAAAATTCTAATTTTTGTCAACGAAGTTGAAACTTGAAAGGTTCTATAATTTTCATCAAAATTGTCAAAAAGTCCTCATTTTTAGTAGCAATGATCAAAAATTTCAAATTTTTGTAAAAATTGTCAAAAGGTCCCAATTTTTGTCTTAATTGTCAAAAAGTCTCTGTTTTTGTCAAAATTGTTATAAACAGTCCTAATTTTTTGTCATAAAATTGTCAAACAAAAGTCATGTTTTTCTGGCTATAAGAAGGTCCTGTTTTTCTCCAAGACCTTTATTCTGGGTAAACTGTCTTGAAAAGTCCTGTTTTTTAACTAAGTCAAAAAAGTCATATTTTTTACCAAAATTTACAGTATTTTTTTTTTAAATTTCATCAATCAATCTTTTGTAATTTCCATTTATTCCCCCTCCCCATTTTTTCAAAATAAATACATTGATCTTTGAAGGGTCCGGAAAATTGGAAAAATTAGTCTGGAAATCTCGAAAAATTTATAAAAAATCATTGCAGAAAGTCGAAAGGTGACTCTCGATTCCTGAGATACAAAGGGGTCTTTAAAAATGGACCAATAAGTCCACGTTTGGACAAGTAACGAAGATTAATAAATTATACGAGTAATATAGTCAATTTTTTGGCTCGAAAATTTGTCTAAGAAAGGCTTACACAATAAACTAGGAACTAAACTAGATTAATTGATCAAATTGATAACCGTGGCCATAATCGTGCTAGCTCTGGCATAATGCATGAATATTACAGCTGTAACTTAACGTTGCGGAAACACGCGGAAGTTATCACGGGTTTTCGATATCAATGGCTACGTTATGAGAGTTTTCGAAATATGTACTCGATTGGCTCAGCATTTATAAGCGACGATGGCCACGCACAAAATTTTCATTTATTAGAGCCGATTCGACCCCTCGTTTTACTCGAGTACCTCTAAAATAAAGACATTTTCTCGATTCAGGTATCTCTTGTGTAGCCTTCGCGGCCGCCAAAGCGATTACCATCACCAAGGCGGCGCGGGCGGCGAGACGAGGAAGAACCTAGTGATCGGGCCATTACCGTGGCCAATGATGTAATCACGAGTTGCACTTGAAACTATTTTCGCAAATTAACGGTCCGACGCTAATAATGTGCAATTGTATGCATTTCAAAGTTTATGTAACTCATTATCTTCGTAATTAATTCCGCGCCGAGTTCGAGCGAATGCGATAGGAATAGGTACGCGAATTTATACGAAATAAATAATTTTCTATTATTAAATCTCGCTGCCGTCGCCGCCGTAGCTTAGCCGAGCCACAGCTCCCGCGTTGTTTTGCAATTAAAATTTTTTAATCTGTCTTCCGAGAATGATTCTTTCTTTGTATCATTGGCAAGAGGGGTGAGGGGGCACGAGTCGAGTAGAAAAACACACTATATTGCATATTTAACGCGTTCAGCATCTCGTATCTTACGCGAAAAGAAAATCATTAGAATGTTTTTTTATTTTATACGTTATGTTCTATGAAATCGAATACGAGTTCGTTAACAGCACGTGTTTCCAATTTCCCAGCCAAAGGTTCACCTCCCAGTATGGAGATAAAATGCGAAATTGTATCGGGGTGGTGAAAAACCGTCTTAATTGCATTTCAAAACAGTTCGGGGACTCGGAGCTTGTTTATTTTTCGACCAACTCAATCGATTGGGAATAGTTTCGAAATGTTTTGAGCAGTTTTGGAGCCTTCGGTAGATTTTCGAAAGATTCAATTTCCACAGAATTTTACCTAACGAAGTTGAAAAATTACAATTGACTTCATACCCTATAATTTCAACCTGCTGAGTGGATTAGAATTTGGAGCCTCCAGAAATTTGTTTGGAAATTCTAGTTCTTGAAAAAAACACCCTAAAATTGGTCTGACATGGTATAGCTGTATTTTGAAGAAAAAAAAAATAATAATAATAAAATTTCCAAAAATCTGCCAGGGTGCTCCAGAACTACCATCCAAAATGGTTCGAAACCGTTTCAAATCGATTTGGAGGGTCGAAAACAGGACACACGTCAAATTTCGACTCCCTTGGTCTGTTTGGTAAAATTTTGATTTTTTTTTTCAATTTTGACCCGAGTTTAATTTTTTTTAAATCCATTAAAAATCAAAATCGTTTGTGAACTAAAAAATTTGATCTAATGTTTCCAAATTCGTATTCGGAAAATCAGATCATCCTCGATTCAAACCTGATGCACAATTATTTCAGCTGATTCTCAAATTCCGATTTAAAAATTTTTTTTTTGATCTTGCATTGGAAATAAAAGGTCACAGGTGTAGAAGTGACTTACGTAACTTTTCTCATACGGATTATGAAATTACTTACTTATTCTCATACGCGAGTTCGTATTCTATAATTTTCGGAAGGAAATTTGTACTCACCTGAAACAAAAAAAAACATAAGATGGATTAGTTAGTTATAAATTTTTTCACTACCTTTTTGACTAAATTCACTACTTTTTCACTACTTTCAGTCTTTCACTACCCATTTTTAAAATCACTACTTCCACAACTTTCACTATCTTCAGACACTCTGTATAATTCAACTTGAGAAATTTTAAAAATATGGCTGAAGACCCCAGAACGTCTTGAACCCACTTCCAATAGACTCAGCATCACAGCATGCTAAAATTATGGTAATTTTAAGTTTTCAACTCTTTGGGGTAACATTTCGTATAAATTTTCAACTTTTGAAAATCTGCTAGAGCCTCCAGTACATTTTTGAAATTCGTAATTTCCACAGAATTTTACCCAATACAGCTGGAAAATTAAAACTGACTTCATAGCCTATAATTTCAACCTGCTGAGTAGATTGAAAGTGCTCTCGAGCCGTTTTGGAGCCTTCAGAATATTTTTGGAAATTCCAGCGGTCAAAAAAAGCCTCTAAAATCTGTCTAATTCAGTTTGAGGAATTTTAAAAATATGTCAGCAGACCTCAGAACATCTTGAATCCACTTCCAATGGACTCAACATAGCAAATTTATGCTAATTTTACGTTTCCAACTTCTTGAGGTACCATTTCGTAGAAATTTTCAACTTTGGAAAATCTGCTGGAGCCTCCAGTAAATTTTTGAAAGTTGTAATTGCCACAAAATTTCACATATGCAATTCGAAAATTAAAATTGACTTCATAGCCTACAATTTCAACATTCTGAGTAAATTGGAACTGCTTTCAAACCGTTTTGGAGGCTCCAGAAATTTTTTGAAAATTCCATTTCAAATAAAAACGGCTCCAAAATCTGTCCAATTCAATTTCAGGAATTTTAAAAATATGTCTGGAGACTTCAGAACGTCTCTAATCCACTTCCAATCGACTCAACATGTTAAAATTATGGCAATTTGAGGTTTTCGACTCCTAGAGGTAACATTCTGTTGAAATTTTCAATTTTCAATAATCTGCTGGAGGCTCCAGAACTGATCAAAACTTGTTGAGGGCGTTTCTACCTGGTTGGAGGGAAGGGGGGGAATAAAGTAGTACATGGAAAATTCCAGATTTTTTGCGAATTCAATAAATTTTGATTTTTTCCTATTTTTGGCCTAAGTTTGACGTTCAAAATTTACTAAACATCAAAAAATGCATCTTGGCCCCTGAAATTTTTTTACTTGTCATATATTTCATGCTTTTTAGAATCAATTTTGTCCAATTCAAAAAATTGTTGATCACCTGGGATACCTTCCAAGCCAGATTAGACATTACGACATTAGAAAGAAAGAAGTAAAACCCTCTTATACTTCAACTTGATTAAGGTCTGAAAAATGAGTTCAAACCGAGTATAAATCTTCAACTGTGAAAATTCTGTCTGTAAAATGTTTTTATAAAAATCTGGATACGATACAAGAGGAGGAGAAGGAGAAGGGACAGCCACACAGTAATGTACTCGATCGAGGTTACGTAATCGATTCGTCGAGCTGGAGCTTTTAGCTCGTATTCAAGGTAAGATGACGCGATGTGAGGTACGCATAAATCGGAAAAATCGCTCACCGCAGCAGTCACCTATCTGACATCGAGAGTTGCGCTGGTAAACATACGAACAGTCGAACACTCCTTAACTTTTTGAAAATAAATTATTCTGGTACCGGTCCAAAGCGAATGTGAAATTCTTGGCTATAGTCCGGCATCGCATATTCTTCGATAAGACGCGCGCACATCATCGCAAGCACACAACACAGGTGTAACCGGCTGTGGGATTTTTCGCCTCAATTTGACGATGAGTCGAAGTCGAAGCCAGGAGCCAGTAAGTTGAGCACGGTTATCGAATCAACAAGACGAACAGAGATAGAAAGAGAGAAACGAGAGTGGAGCCGGTTTCGAAATGACGATTTGGTATGTGTAGAGAGATGTGCGAGTACATGTTAAGAACCGATTCCACAGATGTACTGCGAGCTGTGCAGGATAAGATTCTACACGTGATGGCAACTATCACGATGTTCGTGATGCGATTTAAAATACCTTATCCGCGAAAGATACGATACGCATTCCCTTGTCACGTCTCCGTACCCTGTTGTCTGCTGCCAGTGTTCGAGTATTAGTAGTTTACACTCGATGATATTTTCTTGTGTACTGGTTTATGTGCAAGTGTAAGTATAATGTAATGTACATTACATATACATATGTAATAGGACTCGACTCGACTCGTGTCGCACGAGGTGTCCTTCAAAAGGTAAAATCTTGGAAGATCCGATATTGCGAGTAAGAGTGAAGTGATGCAGATAAATACGTAGCTGGTAGCTCTTGCATACTGCATCTACGTACGTACGTCTTAACGTAAGATGCGATGTACATATAAACGTGAGGCACCTGATTCCATCTTCTGCAGTTGAAAGTTTCGTATTTCGTAACGCGTATTTTTCTCATTCATTCATCTCTTTTTCTCATATTCAATTGCATCAAGTCCTATTCAAGGGAGGTAGGTAAGATCCTTGGGAGGGTAATTAGATCAGATTCCATTGATTTGCCCCCCCCCCCCCATTTACAAACATTCTATTTATGTCAAGTCTTGCTTTCTGTCAAATTGAAGAAAATCTCCATTCTTCATAATTGCCAAAGCATTTTGTTTGTTGCTCAAAATTGTCGCTTTTTCGCGAAAAATTCCAAAAAAGTCACAATTTTTTACCACGTAGGCAGTACAAATATTACTCGAAAGTCTTCCCCCCCCCCAGAAATTTCTAAAAAACTTATATTTTTGTAAATGTAGTGTTCCTTAAAAGCCCTGATTTTTGCTAAAATTGTCAAAGTCTTGTTTTTTTTTTTGTCAAAATGGCAAAAAAATGTTGCTTTTGTCAAAATATCAAAAAAATGATGCTATTTTGTCAAAATCTTGCCAAAATTGCAAGAAAAATGTTGCCATTTGTATAAATTACCAAAACCGTAAGGCAACTTACCAAGATACCTGCTGGTATGTCTCACTAATGTTGAAATTGTAAAAATGTTTCAATGTTTTCAAAATTGTCAAAAAATCTCAATTTTCATCAAAACTGTTAAAACGATTTTGTTTTTTGCCAAAATTTAAATAAAATTTCAATTTGGCTAAAAGTGTTAAAAAGTTCCATTTTTTTTGTAAAACTCATAAAATAGTCCAAATGTCTTCCAAAATTGCCCGAGAAATCTCACTTTTTGTTATTTCGTAAAGATTCTAAAAAAGTCACATTTTTTCACAAAATTGTCAAAAAGGTCCAGTTTTCAAAATTAAAAAAAACTTCATATTGGGCAAATAAGTCAAAAACTTCATTTTTAAATTAACTGTAAAACAGTCCAAATTTTGTCCAAAATCTCAAAAAGTCTACTAATTGCCAAAAACCCCCTCATTTTTGCCAAAATGTGAAAAAGTGAATACGATTTTTGTCAAGTTTGTAAAAAAAAGGTCGTAATTTTTTGTCAAAATTGTCAAAAAAATCACATTTCTGACAAAATTGTTAAAACCATTCAGTTTTTAGTCAAAATTGACATTAAAGTCTCATTTCAGACCAAATTGTCTAAAACATTTATTTAAATTGCATTTTTGTGCCAAAATTGCCAAAAAATTGTATTTTTGTGACAAAATTGCCAAAAAAGGAGCATTTTTGTGCCTAAATTGACAAAAATTGCATTTTTGTGCCAAAATTATTCTATAAAAAGTTCAAATTTTTCCCAAAATTGTCTAAAACTTTCATTTGTGGTGAAAATTTTCCAAAAAATTGCATTTTTGTGCCAAAATTGTCGAAAAATTTGCATTCTTGTGCCAAAATTGCCAAAAATTACATTTTTGTGCCTAAATTGCCAAAAAATGCATTTTTGTGCCAAAATTATTCTATAAAAAGTTCAAATTTTTCCCAAAATTCTCTAAAACATTCATTTATGGTGAAAATTGCCAAAAAACTGCATTTTTGTGCCAAGATTATTCTAAAAAATCCAAATTTGTCAAAAACTTTCATTTGTGGTGAAAATTTCCAAAAATTGCATTTTTATGCCAAAATTGTCAAAAAAAAATTTGCATTTTTATGCCAAAATTGTCAAAAAAAAATTTGCATTTTTGTGCCAAAATTGCCAAAGTTACATTTTTGAGCCAGAATTGCCAAAAAATTGCATTTTTTGTGCTAAAATTGCCAAAAATTACATTTTTGTGCCAAAATTATTCTATAAAAAGTTCAAATTTTTCCCAAAATTGTCTAAAACTTTCATTTGTGGCAAAAATTTTCAAAAAAATTGCATTTTTATGCCAAAATTGCAAAAAAAATTTGCATTTTTGTGCCAAAATTACTCTATAAAAAGTTCAAAATTTTCCCAAAATTGTCTAAAACTTTCATTTGTGGTAAAAATTTCTAAAAATTGCATTTTTGTGCCAAAATTGTCAAAAAAAATTGCATTTTTGTGCCAAAATTGCCAAAGTTACATTTTTGTGCCAAAATTGACAAAGTTACATTTTTGTGCCAAAACTGCCAACGTTTCATTTTTGTGCCAAAATTGCCAAAAATTGTCAAAAATTGTATTTTTATGCCAAAATTGCTTTGTGCCAAAATTATTCTAAAAAAGTTCAAATTTTTCCCAAAATTCTCTAAAACATTCATTTATGGTGAAAATTGCCAAAAAAAACTGCATTTTTGTGCCAAGATTATTCTAAAAAATCCAAATTTTTTCCAAAATTGTCAAAAACTCTCACTTTTTTCAAAATATATCAAGAAGTTTCAATCATAATATTAAAAAGTCCCAATTCTGATCAAAAAGACCTAATTTTCGTCCAAGTTGTCAATAGATCTTATTTTCGTCAAAATTATTGGAGTTCTTGTCAAAATTGTCGAAAAGTTCCAATTTTAGTCAACAAAGTTGAAGGTTTTAATATCTGTCAAAAATTATCAAAAACTCCAAGTGTTTGTTAAAATTGTCAAAAAGTTGTCAATTTTTGTCAAAGTTGTCAAAAAATTCTAATTTTTGTAAAAATTTTCAAAAAGTCCTAATTTTTGAAAAAATTATTTAAAAACTCCAAATTGTCAAAAATTCACATTTTTTGACAATTTGTTAAAAACGTCCAATTTCTTATCAAAATTGACAAAAAATTCTATTTTGGACCAAATTATCAAAAACATTTATTTGAGGACAAAATTTTCAAAAAATCGCATTTTTGTGGTAAGGTTATTCTAAAAAATCTGAATTTTTTCCAAAATTGTCGAAAGGTCTACATTTTTTACCAAATACCTACGTCAAGTGCCAATTTTTGTCAAAATTCTTGTCAAAATGTCCTAATTTTTGTGAAAGTTGTCAATAGACTTGAAATTGTTGAAAAGTTCTAATTTTTGACAACAAAGTTAAAATGTTACAATTCTTGTAAAAAATTATCAAAAACTTCAAATTTCTGTCAAAATTGTCAAAAAGTTTTAACTTTTGTAAAAATTTTCAAAAAGTCCTAACTTTTGTAAAAATTGTCAAAAAGTCCTAATTTTTGAAAAAATTATCAAAATCTTCAAATTTTTGTTAAAAAGCCACAATATTGTCTAATTTTTTATTAAAATTGACAAAAAAATTCCATTTTAGACCAAATTATTAAAAACATTTTATTTGCGGACAAAATTTTCAAAAAATCCCATTTTTGTGGTACGGTTATTCTAAAAAATCGAAATTTTTTCCAAAATTGTCGAAAGGTCTACATTTTTTACCAAATACCTACGTCAAGTGCCAATTCTTGTCAAAATGTCCTAATTTCTGTGAAAGTTGTCAATAGATTTGAAATTGTTGAAAAGTTCTAATTTTTGACAACAAAGTTAAAATGTTACAATTCTTGTAAAAAACTATCAAAAACTTCAAATTTCTGTCAAAATTGTCAAAAAGTCCCAATTTTTGAAAAAATTATCAAAAACTCCAAATTCCTGTCAAAATTGTTAAAAATTTGCCAGTCAAAAAGACTCAAGGTAATTCATCAAAAAAATTTCAAAGTTGTTAAAATTATGGTACTAAAATCAGACTATCAATACATTCAACTCGAAATATTGGACATCAAATTCGTTTCAAAGTTTTCAAAACTCTGACATCATACCAGAAACGTGACAGTTCCAAAATCAATTTATACAATGATTTGACAAAATTTTATTTTTCAACTTTTCAAGCAAATAAATTGACGTTCATTTAAAAAGCACTCAATTCTCAAGTAGGTAGAAATCTGAAAATCAGTATTGAATTTGAAATGAGGTGAATACTTGAATAGCAACTGAATTATTTTTCCCAATTCATTTTCGTATACAGCTTCAATAATTTAAAATTACTGCTGTAATCTGATCCTAAATTTCTCCTCTCATCGTGGTAAGTTCACTTCGCAGTTCCTTTCGCCTGGATTCTGTTTGAACGTATCAACTAGTACAAGTGTGTTGCGTAACTGGGCGGTTGAGGTTATTAATTGATCATTAGAGTAACCTAAGTCACCTATACTTTGTTTCAAATTGATGTTCAAAGTACCTAGTAATTTATCTTTCAATAATTTGTTCGCATTTTTATTCGCAATTATCTGCAATCTGTACGTTATTCCTTTTCGATTTTTTTCACTCGAGGCTTGGGTGTTAAATATCTACATATAATACGTATTTATTTGCATAGATGCGACGACGACGAGGTCAGCGTTTGAAAAAATTGCTAATAATGCCGAATTGACTCGACTTGTTGCATTTTATTTTTTGTACAACGTGTTTTTATAATTTGATGGCGAGAAAGATGTACGTAGATTTGAAAAAAAAAGAGAAAGCAAACGTTCGTATGAGACGAAAGTAAAGTACACGTGCATAACAAGACGATAAAATTTACCCAACTATTATACGATGTATTTGATATCCTGTACATGTACAAGAGTAGAGTTAAATAGGATTATTTTTCATACGTTCGGTGTACCCTGCCCCCTGCCCCCCTCTCCAAATTATGGCATTCCTGGTGAAAAAAGATCGATTGCTGCTCGAACAACGAAGGTAATTAGGTACAGGTATTGGTAACGAGTACCTACCTATACTATATCGTTATATCGATGCAATTTTTCACACCGCTGTATGCGTTTAGTTCACGTTCTTCTTGATTTTTCTTCGCGATTTTCCTAGAAATGCACGCTGCTGTGGTACCTCTCTATTATCGCTACCAATACACAAATACTATATAGGTTTGTTCTTGGTAAACCGGCGCGAAAACGGTTTTGTCAAAGTACCTACTATTTTTTTTGTTAGTTTGTTTTAATTCTTACGGCTAATCAGTAAAGTAAAACGTAACGGCCGTATCGTCACGATATCTGTTTAATTTTCACGCTTCGAAGGAAATTTGCGCGTATCGTAGGACTTTTTTTTTCGGGCTCAAGTCGTCGTTGTTGGTTTTTTTCTCTCTAGTATTTTGTTAAACCACAATACCGCGGTGAAAAGTAAATATCGATTAATTAATTCGCTAAATGTCTGTAGAAGGTGCTCTCAAATAAGCACCATAATTTTCCTTAAATTCGAGAGAACTGAGAAGGCACACAGACCAAGTGTGTTGAGAAATTCACCTTCTTGGATATCGTCGCCATCGAAATAACGAAACAGATCGAAAAGGTCGTAATTAATAGAGTGTCCTGTTCGTAATCAACTAATCATGCTTGATAAGGGTTATCGAGAAAACAAATAGCTTATGACGGGCAGCATTTGTATAGTCTATAATAATTTTCAATTTGTCACCGGAGCTGAGGATGGATCGAAGGGCTATTTTGGCGACGACGCATGGTGTTAACGCTTCGATAAATTTTCCTTCATTAATTCTTCTTCTTCTTCGATACAGCAGGGCAAAGGGTGGTCTACATGACGGACAATTTAGATCTTCGCGACCCAAAACCGTACGTAGATTGGAAATTTGTCGCCATGTTTCTTTCCGTACACATTTTTCAGTGGTGTTGGTTAAATATAAATAAATTGATTTGGAAGTCAATTTGTCGAATACACCAAGTTCTGTGTTAATTGACTCGTCAAGTGCATACGAGACAATGTCTAATGACTGATGTAGAAAAATCACTGGTCATACATATATGTCGCGAGCTTCAAAGTGAGAACTGGAAGTTGACGAGTGGTCAGAATTGAAAAAGTAAGGTCATTTATTTGTTTTCTGCATCTTCGAAATTATATCACTCGAGATACGAGTATATTGTAATATTTCGTTAATTTTTTCAACTTTTGACCCTTAGTGAGAGGTGCTGGGGGCATGGAACGGGTCGAATTGAAAGATACATAGGTCACAACTCGAGATTGCCCGATTTTTCATATTTTTTCATATCTTTAACGATAGGGCTTTATCTCACAATTCCCACAGTTTCAGAAAGTAATCAACGAAGCTTCATTAACGAATAAAACGAAACAAAAAATGAAAATAAACTCGCCCAAAGACTTGGTTTTCTTAAAAAAAATTCTCAAAATCTTTTTGAACCAATTTTCCCATCAGAACTGAAATAATTCGGTCATCAGAGTAAATTGTGAAAAAAAAATGTGGAAAAATGTTGACCAAATTCTGGCTAGTGAGACCTTCGTGTTGATTTTCGAGTTAAAAATAACTCAGAAAAAATTCTAGTTTTGGAGGTACCCTTGAAGAGGAGATATGGATCCTTGAAGAGGGAAAATTTTCAAAAAAATTGTGGTTTTCTTGCTTCAAGCCCTGCCTAACCTCAGTGTTTGTCATAACATTGGCGCCCCATGTTGGGCGCCAATGTTATGGTCAACACTAAATCAATCTTGCTCTTCCACAAAATTGCTCAGTGGCGTAGTGGGTTGAGCCACGGCTTTCTGAACAAGAGGTTGTGTGTTCAAATCCCGCTAGAGATGCAGGTGTTAACGTGTAATGTATACATTGTAGTGCATTTAACATCTATTACACATTAAGCTCCGAGCACCAGAACAGCAGAGGCAACAGAAATGCACGCGATCTGTTGCCAGTATCAAAAAGCTGTAACTGGTTGAGCATTTATAGGTAGCAGTGATTACTGAACTCAGGGTTGTAAAAACTCGTCTAGCGATGTACAAGCTACTTTGTAGATAGTGTAGAAAGCAACGGGAAACTACTACGTGTTAGCTCAAAAAAATGTCGATTCCCTAGAATAATCGCAGTGGCATTATAGGCATTCACCTCACCCTGTTAGGGTACCACTTGATGCGATTTCCAATGTTCTGTAAAGGATATCGATGGCTTGGTATAAATACCACATAGAGTCTGTCCATCGAAAGAAGACCGCTGGTAAAACGCGAACAACGCGGTGACGTCATGAAAACAGGGGTCCTCACCATAGGCTTTACTCTCAGTTGTACAAACAACGTTGTAAAACGGCAACTGGAAGCCGAAAAAGAACAGGTAAATGTACAGAGATGAATCAAAAAAGATTTTACTCCTCGTGAGAAGGGGAAGGATAATATCAAAGGGTTAACTAAATATTTTTATGCGATTATATAGGGGATGGGCGGAGTCGCTTGCATCACTGCAATTGCTAGTGCACCAGTTTGAGTAGAACTGACGCTAGGCAACGAAACTAGAACGGTCTTCTTTCGATGGACAGACTATACCTAAGTCCAAAATCCTACATTTTTCAGGAGAACAAAAAACCATTTAAAACATTCATATTTTGTTATTTGCAGTTTAAGATTGCATTATTATGTTTTAGAGGTCTTAATGGTATGGCCTGATGATATTTTACAGGTTGATAAAATAAAATTAGTTGATTAAAGCGCTTTGGAAGGATACACGAGGTTTCTAGAGATGAGATACCAGATTTTTATCGTACTTACATACGACTTACATGGTTTTTAACAAGGACTTACGAGGTTTTCAAATTTACAATTGATGAAATTCATTTACTTACCTCGTAAGTCGGACTTACGTGTTTTTTAATGTTGGATTTTCACCGTTTAGAGCGTTAGGATGCGTTTTAGACTTGCGAGATTTTTAAATTCGGATTCCTCATCGTTTTTTACTAAAGAAACCACAAAAACAGCATTTTCGAAAAAATCTGGACCTACGAGGTTTTTATACCAAGCCATTGATATGGAACCACGACAACGACGACTTCCACAAATGGGTTGGAGTAAGCTGGCATTCACCCTTCGTAGTATGAACCGAGTCAGGGATTTACCACACACTCTATCAACAGTAAACAAGACAACACAATATTCCTTTCACAGGTTTATTGCACAATACTCAAATACAATGGATAACATCCATCTGTGCCATGCAATGGACTACAACTTGGTACAAGAACTACTCAATTTATATCTTCTGCTCTCCAATGCGACTATCAGAAAACTGTGAGGCGGATATAGCCATCCATTTCAGTCGTTGTCTGCTCTGGTGGAACTGATCCATCCAGAGTGCGCTGCTACCTCCCACCAAGGGCATAAAGTTCCCTGCTATGCCGAGTAATTGTGGTCCTTGAATACCCTCCACAAAGGTCGGTATTTATTATTCTCAAAAACAAGAGTAAACGCCCGAGCAAAGTGAGGGCAGAAATTTTCCAAAATTCACAATTCCTTGGGGGGTAATCCAGCATCATTTTTGATTTTAGGAGTCAATTTTTATTTTTCTACCATCTAACTTTGGTTAGAGAAAAGAAAAGAAAAATTATCCAGCCTGAGAGAAGCGAGGGCAAAAGCTGTGGAAAATTGATAAAATGAGATGTAAAACAACACCATTTCTGATTATTGATTAAATGACAGAATTATTTGAAAATTTGGAAAAAAGAAGGACCTTTGGGCAAAAAGACAAACTTTTACTGAACTAGAAGGACCGGAAGGACTGTTGGACACCCTGTTAAATTTTTGTCTTGAGTGGTTTTTTTTTGGAAAAAAAGCAAGACTTTGGAAAAAAGTGATTTGAAAATTTTTTCGATAAAACAACAAATTTTTATCAGTTGTTGAAACAACTAGAATGTTTCTTCATTATTTTTGGTATAAAGAAAGGCAGGTAAGTTCAGCAAAAAGCACCACTTTTTCATAATTATAAGTAAAAAAAAAAATACATATACTTTCTGGCAATTCTCTGATAACAATGCTTGACTTTTTTGGGTAATTTTTGAATAAAAAATGAAAATGTTTGCAATTTTTGGCAAAATAGCGACACCATGACAATTTTAACAAGAGGAAGGGGTTTTCAAAAATTATTGACAAAAATCATAATTTTTTGACAATTTCAAGGTGAAAAAGTGCGAATTCTCCCCAAAAAGCAAGAATTTGACAATTTTAGCAAAGAGTAGCTCAATTGAGATAATTATCAGGAAAAAATTATGTTTTTTTGCAATTTTTGTTGATAAAGTGACTTTATTAAATGTGTTAGTTGGTCAAAAAGTGAGAATTTTTGGCAGTTTTTTTTTGGCAAAAAGTGACATTTTTTGATAATTGTTAGAAACAAATTAAATTTGAAATCTTTTTTGAAACAACAAGAATTTCTTACATTTATTAGCAAAAAGCAAAGTAAGTAGCTTAATTTCAAAAAAAAGAACTACTTTTTTGGAATTATGTATAGGCAAATAAATAATAGATACATTTAGGCAATTTTGTTAAAGAACTATCAATGGACTTTCTGTGTAATTTTTGAAGAAGAAATGAGATTTTTTGTAATTTCTGACAAAATATCGAGACTACGTATGACAAATTTAGCAAGAGGAAGAGGTTTTTGAAAATTATTGATAAAAAATTACAACTTCTCGACAGTTAAAATCAAAAAAAGAGAATTTTTCCCAAAAAGTAGAATTTTACTATTTCAGCCATACTTATTTGAAATTTATTGGGGGAAACTGGTTTTTTTTGCAATTTTGTTGAAAAATTGACGAGACTTTTTGTCATTTTCTGGCAAAAAAAAACGAGATTTTTTAGTAATCGTTGGAAAAAAAATAACAAGAAATTTTTAATAAAAACTACTTCCTGTCAGTTTTTGAAACAATGGGAATTTTTTACAGTTTAAAAAAAAAGGCGAGGCTGGCAATTTTTTGGTAAAAAGCGAAACCTTTATATTTTTTTCAATAGAAATTTTTGTCAAACAAGCTAGATTTTTTGAAACTTTTTGGTAAAAAAACTAAGCCTTTTCGGTAATTACAAGTAATTATTGCCAAGTTCAGGCAAAAAAGCAAAATTTTTAAGCAGTTTTTGAAAAAAAAAATATTTTATAGCACTTTTGCTGAATAGCGAAATTTTTTTACTTTTTAAATAAAAGAGCAAGACTTTTGAGTAATTATTTTTCTCCCTCAAGATGCAGAAAAAAAATTACTTTAGCCACCATAACGTTGAAACCATGAGCATTTAAAAGTGAAAAGTGTCATAAAATGAGGTAAAATGAAAACTCAGCACCAATAAACTTGGATTTACCATGCTTTTTTGTGACCCTTCTCATTGGGTATTTCCAACAGTCTTTGCATATTATACCAGTGAGAAAAGATACCGATGCACTGATAACGATAAGTAATTATGATAATTTGAAACGTTGCTTGTATCCCGCTATTTTGTAGCAAAGGTCGAGTGAAAGAAAAAAAATGATTAAATGTGCATACAAAACATGTGAAAACAAATCGCGAAAAAAAATATATAAAACGAATGTGCGGGAGTAAAGGTCGAATAAATTGTTGTTTTTATTTTCAATGTACATATTTGCAGGTACCTACTACTCGTGCAAATGTAAATGCAACGAGACTTTGAATAAAGAGAACCAGTACTTTTTTATGCATTTTTCTTCGACTGATAATATGCAAATAGAAGTATAGCGTACTTTTCCTGCTAGTTAACACAGCTACTACTATCTTGACCGTAGCTAATCTATAGCTAACTAATAGCTTTACGCTGATAGTTGTATCTACGATTGACTTGTGATTAATCTGCTTGGCGGCGAGAAGCGTCAGGTGAATGCAAATTGTTCACTTACAATGTTATCATTTATACAAATACATGTACTTACACACGTGCAATTTACAAGTAATAAGAAATTGAGAGCTATTTTTATCTAACTTTTTAATCCAAACTTATTCACGCTATACGAGTATATCCCTCTCGATGGAAAGAAAAATTACCTCGCTTCGCTATACGTAGAATTTAGAAAACCATACTACCTGTAATACATTTGTAATTACGATTGCGAATTAAAACTGATTTTTTTTTTACTCGGACATAGACGGATTACCGATTTGATGTACGTAGTATATACAAGTACATATATTTTTTTTTAGGAACGTAGGTCACAAGGTGCAGCATTAGCTACGGTGTAATGAACATTTGATACTTATTCTTTGAAAAAGGGAAAGGAAAACCGAGCAGAGAGATTCGCTGCAACAATGTCGAATCTCGTGGCGCGGCGGGATTGCAATTTTTAATGGGGAGTGGTGCCTGATATGAGGAAGTGGTCTTCGTATGCAACGAGCAACAGTAATAATGGATGTACTTTATGGAGTCAGGAGTGCAGTGTGCAGACGGAATCAACGATGCGTTGCCATTCGATTATGGTGAAAGGCGTGAGTATTAGAGACGTTCTTTTGCCAGTTGTTTTATTCCGTTCCCTTTTTAATTGCACATTGGCGAACAGTCTGTGTCGCATCGTATCGAATTTTTGATTGGATAAAAAGAGTTCAGGTGCAGAAATAGTGTTCGAAAAGTAGGGTTTTCAAGGAATAATGATTAGATCTGATCAGGTCTGTTTGGATCGAACTGTGGATGCTGAGAATATCCAGATCTGATCCAATCGTATTAAAATTTCAACCAGATGAAGCTAGATCGAAAGAGCATGCAAAAACACATCACCAGCCCAAATTTAAAGAGCAAAAGTGCATTTTTTGGATTTTTGATGAATTTTTGAAAATCACATTTGGGTCAAAAATGAGGAAAAATCTCCAAATTGACCCAGAAAGCTGAAATTTGAGGCATAACCTATTTTCAGCCCGCCAAATTGATTGGAAACAGTTTCAAACTGTTTCGCGCAATTCTGGAGCCTCCAGTGAATTTTTGAAACTGATTTCGACACTATATGAATGGACTGAAGAAAGTTTCAAATCGTTTTGAAGCTTTTAGCGACTTTTATAACAATTCCAGTTTTCCAAAAAAAACGCCATAAAATGTATCCAAATTGCCAAACGTTGGAGAAACAACGAATTTTTGGATTTTTCAAATACAAAATGGCTAATTTTTACACATTTTACGTTTTTTTTTTTTTTTTGGAAAACTGGGATTCACAAAAATTCGCTGGAGGCACCAAAACGACTTGAAACCATCTCCAGTCGACTCACCACGTTGGAATGAAGGTGCAGCTGTAGCTGAGTTGATTCCCGAATTATTTTTTTGGAACATGGAGTAGTCGAATTGATTCTCAGGTCGTCAACTCACCAACTCCCGAAGGTGCAGAGTGAATTTTGGCTTCTATTTAATTTGGTGACCTTCATCAAGTTGAAAAATGATAAGGTTTTAACTCCCTTCCTTCTAATGCGTGATCCGACTAGGGAGATACCTCAGATGATGGAAAATTTTTTAAATTGGACAAAATTGAATCTAAAGAGCCTGAAATACATCACCAGTAAAAATTTCAGGGATCAAGGTGCATTTTTTGATTTTTAGTAAATTTTTGAAAATCAAATTTGAGCAAAAAATGAAAAAAAGTCAAAATTTATGAAATTGACAAAAAAAAGCTGGAATTTTTTATGACTCTATATTTTAATTACCCCCCCCCCCCCGGTCGGTTGAAAACACCTTTAATCAGTTTTGAACAGTTCTGAAGCCTCCAGCAGATTTTTGAAAGTTGAAATTTTCTACAAAATGTTACCGCAAGGAGTTAAAAACCTAAAATTACCACAATTTTAGCATTTTGAGTCCATTGAAAGTGGATTCAAGACGTTCTGAAGTCTCCAGCCATATTTTTAAAATTCCTCAAGTTGAATTAGACAGATTTTAGGGTAATTTTTTGAAAGCTGGAATTTCCAGAAAAATTTCTGGAGGCTCCAAGACGGCTTAAAAGCACTTCCAATCAACTCAGCATATTGAAACTATAGGGCATGAAGTCAATTTCAATTTTCCAACTGAATTGAGTAATATTTTGTGGAAATTACAACTTTCAAAAATTCACTGGAGACTCCAGAACTGCTCAAAACAGTTCGAAACCATTTCCAATCGTTTTGACGGGTTGAAAATAGGATACATCCCAAATTTCAGCTCTCTACATCAATTGGGTAAATATTTTATTTTTTTCTCGTTTTTGGCCCAAACATTTTCAAAAATTCGCCAAAAATTGAAAATTGTATTTCAGCGCCTGAAATCTACTCATTTTCATCCAAGCAATTTTTTTCAATAAGAAAACGCACTGATCACTGGTAATAAAATCAAAGATTTAAAAATTCACATTTCTATAGAAAATTTTTTTTGAGGGGATGCAAAATTTCGTAATTGTTTTTTTTTATTTGAAAGTGACATTACTGGATGAGTAATTGACCATATTTTCCTAAAAAAAATAATTTCAAGTCAATATGGGCGTAATTTAATTTGATCAATACCTAAGAAAATGAGATTTGGAAGGTCAATCACCCCAAAATTATTTGAAACATTTCAGTTTTAGGTAATCAAAATAATATCTATTAAAAAACACGTAAAGTGAAATAATTAAATCTGAGGTTATTTTACTCATAAAAGTCGTAATTTTTCACTGATTAGAGATTATTTCCAAATTTTTGAAACATATCGATCACAAATCCACCGTTTTTATTCTCATACAATGATAAAATTCACAAAAGTAACTTACTCATTTACACGCTCATTGCTCTCTTATTTTCATATCCATCTTAAAAAATGGTACTCACCTGGAACAAAAAACAAAAAAAAATCTCGATTAGTCAACTCGTCGTCGTCGTAGTCGCGCTCCTTTACAGGAGATAGCGTATATGTCCATCTATATTAGCCGGTATCTAGCGTATCTGATCGTTTCTTTCAGGGTCTTACAGGGAGAGTTGGCTGGTGAGTTTGTTGTTAACAGTTCCGATCGTTTCCTCCCTCTCGTCGATCTTCCTTGGATTTTCCCCTGTACCGCTAGCATGAAAATACCGTTTTCTCGTATTTTATGAGCTAAATACTTTAGCTTTCTAGTTTTGATATCTTCAACTACGACTTTCCGCTCCTCTCCTATTCTTGCTAATACTTCCTTGTTGGTAATGAAGTCCTTCCATGAGATTCGTAGTAGCCTTCGATAGCACCACATCTCAAAAGCGGATACTTTGTTCTCGCATTCTGCACTCATGGTCCATGTCTCGCAAGAATATTTCAGAACAGTCCATACGTAGCATCGCATAATTCTCTTCCTCAGATCTATACTCATCGTTCGATTTCCCAGCACATTGGCAAGGTTATTGAAAGCGGTTTTTGCCATTCCAATCCGTGATTTAATTTCTTTATTATCTCTGCCATCATTGTTTATCAGCGCTCCAAGGTATCTGAATTGGTTTACATTTTCAATTTCTTGTGATCCGATGTTGATTTTGACCACTTTATCATCTCCTTTTGTAAATCTCATCACCTTGGTCTTGCCTGCATTTATTTTCATTCCGTATTTTAATCCTGCACTGTTAATTCGGTCGATCATTTTCTGCATCTCTGCTTCTGTCCCAGCAAGGATCACTTTGTCATCTGCATAGCTTATTTCGTTTATTCTCTTGCCGTTGATCTTGAATCCCATTCGTTCGATTCGCGCTTCCCTCATTATTTCTTCTGCATACACATTGAACAATCTAGGTGAGAGGGGGCATCCTTGCCTCACACCTCTCTTTATTCCACATCCGTTCTCTGAGTACTCAGTTCCAATCTTGATGTTAGCGCTTTGCTCCCAGTACAGGTTCTTGATTATTTGCAGGTCTTTGTTATCGATATTGTATTTCTTCAGGATCTCCAACATCTTCTCATGGTTGACACGATCAAATGCTTTTTCATAATCGACGAAGCAAGCAATGATTTCCCTATTTGCATTCAGTGCTCTTTGAATGATCACTTTCAGCAGGGCAATTGCATCTCTCGTCCCTTTTTTCGCTACAAAGCCATATTGTGTTTCACTTAGATTTTCATCTATCTTCTTTTCAATTCTGGCATTTATGATGGAGAGTAGCAGCTTCAGTGAGTGGCTCATCAGTGCGATAGTTCTATATTCAGAGCATTTTTGCGAGTTGTTCTTTTTTGGTATTGGTACGAAGTTTACTGCTTTGAAGTCCTTAGGCAGTGTGCCTTCATCATATATTTTGTTTATTATCTTCAGCAGCTCTTTTTCATACTCTGGTGTTAGATGTTTAATCAAGTCTGCCGGTATGAGATCTTCCCCCACTGCTTTGTGGTTTCTGGCTCGCTTCACCGCATTCCTCAGCTCCCACATTTCAATTTGTGGTGCCTCTTCTGTGGATGAAACTTCAATTTGAGCCGGACGTGTATCATCTCCATACAATTCTTGTATGTAGCTGATCCAGACCTCTTCAGTTTCTTGATTGTTGACACAGTACTTTCCGTCTTTTCCTCGCATATATGCTATTCCGCTTCTCCTTTTCTTGTGGGCGGCCATCATCTGCTTCACTTTGGTATGCATTTCTCTAGAGTTGTGCCTTTTCTCCAGCTCTTCTATTTCTTGGCACTTCTCCTCATACCACTTGTTTTTGGCCATTCTGCACATTCCCATGATCTGATTATTTATCACCGTGTATTCGTTACTTGGTCTGTTTTCTTTTCTTCGTTCTTCCATCAGATCCAGTATCTCTTGAGTCATCCATGGTTTGTGTTTCCTTCTTCCTTTGAACGGAATAGACTTTTCTGCTGCTATTTTAACTTTTCGCTTCCATGTTTGCCACTTTTCCTCGATACCTTGTTCTTCTTCCAACTTGTCTTCCTTTTGCTTTTCCAGTTCTTCTTGGAATTTCTTTTGCACTTCTTTTGATTTGATTTTTGCAATGTCAAGTTGTCGGTATCGTTCTTGGCTCTTCTTCTGGCTCTTCAAGACTAGCTGGCATTTTGCAGCCAATAGTTTATGGTCAGAGTTGCAGTCAGCACCAGGATATGTGTGGCAGTTCTTCACTGTGTTCTTGAATCTTCCTTTTATAAGTATGTAGTCTATCTGGTTTCTGGCTCGATCTCCAGGACTGACCCATGTGTATAATCTTCTTGCATGTTGCTTGAACCAGGTATTGCATATTATTAGATCGTGTCTTTCTGCGAACTCTACGAGCATTTCACCTCTTTCATTCTGCTCTCCAAGTGCGTATCTCCCTGCAACTTGGCTGCCATGATCCTTCCCAACTTTGGCATTGAAGTCTCCCATCAAAAACACAACATCGCTGTTTTTTGAGCAGCTCATCACTTCTTCTAGGTCGTTGTAGAAGTTGTTGATTTCTGTTGTACTGCTTTCTGCTGTTGGCGCATACACTTGAATTATCACAATTGGTTTTGGCTTGACCTCCAATCTCACGAGTAGTATCCTCTCTGATTTTGTAATTATGGCACTGATTTTATCGCTGATTCTGGTATGTATTAATATACCCACACCTTGTTCGTGTGTGTCTTTCCCAGCGTAGATCATTTCATATTCTTCATTTACCCGGTTTCTACCATTTCCAGTCCATCGGGTCTCACTTATTCCTAACACGTCGATTTGCAACCTCTTGGCTTCTTTAATTACGTTAGCAAGTTGTCCAATTTTATACAAAGTGCGTACATTCCAGATTGCGACATTGATGTTGTTCCGCCTTGTTTTGACTCCGCGTATTCTTAGCACCCTATCCGGCTGCCTTGGCGGATGAGGATCAGCCTGACGGAGACTTAGGGCCGTTGCTAAATTGATGTCCATATAATTCTAGGGAAATATAATGGTGTTGGTTTCCCGTTGCCTTCCACCATGATTTTCTGTTGGGGTTTACTCCCTTAGCCGAATTTGCCAGTTTTTAGGCGCTGGTATTCGCCTACTATCCAATTATTTTATTGCATTATTATCCAAAAAGAATACCTTTATCCAAGGTCATTAAAAATAACTTAAGAATAGAAAACTTCATTTTATTGAATATTTTATCACAATTGGCACAAATTAGAATTCTTCGCAACTTTTGAGAACCCCTTATTGCCTTAAACAACTGACTTATTCTAATTCATTTTCTTACACGAAACCTGACACGCCAAGTAGGTAATGGTAATCCTTCTAAACTCTCAATAGCAATAATCAGGTATACAGGTAATGCATGAGGGACGTAAGGGGAAGGGCAGCGTTTATTGTTAAAATATCCTTCGCACCACAACCTCTTCGAGTCTCAATAACCTATTTTCTATAATCACACGAAAAAAATTGGAAAAAATATTTTCCATATTTGTTGGAAGAATTATTTTGAAAAAAAAGTACACTTTCAAAATTCCACACCTTTGGTTAAAATATCCTAAAAAGTTGCAATTTTCAAACAAATCACAGCAATACCTACGAAAAACTAAACGTAACAATATAACCTGTTGCTAAGGCACATTAGGGTAAAGATATTTCACACATTCGTACGAATATCGAGTCAAAGTCGAAACAACCTTGGCATTGAAACCAGACGACGAATAATTTAGCAACACTGCGATATCCAAATACACACAATACTTACACAGCAGGACACCAGTAGTGTAAACTTCGCTCATAATACCTCGCTAACCTATCATCTAAATAATCCAGATGAATTCCTCTTCATCTGACTCGTTTCTAAATAATTTTTAAAACCAGCACGAGCCCAAAATTACGTCATCATCGATAGACATAAAAATGAAAATAAAATGCCAAATCCTACGCATCGGTCTAACGAGTTTCTCGTAATAATCACTGCTTTTGTTTTTTTTTACAAAATGTGACGCCACCCCCTCAGCCTGAGAACGGAGAAAAATCTCCAAAAATATATCCCATCTGTATCCTAAATGGAAAAAGGTCGCAGGATGATAGAGATGAAAAGATGTTCGCGCGTCAACACTTCATTCTGACGCGTTAAAGTGATAAAAATAGCGAGCCAGAGGGTGTTAAAATGCCCACAATAACGATAACAACACGTGGGCGTTTAAATTTAACCTTTTTTTCATCCCCTTCTAACAGCCTAACGTCGACTAAAAGTCACGGTTACGTATTGCTCGACGTCGTCGTCTGTACTCTGTTAGAACAACGTTCCAGCGTAAATTCGCGTTACTACGTCAAAACTGCCCACTCTTGAGCTCCCACGCACGTTGCATTTCCAGCAACAGTTGAAAATTCGTAAACAATTTCATCTTCTGCTCGAATAGCTGCTACGATATACTCCTTCGCAAATGTTTCAAACTGACGGTAGCTCGTAATGTACGTAAAATGAAATACCTACTCGCCAGTTTTCTCGCTTCAACCCTTAAAAATAATAGTCTACGAAACCTTATAAATTATCTGATGCTTTTCCATACGTACACAAACGTATACCGTCCAACGACCCATTCTTCGACTTCTATACAACCACCTTGGCTGAAATGCTACACAATATTATACATTGTAACGTGAAACGTACACGTGTCGAGTACGTATAGAGTTGATTTTTCTTGAAATTTTTCAGCAGCTTAAGGCGCATTGCAATGGCGCAGATGAGATAAGACACGTGCATAATAAAATTATTCGTACTCGTACATTTTCCCGCAGCCAAATTGATAATACGAATAAAAATAAATAAATCGAAGTCGTTCTCGATACGTGATAATACGTAGCTTATTTATCGAGGAAAATAGAAACGATAGCGAAAACATATTCATTAATTTGGGTGCATGGCGCCGGATTATGATGTTTTCTTGACCCTGAAGGAACTCAAATTCAGAGACAAAAAAGGTAATAAGTATCTTAGGGTGTAGCTAATTTTGCATAAGTTGGAATTTTCCTCATATTACTCACCGAAGCTGTTACCTCGGGTGAGAAAATAATTCCCTATTTCTTTATTTTCCCCATCTGCAAAAAAAGTGGCGCCAGTAGGACCCTCCTCCTCCCCTCCAAATTGAAAAAATGACCAAAAAAATAAATTTATCAAAATTCATCTTTGTTTCTGCGTCACAATTTTTTTAAATAATCGCCTCTCCAAGAAAAAACTTTCTACGGTCCTTCAAACCATATTGGACCCCCCCACCCCCCCCCCTCAGTAAGAAGGCCCTCAAAGTTGAAAAAATAACAAAAAAAGAAAATGAATAAAAATCAGGAAAAAAATGTCGGAAATATCTCATTTTTACACCAGAACTATTCCATATAACGCCCTTTTCAAGAAAAAACCTTCGTTGGACCCTCAAATAATGTTGGCTCTTTTGCATGGAGCCTCTCAAATTTGGAAAAAATAAAAAAATATGAAAAATAGATATGACCAGAATCTTTTCAAAGAAGTAAATTTTCAAGAAACCCCCTCCCTTGACCCACCAAATTATGTTGGCTCACTTGTATGAGGCCCCAAAGTTGAAAAATACCGAAAAATATTTAAAATTGATATCTGTAGGCACAAATTATTTTAAAAATTTTTATCTCCGAACAGAATACTTTTACACGGACCTTTTTTTCACTTTTTTGGAGGGGGGGGGGGTACATCAATGCTCGAAAGTTGTGAGTCTTCAATTTTTGTACCCATCCTCCCTCTACACCTCAAAACATCAAAAAAAATTGATTTTCGCTTTCTATCTTATCTGTTTGAAAATCCCTCTTTTTTGATCCAAAAGTCCTTTTTTGCCTACTTGCTCATGGGGTTCTGGTTTTTTTAGCATCAATTTTCAACAAAATAGTCAAAAATTGAACATTTTTGTTCAAATTGTCAAACAGTTCTGTTCTTGCCAAGATAGCCCAAAAAGCCACTGCTTTGGCCAACATTGCCAAAAAATTCTTGTTTTTTGTCATTTGACGAAAAGTTGTAATGTTTTTAGTCAAAATTTTCAGGAAGTAATTTTCTGATGATAGTCATGATCATAATTTTTGCCAAAATTGGTCAGAAAGGCTGTCTAAAATTTTCAGAAAGTGTAAATTTTTAAAAATCCGACAATTTTTCCAAAACTTGTCGATTTTTGGAAAAAAAATGTCAAAAAGCGTCAATTTATGGGTCAAGTAGTCATTAGGTGTCTTTTTTTGGCACAACTGTCAAATAATGCCCATTTGTGGTCAAAATCGTCGGAAAATATTAATTTCTGTGAAAATTGTCAAAAAGTGATTTGTGGTTAAAATTGTCAGAAAATAGGTATTAATTTTTGTAAAAATTGTCAAAAAGTGTTAATTTCTAATAAAATTTGTCATACTTCAAAAAATTGTTAATTTATGTCACAAAATGTCCTTTTGTTGTCAAAATTGTCAAAAAGTGTTAATTTCTAATAAAAATTGTCATACTTCCAAAAATTGTCATACTTCCAAAAATTGTCAATTTATGTCACAAAATGTCCATTTGTTGTCAAAATTGTCAAAAAATGTTAATTTCTAATAAAAATTGCCATATTTCCAAAAATCGTCAATTTGTGTCACAAAATGTCCATTTGTTGTAAAAATTGTCAAAAAGTGTTAATTTCCAATAAAAATTGTCATACTTCCAAAAATTGTCAATTCATGTCACAAAATGTCCATTTGTTGTCAAAATTGTCAAAAAATGTTAATTTTAATAAACATTGCCAAGAAGTGTCAATTTTTGGAATTTTTGGAAACATGTCCAAAAGCATCGGTTTAAAAAAAAAATACCTAGTCATAAAACCTCAATTTTAGGAGCACATTATTTTTCGTCAAAATTGTGCCAAAAATACTCATTAATTGAAGCGCTCTATTTCAAAGTGAGTCATTTTCAAAAAAAGCACGTTTTACGGAGATTTTCACTTCAAACGTGGGTCAAGTCATCGATTTTTCAAAGTAAATTTTTCAACAAGTAGGTAATTGTTCTATGTCCAAAGAAAGGAAAGATGCACCGACCTTTGCAAACAGAACAAATTTCAGCATCAATTTTGAAACGAATTTTTTGGGGAAAAACTGATTTGACCCACTTTGGAATAGAGCTCTTCAATTGTCAAAATTGTCAAAAAGTGTCAATTTTTGGAAAAGTTTACAAAAAGGTGTCAATTATTGGAAACAGTGTCGACAAGCATCAATTTTTGGAAAAAGTCATGGTATCCAAAATTAAATATGTAGCTTGAAACTGCGAGAAAATTTTTTGCAAGTAAAAAGTCCTCTTTTGGTTTCAAAATTTGTCAATTGAAAATTCTCTCTGATACCTATTTCAATTTGTTCATATTTTGTAACACAGGGGGGCTCATTAGCCTCCGATTATTTTTCACCAAAAGAGCTGAAAATTTCATGGAGTGATTTTCTCACACGAGGTAACAACTTCAGTAGGTGGGAGCAAAAAAAAACGAAAAAAATGTCCATCACCATATCGACATAAATAAGATAAATCCTAATCTATTACCTAGTTCAATGATCATAAAGTTTGCATTTATAAACGCAATAAAATTAAAATAAAAAACGACTACTGGGACTCTAATTAAAAAAGCAATCAAGTCGCGTGACAATCTTACTCCGCATCTTTAGCATACCTAACACTTGCAAAAAGTCAGTTCAGTTCACTCTCACACGAATACAATTAGCAGGGGAAAATGCATCTGTTTCTGTACATATTAAAAAGTACTCGTACTCGTACTATAAAAATCACGATCATGATTATGATAAAACTATAACATTCGCTATAGAATAAAATGTACGAATATCGATAGCTATCGCTTATTAAACCTCTCCAGTCTTCACAATGAACCGGTCCCATTTAATGTACATGGAAAATAAAATTAAAAAAATCATCCGATGGAAAACACATCTACAACCACACGACGACTGTAATAATTTATTGCGCTGAAAATTTGGCATTGGTTGAAGATTAAACTCGATAAAAATTCGCACTTTCCCCTTTCCTCTTCGCTCTCTTCATCGATTTGTGGTCTGCGATGATGGTTACGTAACGTAATGTCGAATACAAAGTCTTCCAGAGTTGGAAATGCTAGATATGTACTTCCCAGTTCCCAGTTCATAGTGCCAAAGCGAATGCATTTCAAATAGATTTAATAATGTTATAACTTATAACTTTAAAGATGAAATTGTATTTCTTGCGATAACGGTTTCTAAAATTACAACCGCACCCTTTCAAAAAAAAAAATCATATGCAGAACATGTTTTGTCTCGAGAAATTTAGATACCTATACTCGTATGTAAAAGGATCACCTTCGTTGGAATGAGTGTTTCGGCGTAAAAAGCAGTAGGTATATTTTTGGAACCGGTTCAGTGGTTCTTAAAGCGAAAGAGATATTTTCTAAAAAATATTTCTTCGTCGACGACTCGTTTATTTTTTCGCAGAAGTACCTACCAGCTATTAGAAGTATATTATAGAGTGTTCTAAAGGTGACTGGCCTCCTTCTCATGTTGAGTATAAGTAGCAAGGTGTCTCATAAGGTGGTCAAAAATGAGAAACATAAAAAAGTAGAATTTCGAGTTGGTTATTTTTGTCTAATACTCATTTTTTGAAGGAGGGAGGAAGGGGGAGAGGAATTGATTTTTTAAATTTTTTTTTTCATTATGCTCGAGACAACACTCAAGAAAGATTTGTCAAAAAAATTCAAAGTTTTGAAACTTTTAATTTCTTTTTAAGTTTACAAGGAATTTTTTGAACGTACACTCTTCGATTTGAACGAAATTAAGCTAGATTGAAAGAGCATGTTTTAAAACTGTCCTAACCAACATTTTAGCAGCTCTAATTCATTTTCGGATTTTTGGTGAATTTT
Source organism: Planococcus citri (assembly GCF_950023065.1). Lineage (NCBI taxonomy): Eukaryota > Metazoa > Arthropoda > Insecta > Hemiptera > Pseudococcidae > Planococcus > Planococcus citri. The sequence continues at coordinate 66,764,541 of NC_088680.1, forward strand.
TGGAAATTTAAGTAATTTAAAAAAGCCCTTTAGAGATCGATTTTTAAACCTATTTCATGTTTTTTTTTTTTTTTTTTTGAACAAAGTGAACCAATGTAAATAATTATTTCAAATCAACTCTCACATATCAACAACTACTAGTTTTGAACTATTCTGGAGCCTCCAGCAATTTCTAAATTTCTTCCAGAAAATTAAAATCGCTCTGAAAGGGACAAAAATGAACTTGAGCAAATTCAAAATAAAAATCACGAGTTGATCATCTTTATTGGGGGCTCCAGCAAATTTTCAAATTTCAGAAATTTCAAATCACTCCGAAAAGGCCAAAAAGTTTATTTGTGGCCTTTTTACAGCGATTTGAAATTTCTAGAGATAATTGACAAATTGTCGGAGGTTCCAGAATGGCTTAAAACCCCTAGTTTTTGGTATGCGGAAGCTGAATTCAAAAAATTATTCATCAATTGGTCCACTTTTCTCAAAAAATTTATATCATTCTCATTTTAAAAAAATATAAAAAAACTTTTTCAAAAGCTTTTTAAAATTTTTTGAATTTTTAAAAATTTACCAAAAATCTAGAAATGAACTTCATTACTTATTTATAATTTTTTCGACCTTGTTTCGTTTCGTTTCGTTCGAATTGGAGAGAGTGAGTTCAAAAAATTGAAATTCACTAGTAAAAAAAAAAAAAAAAAAAAAAAAAAATACAAATTTGAAATTTGGTAATTGCTTATGAATTTTGGACAATTCCAGCAAAAAAAAATTTTTGTATTTTTTTGGACTGAATTTTAAAAATTTCAAACAGATTAAGTAGGTAAATAAATAAAATTATTTTCAATTTTTTTGTTGGCAGTAAATTTTTCAAAATTTAATAAAAAGTCATCAAAATAATAAAAATACTTTTGAAAATTGGCCAAAATTTCAATCGTTATCGCTAAAATAACATTAAATTCTCGATTTCAGTTCACCTAGAGTTGGATATCAACCACGAAGACAACGAACAGTTATTCCTACAAAATTGTAGCAACATTTTGTAGACCTGATTCCGCGATAAAAATAACAAAACTAACTCTAGTGGTGGGAATAACCAAGTAATGTTCTCTGAATATGTTCGCTGTAGGCCACTTTCTAATTGAATTATCGATCCGACGATGAATTTTTTTCTTCTTTTTACGTCAAATGAATGCTTTTCGAAAGGTCATAAGGTTGGAAGATGGTTCGCTTTTACGAGTATATCCAATTAATCTCGTACACGTTAGTCTGGTCGTCATTGATGGTTACTACAGGTGGTTAAGATCTTATACCTTTCGCTAATCCTACTCGTACTTCTTCACTTCTTATAAGCTGTTTATAAGTTGGAAAATTTACAGCAACAGTCATCTTACTCTTATAACCATATTATCTGAATATTTTTCTAATCGTCGGTGTGAAAAAATAGAAAATCGTGTTCAAAAGATCCTGCGGAAAATGAAATTTGACTAAAAAATTGGTGAAAATTTCCAAAACATTGTAAAAATAATATGTTATAAAAAAATTTAAAAACACTGAAAAAAAAACAAATTTTAATTATTAAAAATAATGAGCTTAAAATGACAAAAAAAACACTAAAATTATTGAAATTTGTCAATAATTTGAAAAAATTTGAGAAATAGACAAACATGTTTTTCTACTAATTTTTGCAAATTTTTGTATCATTTTGAAGAATTGACTTTCCTGTGAGATCATAAATTTTTGATTGACCTGCTCAATTTTTTTTCAGGTAGGTACATTACGAGTCCTCATGCCCCAGTAAAAAAGTTGGCAAAATTAACAACTGAATAATTAAAAGGTCTCGTCAGCTCGAAGAATCACTCAAAAAAACCAATCCACAGAGATCATGGCTGCAATACATCTACAACAAAGTTTTACTCTGAAGAAAAATGCTCATTAGCCACATTCCAGTCCATCGTCGTGGTAATGGTCGTCGCAATTATTACGTTACTTTTATCTACATAGGTAGAGGTACGACTACAACAACCTACATATGTAATGAATAGAAAAGAAGCAGGCCTAGTTAACCGCACCAGTAAATATTAGTAATAAACTGTGCCGAACGACGGTAAACGATAGTCGATGGTCAACAAACGGTTCTCGTAGCTATGCCTATGTATCCTTTGACCTTGAGATGACCTGTCATCTGTGCGTTTGACCTTCCCCTTGACCAGAATAAAAATTATTACTAATTCTCTCCACCATACCTCCGCTGCCACATCGTTGCACTTTCTACCACACTGTCACCTACTGCTGCTGCTGCTGATGTTTGCTATTTGGTTTGGTTAAGTTCGTTCGTTCGTTCGTTCGTTCTGTTTTTCATTCTTTTATCTTCGTATTTTATCATTTCGTAATCATTTCTGTCTTGTTGTTTATATGTACGAGGTCTTTCGAGAATTGATTTTGTAGTTTTTTTTTTGGGTGGGGGGAGGAGAGGGAAGTTTTTGCTGTTTTTGATTTTTTTTTTTTTGAGATGAAAAATTGAGAGATTTTTTGAAAATATTGGTTCATTTTTTGAATTGCTTGAAGAAAATTGGTTGCTAGAGCTAGAAAGGATGGAAAATCAAAATCTGGACAAAAAACAACAATCAAAACACTCCACAAATAAGTTTTCCAAACAAATAATTCTCAACACATAGAACTCCAAATTCTCAAGAACATCGTGCACATTTATTACTTTTCCACCCAACTCTTTTGTATCCTCCAAGTCCTCTAAGACACTTCGGTCTCGCTTCGTTGTACCGAAATGAATAGAATACAGATGCAGAATATTAGGTAGGTATATGCTGACCGGTCATCTCTGTTGGAATTTTTCGACTGGGCGCCTGCTATGTACAACATACCATACGAGGCGAAAATTTTGGCTGGGATTGGTTCAACGATCTCATATTGCTTTTTCATTACCGCCCTTCGCGGCACGGCGCAATTTGACGAAGAGCGATTTCGACAATGGTCGAGTTGTTTTTACCGTAATAGTATTCTGGGTACACAGCTGATTGTGAGTGAAATTTGAACTCGTTTTTCGAATAAGCTGGGTTGCCATTTTACCCACTATGATGGTCTGTGGTGTCTTATGTCCGTACATTGGCCTGGTCCATATATAGGTGCATATAGGTGTGATTGTATAGACAATAGACATGTAGGCTGCTGGTAAGACGAGTATGTGAGGTATGTTTTTCATATGCCCACAGGGTAGGTATATTTGATGCCTCTCCATCTTTGCAATATTGAAGTGTGTCATTCAATCGAAAATACTCCCCCCAAAAAAATGACAAAATCTGTGATTTTTCGTGTCATAAGATTTGACTCATGGCATGGCGTGGTACGCGGTTTTCTTCGCGTGTTACTTCCACGCTGTTTTTTTTTCGTTTTCGTCGTACGAATTCCGATGCTGTTGACCTTTCAGTATGTTTTAACTGTTTCGAAGAACCTTGAAGGCTTGAGCGAACACAGCGCTCGAACGAGTCGTCATAGAAACTTGAATTCGTCAGTGTTGTTGATCCGAATCCGCGTGAAGAATCATCCTCGCTGCGTAAACTCGAGTCTGGTTTTGCGTTTTGGTAAACGAATACCTCGCAATTTTGCAGATACTTGCGTGGTCCTGTTTGTTGTACCCAACTATATAATCCAGTAGCACGCTAATGGCTGACAAATTTTCATTTTTAATGCTACAGTTCACATTTCGCCGTCGTCGGTTGTGCACTCGGTTGTAGATTATCTCGTGAAATTGAAGTAGTGCACGTTTAGGTTAAGGTATTATTTTGCTCGTTATTATTTTTTTTTTTTAGAGCTGATGCAATCAGAAAATTGGCCAATTTAGTCGAGGAAAAGTGATCAACGCTGTTCAGATTAGTTCAGCTCGAATCGGATCAGACTTGTTTAGCCTTTTCAAAACCAGTTTGTTCAGATCTATTGAGATCGGATTAGATTCAATCCGGGTAATATTTATCCATGGGAAATACAATCTGATCTGATCGGTTCAATTGGATCTAATCATACTCGTTTAGATTGATTTGATCAAATCTGATAGGATTAGACCACTCTAAAGAAAACTGGTTCAACTAGATCACATTTTTTTTTTGTTTATTTGTGTTGAATGTGAAGAGGAATATCGTCATGAATATCACTGCAAAAAAATCAGAATAACGTTGGACTGAGCACAACTCCTTGAAGTACACCTTGCAATATTCTTCTCACAATTAAATGTCATCAGTTGATTCTGATAATGAATGATCCGTTGTAAAAGATTTAGAAATTTTGTGTATAAAACCAGCGTGTTGGATATTCAATAATGCTGCTACAGTATATTCATGATTTTTGAAACCATTTTGGATGAATTCCATGATGCGAAGTTTGTCTTCTGAAGCCAGATTGAAAGCGTGGAATTGTATTCTGTTCATCAAGTTGATCTTGAAGTCGTTTTAAGATTATTTTCTTCAAGAGTTTTGAGAGCATGTTCAGTAAACTGATTGGATGGTATCCATCTGGCAACAGCAATGTTTTGCCTTTTTTTTAAGGCAACCCCAGTGCCATCCAACTTTTTGGAGCGATACACTCAGGCTGAAGAGATTTAAGCCATCCGACTTTCCAGCAATGAGAATCAGTTGATGAAGCAGAACAGTCAAGCTGTGGTGGTATCGTCGATGGGCACTCTCAGCCAGACTTGGTGATTTTAGTCAAAGCTGCTGATGGATGCCCGATGTAGCAGGGATCACAAGATTTGAAAAAAAAAATGAATTACTTACTATAATAATGACTGCTTGTTTCTGCGCAGAAGGAAAATTTCCAATTTTTAAACAGATATTAAATGGTGTGCAAATATTCTCAACATTTCGGTGTTGATGCCGCCAATTCTATGCGATTTCCTTGTTTTCAGCTTTAACTTACAAAATTTCATTTCTGGAACACTGGTTAATTTTGCTCTGTTGCAATTGGTCATGAATAACGACAATGGATTAGTTGGAGGTTGGATATTATTTGAGATAAAGTTTTCTCAAAATAATCAGCAAGGTTTCACATCGGGAGAATTCACGTAATAAACCTGTGCACCATGAGCATTTGTTTAAAGAAATCCTTCAATTACGAAAAGAATTTGATAATGTCATCAACCATATATAATGGACAAATATTTCAATGTAAAAGAATAGGCTGAAGTTGAAGCCGACTTTTTGGATGCAGAATCCAGGAAACCTTCTGCTCATGCACCAAACATGATGCTTATGGCGCTGGTGGAGAGAGACAGATGGTTCACTGGTTGAACAATTGAACCGTCTCTCTCTCCACCAGCGCCATAAGCATCATGTTTGGTGCATGAGCAGAAGGTTTGGTGCATGAGCAGAAGGTTTCCTGGATTCTGCATCCAAAAAGTCTGCTTCATATACGCCGATTTGAAATATTTGTCCATTATAGTATATGGTTGACGGATAATCTCAAATATGTACTATCAACTGACAATACTGGCAACTCCATTTAAAATACATTGAGTGTTTTTGTCGCAATAATAGCACAATCTGAATGGCCTGGTTTGAAACTAACTCTTATCAAAAATGCTCTGATTCGTTGGTTTATAACTGGTTTGAATCCCACGCATCCACGAGATTTGAATCAGCAAATCAGATGCGTCTGGTAAAATTTAGTTTCACTCCAGGCTGCTAGGAGGATAAAATACCATTTTTCGATGGAGTTGCCAGTATTGTTAGTGGATAGTATTCGATAATGTTGAGTTCATTCATGTATTCGCAAAAAACATGAATTTACGAATATCATTGCGGATTCTTTGGCCAAAAAGGTAGTCTATACAGTCGAACAAAACAAGTTGAAAATTCTTGATACAACACCACATTAAGTGATTGAAACTTTCATTTGTGAGAAATGTAGGCTCCAGAAAATTGAAGAAGAATACGCCTTCAATAAGAGCCGCCCAGATTCAATATTTTTTCCAAAAAGGTGACTGGGTTCTTATGACAAACCATAGGCAATCCTCATACAAAAAACGGACCTTAAATGCCATCAGTTTTGTTCCAATCTGTTTGATTATACATTAGATTAGATCGAGTTTATAATTTGAATTAAGGTGCACTGGGGTAAGTCAGAATAGGGTTTTCACAATTTCAACTTTGACCAACTGTTACTCTCTTACTAATCCCATACAACAATGACCATGCTAATTTCGATGTGAATGTTGACCCATCCACATCCGTCACTTTTGGATGCCACATGTCGATGTGAATTTCGACTCCGTGTTGAGCCAATTGTTGATGTAATTGTCAACCAATGTTGATCGGCATTTATGTTGACAATTGGCTCAACACAGGGTTGGAATTTACATCGACATGTGGGATCCAAATGTGACGGATGTGGATGGATCAACATTGGCATCAAAATTTATGTTGATCTCCAGCTGCGCAAAATTGTTACATATTAGTTTCAAAATTAAAATTTTTTTCCAAAAATCATTTTCTCTTACACGCTTAGATGGCCATTGCTCATGCTGAAAGCAAAAGCAGCATTGACGCAGAGGCCACCTCCAAGAAGTGCAAACAGAAAGTCCATATTCAGTATATGTAGTTGAACATTAAACTCTTTATACTGAAAGGTGTAATAGGTTATCTAAGAGTACTAAACTAATACATTTTCATGTCAACAACATGTCGATGTTAATGTTGATGTGAAATTTGACATCAACAAATACATCTACAATATCAACTTAATTTTTCAAATTTGAGAAATCTTTGAAAATTTGGTCGATGTTACGATGTATTTGTGGACGATTGACTTTCACATCGACATAACATCGACAACTCCAAACTATGGAAAAATGAATAATTTTATCAAAGCCATTAAAAAATTTTTCTCCCTTCAAACTAAGATCATATTTTCAAATGTTTAATGAACTTTTGAACACAGAAACAGAAATTTAATTCTGAAAAAATTGGTGGACATAGTTGTGGATGTAAATTTTGAGCATCAAATTTTACATCATGTCGACATCGCATGTCAAGGTATAAGAAATAATGAGAAAATTTCGAAAATTTTCATTAACCTGGCTTCTTTATGGATAGAAGATTCCTATTGAATAACTTATTGGTCACTTTTCCATCATCATGTTGGAAAGAAACGTAGTCGATGTAAATGTTGACGTCGACAATTGTTGCACGGGTTAATGAACCAGTGTGGATCAAATTATTATTATGTAAGTAGATTTTTTCAACAATTAAGTATGTGAAAACATACGACCTTTCCATAATTTTAGAAATAATCATTTTTTTGTAAATTTTGAGGAAAATGAGGCTTTTTAATAATTTTAGCAAAAATTAGGACCTTTTGGAGATTGTTGACAATTTAGTAGGCAAAAAATGGCACTTTTTTATAACTCTATCAAAAACCTGCCTTTCATACAATTTTGACAAGAATGGGACATTCTGAAAATTTTGGCAAAAAAACTGAAGTTTTTTCAGCAATGATTTGAGTATAAAACTTTAATTTTCAGGAAATTTTTTGTAGAACATGAGACCTTTTTTTTTGGCAATTTAGGTAAGAAATATTAGATTTTTGTCAGAAGACATGATTTTTTGGGCATTTTGGCAAAACACAGGATTTATATTGGGCAATTTTGATAAAGAACAGGATTTTGTAGACAGCCACGGCAAGAATTTCTTGGCAGTGTTGACAAAAAAAAAAAAGAAACTTGATTTTTTGTGAAAATTTAAACCAAAGTGGCAACTTTTTGACAATCACTCAAAAAAATGTGACTTTTCCACAATTTTAGAAATAATAACAATTTTTTTGTGAATTTTGGAAAAAGTGATGCTTTTTAATGATTTTGGCAAAAATTCAAATTTCTAAAAATGTTTAAAAAATGACCTTTTTGACAATTTTGGAAAAAAAATCTTTCTTCGGTGATTTTTTGCAGAACTCTGGACTATTTTTAGGAAATTTAGGAGAACAAAATTTTTTCGACATTTTCATCACAAACTTCGGAGTGGGATTTTTTTTCCTTTTGCCAATTTTGACCGAAAAAAGAGGCCTTTTTTCAACATTGAGGCAAAAATCAGTAAGTATTAACGGATATTTTGACAAAAAAGGACAAAAGTAGGGAAAGCAAGATAAGCAGGAATCTTACACAGCCGTTCATTTGGCTTAAAAAAATTAATATTTAATAAAAAATTTGAAAATCGCCTCAAGAACATTTTTTTTTGTATTTTTCAAAACTTCAAAAACTCACAAAATATCCAAAAAATTAATTCAAGCTACTGAAATAATTTCATTATGACGGTTCCAGGACATTCTTTCTCGATCAGACCTGGTCAGGTCAAATTGTACAGCATAAACACGAAGAGCACAGGTTATATATATGACGAGTAAATTACGTACGATTACATACGCCGGACTAGCCGGCCGGCTTCGACTGGTCAATATGAGGCGGGTAAGAGTAAATTTCTGGAATTGTTGGGTCACTCGAGACATACGATTCCGAAGTATACGTACCTATAGATCGAGGCCTGTGCATGATACTCGCACGCATATACCTACTCGCAGGCCGGTACTTGCTGTTTTATTTAATAGCACTTATCTGTTTCCGTAAAGAACGTGCGGCGATGACCTACTTATTAGAAGCCCGGTAAAGGAACTCGCATGTGAAGCTTAAAAATACGCTGTTAGTCCTTTTTTTTTTCCTTCCTCCTCCATGACTTATATGTATAAAGATGAGGAGTGGTGGAGCAGCAACGACGATTCGCTGCATAACGTGCACATATTTACTACACGTGTTGTCGTCGTCGTCGTCGTCGCCAGCGCCACGCTCGCCGCAATAAACGAGTAATCACCGTGGCACATCCACCTGATACTCGGTCTCGGCCAACGGCCTCGATCAAATAAAAAATCCTTCTATAGTCCGACTCGTATTACTACTTCACGGTTCATTCTTTAGTCACATGCTGACCATCTTCTTATTGCCATGAACTTCTGCGCAGATTCACTATACATATATAAGTTGATCCTTCTCCTTCTCTACTCTTTATCCAATTGTTGGTTGGTAAACATGTCTGCGAGATAATTACCCATAATATACTGGTGTGTAAACGACAATAATATATCTGTATGAATTTTTCAACTTGAAAAATCTCTCCCTCTCGAGATTAGTCATAGTCTGCGATCGCGTTCCGAGTACTATTACTCGACGAGAAAATGAGGAAAATACGAATCAAATCAATTCGAAAAACAAAAAACCGCACACCTCGCAACCTATCTAGATCTACATACATTAGCACATTCCGCTTGGGGAACTGAGTCATAGAACGCGTGCTTGCGTCAATTCGATGAAATTACTTACGTTCGCAGTACTTATAGCACATAACCAGTAACAAATTACGGTTCGACTTCAAATGACATGGAAATACGAATAGCGAGTTACAACCGCCGTCGTCGTATCGATTGCAAATATTTCACATTCTTTGGCTCTATATAAGACCACATCTGCAAATATGTACGTATTATGTACCTACTCTCTGGCAAAGATACGTGCATAAGAAGTATAGGTAAGCTCGAAGTGAGTCTGGTTACCACGATCACATCATATCGAAGAGCCATCAGGGTGAGATGGGAATCGCCTGCCAAAATTAAACTACAGTAGATGATACTCCAGAAGAGGAGCAAATCAGTGATTGGTTCAAGACTCGTACTTCCAGTCCCTAAAGTTGGATTTTTTTCGAAATTTTCAAAAATTAAATTTCTCTAAATCGGAGCCCTGCCTTTGGCTGTTGGTCAAAATTGCCAAAAAGTGATATTTTTAAACAAAAGTTGCACACAGAAGTCTCACTATGTTATCAAAAATTGCAAAAAAGCCATGCCTTTTAGCTAAAATGGTAAAAGTCTCGTTTTTTCCAACATTTTCAAAAAGTTTCACTTTTTTGCAAAAAAAGTTGCAATCTCACTTTTTCGACAAAAAATGCAAAAAAAGTCTTTTTTTTCGACAAAAATTGTAAAATAAGTCTCACGTTTTTTCTGACAAAAGTCTCTTTTTTTCCTAAAAAGTTTGACTTTTTGGTCAAAAGTTGCCCAAAAAGATCTGCTTTTTGCAGAAATTGTCAAAGTCTTGCTCTTTATCGAACATTTTCAAAAAAAATAAATAAATAAAAACCACTTTTTCACCAAAAGATTCCAAAAAAGTCTCATCGACAAAAAACTTCAAAAAAAGTCCAAATTCTTGGAAAAAGTTCACAAAAATTATCGCATTTTATCACATTGGTTGGAAATCTTGCTTTTTTGCCTAAAAATAGGTATCAAAAAGTCTTCTTTTTTCTAAAAATTGATAAACATTTGACTTTTTGGTCAAAAATTGCCAAAAAATCTCTGCTTTTTGCTGAAATTGTCAAAGTTTTGCTTCCTTCCTACATTTTCAAAAAAAGTCATTTTTCAACCAAAAAGTTGCAAACGTCTCTTCACAAGTTTTTTTCTCTTCCCAACAAAAACAAACAAAAAAAAAAAAAATGAAAAAAAATCACTCTTCTGACAAAACCTGAAAAAAGTCTCACTTTTTTAGTAATTTTCAAAAAGTCATGCTTTTTGCCAAAAATTGACAAAAATTATCGCTTTTTACCAAATTACATACTTAAAAATCTTGCTTTTTTCCCTAAAAATTATCTTAAATTTGAAAAAATGTCCGCTAGAAGTTCTGCTCCCGTCCTGATATAGCATATTGCCCTATTTGCTAGACACCTTGTACTAGTTTCAGCCATTTCGGAGCTTTCGAAGAGTTTTCAATTTCTGTACGTTCAAATTCGAGATTTTTCAATTTATTTTTACAAGTGTTGAATTTCTCAGAAAATTCGAGTTCTGTACAATTTCCCAGTTCCGAAAATGTACGCAGATAAAGAAATGAAAATATAATTTTCCCAGAACGTAAATTTTAAAGTACATATGTATTTAAATTACCAATTTAGGTTCTATGAAAACAATTTATGACGTCATTTTGTTTTCATAAAACCCAAAATCAAGCACTGATATCCCGCTTCCGCCCCTATCTTTAGTGTTTTTCGTGGAAAGAATGAAGAAGACAGAGAAAGAGGGTGAGTGGAGAAGTAAAAAGTAGTACAAGGTGAATAGGAAAATTTTGTTCCACAAGACTGCACCTCTTTCTATACAAAGGAGGAAGGGTATGGATGAAAAGCTATATTTTTATAAAATTAATGTGCTCGTGATCGTACTTGTGTGTGGTATAATGACTGTTTTATTTGCACCAGGCGTTTAACTCTTCAGGTACGTAGGTCTTTACATTATGGATAAAAATTCGTATAGCGTTACAGGGCGACATAATGGTGACGTTATCTTTAAACGAGCGAAAAGAACACCTTAGTGTGACGTCATTGTTCATAAATATAACGTTAGCTTTCGATGTGCGAGCCGTAGTATCATCGTTGTGCGCTATAATGTTGATAAGTTTTTGAAATTTTCAAGTTTTTAGTCGAATTTTTTTACAGTTGTATTTTTTTTCTCGAATTATCTACCACGGTGCTTCAAATTCGAGTGCACTTGTGGGAGAGTTTGGAGAATTTGCATTTGACGTTTTCAAAGAATCGTGGTATTGAATTTGAAATCAAAAGTAGCCTCCTTTCTCCCTCTTTTAGGTGTTATGTTTTGTATTTGCCATTATCTTATACGCATTCTTGACGATTAAAGCGTGTAAATTACTCGCATTATTTGAACGATGATCTGTTCTGGTCAGATCAATACCATTTGGGTGAGAAGCGAATTTAATACGTGAATGAGACGATATTATGTCATCGATGGGATAGATGGTATTGTGCTCGGTGCATCTGCATTCTGCACCAGCACTCATTGTTCATATTATAGACGTTTTTGTGTATATCATGTGCAAAATTTCTCTTGAAACATACTCTCAAAGAAACCATTCAAAGTATGTAGGATGATCCAAGATCAACTTGCAATGAGCACCTTTCAATATGGCAGTTGATAAAATTTTAGCAGTTCTAGTTCGTTTTGAGTCATTCTACGTCAAGCCACTTCGATTTTGGCCTTAGGGTTTAGATACTTGGATTTTTCAAAAATATTCGCCTGCAAAAAAGCTGTAATTCAAAATTGAGTTTTTTTTTGAAAGCTCAGTTTTTAAATCTTTGCCAAATTTTGGAGAAAAAATGAAAAAAAAACACTCAACAACAAAATCAAATTTTTCATAGGAAATTTTTTTCAAAAATTGAAATTGGAAAAAAATTTGTATTATACAAAATATTTCTTAATTTCAAATTCAATCAATTGTTTCGAAAATTTGAAGGTTTTTGTTGCACTCTTGAACTTTTTTATTTTATCACTACCTTTTTGACTAAATTCACTACTTTTTCACTACTCTCACTACCCATTTTTAAAATCACTACTTTTTTACTACTTTCACAACTTGTTAAGATACCCTGCATTTAAAAAAAAAATAACGCTAAAGTTAATTTGGACGGTTTTCAGACCACTTTTTAGAAAATCTGAAATTTCCAAAACCGACTTACATGGAAAGCTCTTGAGGTGTCCGCCTCCGATTTGAACGGGACCACGATTTTTGGAAATAGCATGTTCTAAAACCCCCAAATCCAAATTTTCAGCTGCCCAAGTTCATTTTTCGATTTTTGGCGAATTTTTGAAAATCCAAAATTGACTATTTTGGTGATTTATGTTTTTTTTTAAAAATACGTACTTGATCAGTAAAAATGTTCAAAACAAGTCCTAGAACTGATATTAACCCCCCCAAATCAAAATTTCGCCATTTCCAGCCATTCTGGAGCCCCCAGTGCGATTTTTCAATTCCTCCAGAACTTTGAATTTGCTCCAGAAGGCGTGAATATGAAGTTGGGCAGCACAAAATCGAGTTGTGTTATACTCGATCTGTTTAACGAATTTATCCACATTTGAGCCGATTCTGGAGCGGACACCTCAAGAGTGGTTTTTTGACCAGCTTTTTTTCAAAATAAAAATATTCAAAAATCAAAAATTTCCCATTTGCGAGAAAATTTTTGAAATTTGCGCGAATCACAGTATTTTGTCATGAACTAACCCCACGGGGGCGAATTTCGCCATTTCCAGCTATTCTGGAGGCTCCAGTGCGATTTTTCAATTTCTCCAGAATTTTCAATTTGCTCCAGAAGGCGTGAATATGAAGTTGGGCAGGGAAAAATCGAGTTGTGTGTTATACTCGACCTGTTTAACGAATTTATCCACATTTGAGTCGATTCTGGAGCGGACACCTCAAGAGTGGGTTTTTGACCAGCTTTTTTCATAATAAAAATATCCAAAAATTAAAGGGAGGCCCAAGAAAGCCTGGAAATGGCAAAATTCGCTCTCGTGTGGTTAATTAATGACGAAATACAGCGATTTGCACAAATTTCAGAAATTTTCTCACAAACGAGGAATTTTTGGTTTTTGGACATTTTTATTGTGAAAAAAAGCTGGTCAAAAACCCACTCTTGAGGTGTCCCTCCCAAAATCAACTCAAATGTGGATAAACTCGTGAAACAGATCGAGTATAACACACAACTCGATTTTTTGCTGCCCAACTTCATATTCACGCCTTCTGGAGCAAATTCAAAATTCTGGAGAAATTGAAAAATAGCGCTGGAGGCTCCAGAATGGCTGGAAATGGCGAAATTTTGATTTGGGGGGGGGTTAATATCAGTTCTAGGACTTGTTTTGAACATTTTTACTGACCAAGTACGTACTTTTTAAAAAAAGCATAAATCACCATTTCAATTTTGGATTTTCAAAAATTCTCCAAAAATCGAAAAATGAACTTGGGCAGCTAAAAATTTGGATTTGGGGGTTTTAGAACATGCTCTTTCCAAAAATCGCGGTCCCGTTCAAATCGGAGGCGGACACCTCAAGAGGTTCCCTTGTCAGCATATTAAAAATGGTATTCTAAATCATTTCAACAACTCAATTGGGTAAAATGTTGTGGAAATTTCAACTTTCAAAAATCTGTTAGAGTGCTTCAGAACTACCACTCAAAATGGTTCGAAACCTTTTCTAATCGAATTTGAGGGTCGAAAACAGAACACACGCCAAATTTCAGCTCTCTTGTTCCATTTGGTAAAATTTTGATTTTTTTCCATTTTTGACCCAAGTTTGATTTTTTGAAAATTCATTAAAAATCTAACTGGTTTGTGAACTCAAAAATTTGATGTACTGTTTTCAAATCGATTCAAACCTGATGGACAGTTATTTCAGCTGATTTTCAAATTCTGTGATTTTGGATTTTTTTTCGATTTGCCATTAAAAATAAAAGGTCACAGGAGTAGAAGTGACTTACGTAACTTTTCTCATGAGGATTATGAAATTACTTACTCATTCTCATACGCGAGTTCGTATTCTATCATTTTTGGAAGGAAATTTGTACTCACCTGAAACAAAGAAAAATTAAGGTGGATTAGTTAGTTGTAAAATTATTGATCAATCAATAGATAGGTACATGAAATAATAATGGTCGAAGGCTAAAGTAAAAATTCTGACGATCTTGACGTGTAATAAAGCGCCAGAAATGAATATTCACAAAGAAAGTGTAATAAAAATTGTGAAAATCACTCAAAAATGTCAAAAATTAATAGATCATTCAGAAAACGAACAAAATTTGACAAAATGTTTCATTATGGGTTAAATTTTGCACAGACTACTTAGATTAAATTGACCCCCCCCCCCCCCCATCCTCCATGATTGAAAATTACCAGAATTTGGTCATGGTACCTAACGAATTTTTTTTGTTGAAATAATCACTCACCACCTTTTTTAAACCAAATTTTCAGAAAGCTCTCTAGTCGACCCCCCTCCCTCCCCACACTCGAAAAAAATTAATCGAGTCAAATTTTTCAATTTCAGTCAAAATGATGAAAAAACAATACAAATGAAAGCATTAATGAATTTTTTCATTTTTTCACTCTCACTACCCGTTTATATAATCACTATTTTTTCACTACTTTCACTACCTGTTAGATACCCTGATCACTGATCAGGCATGGTTTAGTTCAAATCGAAGAATGCCAGTTCGAAAAGTTCTCTTGTAGTAATCGCATTCAGCTGGAAATTTTCCTTGAAGCAAACCGTATCTTCAACACGTGTGAGTGAAAATTCAGCCGAAAAATATCGATTTTCCCACTAAATTGATGGCGTATTTTCGCATCGTTGAAAGCGTCCGAATACATTTAGGATAAATGCACTCTCGAGTCGTAAGCATGCTCGCTGATAGAAGAGGGAACTTGCGAGAAGGCAACTGGGCACGTTATAAATTCGAATTTAATGAGGACAAAATTGGCTTTTTCTTTATCCGGTACATTAATTCGACTACACGTCGTCGTAGTCGTAAATTTGAAGCGTCGCGTCGTGTTTCCATTAACGCAGAAACGCAACGCCTACTCTCAACGGATGATTCTGAAGGAGGGAGGAGAGGGGTGAATCGGGGGTGCAATTTGATTCTGTTTTTAGTTTTCTACTTGTACGTACATTCAACAGCCTACGGCTTATTACGAGTAGACCGACGCGACTCGTCGTCTACAGTATACGTTTCGATTTCGATACTTTGAACGAATTTCACTCGCAGTCGATTCGATTGTGCGTAATTGTATGTAGCGTCATTTGCAGCATCCTTCTTCTCTCACGTCATCGATGCGAAGCAGACGAACGATTCTTATGTGCGTTAATTTGTCGACAATTTTTTCGTTTTCATTTTAATACACTGTGGGTAATTATACGACAACGACGACAGTGTGGTATTATTGTTTCAGTAACGGAAATCTGTCTCATACCATCGGTATGTATCGACAGGTACTTGGTGGTACTCTGTACAGCAGCCAACAGCAGGTACAAATACCTTGAGAGGTGCGGTGAGAGAGACGTAATGTCCACAGAAAGGAAGAGAGCGGAAGAAGCGTGCGCGAGATCTGCGCTATTAACGGTGTAGCATACTGTACGAAAACGAATATACAATAACCTGACCCATTACTCATCAGCGGCGGAGAATGGCGGCCGAGGCCGAGCTGCGTACTACCAAGAACTTGTTTCTGCTGGATTTTCACTTAACCAGTTACTTCTGGAAATTATCGCCATCGCCGTTTACATTACATATAATATTCAACTAGTCGTTCGCGACGCGCGATTGTTACGAATCATCTTCAATGAGTAGGTAAAATAAAATGCCTGAATAGGACTTTTTTTCATTTCTTTCTTAGAGGCATGCTAATTCTCGAAAGTTGTAAGTGTAAGTCCATAATTGCCAAAAAAAATACAGTTCTTTGCAGATATAAAAGTCTAATTTTTAGCCAAAATTGACAAAAAGTACCTACTCATATTATTATTCTAAAATTGTGCCTTTGTCAAAAATTTCTGGTTTGTGTAAACATTGCCAAAGAAATTGTCATTTTTAACCGAAAATTTTCAAAAAGGTCCGTTTATTTGTCCAAATTGTCAGAAAGAACTGTTTTCGAAAAAAATTATCAAAAAGTGTCATTTTTTTGCAAAAATTTCAAAAGCTTTAATTTTTTTTCCGAAATTACTGAAAAAAATCCCTGCTTCCTCGCCAAATCATTCAAAAAGAGTACCTACGTATCTACTTATTTCTACCTTGACTGTCAAAAAAATTTGGTGTTTGAAAAAAATGCCAAAAAATCCTGATTTTTTACATGTGAAAAAATTTCACGTTTTGCCAAAATTACCGATACATTTTCGTCCCCTCCCCCTTCAAAAAAACGAAAAAATGTTCAAAAATATGCTGTTTTTTCAAAAATAGTCAGAAAAGTCACATTTTTGTCTAATTGTTTTCTGCCAAAACTGCCGAAAAGTATTTTGTAAAATTTACCGAAAAATGTCTATCCGAAAAAGATTCCAATTTTTGTCACAATTTTTATCTCAGCCAGAATATTCAAAAAAGTCCCATTTTCGTCAAAATTGTAAAAAACTGTCCAATTTTGGTCAAAATTGTGAAAAAATTCCCATTTTTGTCAAAATTGTCAAAAAATCTCATTTTTGTCAAAATTTCCAAAGAAGTTCTCTTTCTGTCAAAATTGTTTTTAAAAAGTCTCATTTTCGTCAATTTTTGTCAAAAACTGCCAAAAACGTCAATTTTAGTCAAAATTGTCAAAGAACTCCTATTTCTGTCAAAATTGTAAAAAAGTTCCATTTTTGACAACATTGTCAAAAAAGTCCTGTTTTGTCTAAATTGTTTTCAAAAAGTCCCATTTTGTCAAAAGTTGTTAAAAAGTCCCATTTTCATCAAAATGGTCAAGACGTCCAATTTTTGTCAAAAATTGTCAAAAACATCAATTTTTGTCAAAAACTGTCAAAAACATCAATTTTTGTCAAAAACTGCCAAAAACGTCAATTTTAGTCAAAATTGTCAATGAACTCCTATTTCTGTCAAAATTGTCAAAAAGTTCCATTTTTGACAAAATTGTCAAAAAAAGTCTGTTTTTGTCAAAATTGTTTTCAAAAAGTCCCATTTTTGTCAAAAGTTGTTCTGTCAAAATTGTCAAAAAGTTCCATTTTTGACAAAATTGTCAAAAAAGTCCTGTTTTTGTCAAAATTGTTTTCAAAAAGTCCCATTTTTGTCAAAATGGTCAAGAAGTCCAATTTTGTCAAAAATGGTCAAGAAGTCCCATGTTTGTCAAAAGTGATCACGTCCATTTTTGTCAAACATTGCCTGATACGTCAATTTTAGTCAAAAATTGCCAAAAACAAGTCCATTTCTGTCAAAATTGTCAAATAATCCCATTTTTGGCAAAATTGTCAAAGATGTCCCATTTTTGCCTTCGTCAAAATGGTCAAGAAGTCCAATTTTTGTCAAAAATGGTCCAATTTTAGTCAAAAATGGTCCAATTTTAGTCAAAAATGGTCTAATTTTTGTCAAAAATGGTCACAGAAGTCTATTCTTGTCAAAAATTGTCAAAAACGTTAATTTTTGTCAAAAATTGCCAAAAAAACGTCTATTGTTGCCAAAAATTGTCAAAAAATATTTTTTTGCAAAAATTGACAAAAAGTCCATTTTTTGGTCAAAATTGTCAAAAAGTCCATTTTTTTGGTCAAAATTGTCAAAAAAGTCCCATTTTTGTCAAAATTATTGTCATTCAAATTTTTTCTAAATTTCTGTTTTGTGCCATCAACAAAAAAATGACTGTTTGTTGTTAAAATTTCCAAAAAAGTCCCAATTTTTTGTCATTTGAAATTTTCAAAAAGTGTCATTTTTGGTCAAAATCTTCAACGTGTTTTTTCTTTTTCCAAAATCATCATACAAAACGTGCTCTGAAGATCCTGTTTTTTGAAATTGTTAGAAAATACCTACCTTATCCTTTTTTTGCCAAAATAGTGAAAAAAGTCTCATTCTGATTCTTGTCGAAATTGTAAGAAAAGTCCATTTTCTCTGTCAAAATTGTAAAAAGTACAGATTTTTTTTTAAATTGTAAAAAAACACTTATATTATGTACTTCGTAGTTTTGTCAAAAGTTTTTAGTTTCTGTCAGATTATTTTTTGCCAAAATATTCATAAAAGACCGTTTCCTTGTTCAAATTGTCAGGAAATCCTGTTTTTGAAATAATTTCATATCAGAAAGTAAGATTTTTTCAGAAACTTTGAAAAAGCCCTTTTTGGTAAAATTGCTCAAAAGTCTTATTTTTTATCTCTAAGCTGCCATTAAAATGCAGTCTTTTTTCGCCCAAATTGTCAAAAAAACCAGTTTTTATTTTTTACAATTCACAAAACAACACTTTTGAAACTTTTTGTCTGCCCTCTCCTCATTGCACTGCAAAAATCCGGAATTCAAATTAGGCCTACAGAGAAAGAAAAACTTGACTACCCAAAGTGAAGAATGATGAAATTATTAATCGATTAAAATTTTTGTGGTCCATTTCGGTGCTTTATTTTAACGACTGTCTGCTCCAGCCGAGTCAGTATCTGCGAGTGCATCTATACTCGTGTAAGTGTATAGTGATAATAACTGAAAAATACGATGCAACACGTACTGGCTTTGGCATTGGTGATGGCGTAAGCGAAGATTGCAGCTTGATCGGCTTGAAAAAGGAGGAAATATTTTCCGATTTATTTGTCAACTAACGCATTAGCGACCGCTATTAGGGCGGATCCCCGTTTCTCGACACGACGCGACCATTCAACTAGTTGCCGCATTCCAACGCGGAATCCGGTCGTGGTTTAGATGGAATTTTAAATGAGAAATAACGTTCTCGATTATAATTTGATTCTTAAGTCAGGACGAGAAAACATCTCTTCTTTTTACACATTTTTCTCTATACATCTTCAACCACTTGTTTTGCCCTCTGTGTTCAATTCGGCCCTTCGCTTACTTACTTACCTACCATACTCTAGAGTACAATATATTTACCTACGTACCACATACTTCGATCTTTTGGAGTGATTGCTTTCAAAGAAATGGACAGAAAACAACGACACCAAACCGGTAATTTAAAAGGAGCGATGTAGTATATCTTGGGCTTGGGCGCTGCCTAATTACTTTTTAGAAACACTGGCTCGACTCGACTTTTTTCACGATAAATTCACTATACCCTACCTACGATAGCGCCACGCAAGAATTCAGATTTTCTGACTCCACTCGACGAGAGAGAAGTGAAATACGAGTAGGAAAACGAACCATAGATACGAGTATACCGGCTAGTAGAGTGAAGGATATCCATATCAATGAGTCGACCGGACGCGAGTGGGGTCCGGTGCTAGTGCTGCGAGCAGCAAAAGCCAACTTTATCGTAAAACGTTCAAACGAATCGTAACCAGCGATTCGATGTAATTAAGCAACAAGTCGCAGATAAAACATCGTCAACAGGAAGAACGTACATAGTTGGAATGCTTCAACTTGGACTTTATTTTCTTGCATTTTCGTTTCGTTTCGTTTCCAATCCAACTGTATAGTAGATTAGAAAATAGCGTCGAGAATACCATCACCTTTGGCCTTTATCGCTGCGAGTAAATGATTTCTGAACTCGAACAGTACATTTAATATGTATACGCATAGATAGGTGATTAATATGCTGGAACATTCGCCACACCGTTCGGCGTTCGTTACCGAAGGTCCCAAAATAGAGTACGTTATGTTTTAAACCTTTTTCCAGTATCTCGAATAATGCAACCGGTTTTTTTGGGCTGTGGACTGTGGACTGTGGTGAAGCATAGAGGGAAAAACTTTCCATGGCTGGGCCATGCCATTAAGATAACGACGACCGACGACTGACGAGCCGACTACTACGAGTAGTTAATCCGAAATACAACTAGTAGGTTCGGCCAATTCGAGGAATATAAAATTATCCGAGGCTCATTTCGTATTCCTCGAATTCACTTTTATAGCACACATTCAAACACGTACGGTACAAGTATACGAGAAGAGATACGGGTAAAACCATTGGTAAAACAACAACAATTAACATCAGTCGAGTTGTTATTAATGTCCAAGCACACGTGAATGTAGGTATACTTACCTGACTACCTATCGTGCTAATATGAGCTTTGGGTGGTTAGGTATACTTGGAATGAATAAAACTGATTACAAAAATACACGCGCTTTTAAGAAACAAAATTTTGGGAATTTCAATTCATGTACTTAAACGTTGAAATGTTGATGAGGTTGCATTTTAGATCACTCGTTCGAGTTCTTTATAAGGTCGATTAGAATTTGATAGAGACGGTCTAAAATTTCTTTTTTAATATTATTCAGGATAGCAATGAAGTGAATGGGCCAAATTATTGATAAATGTGAAAAGGTTTTGTATGATAATTTTGGAAAACAAGAAAACATTTTGAAGATTTTGACCAAAAAAAACAGTAAGTTGACAATTTTGGCCAAAAATGGACATTTTTTTGGCAAATTTGACAAAAATTAGCCTTTTTTGAATATTTTGACCAAAATCAAAATTTTTTATAAAAACTGGAACCTTTTTTTAGTAAGTTTTACAAAAAATAATAATTTTTGACAACTTTGACAAACAACAGAAATTTAGACAAAATTTGAAATTTTCTGACAAATTTGGTAAAAAATGGACTTTTTTGAATATTTTGGCAAAAGAAAGGATATTTTCTAACAATTTCAAACAACAGGATCTTCCCAGCAGGTTTTTGTACGATAATTTTGGCAAAAAAAGCCACATCGAAGATGACAAAATATGACACATTTTGACAATTTCAAGTGACAAGTTGGGACTTTTTTTTGGGAAATTTTGACAGAAAATGGACTTTTTAAAACAATTTTGACAGAAAATGATTTTTTTTGACAATTCTGGCAGAAAATTTTTTTTTTGACAATCTTGGCAGAAAATGAACTTTTTAACAATTTTGACAAAAAACAGTATTTTTGACATTTATGGCAAAAAACATAAATAGACAAAATTTAATTTTTTTTTGACAATTTTGACAGAAAATGGACTTTTTTAAAACAATTTTGACAGAAAATTATTTTTTTGACAATTCTGACAGAAAATAGTTTTTATGACATCTTGACAAAAAATGGACTTTTTAACAGTTTTGACAAAAAACAGTAGAAATTTTTTGACATTTTTAGCAAAAAACAAAAACAGACAAAATTTAAATGTTTTTGACAATTTTGACATGAAAATGGACTTTTTGACAATTTTGACAAAAAACAGTATTTTTTTGGCATTTTTGACCAAAAAAAAAAAGTTATTTTGGCATTTTTGGCAAAAAATAAAAATAGACAACATTTGAAATTTTTTGACAATTTTGGCAGAAAATGGGATTTTTTGACAATGTTGACAGAAAATGGACTTTTTTTGACAATTTTGGCAGAAAATGTGTTTTTTTACCATCTTGGCAGAAAATGGGACTTATTCACACAATTTTGACACAATTTTGACAAAAAACCATATTATTTGGCATTTTTGGCAAAAAACCAAAAAACACAAAATTGGAAATTTTCTGACAATTTTGACAAAAAAATGGGCTTTTTTTGACAATTTTGACAGAAACTGGAGGGACTGTTTTAACAATTTCGACAGAAAATGGACTTTTTTGACAATTTTGGCAGAAATTTTTCTTTCATAATTTTAGCAGGAAATGGACTTTTTTTAAAAACAATTATGACAGAAGATGGACTTTTTATTGATAATTTTGGCAGAAAATGGACTTTTTAACAATGTTGATAAAAATGTGACTTTTTTTGACTATTTTTAGTTGTTTTAATTTGAAGAAATAAAAATAGGTTAAAAGCACAACAGCAGAACACAAGAGCAAAAAGCAATACAAAAGTAAGGCAGGCAGGATAAGCAGAACTTTAGACACCCTGAAATATGATACCTGAAATGGATCAAATTTGATGGCATTTTTTTTCATCCGTTGGATTGAATCTACTTTGATCTTCTCACATCATCGTTCATCAATTTAATCTTATCTCGAACAAAATGATGAAATTCGATCAAGTCAAATAAAAAGTCATCCAACTGAATCATTCAATTTAATCAACTTGTATGCAGTTTGATCACATTTGTATGAATTTTTTTCAACGGAATTCCCGCAAACAGCATCCAAATTAATTCCAGACATCTAAATTTCAGTGTGTACCACACTTACAACCTCGCAAATGGATTCTCGATGGTTTCGAGCCTTCAATACATTTGCTCAAGTTTATTCTAACGTGTTTTAGAGCATTTTTCATCTCAGAAAACTAGAATTCCCAAATTTTCAAACTAACCCGACCTTTTACTCGCATTTTCCTATTTCAATTAAATACATAAATGTGAAAATTTGAAAAAAAAATGTCTACATCAGGATCCCAAATTGAATGCTAAAAAAATCCAAAAAATTTGAAAAACATACTTCAGGAGTATTTTTGCCTTACTTCTCGATCTGAAGCTTTATTCGAACCAGAAATTTTTCAACCAGAGTATTCCCACAAAGCACCAGTCCAAGTTACCAATACCGAAGTTCATCTCGTAAGTAGTCATTTTTTGAACAAATTTTGTCACGATTACTTCTACAATTTGCATAATATAATAGAATAGCATACGAGGCCCTATAAAAATGCAAATGTGCGAATTGAATTTGAATACGAGTAAAATCACACTCGAATTCGCGTAGGATAAATTCCAAACACACGATTCAAAATTTCAAGAGAATAAGTCACCATATACCAGGAAGACTCGGACTCGATCCTTTATTTCAAGAGATCTTTCATCTCAAACCCTTTCACTTTTCAAACTCCATTTCACCTCGTCGTATTATGGTCATTAATCCCATCCCATATACTATACTGATACATACTACACTATGGTAAGTATATAAGTCGACCCTGTGACACTTTTGCTTCGGCGAACCCGAACACCATTAATCTGAGTAACTCTAACTTTATAACCCATATGAGATAGGTGTGTATCATCATATGGGTCAGATGATATTCGAGAGTTAGTTACAAACACAGGAGTAGGTCTAGGCAGTACAATGCAAATGGTAAGATAATCGTCACCATAGGTACATAGTACATACAATAAGCAACCGTGCTGCGTGTCATTTGAATAATTAACCAGCGAATCATGCTGTATATTTGAAAAAGTCAAGATACACATGCAGATTGGTACGAGCATTTGGCAAAAAATATGTATCAGTCATCAGAGCAGGATGATGAATGACGTGACGATGATGTTGGCGGAGGAAAGTGAAACGCCGGCATCACCAACGATACTAAATGGAACCCAGAGTGATAGTTGAAACATTGCGCGATATTATATTCGCCATACGAAAGGTGATAGTAGGTATAAGGTATATACCGTATGAATTATAATATTATTATACACACGTAAAATTGAGCACGACGAATACACATACACGATGCGGTAAAAGCCATATTACTCAACCGATGCGATGGCCTTGAACTGACAGGATTCTGTATTTAGATTAATAGCTGAAATGTGGCTACCAGCTGATAGTGTGGCTGGTAATTTGTCGTACTAGCATAATAAAAATTTGTCGCCGCTTTAAAATATACACTATATACCTTCATGTTGTACTCGTAGACTGCAGTAATCATGTACCTACGTATTAAACTGAACCTAAAAAAAAGGTGTACCTCTGCCTACCTCGCCTTCTACCTGCCTACTTTACGTCTGGTAAATAAATTTCGGCCATATTACGAATACGAACACGACTCCCGCGAGAAATATGGCTTTACTCGACTCGATTTTTCAATTCAATTATCCACTTTCCATTTTCGTCCAGTTCAGCGGATTAGATACCCCATACCACGTAATTTCCGCCATGAGTCTAATGCTCGTCGTGTAGGTTTTCAAAATCCATTCCATACATCTATTTCCTCTCCTCTCATCATCTCCTAGAACAGCGATTTCCGACTGTACGAGTATAGATGCCCGAGTTACGAGTTATCTAATTTTTGATTTATACTATATCGCTAAAAGATAAGATAAAACCAAAATTGATGCTGTACTCATCGAGTCGTGCGTACAGAAATTCTTTTTCAAACCGAATGCGAATGAAAAAAAAAATCGTTTCCTTTCCTTTTATAGAATGCGTCAAATGTGTAACACCTCCCCCCACCGCGTACAAATGGATAGATAAGTGATAAAGATCGTCAGGGTCGAATTTTCGACACCAGCGACGCGACGATGTCGAGTACGATACGCGAATTCCATCCTTTTGCTTCGTATTATGTACTATGGTCCAGTGATGGAAGCAGAGCGGAAGTTGACGCGTCAGGGACTTTTATGTTGGATTTTTTTGCTGCAATCAAACGAGCGATGACAGTCCATTGTAAACTAAAGGATTTGTCTGGTGTCTGATGCTTATTTATATGTACGTTTTCGAGAAAGGTCGAAAAAGCATTTAAATTTCACCTCAAAGTGGAAGAATCGACAAGCTCCTCCAAGCACATAACATCATCGAATAGGAATGACCTACGAATACCTACATAAATGTATCATTATTTTTGACATTTTGTAAAATATTGAAAACATTGTTTTAAACATAATAAATAAAGAAAAAAAATGGCGACAAACTCACTCAAAATTACAGAATGTCTAACAAAAATTCAAACTGCAAAAGCAGTGCTCTATCAGGACATTTTTCACCAAATTCACAAAATTATCGGGGGGAGGGGTCTTGAAATTCGTCATTTCAATTTTTCGTTTTTCAAAATATGTTTTCGGACATTTCAATAATTTTTTGCAATTTTTTAAAAATGTTTTTCTTTTTTTAAATTTTGAAAAAGGAAGAAATTAATTAATAAAAATTTGTTGGAATTCGACTGGAAAAAAAGAAAAACGAGCAAGACATTGCGGTCAAAAGCAGGACTGTTGAGAGTGTTGAGACACCCTACCAAAAAATCAAACAAAATGTCTCAAAAATACCAAAAAAAGTCAGCAAAAGTTGCAAGAAACCCATTAAAAAAAATTTCGAAAAAAATCACAGCAAAATCAACATTGGAATATTGCAAAAATCAGAAAAAATATTAACAGCAAAAAAATCATAAAATGACAACAATTTTATAAAAAGGTGAAAAATTTTGCAAAAGTAGCAGAAAATTGTCGAGTTGACTGAAAAAATTACGGGAAACGACGAAAAAAAAATCACCAAAATATTGAAAATATTGTAAATTTGCAAAAAAAAATTCAAGTTATCAAAAAATGGAAATTGGAAAAAATACTCAACAAAAAAATTGTCCAAAAATTAGATATCTAATAATAAGTCAAATAAGTTATAGTTAGATGGTGGAAACTTTGCGTAAAAGCATCGGAAAAATTAGCGAAACAATTCAAAAAAGTTGTTGCAAAGGACAGAAAAAATTGCAAAACAGTCACAAAATACCTACTGGCATTAAAAATAGCAGAAAATTGACAAAAATGATGAAAAAATTAGTAAAAGAATAAAAATTGACCAAAAAATTCTGGACAATATGATGCAAGCTTAACTTAAAAGTGGCTGAAAATCGAAGCAATTACCAATGCAATTCTTTATAAAAAATGGCAACTTGATAACAATTTTTGAAAAATGACAAAAAAATAACAAAGCTAGAAAATTACGAGAAAATGCAAAAAAGTTGTAAAAAATTCCGTAAAGTGGTATAAAATTGCAAAAAATTGGCAAAAATTTATAAAAAAAAATTTTAAATCACAAAAAATACGCCAACCAGCAAAAATTATAAAAATTGCCAAAAATTGAATAAATAAATTCAAAAAATTTCGAGATGACATAACATGGTAAATTGACGAAAGAAAACAATACTAAAAGTAACGAAAAATTATCAAAATTTTCGAGAAAATTGCAAAAAAAAATTTAAAAAACTTGAAAACATGCGAATAGCACTGCAAAAATTGCACAAAACACACTCGAAATTCTGTAAACGCATAAAAAAAGACAGAAAAATGGTTCAAGAAAATTCAAAACTGGAATTCAAAGTTTATAAAAAATGATTTAAAAAATAATAAAAATACCATCCGAATTTGCCAAAATTGAGCAAACATTACTAAAAGTAGCAAAACGGCGACGAAAAATTATTCAGAAAATATTTTAAAAGACGAAAATACGTCATTTTTTGGAGGGGAGAAGAGGGGAGGGGAGGGGGTAGAAAACATCTAATCGCAAAAATTATCAAAATAATGGCAAGATTGTTAGATATTGACAAAAGTGTTTAAAAAGATGCGAAACTGTAATGAAAATTGATCAAATAGATTCAAAAAAATTATGACGAGAATATTGGAAAAATTACACATAAAATATTATTATTAGAAAGTATGGAACATTCTGATAATTTTGGCAAAAAATGAGACTCTCTAACAGTTTTGCCAAAAAAACTGTATTTTTCAGCAGTAATTTTGGCAAAGCACTCAATTTTTTTGGAAAATTTGGCAAAACATGATACTTTTGGCACAAAAGTGAAACTTCTACCCAATTTTGAAGAAAAAAACTAGTTTTTTTGGAAATTTTGATGTAAAGCATGAATTTTTTGGAAATTTTGGCAGAACAAGGAATTTTTTGGCAATGAACGAGAACCAACAATTTTTGATGTTTTTCTCAAGAAACTACCAAGGAAGCTTCACGAGTGTGCAGTAATCGATTTGCCCCGATTTTCTTTCGAAAGTAAAAGTACCCCCCCCCCCCACTCAGAGGGTAGTCTACCACAAATCGCAAAAGTGCAGGTCCCATCAGACGTCCAAAGGTCTCAAAATTTCAATTTTTGGTCAATTTCGCCAATAAAAAAAAGGAAAAAATGTGCCTAAAATTACAATGACAGTAATTCCCAAGATTTCGCATACGTTTATAATGCGTCAAAAATATCTTTGGGCCAAAAACTTGAAAAAAAAACTCCAAAAATTGGGGGAATACGCGATTGGAATGCTACAACTTTCTTATAGACAATTTTTTGATCTCCCTTGTAGCTTCAAATCATGCTCATCTGTTGTGATCTTCGAGACGTGGTCCGTAAAGAAAGACAAATTAATGTGGATGGCAAAACCAACATCAGATTAACAAAACAAAAGAGTCAGATCTTAGAGCGATGCGTGTAGCCGGAAAAATTGTAACGGATACTCGATGTGTTACACTGTACAGTGTACAGCGAGAGAAACAGCGAATGATGACGGATTTGAAAAATGAGTGATACATCGTACATATGTGTGATCATGTAATACATACAATGTACACTATAATTATAGTAAGTAACTGAGTACCCAAGCGAGGAGGTGCAGCCAGAACCAGCGTACAGATATACTAAAATCACCAGTGAAAAAGGATGAAAGAGGTGAAGAACGAGATGGTAAGTACCGAAGTACCGAGTATCATAGACGTGTAAAGAATACACATGCTTGCGTTTGTATTCGATGTAAAATACATCCATCCAACTATATAGGTACTCATCATCACACACACACACACACACATCGGCGTGCGTAAAATACCCGCGAGCTGACAGTGGAGAGAGATGGCGGAAAGGCGTGAAGACGAAAAGAAGAGGTAGCATGTGAACGTCCTACAAGAAGTCGCCTCGAGGTCATCCACCTGTTTCATGTGCGTACACCGATATGACGTCACACGAGTACCGTGTTTTCGGATGAGGCGAATTCTTCGACTTCGACCCGGCGTGGCCGGCGGATTGCCACAGTGAACTCGTCGTCATAAACTCTCGGTGATCGAGAAGAAATAGGCGCAGGATTTCAAACATAAACAGACCAACAGCGCAGGTCAGAATGTTTCGGGAGATGGAATTTATGCAAAAGATGTAGTAAGGAGTCCGGCATGTGAAAATAGAAATAATTGCACCCCCCTCCCCAAATTCTTCAGAGACAACTTTTTTCTCAACGAGGATATCCTAAGGAACATTTTAACGTAAACTTGCCACAAATGGTGGCCTTACCAACAAAATGGCGACCATTTTGATTGACAGGTCAGTCAAAATCACTGCAGATTTTGCTTCCCAATATATGTAGGACTCGTAAGAAATTCTTTGAACTGGAGAAAGCTACATCGAAAGAACATGCAAACATTCATCACTAGCCAAAATTTCAAGGGGTAAAGTGTACTTTACGATTTTTGGCGAATTTTTGAAAATCTTTAGGCCAAAAATCAGGAAAAAAATCAAAATTTTACCTAATTGACCTAGAAAGCTTGAATTTGGGATATTTCCTATTTTTAAACATCCAAATCGATTGGAAACGGTTTCAAACCGTTTTAAGCAGTTCTGGAGGCCACCAGTAAATTTTTGAAATTTTGGAAAGTTGATATTCGTCTGTAAACTAATTTCAATTTCAATACGCTATACAGTTGACTGCAGTAGATTTCAAGACGTTTTGGAGCCTCCAGCAACTATTTGGAAATCACTGGAGCCTCCAGCAGATTTTTGAAACTTGAAATTTCCACAAAATTTTGTTGAATGCAATTCAAACGCTGAAATTCATTTGTGAACTAATATTAATTGGCTATGAAATCGACTGCAGGTAGATTTGAAGTCGTTTTAGAGCCTCCAGCGACTTCATGAAAATTACTGGAGTCTCCAGCAGATTTTTCAGTGCTCGAAATTTGCATAAAATTTTACCAAACAGAGATGGAAATCCGAAATTTACTCTGCACTCCAATTTCAAGTCATTTTGGAGCCTCCAGCAGATTTTGAAAATATCTGGAGCCTCCAGCAGATTTTTGAAACTTGAAATTTACAAAATGATTAAATGGAGTTATTGACATTCCAACCCCATTTTTGATGAAATTTTGTAGAAAGTTCAAGTTAAAAAGATCTACTGGAGGCTCCAAGAATTTTCAAAAAGTCGCTGGAGGCTCCAAAATGACAAAACCACTATCAATCGACTCAATAACATGTTCGAATTGGAACACAGAGTGAATTTCGAATTTCCCATCTCATTCGATGAAATTTTGTGGAAATTTCAAGTTTCAAAACCCTGCTGGAGGCTTTTAAACTGCTCAAAACGGTTTGAAATCGTTTCCAATCGATTTGGCAGATCGAAAATAGGAAATATGCCAAATTTCAGCTTTTTAGGTCAATTTGGTAAAATTTGGGTTTTTTATCATTTTTGACCAAATTTCATTTTCAAAAATTCACCAAACATCAAAAAAAAATTTATAAAAACCTACGAATATAACGATTTTGAAGAATTATTGTTTTATTGCATCAAAAAAAATCTAGAGGATTTTTATGTGTTTTAAGACAATTCATAAGATTTTTGCTAAGTAGGAATTCGAAGTCATCAAGCGATTCCAGCATGAATAGGTATTTTTCAGTAAGTCTTTCAGAGAAGGCGTCGATTGATTCTATTTGCAGTTCATTATGTAACTGATTGTTTTGGAGGAACCATGGTGCGTTTGTAATGATTCGCAGAACTTTGTTTTGTATAATTTGTAGCTTATGTTTGTTAGTTTTTGAAGCTGTTATCCATATTGGCGCTGCATATGTGAATGAGCTACGGATGAGACTGTTGTAAAGAAGTAGACTACAAGATGTAGACAATCTGGAACGACGATTCAGTAAGGGGTAAAGTTTACGTAGTTTGAGGTAGGCATCATGTGATTTGAGAATGATATGGTTTCTGAGAGATAGTTTCTGGTCCAAGTGTACACCAAGATAATTTAACTGTTGATGTATTCCATGGTACCACAGTGTTATCGATTAAGATTTCTGGAGTCGGTGAGATTTTGCGAAGTGTGAAGATTTTTGTTTCACTTTTAAGAGGATTTAGCTTAAGTTTCCAGCGTTCAAACCATGGTTCCAATTCATTGATACCAGCTTGAAGTTGATTACGAGCAATTAGAAGATTGTTGGCTAAGTAAACACGTATCATCAGCAAACATTGGATGAACAATGTTGGACTCAATACAGCGCCTTGCGGTACACCTTGGCTGATTCCTCAAAGCGAAGAGCTTCCATCATCGATTTGAACATAAAATTTCCTATTTTGAAGGAAGGAAGAAATGATTTTACGTAGAAAGGTGGGTGTTTCGATTGTAACTAATTTGTGAATTAAACCGCAATGCTATACAGAGTCGAAGGCCTTTTTGATGTCTATAAAAGCTGCAGTTGTGAATTGCTTCTTTTTGTAGCAGTTGTTAATAAGTTGTACCATTCGATGCAACTGATGAACTGTGCTCATTTTATTACGAAAACCATACTGAAAAGATGGCAAAATCTGTTCCTTTTTCAGAAAGTTCAAAAGACGTTTACAAATGATTTTTTTCAAGGATTTTGGATAGAGAAGAGAGAAGACTGATAGACCTATAATCATTAAGAGACGAAGAAGGAGAGCTTCTCCAAGTTCAAAAATTTTCATACGAGTTCTATGTTGGAAAACAAAATTCGCTATTTTGGCTAACCTGTCGATCAAAATTCCTCTTCGAGTTCACTTTGTCACCATTACCATCAATTTTGAGCTCCGACAGAAATTTCCACATTGCGACTGGTCACCTCTGCTATCAACACGAGCACTCCTTTGCCATATTATATCATCGTGATATGCCACTGGATACCATTGATTGGCAATACATTGCATCGCTCAAGTTCCACGAAGCGAAAAATTCAATTTTAACCACCATAGTACCCAGCTTGAAAAAGTGTGCCTGACAAAAATCGTGCCACTGCAACAATTTGACTAACAGCAAGAGCAATATTCTTGTAACGATGAAGTCGATGACAAGGGTAACAGCTCGCCGGCCAATTCTCGTGTCAGATAGACATGTAACCGGTAACGTGTATGTACCAAAGATTGCTACCTCACTTGGAGTGACACGCCTGCAGCACATATTTAAACGGTTCCGTTGCTTAGTTATGGTAATTGGCGTGAATGTATATAGCCTATACCGAATCGGCGATATTGAAAAATTCAATTCGATATTCGAGTCTTTCGCAATGGACAACACGTTGCATTACAATATGTTTGACAGTTTGATCATCGCCCATAAGGTAGAAGGTACTGTAACTCACTTCGCAGTTACCTACCGTGCGTCTTATATAACTGGAATGGTATTTATAGGAAAGCCTGCCTTGGACTATACGATATGGTGTAATATGAATTTTTCCAAGCGAAGGAAGGCTCCATCAGTTCTGCAGATGAAGTTCTCTGATCATCTTCTGATATCTAATTTTGTGACACATCCTATGGATGAGTTTCCTTCAACTCCTTTACTACCCTTAGCCATGCTCAGAATCTAATCCAAAATATTCCCCAGGCACATTCCACCCAAATTGACCAATTTTCCAACAAAATCGATCGAAAAAACTATACTTCCAACTGATGGAAAAATTCAAACCATCGGAGTTCTGTACTCGTATGTGCTGATGTGCTGTGTGGTTCACTTAAGCATGTTACACCACTCTATACTCATGTACTCGTACGTATGATTCGATACAGAAAAATG
Organism: Planococcus citri; assembly: GCF_950023065.1. NCBI lineage: Eukaryota > Metazoa > Arthropoda > Insecta > Hemiptera > Pseudococcidae > Planococcus > Planococcus citri. The sequence continues at coordinate 66,796,432 of NC_088680.1, forward strand.
CAGACTCATGGGGCGAAGAAGCCAACACAAATGTGAAGTATCGAGGGAGTGGTGCAGTGCGGTGATGCGATGCCTCCCGTCGGGAATACGCGACGGAATGTCCGTACGCCTTGTACGCTCACATGGGCTGCGTTCGTTTCGGCGATGTATACTGAAAACAACGCTTGGTACTTTCGCCTCGTATATAGAGTCGAATATAGCGAGCTTAATTAATGGCAGCACCGATTCACCGATATCGAACCATGGGTTGTCTGGTCGTCTAAAAAGCCCTAAAGTATTCCATTCGATTCGTTGTCGTTGCACCGCGACCGAGAGGTTCTCTTTTTTCTTCTTCTTTTTTTGTTTTTTTTTGTTACGTTGCTTATCGGTTTTGTTCATTTTTTTCTCTCCTTTCTCCGCCCTTTTCCACCGTGAGTCGATCACGTGTAGAGTAAAAAATCTTATTCACAAATTCCGAAGTGAAAATGATGGCGTCGGGTTACTTATATTTTTCAATGATTGAGCAGTATCAGGATGTGTTTCAAGTCTTAATGGGTTTGGGTATGGATGGAGTATTATTCTGGGGTGAATTTGCGAGATAACAGTTCATCGAACGTCGTTAATAACTTTTGAAATATTCGAATGAAATAAATTGGCAAAAGAAAGGCCAACTTTCAAACCATAGAATTAGTTTTAAATTTTTATGCACTTTGAACGGTTTTTATGCTAATTTGACTACTCATTTCATCAATTTAGTCGGGGAGTCCATTTAAGGATAAATTACATTGCACCCCCCCCCCCAACGGTCGATCCTCCGGGACAACTTTTTTTTCAAGATCAAGCAAAAATTTATCACCTGTCAAAATTTCAAGTGCTAAAGTGCGTTTTTCGATTTTTGGTGAATTTTTGAAAATCAAATTTGGGCCAAAAATGAGGGAAAAAATCAAAATTTTACCAAATTGACCAAGAAATCTGAAATTTGGGATACGCCCTATTTTCAACATGCCAAATCGATCGGGAACTGTTTCAAACCGTTTTGAGGAGTTCTGGAGCCTCCAGCAGATTTTTAAAACTCAAAATTCCCACAAAATTTCACCAAAGTGGAGTTGGAAAGCTGAAATTTACTCTGCAAACAAGTTTCAATAAGCTACGAAGTCAACTGCAGGGGGATTTCAAGTCGTTTTGGAGAGTCCGGCGACTTTTTGAAAATTCCTGGAGCCTCCATCAGATTTTTGAAACTTTAAATTTTCACTAAATTTCATCAAATAGAGATGGAAAGCGAAAATTTACTCTACACTCCAATTTTAACACACTCTGAAGACGACTTCAGGTGGGTTCAAATCATTTTGGAGCCTCCAGCGACTTTTTGAAAATTACTGGAGCCTCCAGTAGATTTTTGAAACTTGAAATTCCCGCAACGTTTTACCAAATGGAGTTGGCAAGCTGAAATTTACTTCGCAAACTAATTTCAATATGATATGAAGTCGACTACATGGTGGTTTCAAATGGTTTTGAAGCTTCCAGCTACTTTTTGGAAATTTCAATTTTCCAAAAAAAAACCATACGACCTCTCAAAAAGTGGCTGGAGGTTCCAAAATGAATTGAAATCCACCAGCAGACGACTCCGTAGCGTATTAAAATTAGTTTGCAGGATGAATTTTATTTTGACTTTCCATCTCCGTTTGATGAAATTTTTAGGAAATTTAAAGTTTCAAAAATTTACTGGAGGCTCCAGGAATTTTCAAAAAGTCGCCGGAGGCTCCAAAACGACTTGAAATTCCCCTGCAGTTGACTTCGTAGCGTATTGAAATTAGTTTGCAGAATAAATTTCAGCTTTCCAACTCCATTTTGGTGAAATTTTTTGGGAATTTCGAGTTTCAAAAATCTGCTGGAGGCTCCAAAACTGCTCAAAACGATTTGAAACAGTTTCCAATCGATTTGACACGTCGAAAATAGGATGTATCCCAAATTTCAGCTTTCTTGGTCAATTTGGTAAAATTTTGATTTTTTCCCTCATTTTTGCCTAAATTTGATTTCCAAAAATTCACCAAAAATCGAAAAACGCACCTTAGCACTTGAAATTTTGACATGTGATAAATTTTTGCTTGATCATCCGATCTACCTTTGTACAGTTTGAAAAATTTTGTGCTAGTCCTATGTTGGAACGCAAAAGCTGCGATTTCGGCTGACCTGTCAATCAAAATAGCCGCCATTTTGTAAGTAGGGCCACTTTTTTTTTGAGTACAGGGGCTAGAAATGTTTCTTAGGACTCCCCCTTTAAGAAAAAAGTTGTCCCGGAGGATCAACCGGGGGGGGGGGGTGCAATTTATCCTTAGGTCGGCCCCCCGACTAATTGTGCATTTTTTCAGACGATGATTTCAATTTTTGGGTCAATTTTACTCGAACTCCTCGAAACTGAATTGATTATCTATTTCAGCAATTTTCATGTATTTCAGGTTGAGTTTTATCACTTACACTAAAGTTTTTTGCTCACTTGAAAAATTTTTCCTGCGATGTTCAAAAAGAAAGTAACTTTCCTTCGTAACCTTTTTTCACCAAAAAAGTAGGTAACCAAAATGTTTCAATTTTGCAAATATTAATCAAGGTGGGGGGGGTAGAAACTTTCATAACATGAAAAAAAAGTCTATAAAACGATCAAAAAATTAAATCTGGCGGCATGCCGAACGTAAAAGAACCACCCCCCCTCCCCTCCCCTCCCCTCCCCTCCCAGACGGAAAAACTTAGGTGAAAAGTTGAGAATTTTTGGAAAAAATTGAGTGATGTTGGAAAAAGTTGCGAAAAAAATTGTGTGAGCAGGAAAAATCAAAGAATTACTAAAGACTATGATGTGGATTTTTACTTCTTGAATTATAAATTTTCAAAAGTTTTCGGTCTCGTTTCGCTCGGGTCAGATCATTATCCTTTTTTTTACTCCGACTAAAGTTGTAGAGTAAAAAAATTGACGTCTCACATCAAAAATAATGTCGCTTTACTTGAAATTTTCCAAAAAAAAAAAAAAAAGGTCTCCTTGACGTAGAAACTTCTTATACAGGGTGTTTCACGGGAAACAGACGATTCTAAAATTGAAAATCTCCCTGAAAAATGAAGATATCACGGAGGTGGCGGTGTTCCTGGGTAGCCAATAACATCAATTTTACCCTCTTATGGTTGGTTACAGCCACGGCGCTCTCAGTACCTTGGCATATTGAACGAAAGAAGAAATCATTTTTGCGGTGAAGTGAAATTCTCAAAAAAATTGAAGATGAAAAAAATCGATTTTAACAAAATTTTAATGACAATTGAGGCAAATTATCATCTCATGGGTGCTGATATCAAGCAGAACTATTGCTACGGTGGTCCAACGGCCAATTTTCCGCTGATGAGCGAGGAGAAACCCTTACACGATCAGTGTGTGACTGTATGGGTAGGTGTTGCTTCATGGGAGATTATTGGCCTGTTTTTCTTTGGCAGAAATGTCAACACTGCGCGGTACCTAGACATGATAAACACCTCCCTACTCCCTTCCCTGGTGTGGCACAGACGTTTATGATCGATTTGGTTCGAACAGGATGGGGCTATGTGCCATAATACCCGCTTGAATATTCTCCGTGAACCTTTTGATGGCCGTTTTTTTCAAAGCGCGTGGAAATGGAGTGGCTTCACCCAACCTGACTGTTCACTGCAGCGTTGTGAAAACGAAATGATTTCGTTTTCGTTTTTCGTTTTCGTTTTCAATTTTAAAAAAATTACGTTTTCGTTATATAACGTTTCGTTTGGTTTTTTTAAAAAACGTTTTTTTTCGTTAATAACGTTTTTTTCGTTATTTTTTTTTCTTTTTTTTATATGCACTAGTTTCGATCATCTAAGGTCAAAAAAAAGTGTAGAGAAATGAAAAAATCAAGGTTTTCAAAATTGAAATTCATCAACTTGTTTTTTTTTAGAGCAAGAGTAAGAGCATTTGATTTTTTACAAAGTACCTAGGGATACAACAAAATGAGAGTAAAAAAAGCACTGTATACCTATTACCTACTGACAAACAATAATAAATAGGTACCTATGTGTTCACACTTTTCTACTTCAACTTGAAAAAACTATGATAAGTACAGGGGAGGGAGAGGGTGTTGCAGAGAACAATGTTGCTATTTTGGGAACCAGTTCAAGTCGCGCTTCCTTTCCATTGTATTGGCCCTTAAGGCAATATTAGCTAAGGGATGAAGTCACCACCAGACAGGAGATTGCAGCTATGAGCTAGGTATCTGATGAAATGCTTTCACTGGAAACATATACCAAATACCAGCAACCAGCTAGCATTGGGGATGCACGGCGAGGTGGAATGTGCCTTTTTGCATTATCCTGGAATTGAAAATAATGCATTATTTCGTTTTTCGTTATACTGTACCGGCCAGTTTTTTTTTACACTCATACTCGGAAAAATGTACCTCTTATGGCTTATGGCTCCCATTCCAACCTACTTTTTGTTCCTTTTTTTGACATTTATCATTGCTGCACAGCTACATAGAAAAAAAAGTGAAAACGAAAAAAAACGAAAAATTTATTTCGTTTAACGTTAAATATCGTTATAAAAAATGAATCGTTTTCGTTTAACGTTATGTTTCTTTTAACTACAAAAATTTCGTTTTTTTTCGTTTTTCGTTTTCGATAAAATAACGTTTTCACAACGCTGCTGTTCAGGATTTTTATTTGTGGGGATATTTAAAGTCATGTGTATACAAAGACTGCCTGCTAGATTTGGAGCAATTTAAAATGGGGATTGCTGATAAAAATCGAGAATTATACTGGATGTTTTGCAAAAAACATGAAAAAATTGGGTGAAAAGATTGAGAGCGTGTGTTGCCGCTGATAGTCAACATTACGTGGATGTTTTATAGCATACATAAAATTGATGTTATTGGGAACCCAGCATAAAAATTTTGAATTTTTTCACCAAGTAGTTTCCGAGTATTTCAATTTTAGAATCGTCGGTTTCCCGTGAAACACCCTGTATTGAAAATTATTTCTTTGTACCTCACAAATTGTAAATTTTCTGAAATTTTTGCACTCGCTACTCTCATGCAAAATTTAAAATATTTCATAATCTTTTCGAATTTGATTTTCAAAAGCCAAAAAGTTTGAAAAAACACGAAAAAAGTTGTGAATTTTTGATTTTGGATTTCAGTTTCAACCTTGCAATAGAACATAGTAATTCAAATTTTTTGTCAAGTATAAAACCATCGTTTTAGAACATTTTCTGGTAATTTTGAACAACTTACCAAAATTGTCAAAAAATCACTGATTTTTGTCAAAATTTCCCATAAGCAGGTCCTTTTTTTGTCAAAATTGCCAAAAACGTACGTTTTTTTTTTGGTCAATTGTCAGAAAGTCCCATTAAAAAAAGTACCCATTGATTTTTTCCTTAACTAGGTATCCAAAAAGTCCTGTTTTTTCGCCAAAATCGTCAGGAAAATCCAACTTTTTGAAAATAGAGCTTTCAAGAAAATCTCAACTTCGAACTTTTGGTGAATTTTATGCGAATATTTTTGAAACTGTTCACATTCGGCTAAAGCTATCAAGAGCAATTGGAGTTCAAAGTTGAGCCACGGACATTATGATGAGAGAAATGAGTAAAATCGGAGTACCTGACCCCAAAATTGAGGCGATTCAACATGAAATGACCCTTCTAACATATTGCCAAGTTCTTTAGACCGTTTCAAATCTCAACACCATCGTACTCTCGGATAATTTTCCGAAACATTCCAACTCCCTATCAATCTATTCTACTTTACTCGTCATTTTCTCAACCTAGTCCATCACTAGGCGTTCCCAATTCGTTCCAACCGAATTCCAAATACTCGAGTTATTAACTAATCCAATAACCATACACGAGACGCACGCGAGCAGTTCTTTTCCTACTCATTTTCTCTATACTAGGAAATTGGTAGAAGGGGTAGGTAGGTAGGCACATCTTAATCTACACACAGCATCGAGTGCTCGAAGATATTATGATTTAGCAACATATTACGCTTTTCCCAACTTGTAAACAACAAACAAAAAACTTCAATTTCGCGTCTGATCGTCCTTGAACGAGTATACAGCAGGATGGCGGTGATTGGAAAATATCGAAAATTCGATTACGTAATCGTTTCACGACCGGCTAATTTACAAACACTGGCAACATTACAATCGGGGTGATTTCTCACTACCCCACCACCCCCAGCATCGAAGCTGGTGACAAAATTTCCCCTTTGGAAACTTTATTTTTTAAAAAATCGTTGACCTAAAAATTACAATACTCGATAAACGATTCGTCGAATGCGAAACGTAGGTAGAGGTACTCGAAGTCGTAGTCCCCCATATGTCATTGTCCTCTGTGCTTCGACACCCTCATGCTAATTAAAATTACTCGAATAAACATATTGGGTTCGATGGCGATAACGTCCGTCGCGGCGTCGGTCGGTATCGTCTGATTTTCAATGAGGTTGATCACACTGCACCGTGTCAATGGGGAAAAAAGAAAAAGAAAGAAAGAAAGGAGAATAAAAACTACACCAATAATACGTCTATAAACTTAATTCTAACGCAACCTCGTCACCTCTCGCCACATCAGACTGTGCAGCGTGCCAAACGCATACGGGTCAATTCTTGTCAAATTTAGCTATGGGCTATATCATATTTACGAGTATTCTATACCTATTACCTTCTATTTACTCTCTTACTTCGCCGCTAATTCAGTTCCGAGTTGGCAGTTTGCATTTTATCGTATTCTGTATAGCTCGTAGCTTTCCTTTCCCATGCGATAACAATCAATCGCCATAATTTCATCATCATCATTCATTATTCACACACCAACATCTCCCCTCCCCTGACCGATGGCTCATAATGTACGAAATAAGAGCTCTCTTCGCGGGCTCTTTCGATTACATGTTTTCAAATCCGATTGCTCTCGATACAGATTTTTACTACATCTTTCTCATAAAGAACTTTGAATGATACACTGATCCAAGTTGCTCGCTCAATCACAGATAAACTGATGCCAAATAATTCACTCTTCCATTCGCTATCATACTGAATACCACCTACTCAAAAAATTAAAAAAAAATATTGAAAAGTCACTTACGAATTGAACACACATGACAATCAAGTAGGTACTCGAAAGAATGAATATTACTTGTACATATGACTCACCTGCAACAAAGAAAAAAAAAAATTATTACTATAAAAAAAAATAAACCTTTCAACAATAATACATTACATAGATTTGATTATTATTTTACAAACAAATTCGAGATTAAAATAAATACCAAGTTATCGTATTTTTGGCGTAGAAGGAAATAGAGATGGGCTTAGAATGAGGAAAGGATGGAATAATAAAGAAAGCTGATTGATTTAATTAGAGTGACATAAGGACTCGTTACTTTCGAGACACCTGATTGTAATTTCTTGGAAAAAGTTTTAATCGTGAAAATGACGAGTACTTCTACCTCTACAAAAAAATTGCCACTCGAAGTTGTCTTGAATTGAATACAAAAGTACACAGCGTACATTCGAGTAATTACTTCGAAAAATTATTTTGAAAATTGAAAGGGGAATGGGAGAGGGGGGCTCGAGGCGACCACGTATGTCTCACTTTGATCCCTTACATCTTCAGATTTTTTAATATTGACATTTTTTTTTACATCTCCCCCCCCCCGCTCTTGATTGAGAGATGAAAAACATCAAAATTTTAATTGAATCTGTTCGAACAATTCCGGAGATTGTTCCAAAGAAATACCAAATGGATTTTTTTTAAATTTTAAAATTCAAAATTGAACTATTTTTTTGCAAAAGCTCCCAAATCCGTGACTAACTACTACTTAAAAATTTGGAAAAAATTCAGCATAATAGGTAGTACATTTTTTCAGGTCTTTTCACATTGAAAAAAATCTGAAAGTACGAATATTTCGTTCTAAGATCTCTCGGTACCTACTCCAAATGGGTACTCCTGAGCTCCTCCCCTTTTCACCAAGCATAGACAATTTTGGTAAAAAAATTCAAATGCACGTGGAATTTTATCTAGCTATTTTGATACATATGAGCCCCCTAAAACCTTACAGTTGGTCCCCAAATTTAAACAAATTGAAAATTTCACGCGACTGGTTTAATTTTGACACATTTTGCTTGAATTTCATCAGTCATTGGAACGATTTTAGTACTTTTTATAGTCCGGAATATGACAATAGGAGTAATTGCACACACCCCCCCCCCCCGCCCATCCTCCGGGACAACTTTTTTCTTAAAGGGGACATCCTAAGGAACATTTTAAAGCAAACTTACCAAAAAAAAAAGTTGGCCTTACTTACAAAATGGCGGCCATTTTGATTGACAGGTCAGCCGAAATCGCAGATTTTGCGTTTTAACATTGGACTTGCACGAACTTTTTCAAACTTTACAAAGGTAGATCGAAAGATCATGCAAAAATTTATTACCTGTCAAAATTTCAAGTGCTAAAGTGCGTTTTTCGATTTTTGGTGAATTTTTGAAAATCCAATTTAGGCCAAAAATGAGGGAAAAAATCAAAATTTTACCAAATTGACCAAGAAAGCTGAAATTTGGGATATACCCTATTTTCGACATGCCAAATCGATTGGAAACGGTTTCAACCCGTTTTGAGCAGTTCTGGAGCCTCCCGCAGATTTTTGAATCTCGAAATTCCCACAAAATTCCATCAAATTGAAGCTGTAAAGCTAAAATTTATTCTAAAAACAAATTTCAATACGCTACGAAGTACTGCAGGTGAATTTCAAGTCGTTTTGGATCCTCTAGCAACTTTTTGAAAATTTCTGAAGCCTCCAGCAGATTTTTGAAACTTTAAATTTTCACAAAATTTCATCAAATGGAGATGGAAAGCTGAAATTTACTCTACACTCCAATTTTAACCCTTTCGGCTACGAGACAAACTGACGGATAAAATTCGAAGTGCTTTAAACTGAGTAAGGCCAGTTGCTGCCTAAAACTCAAAATTTGCTGGAAATCGCACAATCAGAAAGTATTCATGTCACAAATAGCAATAAACCTTAAATTGTCTATTATTCCATTTATGACACCGAATAGCATTATAAATCAAAATCAAGCTTTCTGAGGCATCTGATATTTCAAGATGAAAGTATTGGTAACAAGCATTTTTGAAAATATAAAAAAAGATGAACTAAAATGAAATAAGTTTGAGTAAAAAAAGGAAATTATTGAAGAAAAACAAGGCATGCGACTTCAGATAGTTATTCAAACTGCAGATGTTTGAAGGTGTTTGCTTGTGGGAGGATTAAAATTGATGGATAAATCTTTGTGTTATAGAGAGCATTTTTTGTAATTTTGAAAACCCATGTCACAATTCAACGCTAATTTTCAATGAAATTCTGAAAAATATGTATCATTTTCATCTTATGACACATACATCTCTCTTTAGATGATTTGCTTGGGTGAGTACGTAAGTTGCCTCAGAAGATGACTGGGTAAACTTTTGCAAGCATTTGAATTTTATGATGGATACTGTGTCATAAAGACTGCGCTCAATAAATTCATTATCTGTAAGATGACTTCTAAAAAGTGATTCCAATAATTCCACAACATGACGTACGTATTTAATTTTTATTATCTCCTTATGACAAACAGATTGAGGGCTGTATTATGACACAGTATCTATCAAAAAATTCAAATGCTCGCCAAAGTTCACGTAGTCATCTTCTGAGGTAACTTATTCAGATATTCACCCAAGCAAATCACCTCAAGAGAGACGTATGTGTCAGAAAATGAAAATTATGTCATACTTTTCAGGTTGAATTGTGACACGAGTTTTCAAAATTTCAAAAATGCTCTCTATAACACAAAGATTTTTCCATCAATTTTAATCCTCTGTAATATACCACCAAATTCTAGTCTTATTTCCAGGGATTTCATAATGTTGCGGAATAGTCTGGTCTACAGTATTTCGCAACATTACAAAATATTGGTTACCTACCTTTAAATAGGAACCAAATCACCCCTGTTCTTTTACTGATATATGAACACCTGCCCCAAACCCTCTGGATGAGCCTACATTGTCTAAATCCAGCTTTTAGCAAAATTTCATTCAAACTAAATGTTAAATAATTGACTTTTATGAGGTAATAAAATTACTTAGAAGTTAATTTCGAAGGGGGAAACAAGCGGAGCTATTTATTTCTACTGGCACACGAACAATTATTTCTGATCAGAAATAATAAACTCAAAAAGCAGTAAAATCTTATAATAAAGAGATACTTCCGTAATTTTTTTAATGTTTAGCAGATGATCGTGATTTTCTAAAGTAAAATTTATGCCTAACGGAAAAATTTGAAAAGAGACTCGTAAAAGTCAACAAACCCCTTTAAACTGAATGAAAATTATGTTTAAAATCTCTTGTCTTGTGGGCCATTTTCAATAGCTATTGGAACCCATTAATTGACTATTGAAAATGACCCAAAAGACAAGATGGTCATCCAGGTGCCCAAAGTCTCCCTCTTATTTGTATTGTCTAATTTTGCCAATTTTTATATAAATACAAGTAAAGGAGGGACTTTTAGTCAGTTCATTTTCGGATTTTCAAGAGTTCATTTTCGGATTTTCGAGTGTTTACAATTTCTTGTTAAAACACAGTTCATTTTCGAATTTTCGTGTGTAATTCCAAGTTCTTCTTTTTGTGACTTTTTCATTAATATTTAAAGAAATCGCAAATTCATTTAATTTTCAACATTTTAAGGTTTATATTCGAGTTTTCGTGAATTTATTTAATTCTTTTCGTAAATATTTAAATTTTTCATTTTTACTATCATTTTTTCGCGAATTCGTTCATCTCTTGTCCATTGGAGCAGTGAGGAATCTATTCAATCTGTAAGTTTTAATTATAATTTTTTATTTAAATTATTTTAGTAATTTTTTACTGATTTTCTTAGTACATATTTTACTTTTTAGCATTTTTAATATTTCCATTTTAATTTATTTTATAATTTGGTCAATTTTTATTTTAATTTCTAATATTTTTTCACAAATTAATAATTTTATAATTTTCTATTTTTTGCACAATAAATCAAAATTCTATATTTTTGAAATTTTAATCATTTCTAACTGGGAATATAACAGCTAAAATTTTATTGGCGCAGTCGGTAGGACACTGATTGGGCTGAATTTGTGAAAAAATTTGCAATTTCAGGCAATAGTGTTTTCGAACTATTTTTTTTATTAATTTGGCTGTTTTATTTTTATTATTTCGAATTTTTTTTGGTATTTTCATTTAATAATTACGAAAATAAATAATTACCAAAATAATTTCATCTCAACTTTTCTCAATTTTTCTCAATAAATTATTTCAACTACTGCAATTTCAATTTTTAAATAACATAATTCAACTTTCAAACATTTTTAATTCAATAAATACCATTATTTCATCTTACATTTTTCTATTAAAATAACAGTTTCAATTAAAAACCCCAGTTTTCATCTCAATTTTTCCAAAATCGTCAGTTTTTCACTAAAAATAAGTCAAACTTGAATTTTAAAAAATTATTATAACTCAAATATTCAAATTACGTAATTAATTTCAACAAAAAAAAACGTGATATCAAAATAATTACAATTCAGTACTTTTGTGAACAATTTTTTTTTACCTACTTACTTTTTCATTTTAAAAATCTCATTTTTTGTAATATTTTGATCGGACTTTTCTCTATATTAAATTCTCAAAAATTCCATAATTTTCAATTCAGATTATTGAATTTATTTTGAAAAAAACCTTTCTTGATTTTTGTTCATTTTAATACTCAACTGAGAAATCATTTTTCATACTGGAATTTCATTTTTCCATACTGAAAATTTGTTTTCAAAACTGAGAATTTATTTTTGACATTTTTAAAATAATTTTTTCTCTTTTTTATACTGAGAATTCGTTTTTGTAATTTTTCTAATAATTTTCCTTCTAAAAATTAAGGGTTTTCTTATTTTTTAAAAATAATACCTACTCATTCGTTTTCGTAATTTTTCTAGTCATTTTTCTTATTAAAAATTTAATAAATAAATTTCTTGCATGATTTTATTTACCAAGAGAATTCAGAAATTTGATTTGCTTGCTTATTAACTATTTTCTTGCTTTCAGAAAATTAGCTTATGCTTTCTATGCTTGCAACTAATTTCTTTTAACATTTTAATCATTCAATTTTCTTTGCATTATTTCGTGAATTGCTTCATTATTTTTATACCTACTTACCTTGTGTGTATCTAGTCAACCATATCTTTCATATTTTTGACACTTTCAATTTTTGTGAGAACCTAGTTAGGTTTATTTCAAAATTTTCTACTATTTTTTGATACCTATTTTTGAAAATCTTGATCAAAAAAAAAAAAGAAATATTGAAAAATCATGGCAAATATCAATCAACATAATATTGAAGTTGAACAGGGTGAAAATGTACCACCAGTACAAAATGAACCTCGTTTTACTTTAACTTATCTCGCCTCCCTTGTCCATACTACATTCTCTGGCAACAGGTCCGAATTACATGATTTTCTAGCTGACTGTAATAATGCTTTTGAGCTTGCACAGCCAGATCAGCACAGAGCTCTGCTTCTTGCTGTCTTAGCAAAAATTCGTTCCCCAGCCAAAGCTAACCTTGCACCCTATTCTTTTCTTTCTTGGAACGAATTAAAAGAAAAATTGAAATTACTGTATCAGGATAAAAAACACTTGGTCCAGTTGAATGAGGAATTAAATGCTTGTAAACAAGCACCTGGTGAGAGTATTTCCCAATTTTATAATCGTATAGAACTAATTGTCTCTAGAGTGATCAGTGCTACTTCCCAAAATTGTGTAGAAAGAACCCTTCTACCTGGCATGATAGCCAGCATCAAAGATAACGCATTGAATCGTTTTGTCCACCATTCAGTTCCCCATATTTCTTCTTTCTTACGAGGTCGTGATTTTAACACCTTAAATGATGCTTTTACAATTGCATTAGGGGAAGAACGTGCAGCAAATGTACACAAAACGAATCGACCTAGTTTCACTTCTAAATATTGCCGTAAATGTAGAAAAGAGGGTCATTTTACAGGAGACTGTAGGAGTTCTAACAATCAAAATTATACCAACAATAAATACTGCTCAATCTGTAAAAATAACTCTCATAACACTGTAGATTGCTTTAAAAGGAGCCAGATTCGAGTTGTTTCAAATAATTCTAACATTGATATGGCAAAAACAAAAAAATCATGTAGGTATTGCAAAAAATTTGGTCATGAGCTTGAAGAATGTCATAAATTAAAATTTGTCCAGGAAAAGAAAAAAGGTTTACGTAAATATTGCCGCCATTGTAAATCTGATACACACAACGAGGATGAATGTAATAGAAATAACCCCTCTAATGGTAAGAATGGTTTCAATAATAAAAGGTCTTCTTTAAACTACCTGCGTTGTCCCCCTACAGATACCGGGACCGAGGACAACGGAACATTTATACACATGGTATCATCCAATTGAAAAAAATATTGCACTCTAAAAACAGCATGTATGTAGTGTTGAATGCACCTCACGCCAAACAGCATAAATTAAAGTTATTGTTGGATGGAGGAGCAGAAATCAGCCTAGTAAAATCTTCTTCCCTTTCACAAAACACACAGGTATTCAATGATCACCCTATGAAATTGGAAGGTATTTCAAAAAATATGATCGTTGATACTTTGGGATATGTTTATTTACCTATACAATTGGAAGACTCTTCTGAAGCTGAAATTAAATTTTACGTAGTAGATGAAAATACAAACATCCCATATGATGGTATAATTGGAAATGATTTAATGAGAATGCAAAAAGCATTTATTGATTATAGTAAACAGACATTGAAATTGAAAGATATACTCAACCCTGTGAGGTTCTATTTTGATGATGAAGATACAATCAATTCAAAAAGTCACAACACACAAGAATTTGAACTCACCCCTCGCTCTGAAACTATTATTGGAATAAGGGTTACAAATCCTAAAATCAGAGAGGGAGTTATACCTGATGATATTACATTACCCCTAGAGGGAGTGTACTTATCAAAAGCAGTTGTAAAGGTGAATGATGATGGAATCGCATTTGCCACAATTTTAAACACCAGAGACACAGGTGTCAAAGTACAGGAATTTTCAGTAAGGCTAGACCCATTACCTGAATTTATTCCGAGCTATTATAACAAGGGGTCCAATTTTGACCACCCCAATTTGTGTCCCGAGGATCAGCTGTCAAATTTAAAAGACCCAATCTCAATTCTGCCAATTTCTAATTCGGTTGATTCTTGGTCAAATTTCAAGTGTGAAAAAGCACAAGGGTCGAATTCAAAGTGCCAAAGAGCACAAAATTTTAATTGTGAGTGCCATAGAGCACAAAAATCAAACTTTCAAGTTGATGATAAATACAATACTGAGCATGACCCCCCTCACCAGGGATCCAATTTTGGCATGCAACAGTCTAATTCTGAGAACAGGTCGTCAAATTTCAATGACTCAATTCCAATTTTTCCAATTTCAAATTCGGCCGTTTCTCAGTCAAATTTCAAGTGCCAAAGTGCACAAGAGTCAAATTTCAAGTGCCAAAGTGCACAAAATTCTAATTTCAAGTGCCAAAGTGCACCAAATTCTAATTTCAAGTGCCAAAGTGCACCAAATTCAAATTTCAAGTGCCACAGTGCACCTAATATGGAGTCCAAGTGCCAATATGCACCAAAAACCTGCCTGGTTCATAATTTCAAGGACTCTACAGCCAAATCTGAAAGGTTGGCACACCTGAATAAAGAATTACGTCTTGAACACTTGAATGGTGAAGAAAGACAGTCTATAATAGATTTATGTCACAAATTTGAAGATATTTTCTTTTTAGAAGGAGACAACTTGACATGCACTAATTTAATTGAGCATGATATTAATACTGGCGATGCTGCTCCTATCTTTGTAAAAAATTATCGCCACCCTCATAAATTGAGAGAAGAAATTAATTCTCAAGTTCAAAAAATGTTGAAACAGGGGATCATTCAGCCTTCCGTCAGCCCTTGGGCAGCACCACTGTGGATAGTTCCTAAAAAGATGGACGCATCTGGCATTCAAAAATGGAGAGTGGTTGTTGATTACAGGAAGTTGAATGAAGTCACCATAGGCGACGCTTATCCTTTACCTCGTATTGAAGAGATTTTGGACCAATTAGGACACAGTCGTTATTTCACTACTCTTGACTTAGCCTCAGGATTCCATCAGATACGTGTCAATCCAAAGGATATTTCCAAAACAGCATTTTCTACACCTGATGGTCACTATGAATACACCCGCATGCCATTTGGATGTCGTAATGGCCCAGCCACATTTCAACGATTGATGAATTCTGTCTTGACTGGATTAAATGGTTTGCAATGTTTTGTCTATTTAGATGATGTCATCATTTATGCAGCTGATATTGCTGAACACTCAAAAAGATTACAGGCTGTTTTCCAAAGATTGAGAGATAATAAATTGCTCCTACAGCCAGACAAATGTGAGTTCCTTCGTAAAGAAGTTGCTTATCTTGGTCATGTGATTTCTGATAAGGGTATCCGCCCTAACCCTGACAAAATTAAAGTAATAGAAACATACAAAGCTCCAAAAACTGAAAAGGAATTAAAGGCATTTTTAGGCCTCATTGGCTATTATAGAAGATTCATACCAGACTTTGCAAAAATGGCTAAGCCTCTTACCAAATTATTCAAAAAGGATCAAATTTTTCATTGGGATTCAGAACAGGAACAAGCTTTCCAAAAATTTAAAGCAATTTTGAAGAGTGACTCTATACTCCAGTATCCTGACTTCTCCCAACCATTTGTTTTAACCACAGATGCATCAAATTTTGCAATTGGAGCTGTACTAAGTCAAGGTCCAATTGGACAAGACCTTCCTATTGCATATGCAAGTCGCACCTTGAATAAAGCTGAGACAAATTATTCAGTAACTGAAAAAGAATTGTTGGCAATTGTGTGGGCTGTAAAGCATTTCAGACCTTACTTATATGGAAGGAAATTTAAAATTATTACAGACCACAGACCACTGACCTGGTTATTTAATGTAAAAGATCCTGGTTCCAGACTTGTACGTTGGAGACTCAAATTGGAGGAATATGAGTATGAGATAATCTACAAGCCAGGAAGAATCAATTCAAATGCAGATGCATTATCCAGAATCAGTGTAGTAACTCGTGACAATGAATACAGAGAATTTATAAAATTTTTCCAAAATACTTCCAATACTACACCTATAATGATACCAATTGTCAGTGATCTTGTTTTAACCAAACCTAATGCAGTGCTTTTTACAAGTGCAGACATAGATGAAGAGAACAAACTCACAAAGGATAGTATTGATACCTTTGAATTTGAACCCTTACCTAAGGACATTAAGCTCTTCGATGTTGTACACAGATTTACAAAAGGCAAAAATGTATTTTATTGCATACACAAAAATACTATTTACGAGAACATATCATATCCTGACTTATTTTATGCTCTTAAAAATCTGAGAGAATTATTAATCAAACTCAAAATCAATGACGTTTATGTGTCTCTAATTAACAATGAATATGATAGAATAAATCCTACCAAATTACAGTCTATTTTGCATTTTGTTTTTCAAAATACTGATATTAAATTGACCATTTGTCAAAACACTAAGAAAGAATTAAGTCCAGATGAGATTAAAACAGTCTTGAAAGAAAATCATAATTGTGCAATTGCTGGTCATTCTGGATTTAATCGTACATATGCAAGGATTCGAAATAAATATTATTGGCCAAATATGAAAACTGATATTAGAAAGTATATTCAAGAATGTAATTCATGTCAGTTGAATAAAACAGATAGGCATCCTATTAAAAACCCCATGGTAATTACCACAACAAGCTCACAACCTTTTGAAAGACTTGCAGTAGATATTGTTGGTCCTTTTAACACTAGTCGTTTAGGTAATAAATGCGTTTTGACAATGCAGGATGATCTAACTAAATTTTCCTATGCAGTACCTCTTCCAAATCACACTGCTCTCACTATAGCTGAAGCTATAAATATTTTCATCTCCCTATTTGGAATACCCAAAAGTATTCTAAGTGATCAAGGCACAGAATTCACATCCTCAATTTTAAAAGAACTTACTAAACTTTATAAAATTCGCCAAATTTTTGCAACGCCTTATCATCCTAAAAGTAATTCTGCTCTTGAACGAAGTCACTCAACACTTAAAGACTATTTGAAACATTTTATCAATTCTGATCATGATAATTGGGATGTCTTCATCCCTCACGCTATGTTTTGCTACAATACACAGGTTCATAAAACTACAGGTCGTACACCTTATGAACTCCTATTTGGACACCCTGCTTATATCCCAAGTTCTCTTAAAACTGATCCAAATTTTGACCTCACTTATGATGATTATTATCATCAATTAAAATTAAGGTTGAATACAATTCATAAAATCACCAGAGAAAACATTTTAAAATCAAAAGCAAAATCAAAAACTTATTATGATGTAAAAATTCATACACATGATTTCAAAGTAGGTGATCAAGTTTTGGTAGCTATAAAAGACACAAAACCAGGGTTCTCACAAAAGCTTCGTCCAAAATTCAAAGGTCCTTTTGAAATTGTTAAGGTTAATGACCTCAATACGGTTGATTTAAAAATTTTCAGGAGAACTGTGACATACAACACAGATCTTCTCAAACCATATGTTTCAGATACCAACAAAGATGAGCATCCAAAGAACCTTGATTTCAGCTCTGACTCTGCAGATTCTAGTGATAAAAATTGATTCTGCTACCCCGATCAATATTACCCAGCTAACCAACCATACTGCCCTGTACTTCGAAAATTTAGGAAAGGCCCGTGTTGCAGTAGATAAATGGACCCTACTGGTATCCACTGACCTAGACCAATATGAAGCCAAACTGAACACTATAATCAAAACTACTTCTACAGCAGACACATGGTGTAAAATCAATGCTACAATGAAAAAGGAACCAATTTGTGAAAGACTACTAAATTCATTAATGATTCGACGAGACCTCTTAATTGAAAAATTTGAAACCTTGAACCACCTCACTGGTCATTCCTCACCTGTTGGTAAAAGATCCAGACGCGAATTAAATCTTCAAAAATATTCAAAATCTACTAAAAGTAGAGTAGCTAAAGGATTAATAGATGGTGTTTCCACTGTAATAAAATTTTTGATTGGTACCCCTGATGCCCAAGATGCCAAAAGATTTGATGAATCAATCACAAAAGCTTTAAATGATGAAAAAAACATTCAATTGCTCATGAAGGAGCAGATCCAAATTATTCAGTCCACAATAACCAATTTTAATGAAACTACTTCATCCCTCAAACATAATGAAGAAATTATAAACAGCAATATTCAATATGTCAATGAGCTCATACATAAATTGCATTCCAAAGAAACTGCTGAATTTATTAAAATGAGAGTCACTGTTATAAATAATGTTTTAATAGAAATGATCACTTCATTAGAGGAATCATTTGATAGTACTATTTCTGCAATTTTATTGGCTCACCGAAATATATTGCACCCTACTGTTATAACACCCAAAAATTTATTTGAAGAATTGAAGCATGCAAGACTTCCTTCTGACCTTGAATTCCCAATTCCCACTTCATATTTGGAAACTCATTGGTACAATTCATTGATTAAAATAGATTCCTACCTCATCAGAAAAAGACTAATCTTTGCTTTGAAAATTCCTCTTGTACAAGTTCAAAAGTATGAACTATTCAGAATTTTACCCCTTCCAACACCTTCTGATCAATCACCTAGAGTATTGAGATTTATTGAACCAAATTTCCCTTACATTCTTTTGAATCAAGTCCGTACTCAGTATGCAAAAGTTCAAGATCTTAACCAATGTGAAGAGATTCTACCTTTTGATTTCATTTGTGTCAATCCAATAATTCACAGAAGTTTTACAAATCCACCTTGTGAAGTATCTATAATAACTACCCAACCAAAAGTTATTCCAGAAACTTGCAAAATTTCCACTTTAGTAGCTGAGACTGAAATCTGGCATCAACTTCGTAACAATAAATGGCTTTACATTTTGAGCCAACCAGTTTCCCTCTCACTCGTATGCAAAGAAACTCAACCTATGACTGATTTCATACTAAATGGACGAGGTGTCATACAACTCCAACCTGATTGCCAAGGATACACTTCAAATATAATTATTTATGCAGAATCTGAAACCACATTTGAATATGAAAATATTGCACCAACTATACCCTTCAAGGAACTGAACTTTTCAAACCCAGTATCCACTCTGTTACAAAACACAACTTTCGAGCCCTTGAGATTGACAAACTTACATACACAAGAACTCAAATTCTTATCTCACAAGCTAAATCAATTTGACGAAATGCTTCAGGGAAATATACTGAAACCTCAACAAGCTCCATCTCATAATTGGTGGAATACATTTTGCTACATAACTGGTTTAATAATCCTGATCTACTTACTCAGAATTATCATCAACTTCATTCAGTATAGAAGACAAAAACTCCGAAATCAATCAATTCATCTCCCTTATCGTGAAAATTTACCTCTTCCTAATTCCTGTGGACAGTGTTTCCAAAACTGTTTGATAATTAGAGCTCTCACAAATTGCACTAGGAGACAAGACTATGATGATCCTGAAGAACCAGTTGAAATATCTGAATTAAGCGATGTTCCAAATAATTCTAGATATTCTCTTCGACCACGTGCAAAACCTTCTAAGGTTGCATCGGAATAAAATTTTGATTAATAAGACAAATAATTTTCCCACAAAATTTATACCGACCCTACTTCTATTTTTCAACTACACACTTTGCTTGATGGCAGCCAGTCTTTTCTTCATGCAACACTGCTTACAATATTTTTATTAACCGTTGCTTTGCCTTACTAATAACTGTCCTGTTTCAGACCCAACTAAACAATCAACAAATTAATCAACTATACCTATTTCATTTGACCAGTCACCAATTAAGCACTCAAATATGTCGAAAAGAACCAGTACCAGCCCTATCTTCGCTCCTAAAAAAGCGAGAGTCGAGCCGTCAGGATTCGACAAAATACAACAACAAATTGACACCTTGCACGAGGCAATCCATAATCTTCGTCAGATAAATTGTAACCAAATGAGGGAGAACTTCAGAAACATTAATGAAAAATTGGATCAAATTTTAGCATCGAGTGCGGAGAACTGGTTGCTTATGTCCCGCATCCAGCATGATAATGAACAACATTTACATTATTGTCATTACCACTTCGACCAATTGATCGAAGGGGCCACTGAGCCACCTGTAAATCAAGAGATGAACAACCAAGTTGATTCAACCAACAATGCTACTCCCCCTCCATTACCTGATGATTTAAGCGATGTTTCCTCCACACCATGGTCTCCGAGGGACCCAAGGGACCTGCCTATATTTACATTGTTGGGGACTCCAGTTACAACAGTCCGTATCCACACTGGGGACATCCCGTATGAAATTCCGCCATGGCATAAACCTCAGCCACGCGCTGAGGCATTCGAAATAGTACCTACTGAAGAAACTATTGATTTAACGGATGAACAAGATAACGATGACCTTGAGGTCCAGAGCATCACCAGTAGAATCAGTGCATGTAGCCTGATCTAACATTTTATCTTATTTCTATTTTATTTATATTTTTACTTGTGCGACATAGGTACTAAACTGCTAACTACTTACTTGAGTAGATATAATCATTTTTATCATTATTCAAATTTCAAATTAATTTAATTAGAAGGCAGTATATGTATATATTTTAGTCACTATATTTAGAAATTTCTCGTTGCTCTCGAAATTTTCTCCAAGGGGGGAGGTGTAATATACCACCAAATTCTAGTCTTATTTCCAGGGATTTCATAATGTTGCGGAATAGTCTGGTCTACAGTATTTCGCAACATTACAAAATATTGGTTACCTACCTTTAAATAGGAACCAAATCACCCCTGTTCTTTTACTGATATATGAACACCTGCCCCAAACCCTCTGGATGAGCCTACATTGTCTAAATCCAGCTTTTAGCAAAATTTCATTCAAACTAAATGTTAAATAATTGACTTTTATGAGGTAATAAAATTACTTAGAAGTTAATTTCGAAGGGGGAAACAAGCGGAGCTATTTATTTCTACTGGCACACGAACAATTATTTCTGATCAGAAATAATAAACTCAAAAAGCAGTAAAATCTTATAATAAAGAGATACTTCCGTAATTTTTTTAATGTTTAGCAGATGATCGTGATTTTCTAAAGTAAAATTTATGCCTAACGGAAAAATTTGAAAAGAGACTCGTAAAAGTCAACAAACCCCTTTAAACTGAATGAAAATTATGTTTAAAATCTCTTGTCTTGTGGGCCATTTTCAATAGCTATTGGAACCCATTAATTGACTATTGAAAATGACCCAAAAGACAAGATGGTCATCCAGGTGCCCAAAGTCTCCCTCTTATTTGTATTGTCTAATTTTGCCAATTTTTATATAAATACAAGTAAAGGAGGGACTTTTAGTCAGTTCATTTTCGGATTTTCAAGAGTTCATTTTCGGATTTTCGAGTGTTTACAATTTCTTGTTAAAACACAGTTCATTTTCGAATTTTCGTGTGTAATTCCAAGTTCTTCTTTTTGTGACTTTTTCATTAATATTTAAAGAAATCGCAAATTCATTTAATTTTCAACATTTTAAGGTTTATATTCGAGTTTTCGTGAATTTATTTAATTCTTTTCGTAAATATTTAAATTTTTCATTTTTACTATCATTTTTTCGCGAATTCGTTCATCTCTTGTCCATTGGAGCAGTGAGGAATCTATTCAATCTGTAAGTTTTAATTATAATTTTTTATTTAAATTATTTTAGTAATTTTTTACTGATTTTCTTAGTACATATTTTACTTTTTAGCATTTTTAATATTTCCATTTTAATTTATTTTATAATTTGGTCAATTTTTATTTTAATTTCTAATATTTTTTCACAAATTAATAATTTTATAATTTTCTATTTTTTGCACAATAAATCAAAATTCTATATTTTTGAAATTTTAATCATTTCTAACTGGGAATATAACACCTCCCACAAGCAATCACCTTCAAACATTTGCAGTTTGAATAACCATCTGAAGTCGCATGCATTGTTTTTCTTCAAAAATTTATTTTTTTACACAAACTTATTTCATTTTAGTTCATCTTTTTTTCTAATTTCAAAAATGCTTGTTACCAATACTTTCATCTTGAAATATCAGATGCCTCAGAAGGCTTGATTTTGATTTATAATGCTATTCGGTGTCATAAATCGAAAAATAGTCAATTTAAGGTTTATTGCCATTTGTGACATGAATACTTTCTGAATGTGCGATTTCCAGCAAATTTTGAGTTCTAGGCAGCAACCGACCTCACTCAGTTTAAAGCACTTCAAATTTTATCCGTCAGTTTGTCTCATAGCCGAAAGGGTTAACACACTCTGAAGACGACTTCAGGTAGGTTCAAGTAATCTTAGGGCCTCCAGCGACTTTTTTTTTTTTTTTTGCCATTTTCTCGTCGTAAAATCCACTGATTGCAGACTCGTGAATTTTCGTGTGAATTTGAAAACATTTTCTCGAATTTATCTACTATACTAAACCTCACATTGAAATAATAACAATTAACATTAATGCGACTTATTTGTACCTAGTCCTCGTAATCTACATAATAGCTACTTGTACATCTCTTACTCATATGTCATAAATGCACATACGTATTCTTATACCTATAGAACAAGTAATTGAGTAGGTCTGCTGCCTGGTATTCCGTGTGTACATTGTAGGTATATTATACTTTACGTATGAAGAGCCCAGCTAGAGCTACCCAACAAACCAACCTACCAACCGGCAAATGTGTTACATTGTAATAATGTACGAGTACAGCGTAGCCAACATAACGCGTACACAATATGATGAGGTGAATGTACCTAGTTTGAGGTTTAGGTTGTTCCAAACGATCGACCATGCGAGTATTATGCCTGCTAATAGAGCTCAACTACTCGTATATATCTGAACTGAAGCTTGATTTTAGCAGGTTTAAACAAACGATTCAGACGTCGAATTTGATGAAGAGTCCATCAAGAAATTTATCGTGTGTTTAGATATAGATGGAAGTACGAGTCTATATGGAGAGAATGATCTTGAAAAAGGGCGTATCCCGTGATTAGGGTCATCTCAGAGACATGCATCGGAACACTGAAAGAATGACTATTCGATTCGAATATTTATTGGCGAGATGATGATTCATGAAAGCAGATTTAGGGTACTCCTGGAATTTATTTTGAGGAAAGTTTTGACTTTCTGACACTGGAATTAGAATTTTGATAGACTGAATTATGGACCCCGGGAGGAGCTTGATGGTTACTCGTATTTTTATGGAAAAATACACCACAGAGAATATACCTACCGAGGAACTGGGGTGTAGAGAATAAAAAAAAATGATTCCGAGCTTATCATAGGGTAAGAATGCGGCTCGCATAATCACGTACCATAATGATGGTTTAGGATACGATGGTCGCGGACCAACCTAACGGGAATACGTCTTTCGAGACGTTAATAAACAAATTAATGGTCAGGTAGAACCGGAAATCACTGGCGTTTTCAATGACCATATACTATTACTATATACTCGTATACGTCGTCTTTATTATTTTCCATCCTCAGCATCGAACACGAGCCGAAGAAGCATTGGTCGAATGTATTCTGATGTTTGGTCTGTTTTGAAATTCAGCCGGACTTATTAGTTATTATTATTACGACTCTCGTTGAATGTCGCGAGAACAGGTACATAGATTATTCAACTCGATCGACCTGGCCTCACGCTATTAAACTACCTAGGTACATACATTATTTTGGTATCGTCGTCGTCGATTGTGCCGTTGCCTGGCCAATGACTTTGACCATAATACCTGCGTCTACATAGAGGCTCGGACTAGTCTAAAAATAGCTGAGAGTGGATTTTTCACAGATAAAATGAGTATACGTAATTGGTTTGATGGCAGAATGAGATGTGCTAAACGTTTCAAATGAGGATCAGATATTTGGTCGATGGAATAGGCGATGAATTCGGCTAAGATTTATATCGATATAGCTTGGGAAAATTTTCTCAAAAATGAGTTCATTGATTACTAATCTCACGTTTGATATAGAAAGTTAGAACTTGCAATCTTGCATATTATGAAAGAGCTGGTTTTGAACCCTTTGGGCTTCTGGTAGAAAAATTTCAGAACTGGACGAAACTAAATCGATAGAGCATGAAAAATGAAAAAATACATCATCAAGTCAGAATTTTAGGAGCTGAAGTGAATTTTTTGATTTTTGATGAATTCTTGAAAATCAAAAAATGCGAAAAATGAACATTTTACCTTTACTTAGGTATATACCCTGTTTGTGAACCGCTGAATCGATTGGAAATGGTTTCAACCCGTTTTGAGCAATTCTAGAGCATCCAGCAGATTTTTGAAAAGTGGAATTTCAAAAAGATGTTACTCTTTTTGTAAAATATCTTCATCTAATGTGTTCAGAATGACATAAAAACACGTACCTAATAGTCCGGCATATGACAATAGGAGTAATTGCACCCCCCCCCCCGCCGATCCTCCGGGACAACTTTTTTCTTAAAGGGGATATCCTAAGGAACATTTTACAGCAAACATGCCAAAAAAAAAGTTGGCCTTACTTACAAAATGGCGGCCATTTTGATTGACAGGTCAGCCGAAATCGCAGATTTTGCGTTTTAACATAGGACTTGCACGAACTTTTTCAAACTATACAAAGGTAGATCGAAAGATCATGCAAAAATTTATCACCTGCCAAAATTTGGGAAAATCTGCTCAGGAGTTGTTGAAAATTTCCCAATTCTGCGTCAGAAGCCTTCTGAACAACTTTTAAAAAAATGTCCAGCCTCCCAACAACATTAGTACCCACCCTTCTATGGATCCTCTCTCCCCCTATCAGCAGAAAAAATTATATAAAGTCTGTAAATTCAGTTAGCCTGTATGAGAATGGGTAAGAATATTCCCATGGTAGTCTCTGCTTGTTATAAAAGGTGACTAAAAGAGAACTGAGTTAGCCAGCCACCTACTCAGTTCATAGCTCACAATACAATAGAAATTATAAACCATTAAGAAGCAATAGTATTTGGTACTAAATGCACGCCATCCGGAAACAGGACAGACATGGACTAAATAGCTCCACTGAAGGCAACACAAAACCACAGTGGAATCAATTTGCAAGAAACCCCTGATGACACGTGTGATAATTCCAAATTGCCCAGGGTTCCAGCGCCCCTTAGATGGGGCAGAGGTGCTAAGAATATCTGTTCACACTGATCGGATCCGAATTGTGAAAATGTGCAGCAGGATGGGCACATGGAACATACAAGACTTGAATTCAACTGGAAAGCTGACCAGTGTGGAAAAGGATATGAAGAGGCTGAACTTGATGCAGCTGAGTCTCAGTGAGACTTGCTGGAAAATATTCGGAGAGTTCAGATCTTCAGAGGGAAATTTAGCTCTTCTGGGGCTGGCAGACACACTGGTGTAGCAGTAAAAGCCTGGGAGAACTGGGAAGGCAGCGTCAAGATAGGAGGAAGAAGAATCTCCAATATCCATTATGCTAATGATACCACCTTGATAGCTGCAAATGAAAGAGGAACTGGCAGAACCAGGGCTGCTAAATTACTGAGATTTATTTGCTGGTAAAATACAGTATTTTACTAATTTGGATATGAAGAGTTATTTTTTGTAGTTTGACTTCAAAGTTCTGAACTTCTGACCTGCCTCTGAACTAAATTTTCATCTGTTTTAGGTGTTATTAAAGATTATAGAAAATTTTCCATGGACATTTTTTGGAAATTTATGGGGAAAATTTTTGGTAACTTTCAAATCATAAATTTCCAAGGAAATTTGGAAATTTATGAAGGAAAGATGGAAAACAGTGTTAATTTGGCTTTTTGGTAAATTATGGTAAAATACCGCCATAATTTACCAACATAAATTACCTTACAGCCATGGGCAGAACTGATCAGGTGGGTCAGGATGGTCAGTGAGGACCTGGGACTCTTCATAAATGTGTGGACAACCAAGGTCATGGTTTTTGATAGAGCTGGATATTTACCAGAATCAGATGCCCTGAATGAATTTGAAAAAGGGAACTCCTTTATTTATTTGAGTTCACTTGTGAATGCTGATGGAGGATCAGCCAAGGAAATTATGAGAAGAATAGCTCTTGGAAAAGCAGTGATGTCTTGGTTGAGAAAAGTCACCACCAACCTGAAAATCTCCATAAAAATGAGGAAGAGACTAATCAGGACACTAGTTTTTCCGGCTTTCTTATATGGAGTGGAGACCTGGACATTGAAGCAAGATGATCGAAGAAGAATTGATGCCTTTGAAATGTGGGTAAGGATTAGAGCTGAAAATAGTTACACTACCCGCTAACCAGAATCTGGTGAAAATACCGGCTAAACCCGTTAGTGGCTGGTATCGAGTTGATTCGGGTGTAGATAGTAGCGTATAGCGAGCATAACCGGATTGATTTTAAACTTATTCTGCGCACGCACCCCAAAACTTGATAATGCGTACATATGTGGGAGGAGTTACACTTTGACACCTGTTGTTTGTATGTGTGATTGACGTTTGACAGTGTTTGATGACAATGATGACGTCATGCCAGTACACCGGCAACGCATTCAACTCGCTACCAGCTACTAACAAGAAGCGAGAATTTACAGTAAGGGTACAGTAGTTATCCACTGTCAGGGAGTACTGTTTTCAGCTCTAGTAAGTATGTTGAAAATACCATAGGGGACCCTGCCTTATGACAGCGCAATTCAAATTTCTGGCATCTGACAACACTGATGTAAAACCCAACTGCACCCTGTCTTTGTGCTTCACATCTTGACTTCTCAATGTAGTTGTACCTGCTTGAACAATTACCTTGCTTTCTTGAGAACGAACGTATTTTTGTTTTTTGCATGAAAATTCGATCATTGCAATTTTTTGTTAGAAGCTCTTCCAAATTGGTTTCATCACTCAAAGTGACTGAAAGTATCTTATAATGTGCGACATTTCATCTACTTTTTAATGCGCTACTCAGTTTTTTCATTAGTGTTTATGTTCATTCAAAATTGACTAAAATTTGAATTTGTATAACCAGTCCTAATGACTGTGCAGCTGCAAAAGCAGGAGCTTTTCATCAACAAAAACAGACAGATGCAGGTGAATCGTGTAGTAGTGTATATATTGTGTCTAATATGTTACATGTTTCTGTTCAAAATATTTCATAAAAATGTATCATTGTGAAAAGATTGAAAAAAGCGGGATTGTTAGCCAAATTTACTGAAAAAACTCTAACAGTCTTTAAACAAATAAAATGGGGTAAATTAGGGATCCTAATGCATTCTACATGATAATTGAAGGGTGGTTTTCCAAAACGCATTAAGTCCCAAAAGTAAGTTCCGAGAAAAAGCATAAAACATACTCCCATTTCATTAGAGGGCTTATTTTGAGTATGCAACCAACCTAACATTGAAGTTTAGGTATAGCTTGATATGATCCAACACGCGGTGTTGAGTTGAATGTTGCACAAGAGATTCAACAAGTGTTGAAAAACATGGACTTAATGCGTTTTGGAAAACCACTAGACGTTTTATGTTGAAAATTAGCATTCATTCAGGAAAATTATGAGGTAACTATAAGATAATTATAAAATGAAAGTACCATCTTGTAGGAAAATCAATTTCCAACAAAATGGTTCCTACTACTTACTGTTTATTTTCAATCGCGAGTGCACAAATTGAAGAATTAAAAAAAACACCACGCGAAAAGTACATTTTTCTGCCTTTTCTCCTTTCCAGCTTGCATATTACCATTCAATTCAAAACCTCTTATCAAAAATTATGTTTGTATTTCACTTCTGAGGAATTGTGATTTTTTGAAAGTTTTTGCCTTATATTTTCGAATTACGTTGATATTGATGTCGTTTTCTTGTGATTCGATACTGCTGAGCGCGAAATTCGTATGAAAAAGATTCCATGTTGTAAAAGCAGCTTAATTTTGAAAATGGTGGAAATTTAGGAGACGGCTAAGTGAGTATCGAATCATAAGAAAACAACGAAAACGACACCACAATTCATCAAAGTACATAACTTTATTTCAAAAATGAATAGAAATTCAGGAGGGGGCTGAGGGCTCCGGAGGGGCAGTTTCAGTGTAGGAGAAAATTTGACGCCATATTCATGCTCAATGGTATCGAATTATAAGACAATGACACCAACGTCATCAAAGTAACTTCATTCCCAAAATAGTGAAAATTGAGGTGGGGGCTGAGGGCTCCGGAGGGGCTGTGGGGGTGTAAAACAAAATCTAACGTCATATTCGTGCTCAGCGATATCGAATCATAAGAAAACGACACCCTACTCGTTGATAGTCATTTTCCCCAAAATTCCCATTTCACCCCCCCCCCCCCCACACACACACACACATTTCCCAATTTTCTAACATGGCGCACCACCGCAAAAATTTCGAAAAAGGTATTGGGTCAAAAATACGTCCAAAAAAGGTGTTTCTAAAATGTACCTCGCAATCGTCATTGTTAAATACCATAAAATAAGTTAAAAAACTGAAAACGTCATTTTTGAGGGGTAAATATGGGGGGGAGGGGGTTGAAAATTTCTGTGGCGATACTTCCTAAGGATGCACATATACAACATACTATAAAATTTTAAAAATCAGTTCGTATGGGAACAAGCGATTCTACAAGAGTTAAAAAACATGGACTTCATGCGTTTTGGAAAATCAAGCGCATTTCAACAATTTCACAAAAAGCTGGAAAGAACATGGATAAAATAGGTATTTTAGGTAGGTATGCGTCTCAGATGATGTGTCCTGACGGCACTAACCAAATGGCGCGAAAAAATCAATTTCGAAAAAAATGGACTTAATGCGTTTTGGAAAACCACCCTTCAATTTCAATCAAATTCAAACTATATAAGGCTACCTAGTTACAGTTTTACTTTAAAATTGGATTTATGCCGTCTTAGGAATGAATTTGAGCCATCAGTGCGTTTGACCTAACTTACAATTCATTCAATTGAGACAGGAGTTTGAAACCAAAAGTTTTACATTTCTGGTGGTAAGAAGTAGATAGTCTGAGGGACATTCCATCAAATTTTCTTCCATTTTGGTTGGATACTTTAGGAGTACCAGGCTTCGGGAAAAAAGTCCGCCGTCTTAAGGCAGGGTCCCCTATACTGCAGGCCGAACAAATGCATCAATTGTGAAACAACTGCAGGAACCAACCAGCTAAATAAAATATGTGAAACCAGAATAATGAGATATTTTGGACACATAGCCAGATTTACCCCATCAACTTTGATTTACTCGTATTTCATTGTTTTGTTTTTTGCCTACTGTGAGGAGCAGTTCTATATTGCTTGGGGGACCAAGAGAGGCATTTTCTTAAAAAATAGATTATTAAGAGGGGGGGTTTCACCAAATATGAAAAAATTCAACTTTTTTTTACCCAACCTAATATTCGATAGCAGAAAAAAAAACTTGGAAATTTGTTACGTGGTCTCATGGTGCGGCTTGCTGCCACTGCGACCGCCTCGTTACTCATATTTTTAATCGCAACAATCGTTTATTTGATCTGTCGGCGGCGGGAAAGTAATTGCGATAGAATAACAGTATCCTTGTTTTCCAGCAGCAGCACACCGAGCACCGTGTTCTCGATGTTACATTCCAAGATAATGGCCTCGCTAATCGGTTTCAAATAACATAATAACACAGTAACACGCCGGAATTTATAAAATGCGACCTAGTTAGTCGAATTCTTTCGCAAAGACAAAAGAATTTCGAGGTGAGAAATTGAAATGATGTACGCGAGTCATCGATTTAAAAGCGGAAGCGTTTCGCGATATTCTCTATAAAGAGACGTGTTTTTGTCGTAGATCGAATTAGCCTATAGAGCGGAGTACATTGATCTTTGAAATTTTTTTTGGCACTATGTATTGAGGTAGGTGACCAATAACCATTGCTGTTATGGGTGATGATTTCCGCAATTTATATGTACGTCCATATTAATCGATTTCATCGCAGATGATACGATTTAAAATAATTTCACAGTCGTCTTATACGTATTAAAGACGATTTTCACTCGTAAATTTTATTACATCGGTCGTCTAAAATCCATCTCTGATGAGGTATTTGAGTTGAAACACCATCTCCCCCTCCCCTGTACTTCGAATTACCATAAGATCGCAGATCTCATTCAGAAAATCACGTCGATATTATTCATTTATCCGACAATCAACCATCTTTGACTTATTTCGCCGAGTTGTTTGAATGTGACATAAAAAAAAGAATGAACGAAGCCATCGACACAGAGCGGAAGAAATTACAACGTGCAGTGGTGACCAGACGACTTCGAAGTGGAAGGTTGCGTCCCTTGACATTGCTATCTATCGTATAGTATATTATGCTCTTTGGTCGGCGGTCACACCGGTAAAAAAAAAAAAAATTGAACACGTCAACTCAGACTTACTATACGAGTACATATCATAAACCTTTATACATCGTCGTTCTGTCGTCTAGAAATGTACATATTATGGGTAGGTACTGGGTAGGTATAGGTAAGGTATAGAAGTACGTGTGCGTGTGTATGAGCTTATGGAAAGAAATGGGTTTTGTGTAGCGGACCTAATCATAGGTATATTACGTTTTGAGCCGAGTAATTATGGTCTGTCATTGTCGCTTGATTTCTCTTTTGATGTGTTTTATTGCTGCATTCGTTTTGTGTGGCCGGTGCTAGGTAGGTAAAGTAAAGGTACTCGCGACACATAATGAATGTCTCGGTAGATTATTTCATTAATAAATATGTAAAATGCCGACTACGAGATTAACTACTGTTTGAAGTCAGGTTTGAGAAAAAATAAGGAAATGATTACATTTTCATAATGCGTGTATCTAAAAAATGATGTAAGTAAGATTCGTAATACGAGTAAACGGTTCTGAGAAATTTTTCAATTTTTTCAGATTTTTGGTCTTATTGCGGGGCTTAGGGAGCTCCAAATTTAAAAAATTGAGTTGAAATTCGATATCGACTCGTTCAAAAACCCAACAAACCTTATTTCACACTTTGTCACCCTTTTTTTCGAGATTTTGGGGCCTATTGTGGGGCTTAGGGGGCTCTTACCGAAAATTTTCAAAATTGAAAAATAAATGCTCATAGAGAGAGACATCTCGGCTGGAAAAATCCAGCTAAAAAATTCACCGATTCAATTGGCAAAGTTTTTTTTTTCAAATAAGTAAATTCATTAGGTATTTATTAAAATGTAACTTTTTCTCTTTTCGATTCTCTCACCAAAATGCTTCGAGCGTAAAAAAAAGTGCATTTACATTACACACGTAAGTCCAAATCCTCTAAACTAACATTATCCGATTACATCGGTTTTAAAATTAAACCGAAGAAAAGAGAAAGGGGACAGGTTATTTCAAAGTTCTACAGTACGTATGTACATTATAATGACGATAACGACAACTCGGACAATTACCACGATTATCGCCACGGCCACGCTACATTTAGAATGAGCAATTAACACCTGTGTAAATGTATCTACTTAGTTGCCCCTTCGCCGCGTTCATCGTTTCAAAATACACAGCTTAAGCGGTGGTATACAAGTAGGTACTACCTATCCCATCAGCCATTGAATCATTAAACTAATAAGCATTAGTGAAGTTTTACTAAACCTTCTCATGCACTGCTCACATAGTCATAGTGATGAGGAGGTGTTGCATTTTCACGAATTTAAAATAATTTAATATAAAATTACGACGATGACCTCGAAATACGAGTACGCTGTGTAGATATACCATAAAGAGTTCAATGCTTTGCTCGTTGCGAACAACACCTCACACTTTAGCATTCACACGTGCGATGATGTTGGCGAAAAATTTTACACACATATAGGAGAATGCTCCCAGCGAGGTTTTGGCTCGCTTGGAACCGGTTAAATACATAATTCCAGTCGATATCGTTTGTTGAGGTGTTTGCTGAGTATCGAGAGTTGAATTTTATACGTTTTTTAACACAAATTGTGTTCGCAGATTCCTCGATTGTTGAGGGGGAAAAATAGCTGGTATTGAATACAAAACTGGAATCCGGAGATTTAAATATGTACCAAATTACACGTTACTTTCATTTATGGAGGCAGGATACGTGAGCAAATCGATATCAACAAGGGAGGTGTCTCAATCAGCAGTAAATTTTTCAACCGGACATAGCTACATTGAAAGAGCATGCAAAATACATCATTAGAAAAAATTTCACGGGCTCGAGTGCATTTTTAGATTTTCAATGAATTTTTAAAAAATCAAATTTTTACAAAGTTGACTTGAAAAGATGAAATTTAGTATTTATCCTATATTTTTAATCACTCGAATCGACTGCAGACAGTTTCAAATCATTTGAGCAAGTTTGAAGTCTGCAGTAGACTTTTGAAAGTTGGAATTTCCATGAAATGTTACCCCCTGAACCGTGATGTTGATCGAAAATCTTCTTACGAGATGATCCATCTACGTACACACTTGGATATTTTATTGAATTCTCTTCTTTCTTTTTGTTGGGGGGGGGGGGGGCTCCATAACAAGACAAATATTATTTTAAGGATCCAGGAAGATTTTTTTTTTGAGAAAGTGGTTATTTAGAGGAATTGTGATTTGAGCAAGTAAATCAGATTTTTTTTTAATTTTAAAAAGAGCGGAGACGGAGTGTACAGGCACCTTGTAGAAAATTTTCTATACTTGACAAAATTCAAAAAATGGGAACTGCAGTAGGAACAAAATGGGCTTAAGCGTTACAGGGGTTTTCAAAATTAAAAAAAATTTCACTTTGGAATTTCAAAATTCAGAGATGATATTTTTAGAAAAAAATGAAATTTACATCAACTGACAAAATGTTGATGCTTTTCTTTGGATAAAATAGAAATTTGTGATAAGAGTTGGTTAAGAGCAAAAGTGCAAAATTTTGAAAAATTTGTTGAAATTTCATTTTAAAATTTTGAAATTGAGAAAAACTTTTGGTAGAAAAAACTGAAATTTTTGACAAATTGAATAAAATGTTCGAAATTTTACTTATTATCCCTGAAGGTAAAATAGTATATTCCACGATCTGTCTCATGCAATATTGGCACCCAACGTGGGGCCCGAACCCAAAATTGTCAAAATCACGAATTTTATACTTGAAAAATTCAAAAAAGTTATGTATTTTTACAGAAGATCGAATTTTCAACTGGAAGCCAAATTTGGATTTGATGCTACCATTTAAAAAATTATGACCTATTAGTCCGGCATATGACAATAGGAGTAATTGCATCCCCCCCCCCCCGCCGATCCACCCGGACGACTTTTTTCTTATAGAGGACATCCTAAGAAACATTTTAAAGCAAACTTGCGCAAAAAAAAGTTGGCCTTACTTACAAAATGGCGGCCATTTTGATTGGCAGGTCAGCCGAAACCGCAGATTTTGCGTTTCAACATAGGACTTGCACGACATT
Organism: Planococcus citri; assembly: GCF_950023065.1. Classification (NCBI taxonomy): domain Eukaryota; kingdom Metazoa; phylum Arthropoda; class Insecta; order Hemiptera; family Pseudococcidae; genus Planococcus; species Planococcus citri. The sequence goes on from NC_088680.1 coordinate 66,830,085, forward strand.
TTTCAAACTTTACAAAGGTAGACCGAAAGATCATGCAAAAATTTATCACCTGTCAAAATTTCAAGTGCTAAAGTGCGTTTTTCGATTTTTGGTAAATTTTTGAAAATCAAATTTTGGTCAAAAATGAGGAAAAAATCAAAATTTTACCAAATTGACCAAGAAAGCTGAAATTTGGGATATACCCTATTTTCGTCATGCCAAATCGATTGAAAACGGTTTCAACCCGTTTTGAGCAGTTTCTGGAGCTCCAGCAGATTTTTGAAACTCGAAATTCCCACAAAATTCCATCAAATTGGAGTTGTAAAGCTGAAATTTATTCTAAAAACTAATTTCAATACGCTACGAAGTACTGCAGGTGAATTTCAAGTCGTTTTGGAGCCTCCAGCGACTTTTTGAAAGGTTGTAAGACGTTTTTTTGGAAATTGAAATTTCCTAAAAGTAGCTGGAAGCATCAAAACCATTTGAAACCACCATGTAGTCTGCGAAGCAAATTTCAGCTTGCCAACTCCATTTGATAAATTAATGTTGGGAAAATTTCAAGTTTCAAAAATCTACTGGAGGCTCCAGTAATTTTCAAAAAAGTCGCTGGAGGCTCTAAAATGACTTGAATCCACCTGAAGTCGTTTTCAGAGGGTGTTAAAATTGGAGTGTAGAGTAAATTTCAGCTTTCCATCTCCATTTGATGAAATTTTGTGAAAATTTAAAGTTTCAAAAACTTGCTGGAGGCTCCAGTAATTTTCAAAAAAGTCGCTGGAGGCCCTGAAGTCGTCTTCAGAGGGTGTTAAAATTGGAGTGTAGAGTAAATTTCAGCTTTCCATCTCCATTTGATGAAATTTTGTGAAAATTTAAAGTTTCAAAAATCTGCTGGAGGCTTGAGGAATTTTCAAAAAGTCGCTGGAGGCTCCAAAACGACTTGAAATTCACCTGCAGTACTTCGTAGCGTATTGAAATTAGTTTTTAGAATAAATTTCAGCTTTACAACTCCTATTTGATGGAATTTTGTGGGATTTTCGAGTTTCAAAAATCTGCTGGAGGCTCAAAACGGGTTGAAACAGTTCCCAATCGATTTGGCATGTCGAAAATAGGGTATATACCAAATTTCAGCTTTCTTGGTCAATTTGGTAAAATTTTGATTTTTTCCTCATTTTTGGCCTAAATTTGATTTTCAAAAATTCACCAAAAATCGAAAAACGCAATTTAGCACTTGAAATTTTGACGGGTGATAAATTTTTTCATGATCTTTCGATCTACCTTTGTAAAGTTTGAAAAATTTCCTGCAAGTTCTGTGTTGAAACGCAAAATCTGCGATTTCGGCTGACCTGCCAATCAAAATGGACGCCATTTTGTAAGTAAGGCCAACTTTTTTTTAGGGCAGGTTTGCTTTAAAATGTTCCTTAGGATGTGCCCTTTAAGAAAAAAGTCGTCCCGGAGGATCAGCGGAGGGGGGGGTGCAATTACTCCTATTATCATATGCTGGACTATATAGTTTGCTTATACTCGTAGGTTTGAAGGGAGCTTATCTCAAATTTCAACTCGATTTTCTGAAACGATCCCTTAAGTCCTCGCAATGATTTCCCTGAATTGAAAAAAAAATAAAAATTTCAAGTGACCTATGGTTTGCTTAGGTCTGAAGGGAGCTGATTTCAAATTTCAGCATACTTTTTTGATACGAGCCTCCTAGGCAATACAATATGCCCCCAAATTTCAAAAAATTGAAAAACCGAGTAATCCATCATCTGCTTAGTTCTCACAGTCGCTGATTTCAAATTACAACTTATTTTTTCGACACGAGTCCCCCCAAGACTCCAAATATGCCCTGGAATTAAAAAAAATGAAAAAACCGAGTGACCTATGGTTTGCTGAGTTCTCACAGGCGCTGATTTCGAATTTCAACTCGATTTTTTGATACGAGCCCCCTGAAGCTCGCAATCAGATTCAAAATTTCACAAAATTGCCTCACTTCTGCCCTTTTGACCCCCCAGCAAGCCATAAGTCAGGGAAATTACCAATTTTATAAAATTTCGAAGCTTTTGAAACCCATACCACGACATTAAATCAAAACACGAAACCACCACCTCCAAAAAACCACCATTTTTGGCACCGAGTCACCTCTCACAGCTGGCCAGGGTACCCGACGCATGCACGCGGAAAACCTTGATACCTTGGCGTGATTTTTCTCACTTGACTAAACGTTTACGCGACAATCCGTTGAAAAATTTTTCTCGTCGGCCTTACAAAATCACCGCAATGACACCGGGTCGGGGGAACGAGCCACCGTGGTGAAAATTAGCGCACAATTCGCAGCAGCGGCGGCAGCACCAGCACCACCAGCAGCTACGGCGCGGCGCAAATTTATAAATCGTATTATATAACGTAAACGCGTTCAACCAGACGTAAATAGAACGCAGCCAATCAAGCGATTACGATTTGCGCTGCGACGTTACGTAAGCGCCAGTCGCGAAGTAGCGATTGCAAAGGGAGGGGGAGAGGGGGTGTACGGGCGCGGGTACAAAATGAAAAATTACATCGAGTCGTCTGAGAGCTTCTAAAAAAAAAAAATCTCGCTAATAATCGCTCATGTACGAGAAGGCGAAATAAATTAAATTACAATGTGCTCGTATTGTGCATAATGTAGGTAGGTGCCTACAATACCTATTTAACTCGAGTGCATGCGCAAATGTGCACTATAATGTGGTCCATATACGATCATTAGTCACCAAATCGAGTAATTTTTCATTTTCCAACACCTCGCCTGAGTTCTGAGGCCTTTACAATCACCCTAATCAATTTTTTACTCGCTATCTCGCCTAACTATCTTGTCTTTTGGCCAGCTTACGCCATAAATGAGTTGAGACGCGATAATCATCGTCTAACTTCGGGAAAAGGGTACGAGGGGGGGCAAATGGGCAAAAAATACGTGAAATACGTAGACGTATAGACCGTAGTAGTTGTCCACCATGCCCGAAAATTATCACCGCTTTTTCACCAGAATTACGTAACGCGAATAATAATTTCGTAATTATTATACCGCATATTCGTCATCTTTCTCTCTGGTGCTTTTTTTTCTTCACCGCCGAACGTATATACGACAATCGAGCGCGACATTACGTAAAAAAAAAAATTTCCCCATGTTGGAAATACCTACGCGAGTATCCGTGAACTTGACTTTCTTCTAAAACAGATACGATAGGCAGGCGTAGGAATGGCATTCGCAATCGCGCGTATTTCAAACTCGAATCTTGGGTCAGCAGCCATCGCAGCTTAGTAGTTAGTTTGTCAAAATCGTGTGTGTACTTTCTCGGCCACAATTGACCCGATTTGTTGGCACATTTGTCAGACGAAATTCGTCTATTTCACGGGCGCTTGCCGTCGCCTCTTAATTATCCTTATCGTTCGTTAATTAGAAGAGTTTATTTTTTTAATGGGCGACTTCCGCTCTCCGCAACTACACACAGTACATCTACATACACATAATAACGACCGACGACACGAGCGACTCCCAACTCTCGTTACATAGTCTGCCTCACATCTGCACCAAAAATATGATGATTTCAGAAAAAAAAAAAATCGTGTTTATATGCTTCGTTCGGTGACCCAAGTTCGAAATCTTATCGAATTGGTCGGCTTCAAAATGCGTATGTTTATAGCCAATGGGCATAGTTCAAATCTGGAATTTTTATACACATAGTGCCAGCCTGGTAAATGCATCGGACCAGTATTCAATGGCTGAGTGGTCGGCAGGGGGAGAGGGAGAGATGGAGTATTTCCACAGCAACTTGCACTTTATACCTATGGTGTCCTCGCTAATGAGTAATTAGTAACGTTAGTTGAGTTTCGGACGGTAATTTTTGACGTTTTCTCATTCCCTATCCTCCTTATAGGTGTATGCTCGGAGCTTGGTTCGTTGCACCGTGCTGCGTTCCGACCACCGCACCGCGCCTCCCCACTCCTTGTAATATATTTTTACCAGCAAACGCGTTGATTGTTATTATTTTTTAATTACAGCGCGTTTTTGTTTCATTTTTTCATTTTTAAATATCTAGGTAATCATTTTACTAACGCAAACATCCGTTATAATCCGCTCATTGTAACACGACCGCTCCTCGTCAGTTCCACGTTTTGCGAGTTGATTTTCTTCCGTTCCGTTCGTAAGAAAATACCTGTACTCGTAATAAACAATCGAATCAGCGATTAATTTTTTTCGCAATTTTATACTTCAGGAGTGGGCAAAACTGAGTGATGGATGAATCAGTGAAATCCAGACTAAGTAAATGAACATGCAACGTTCTAATTCTAAATCACTGAAAATCCCCCCCCCCCCCCCAATCCCAAAACTGCAGCAAGGGGAGACACATCAGAAAAAATGACATGAGATGAGTGATCAGATCATCACAGAAAGATCTATAAAAAATGTGAAAATCAGCAGGCAGATAATCTTCGCTGATGAATGAAAAACAACCTAATTTCGGCAATTTTGGCAATTACTCGTATATTTAGAGAAAAATCTATACTGATTAAAATCATAAATATCTCCAGATTCAATATTGGAAAGTTCAAAATTTCAAGTTGAGTCATTTCATGTCAAATCAGCCTGGATTAAGGTTCATGTCCTCCGATTCTTCTTAAAAATTTGTTTACATGTTCCTCATATCAGGAGGTCAGGACAGAAGTATTGGCCCTTGAATCCCTATTTGGAGCAGATGAGAAGGGAGGGGAGAAGGGGGGGGGTTCAGCGACTGAAATTTCTCGACGTTTAGCTAAATTTCTACACAAGTTTGATACCCAATTGAGGCTGGTTTCAAAAATATTTGCTAAAAATTTCAAAAAAAGTTGAGAATTTTGATTTTTTTATAAGCTCAATTTTCAAAAAATGGCCAAATTTCGGAATTGTAATTTTAAAATTTGAAAAAAAATCCAGAAAGTGTGCATTTTCATGATATTTTTACAACTGGGAACTATTTGTGGTGGGTTTTGAAAAACCATGAGGGAGGGAGGGGGCGACGAAGCCTCAAAATTTTGGCCGAAATGTCAATAAATATGTACTTATAGTACGACATATCGCTTCATACGCTTTTGAAAACAATGAATACGAATATCAACTCATTTTTCTGATTTCATTTCCCCCCCCCCCCCAGCACCACAATTTGGTCTCCGAATTCCCTGAAAATAGGAAAAATCGGCTGACGTATGGTTTATAAAATTTTTGGGAGAGCTGGATAAGAATGGATGTTGTCTTTTCAGCGTCCTAATAAACCCCCAACATGTTTTCAATTTTCAAAACAAAAAAGAAACGAGATATTTTGAGTGTTACTTGATTTTACCATTGAATTGAAGCTTGTCACGTTGAAAGAATGGTTCAAAAAAATGTTTAATCGAAAGTATAAACGAAAAATCTGCTGAAAAATAGAATGATAATAACGTTAATTCGTATACCTGGCGGTTTTCTTCAATTTCAGAAAATTTTGAGAGCCAATGAGGGCGTTAGAAGGGTCGAATCCACAAAAAAAAGTCGATATTCGTAATCAGCGCACCCAAGAACCTAATAAACCATACGTCACACGATTTTTAATTTTCTGGAAATTTAGGGCCCATGGGAGAGGAGGACTTCAGAGGGGTCGAATCGAAAAAACAAGTCGATATTCGTAATCAGCGCACCCAAAAACCTAATAAGCCATACGTCACACGTTTTTTTCAATTTTCAGGAAATTTAGGGTCCATGGGGAGGAGGGGGGGCTTCAGAGGGGTCGAATCGAAAAAACAAGTCGATATTCGTAATCAGCGCACCCAAAAACCTAATAAACCATACGTCACACGTTTTTTTCAATTTTCAGGAAATTTAGGGTCCATGGGGGACCTCAGAGGGGTTGAATCGAAAAAACACGTTGATATTCGTAATCAGCGCACCCAAAAACCTAATAAACCACATGTCACACGATTTTTTCGATTTTCATGAAATTTAGGGTCCTTGGGGAAGGGGGGGGCTTCAGAGGGGTCGAATCGAAACAACAAGTCAATATTCGTAATTAGCGCACCCAAAAACCTAATAAACCATAGGTCACACGATTTTTTCAACTTTCAGGAAATTTCGGGGCCCCAAGGGGGGGAGGTTAGAGGGGTCGAATTGAAAAAATAAGTAGATATTCGTATTCAGCGCATTTGAAAACGCATGAAACGATACGTCATACAATATTTGATTTTTTTTCACATTTGGACCAAAAATTTCGAGTTTCGCCCCCCCCCCCTCCTTCTCCCCCTTCACTATCACAGGTTTTTCAAATTCCATCATAAAAACCTAAAAACGATTTTAAAATTACTGAAAAGTCCGTAGCTACTTTTTGATTTTTTTTTCAAAACTTTCAAATTATAATTTCAAAATTTGGCAAGTTTTTGAAAATTGAGCTTTCAAAAAAAGATCAACTTGAACTGTTGGCAAAAAATTTGAGTAAAATGTGACAATCCGAGCCCAAATCTGAGCTAATTTGACATGGAATGATCCAGACTTCAATTATTGATTTTTTTCATCCATGGGAGGGGGAGGGGGTCCAATACAATTAGATCAATATTGTTTGAGGAGCGAGGAAGGTTTTTTTTTTTAAAAAAAAAGGAGGATTATTTAGAAAAATTTTGACCAAAAATGGCAAATTTTCTAAAAGAAATTCGAACTTGATTTTTTTTTATTTTTTTTCACATTTTTTATAACTGTGGGTGGGGGAGGGAGGATCCATAGCAGAGAATCAAAATAGTTTGAAGGACCAAGAAGGTTTTTGCTTGAAAATGGGAATATTTAGAAATAATCGCACCCAAAAATGAGAAATTCTCAGATAGGTAAGTTGAATTTGAATTTTTCCCGCCATATCGTGCACTGTCAACTGTGCAGTATACATACTTATGTTTGATTACAAGCACGAATTACCAACTTGCGCGTACTTTAAACTGCAACGAAATAATGGAAAACGATTAATCGTGCATTTTACATTATATCATCTTCTCGTTGATACACTGCTTCGACAAGCACGTGTTATCTGACGCAGACGAAATAAAAATAATAATGCATGAGACGAAAAACACAAAAATACTCGTAATACGAAAACTGCTCGATACCTTTGTACCCTATAAAATGTATAGGTAAATACAAAATGAGTATTTCGAAGAATCGAATGCGTCAGCGAGGTTTAGAAGAAAAATTCGAAAACGAAGGTAAACTCGCAAAAAGCGAAGAAAATAGAAAAACCAGATTTTATGTAAATATGCCTTCGTTTCATTGGAAAGAAGCACGTTTCGGTTTTACGTAATCACTACTGCTTAAATTACTTCTGTACTGGGAAAACTCAAAAAAAAAAAAAAAAATTCGTGGATTTCTACGTTTAGCTGAGAGGTAAGTAGGTAATTTACTTCGAGTTGAAATTATTTTTGAAATCTATCGAGGTCAAGAGTAGATTGAACATAATCGAGGCTCAAAATGGGCTATTTTGAATTTAAGCAAAGTGCAATTTTAGATTTTCTTTAGATCTTTGGGTACCTAATCTACTTCTACACGTTCAAGGATCCTCTATGCGAATTTGAAACGTGATTTTCTCTAAATTCGAAGGTACCCTGCGTATTTTTTCATTTCAGTCTCGTATTATCTCATTCATAACGATAAAAAAAAAAGATGACATTCATTACATACAATCTCGATCTCGTCGTACACAAAGATGACGACGTTATTATTGTATCGCAGTGATATAAACGCGAGGCCGTTTTTTACACTCAATAAAAAGAGAATTTTAAAAGAATGGAGCGCAGCTGCGGCGCCTACCGCCGCATTTACCGTACAAATTAACCACTTAAAAAGGAAACGTTTGGGAGTACGTATGGTAAGTAGAAGTACACGCGTGCAAGGTTTTTTTTCGTATACAGTTTAACTGCCATTGCCATATACTCTTACTCTTCGAATTCTGTCGGCTTTGCTGTTGCTCATCGCTCTCGACATCGAATTAATTAAAATACTCTCGTATTCTTTCTGGCCGGTTGTTGATAATCGACGCGCTCGCCTCTGTTCCCCGCATCAGTTTCTCATCCCCGGCTCGAGCTCGATCGCATTTCACCCATTACTCATTTTACGATTACCCTGCACACTCGCGGATACAAGAATGACGATTAATACGAACAGGAAATGTTGGCGATTTTGATCGATTTAATCGGTTCGCGATCAATTCGCGCCCCACGCCTGGTATGATGAAAAAACCCTTCAACGATCTCTCTCTCTCTTTAGTCTTTACTCGAGCAACTTTGTTGGCCCGCAGCGCCATTTTTTGCCAACGAGTTGCCGATTTGCTGCGGCGTAGTTTCGGATCTAAACAACTTCGCGAAGTGATTGGACTCGAACCCGAAAAACAAATACGGATGCTTCGAGCCAAATTTTTCCAATCATCGTGATTAACAACCATACGTGCATCGAAAAGATTATATGTACCATACCAAAACAACCATCACTGAGGCTCGAATTATCGAGTTATTGAACTGAAAACGCCCGATTGCTTTACGTATTGGAGCATTTTCCGAATGTATGGGGAAATTCAATACTCCCAAATTTTGGAGATTTTAAAATTTGAAAAAAAATCCAGGTAGCGTCAATTTTTACGATGTTTTTAATCATGAACGATTTCAATGATGGGTTTCGCAAAATGATGAGAGCGGGAAGGGAGGGGGAGGCACAAAGTCCTAAAATTTTGGTCAAAATGAAACAAAATTTCAAATACTGTGTGAAATATCGTGTTCATACGTTTTCAAAAGTGCTGAGTACAAATATCAGCCCCTTTTTTTGTCAATTGGCACATCCAGCGCCCTCATTGGTTGCCCAAATTTCCTGAAAATTCAAAAAATCGCGAGACGTATGGTTTAAGAAGAGCTTTTTGGCAATTCCTGGCAAAAAAGCGAGAGTTTTGGTCAAAAGCGAGATTTTTTTAAAAAAGTGACAATTTTGGTTAATTTTTGAAAACGCGAGAATTTTTGACAAATTTTGGCAAAAAGCAACACTGACGATTTTTGCAAAAAATAGGAATTTTTGAGAATTATTTATTTATTTATTTATTTTATGGGTGCTGTAGAGCTTTTTAGCAATTTCTGACAAAAAAAAAACGAGAGTTTTGGATAATTTTCAGAAAAAAGTGAAACCTTTTGAAAAAAGAGGGAATTTTAGCCATTTTGCTAAAAAAAAATATTATTGTTAATTTTTGAAAAAACGAGAATTTTTGACAAATTTTGGTAAAAAGCAAAACTGATAATTTTAGCAAACGGAGGAGTCTTTTGGAAATTTTTGGAAAAAGGAGGGGTCGTTTTGGTTAATTTTTGAAAAAGCAAGATTTTTTGAAAAAAGTGACAATTTTGGTTAATTTTTGAAAAAGCGAGAATTTTTGACAAATTTTGGCAAAAAGCAACACTGACGATTTTTGCAAAAAATAGGAATTTTTGAGAATTATTATTGAAAGAACTTTTTAGCAATTTCTGACAAAAAAAACGAGAGTTTTGGATAATTTTCAGAAAAAACTGAAACCTTTTAGAAAAAGAGGGACTTTTAGCCATTTTGCTAAAAAAAAAATCTCGTTAATTTTTGAAAAAACGAGAATTTTTGACAAATTTTGCCAAAAAGCAAGACTAACAATTTTTTTTTTTTTTTTTTTTTATTGTTTATTGTTTATTCGTTCCATACATGAATCTTAATAAATATGTACCTTTAAGGACCCTCCAGTACCTTTCGGTGAGCAGGGGATCGGCTCTCTCCTCAACACTCGGATAATAACAAATGCAAAAACCAAAAAAGAAACACAAATAAAATAAAATGAATAAGAATGAATATAAATATAAATAAATACAAAAATACACAGATAAACAAGACGGCCAAAAGAGGAAGGAAACGGAGAGCGAATGGTTACTCATAAATAACAAATTATTCCAAAACAATCTGACTAACAGCTCGGAGTATCAGGCTAACACTCAATCATCCACAATAATTAACACGTACTAATACTCATTCATCCACAATGGTTAACACATACTCATCAATCATTCTCTTGAAACCATTCATACCTGCATTTGTATATTCAACTGGCAAACTGTTATACAGATGGGCAGCAAAATAACGAAAAACTGACCTTGACATTGACCTTCTCCAGCTGGGAAGTGGAACGATACCCGACTCAGCACGTCGAGTACGCCCCACCCCCACAGCATAGCCAAATGCGTCTCTATACCTGTGCATCAGAGATAACACAGTGATGTAGTAAATCTGCCTCACCTTAAAGATACCCAAAGAAAGGAAAACTGGCTTAGAGGGGGCATCCCAGCGCACACCAGCAACCAACCGAGCGGCTCGCTTTTGGAGCATCAGTATTGGCCGTATCCAGCATGTAGCTGCACCACCCCATACAGCAATCCCATATCTCAAAGTACCCTCAAACACAGCCACATAGAACCTCCGAAGATGAACGCCAGACACCAAACCAGTTAAATAACGAATCAGATACACAATTTTAGATAGTTTTTCTCTCAAAACCAAACAGTGTTCTCTCCACGTCAAGCACTGATCTATCCACACACCTAGGTACCTATGTTTCTCCACCTGTATCAGAGCTGGACAGGAGCAGACAGCACCACATTCACTCTCATGGAGGAAAGAGTTTTTTGACAATTTCTATAGCAAAAAGCGCCAACTTTAGTTAATTTATTAAAAAGCAAGAATTTTTGACGAATTTTAGCAAAAAACTACACTGAATATTTTTGCAAAAAAAAAGAAGGAATTTTTGAGAATTATTATTGGAAGAGTTTTTTTGGCAATTTCTGGCGAAAAAACGAGAGTTTTGGACAATTTTTAGAAAAAAGTGAAACCTTTTGGAAAAAAATAGCAATTTTTAGCCATTCTGCTAAAAAGAAAAAATTGTTGTTAATTTTTGAAAAAAACGAGAATTTCTGATAAATTTTGGCGTAAATAAATGTTGGCAATTTTAGCGAATATAGAAAGACTTCTTTTGATAATTGAAAAAATTCATGTCACTTTTTGAAAAAGCAAGAATTTTTGTAATTTTTTGCCAAATAGCAAGGCTTTTTAGTACCTAGGTAATTCTAATTACAAGGCCAAAAAAAATCTTCTTTTTGAATCTTTGTCAAAAAAAAAAAAAAAACGATATTTTTAGACACTTTTTTTTAAAAAAATGGTCTTGGGGAATTTTTTGCAAAAAAAAATTTCTGCCATTTTAAAAAAGCAAAAATTGTCAATTTTTGAAAAATCAAGACTTTTTGGTAGGTGTGATTATTGGCAAAAAAAAAAATTTCTCAAGTCAATTTTCGTTTAAAAAAACAGAATTTTGATGCAGTTTTTGGAAGAAATGCAATTTTTTTCAAAAATTTTGCGAAAAATCGAGAATTTTTAACAATTTTGGGAAAAAAGTAAGATTTTGACAATTTTAGCAAAAAGCAAGATTTTTTGGAAATTACTGGCAATCAAATTATTACACCCTTCTTTCGCACCTCGTTATCAAAAAGTGAGACTTTTTTCAAGGCGACTCCGAACCAAAAAACGATACCTACTTCGAGGTAATTTTTGGAATTTTCTGCGAAAAAGCGAAAATTTTTAACATTTTTGACACACCTGTTTTCGAACTATGGAATATATTTTCAATCTTGTTCTCGAGTAAAATTTGCAAAATTTCCTGATCTTTTAAGAACATAAAAATATCTCAATTTTTCTCCATTTCCATGGACTAGACAATTCGCTGAAATACCACTTTCGTAAAAAGTAACTACTTACTCATTTACAGTACGTTCTTCAAATTTCAATGGCAAAAAAATGGTACTCACCTAAAACACAAGAACGAATAAATTGTGGGTTAGTTAACTGTGAATTAAATATCTTTATTCTTTACAGCTTTTATTTCTTTTCAATAATAATATGTATCTACTATCTATCTACCTATCTATAGTTCTATACCTACTGTGTTTATTTTAAACCTTGTTAAAATCTATCAATGTTGGGTACAAAATTGTGAAATTCCCTAAAATTTTCAAAATATTGAAATATCCAGAATTTTTCCACTTTTCTAGATATTCCAGGGACTGAAAACTCCGAATTTTCAAATGACACCAACCAGATTCAAAATGCATATAAAAATTGAGCATTAGCAAAAAGAAAATGTCAACTTCAAACTTTCAAAACCTTTAGTAAATATTTTGGATTTTTTTTCAAATCAATTCTATTCTTAGAATCCTCTAAATTTTGGAGAAAAAATTTTTTGTTCATTTTTTCAACTTTTTTACTGGATTTTCAAAGACTGGACACCCTGTATATGTAGTGTATACAGTTCATCAAACCTTTTGCTAGAAATTTCATTCGAGAAATTGCTCGTAATTTTATTCATTTTTCAAAGTAGAGGAGGGAGGAGGAGGGGGAGGAGGAGAATAAGGATTCAGAGCAATGAGTCCTGCGAGAAAATTTATCATCAATTTGTTGCCCCTCTGCCCTCCTCCAATTTTCGAGCAGGCCGAGAGATGAATTTCGACAATTATCTAATTTTAAATTTTAAAAATAATATATATTTTCAAAAATAATCTGGTTGGTACTTCACTCGCACACCTTTTCAATCAACTTCCAACAATCCTAACAACTCGAACAGAACAATTAAATCAGTTCAATTAATTTTTCACCTCGATTAATCTGCATTCGTACCTATATTTTTAATGCATTCGTTTTACTTCGGTCGTAAAACTCTCAATTTTGAATTTAGTTACCAAAATTACCGTATTTACTCCAGTCATAAAATTTTCCTTCAGTAAGCACCGCACCGCGAAAAATCAATATACCTACAATTACAACCGTCGTCGTCGCGAGCCAGGTAACCTTGAAATAAAATTCCATCGCTCCCTAAATCTCTCCTTACTCGGGATTTTTAGCTACTGAAATTAATCAGCTTAGTTGCGCTCAATCCATCAAGACCGTCGAGTGAGTTGAACAAAAAAAAAAAAATTACGGTCGTATAAAAATTTCACCCCCCCCCCCCTCCCGGCATCCTAATCCATTCATTCGGACGATAAACTTCTCTCTATGAAACCGAAGCGTGTTGTGGTGTTTTTTTGGGTGAAAATACATTGTATTTTTTATACTTTGAAAAAGGAGATATGATTTTGGGAAGGCCGCTGAGTCAATTTGTTTTATTGTCGGGATAACCTTTTTAACCCGATAAAAATATCTACTACTCGTATAAACGGTCATCGTTTAATTGGTCGGCCGCCAGCTGGGAAATCCGAGTAAACGTAGCCTTGTTTATCGGTATGAGAGAGAATTTTCGCGTATTATTATGTGTGGTTTGCGATGCATTTATATAGGTAGAGTAGGTACATATATGCAGTTGTGTGAGGTAAAAATACAACTACATACAATATAGTATTATTGTAATTACGGTGCTAATTGACGAGACGAGACGAGACACGAGGAAAGGACAGACAAAACAACAAGTTGAACCATAAATTGACTGGACGAGCTGTTTTACTGGTTTGTGAAAAAAAATACTTGTAAGCCATCGAAATGACCAAATTGTTTTCTCAAAGGCTGAAATTCGACTCTAGAAAATAATGATATTTTTGATCTAATCATTATGAGGATCTGATCTAATGCCAAAAAGGATTTTTTTGGTTAGTAAAAAGTTGACAAAATACACTCGAATGAATAAACGATTATCTCAAACACGAGTAAACTTCAAAATACATACAACAAGTGTCTCATCGTATGTAGATCTACCTCCATACATGATCATGATCATGCACAATGTAGATCTACATTAGCACTACCGGTGTACTTAGATGTCTGCGTCTATACTGTCTATGATACTACAGGTATACGTATTTAGAAGTAGGCACAGGCATAAGCAGAGTCACACTGCGTAAATGTATTCGTATAATGTGTACGAGTACATAAAAGCAAACAAAATGTGTGCAAATAATGAGGTTACAGCTGTACTTCAACTGCTAAATACACGGTTCGAAATTATATTATAAATGTAGTGCGATACTAACTACACAGCAGTGTACAGCTTTGGTGAAAATTGTGTCGTACTACGAGTATACCATGCCATGCCATAGTACTTGATACACGGTAGTGTTATTTTATGGGTTAGCCGCCCTATCAATAATATAACGTTTCGTTCAAGTTGTTTTTGTTTTTTTCAATTTTTTTTCTCGCCCTCTCATCTGTTTAACTATCCACATCATCGTAATAAATGACAAAATCCTGTCATTTTCGTAGAACGCAACGCAGCATCGCGTTTACTTTTCCGCGTGAATTTGTCATCACCACATAAACGTGCCAACTGCAAAGCCACGAATGATTGACCCTGTATGTAGAATGTCACTTTTTATCTTCATGAAGATGGCCCAAGTTTCGAAACTGAACCTTTTTCAAGGTGTTCAAAGAACCAGACTTAAAATTTAGGATAAAGTCAAAATTTTCTCAAATCAAAAAAAATTGAAGGTTTTTTTTAAATCCAAAATTCTGATAAAAAAAAAGATAAATGAAGAATTTTGAAGTTTGATTGAAAAAATTGACAATTTTTGGCACAAAACTAAGTAATTTGTTGGAAAAAAAAATAGAACAACAGAACTTTTCAACATTTCCCAATAAAAAGCAAAAATTTCGCTAATAATTTTACCAAATTTTTTTTGTTACCAAAAACACAACAATTTACTTACATTTTTGCTAGAAAAACATTACAAACACCCCCCCTTCCCCGCTCCCTCAGAAAATGGTCAATTTTTGGCTAAAATTCAGTAAAAAAAAAAAAGAGACTAGCTGTTTGACAATTTTAAAAATATTAAACGAATGACAATTTTTGGCAAACATCGAGAATTTTTTCCAACTTTTGACTGAAAATTAGGTAAAGAAACAAAGCTTTTTGATAATTTTTGGAGCATGGCAGCAAGACTGTAAGAAAATTCCGGACATGAAAGCGGATTTTCGGATAAATTTTCGAATAAAAACGAGATTTTTTGCATTTTTGGCCAAAACAAGATTTCTGACAAATTTTTTAATGAAACAGCGAGACATTTTTTGATAAATTGTGGCAAAATACGAGACTTTTTGGCAAGCTTTTGGACAAAACCGAGCATTTTTGGCGAAAGTTATAAAAAGAACGAGGTTTAAGTTTTTTGTCCATTAACGTTGGGATAATTTTTGTCAAAAAAGATAAAACTTTAAAATAAACGTTTGGAAGAATTCGAGAATTTTTTGCATTTTTGGTAAAAACGAAATTTTTGACCACTTTTTGGAAAAATAGAAAACTTTTTGTCAAAAAAGATGAAACTACTTTAAAATAAACGTTTGGAAGAATTCGAAAATTTTTTGCATTTTTGGTAAAAACGACATTTTTGACCACTTTTTGGAAAAATAGAAAACTTTTTGGCAGTTAATTTATAAAAAATCGAGACTTTTTGGCAAGTTTTAGTTTGAGAAGATGGCGAGTCTGTTGTCCATTTTCTTAAAAAAAAAAAAAATCGAGACTTCGAGGCAAATTTTTGAAAAAAAAATGAAGATTTTCTTTGCACTTTCAGCACAAATAACGAGATTTTTAAAAATTGTTGACAAAACAACGCGACTTTTGGCATTTTTTTGGCAAAAATTGGTTATAGAACGTTACACTCTTTGACTATTCACAACGAAGCAATTGGATAATTTTTTACAGAAAAGCAAGCTTTTGAGACAACTTTTTGAAAAAATGCAAGATTTTTCGTCCTTTTGGCAATAACGAAATTTCTGATCAAATTTTGACTAAATATGTACTGATGAGATTTTTTTGAGATTTAAAAAAAAAGTTAGTACCTATTTTGGTAACTTTTTGAAATTTTTGGAAATACAACGAGACTTTTGGATAATTCTTGAAAAAAAATGAGGCTTTGTGATGATTTTTTTTTCAATTTGAGATTTTTTGTAATTTATGCAAAAAATGATGCTTTGACAATTTTTTGAAAATTTTTTGGTGAAAAGCAAGAAAGTGTGAGACAATTTTTTAGATCAAACTCGAGAAAAAACAAGATTTTTTGACAAATTTCCAGCAAAAAGAAAAAAAAAGTGTTGAGCAATTGGGAAAAAATCTTGGACCTTTTTGCAGTCTTTGACAACTTTTCACAATAAATGAGAATTTTGCACAATTTTTAACAAAAAAAAGAACTTTTGGCAATTTTTGACAAAAAACCACATTTTTGGTGATTACAATTGATGGCAAAAATATGAGATTTTGAGATAGAAACATGTGGAAAAATTTGATTGTTTTTCAACAATTTGGCAAAAAGCGAAATTTTTTGGAAATTTTGACTAAAACTCAGACAAAAAAAAAATTAAAACGAGTTTTTTTGTCAATTTTTGACAAAAAGCAAAAATTTTTAAAAATTTGGGAAAAATTGAGACTTTTGGGCAATTTTGGCAAAAATTAGACTTGACATAATTTTTATCAAAAAAGACACTTCTGGGCAATTTTAGACAAAGGACGAAATTTTCGGACAATTTTTTCGCAAAACCGAGAATTTTCATCAATTTTCAGCAAAAACTTGGAAAGGTGAAGATTGGCAAAGACTTGGAAAACGCGAGAGTTTAGAGTAATTTTCAGCAAAAATCTCGAATTTTCAAAGTATAAACGAAACTTTTTGAGTTTTAGATGACCCTTTACAAGTATAATGTTTGAGACTTTTTCGCTATTTCTGGCCAAACTTCGAGACTTTTTGACCAAAAAAAAAAAATGTCTTCAAATTTTCAGCCAAATTAGCGATATTTTTTGATGAGTTTCGGCAAAAACTCGTGAAAAAGTATACTTTTTTGCAACTCTTAACAAAGCAGGGAGGTATTTGACAATTTTTTTGCCAAAAATATTTTTCGGATTTCGATTTTGACAACCATTTTGCTCTCCTTTTCAAAATGAGTTCCGAAGAGGAGATTCGAACACTTCAAGTCAATATTGAATCTATCCTTCGGTGGTCATTTCAGGTTTGAGAGCAAAATCGCATTAGAATCGAAATTGTTCTGATACTCAGGACACGATAAAAATCTGGAACAAAATATCAGCTTTTTTTCATTTCATTGCAACTGGTCCTCTATCCGGATTACACTCACTCGTAAGTAACTAAATTTTAGAATCACTCATCCCTACTCCACCTCACTCCACATCGACCGCGAAAATTTTCCATTCGCATTCCATTACCAACTGATCGTCGCGTCGTTCGGTATAGAGACGTCGTACTTCGTCATTTTTCATTTTTCTCTTCGACGTTCGCAGTTTTTAGTTCAATGCCATATTTCATACCAAGTTACAATATGTGGCGTCGACCTTGACTTATAATTTCGTAATTTCGACATTTTCTTCTACACAGCGCAGCGCACAGCAGCGTACAGTCGATTTGGCAAATCTGCACTACACATTAGTTTAAGTGAAATTTCAAGTAGATACTCGAGTACTGTACTACTGCTCGAGAGAATACAACACAGCCATGATTTCATTCATCTGCAACGGCAAATGCACCGCAACAGATCGACGACGAGGCTCTTCCTCCGATTCTGTCGACTAATTCGATCGATCAAAAAAGACCTTCTATGTATATTGTATACGTTGCAATTATCATCGTTACAGACCAAAAAATCCTAATCGACTGACGTCGAATAATACGTAATTTTTTTTTTTTACATCGGTGGCGATTATTATCGTCGTCGTATTCTGTTCTCTTTCGGGTAGGTATTTTCCGTTTCAAAATACCATACTCGGTTATTTTGGATTTGTAAATATATAATCGTCGAGTTTTTCACGAGGTCTCTCATTTATTAGCTAATTGGACGAAACGCTAGTTTGAATAATATATTTATTTCACGATACATTGTGTGTTATTGGACTGTTGGTGTTATCGAATCCGGTGATCGATGGTTTGAAAATCATATTTTAGTGGTCGAGAACTGATGATTTTTAAGCTCTGTTTTGATAAACATAGAGCATTTCTCTAGTTCCCCTTTTTATTTCATTTTTTCAAAATGAACATGTGGTCAAAGAAAAAAAATTAATAGAATTGAACTAGAATTGAAACGTTCAAATTGACATACAAATAAATTAGTTTTAAAAAAAAATTATTACTATTTTATAAATTGAAAATAAAATAGACGAGCTTCTCAAAAAATGAAAAACTTCGGTCTCGATAGAATAAATTTTCGGCCCGCATCATTCGTTTGATTGTGCTACAGAAAATGGTAAAAAAAAGGAGGGAGGGTCAGAGATATTCAATCATAATTAGAGAATAGCATGGCAATAAAATAGGGGTGAAGTAGAGACAATTCGAAAAGTAAAAAATTATCTGAAAGTGGTGTGAAGAAAAAGTAAAAATCTGACAGTAAATTTTCCTTTTCCAGCTTCGACTTCCCTGAAAAAATGACACTTTTTCAACAAAATTTCAAGCTAAACCCAGTTTCTCAATCTTGAAGATCAATTTTACGAACTATTCGGTTGGAAAGGATGGAGCAGGGTTTCCAGTGAAAAATCTCACACCCGAGAAAACTGTCCACGAGAATCCCGAGTCCATAAAGACGGTCCATCTCGTAGACACGATTACGAAACTGTATCTGCTGGAGAAAAAAAAACACGTTGGAAGGAAAAAACGAGGTCAACGAACTCGCATTCTCGGGAAGCGCGTCCATGCTGTCATCCCCATCCTAATAAGATCAAACGTGATGCGGATCTGACTCAACCTTAACTTTACATCTGCATTGTTACGTTCCAATATACATACACGTTGATATAATTACACATACGCGTTCGTTTACGTATGACGAATAATACACGAGCATATCACTCGTTAAGATCTGAATACCCGTATTTTATTTATGAAGTAAAGGACACGGTCGCGTCGAGTCTCCCAAACGAGTGTCAAGTACTCGTATGTGAACATAACGTCTGTATATTTCAATTGGAAGGGAGCGATAGTTCGGAAATTTCAGAGAAAAAAAATCAACTAGGGTGAAAAAATAGTCCACTATCTAAACTCGAGCACTGTGAGCAATTCTGGGTCAATTTTACTCCTCGAATGTTCAATTTTTACGTTATTTAGGTAATGACTGATTTTTCAGAACACATAACTTCGATCCAGATAAATTCTGCTTCGGTCAAAAAATTGTTATAAATATTTATAATAATTGAACATTCACTTTCCCAAAATTTTTCAATTTCATACTTCTCAAAAAAAATTCCTAAAAAAAATTGAATTTTTCCTCCCTCTAAAACAATCAATAATTCTCAGCAACAGTGAAAAAATACCCCACTAATTGAACAATTTACCATTCAACGATACCGGATACGAATGAAACATTCGAGCTGCGGCGCTGCTTCGTCTCAAATACCAATCTCGGGCGCGCAATTCCGTTGACTAGGTCAAGTTTAAACAGCGCCGCCACCGATGCTGCAGCTCGATAAAAAGGTATATAAAGGACTCTCCCACCACCAAAGCTTATCCATTCGCCAAAACAATGCAACAAGTATCTCGCCAAATAATCAATGAAAAACTTGTTCATATTCAATGGTGGCGCAGCTCACGGACCTTTGCATTCGAAAAGACTATAATTACAACTACAAGAGTGTCGTGTCGATTCACGAATGTCTCACACGTCTCACCCGACCCGTTCCACCCTGACATTTCATTTTCACTCAACGTTCACGACGACGATGTCAGATTCGGTACAGTGAATAACCTTTGGCGTGTAATACGACATATTAAGCCATAGGTCGGAAAGTTACAATTACTCGTTACGTAGCAGTAAGTACGAGTATAGTAAGTGCTCGTATTTCCGACAATCTAACGTTGTTGGTACACTTTTGTCGAAGCTGGTTAGTCGACGACACAGTATGAGTGAGTATATAGTACAATACATATTTCTACGTGTATAGTTTCAACACATTGCGAGCACAAGAAGTATATTTTAAAATATGGCTACGAGTTTTTATGCAATACGTGCCGCAATAAAATACAAAATGACGCTGAAAATTACGACTTCTCGGGTCAAATGTTAAAAACTGAGAAAACCTAGCTGTAAAATCTGGCAAGGAAACGTTGAATTTCCGTAATTACGACTCTAAAAAGTAATCAAAGCTGGAGTAATTATGATTTTAAAAACACCTAAAAGCTTTAATAACTTTCGAACCGATAATGAAGTGGGATTTCGTTCGATACGAGATTTCATTCGATGAAAATGAGGAAAATTTTCAAACTACGAGCAACATGTGCCAAAACCCCAAAAATCTACTAGATAAAAATAAAAACACCCGCGTCGAAAATCAACTAAAAACTATCAGTATTTTACGGAAAATCACCCGTGATTTACCAAAAATTACAAAATTATCAACAATTTACCAAAAATTACGTAATTACCAGTGATTTACCAAAAAATATGCACTTCATCGCCACTAAATTACCTACCCGTAATTTGCAAAAAATTACAAAATTTTCAAAAATTTACCAAAAACTACGTAATTACTAGTAATTTACCAATAAATACGTAATTACCAGTAATTTACCAAGTTACGTAATTACCAGTGATTTACCAAAAAATAATTCATTGCCACTAATTTTTCAAAAATTACCAACAATTCACGGTTTTTTAAAATTATTAGTATTTTGCTAAAAATTACCCGTAATTTACCAAAAATTACAAAATTGACAATAATTTACCAAAAGTTACAAAATTTTCAAAAATTTACCAAAATTATGTAATTATCAGTAATTTACCAATAAATACGTAATTACCAGTAATTTACCAAAAATTACGTAATTACCAGCGATTTACCAAAAAATACTTCATCGCCACTAATTTTTCAAAAATTACCAACAATTCACCGTTTTCTAAAAATTATTAGTATTTTTCTAAAAATTAACCGTAATTTACCAAAAATTACAGAATTTTGAAAAATTTACCAAGAATTATGTAATTACCAGTAATTTACCAATAAATACGTAATTACCAGTGATTTACCAAAAAATACTTCATCACCACTTATTTTTCAAAAATTACCAACAATTCACCGTTTTCTAAAAATTATTAGTATTTTTCTAAAAATTACTCGTAATTTACCAAAAATTACAGAATTTTGAAAAATTTACCAAAAATTATGTAATTACCAGTAATTTACCAATAAATACTTAATTACCAGAGATTTACCAAAAAATACTTCATCGCCACATTTTTTTCAAAAATTACCAACAATTTATCGTTTTCTAAAAATTGTCAGTATCTTGCTAAAAATTACCTGTAATTTACCAAAAAATACGTAATTACCAGTAATTTACCAAAAGTGACAAAATTATCAACAATTTTCCAAATGATGTAATTACCGGTAATTTATCAAAAATATACGAAATTGACAATAATTTTAAATTTACCAATAGTAACAAAATTACAACAATTTACCAAAAATTGATTAAGTACCTAGATATCAAAAATTTACCAAAAAAATACTTAATTGTCATGCAATCATTTTCCTAAAATTACCAGTAATTTAACACAAAATTACAAATTGCTAGTAAGTAATTTACCACATAGTCAATTAGTCGCCAGTTTTTTTAAAAACAATCTCCCCCCCCACCCATAAAAAAACCAGTTAATTATCACTATCAGCATTTTTTTTTTCAGGAAAATGATCACAAAAAATTACTAGTAACTCCAACATAATCTTAAAAATTACCAGTGGATAATCGGTTAATCACCCTCAAGATGAATCCTGAGCACGTTACAGTTTTTAACGAAGCATAAAAAGTAAGTAACTCACTCATTTACAGCACTCATTA
This sequence comes from Planococcus citri, assembly GCF_950023065.1. Classification (NCBI taxonomy): domain Eukaryota; kingdom Metazoa; phylum Arthropoda; class Insecta; order Hemiptera; family Pseudococcidae; genus Planococcus; species Planococcus citri. Next base: position 66,851,910 of record NC_088680.1, read on the forward strand.
TTCATTTGTGATGGCAAAACAATAGTACTCACCTAAAACAAAAGAACAACAAAATTGTGGGTTAGTGACCAGTGAAATTATTCAAACTTAAGCAATATAGCAAAAATTATGTAAAGTCGTCAGTAATTTACTATACTCAAAGTTGTACCAGAAATTACTAGAAATTACCAGTAATATACCAGAAATTACCAGTAATTTACCAAAAATTACCAGTAATTAACCAATAATCACCAGTAATTTACCAAAAATTACCAGTACTTATTTTACCAGAAATTACCAGTAATTAACCAAAACATACCAGTATTTTACCAGAAATTACCAGTAATTTACCAAAAATAACCAGTAATTAACCAATAATTACCACTAATTTACCGATAATTACCGGTAATTTACCGATAATTACCAGTAATTTACCGATAATTACCAGTAATTTACCGATAATTACCAGTAATTTACCGATAATTACCAGTAATTTACCAAAAATCACCAGTTGGGTAATTTACCAGAGATTACCAATAATTTACCCCGAATTCCCGATTCTTCAATTTACCCAAAATTTGTGGTATCTTACCAAAAATTTCCAGCAACTTATCAAAGTAATTACTTTCATCAAAAAATACCAGTTCCTATGTACAACTCCAATTTGTCAAAAATTTATACTATTTTACCTAGAATTCTAGTAATTTACAAGAGAATTTTCCAGTACTTCACTTTCCCAAATTTTTTTAGTATTTTACAAAAAATTTCCAGTAATTTACCAAAAATTACCACTAATTTACCATTATATCGAAATTATCGGTAATTCACCAAAAAATGACCAAAAATTACAGAAATTTTCCAAAATATTATTAAAGTTAGAACCTTTGCAGGATTTTTTCCACGTTTTCAAAAGTCTGACGTATCCCACACTACTATTGATAAATAAAGAAGAGAAACGAAATTGTAAATCATACAATTTCTGACCAAAAATTAGATAGGAACCTAGAATTAATTTAAGTCTTTTTTTCTGTACTCTCTGAATCACATGCACCTCTCTCAGACTTTTTTGAATCCATAGATCTAAAAAAAATGGCAATCCAAACAAATTTTGGTGTTTGAAAAATATGTTGCTTTAACAAAGTTATTCAATTCCCTTCTCTTTCCCTCCTCCCAAACGAGTAAATAGTTCGGCCCAAACTCAACATCAACATCCAGAGCTCCACACCAAAGATAACCATTTCAAACTGGTGGATTTTGTACTGAGAATCGTACCCGTCATCGAACAAGTATTAAGTACGTATAAGTTAGCTAATTGATAAACAAACACGAGTAGTAGCACTCGGTTGGTACCTAATACAGCTTGGACACGCGAGTCAACAAACCAAAGCCAAGGTTAAAATAATCATCGCCAGGTCAAATAATTCTTCCGTTGCGTCGTCGCGTCGCGTCGTTTTATTCGCACATACGTTCGTATTTTTTCGTGTGTTTTTTCTCTCTCTCATTTCTCATTCTTCGCATTCTTAGTAGCTTGCTGTTGTACGTAATTTGCACGTGATAAGTTCTCATTTTAGGTACTATTTCAAACATGGCTCATAAAAACGGGATGGTCGCTTCAAATTCGTGGCATGGTTTGGGTTCGGGTGAAATAGGATGAGAATGAAAATTTCATCGATTTTCGTATTACTAGATGGTTCAAGTTTATTGAAAAAATCTTATGATTAGTCAGAGATAGTCGACTAATACGAATATTTTCAATTTTCATCGATTAATCAGTAATCGTGAAAGAAACAGATAAAACTGAGTAAGTGAATCAGTGAAAGTTCATCACCAATCCAGTTCACAATTACTATGGAATGGATATTAATCATTTTCATTCAACGAATCGGTTATTTTATGATAAAAATTCTAGTTCAATAAATACCTTTTACAAATCGAATCTGAAATTACATAAAATTTATACTGACTCAATCAGTAATTCAACAATCGTAATAAATTCATAGATTCAATGAACAAAAATGAATAATTGAGTGAAATTCACGAGTAGGTTTTCTCAGTTTGACTCGATTTGTAGAGCCATCATTGTGATTCATCCACAATTACTAATTTAATCTCCATAGGTAATTACATCGCAGTCATCAGCAATCTTGATGAGATTTCTGATTCAATCAAAGTCTGTTTTGAGCCCCTGAGTGAGCCTTCTTCGGGAGTCAGCACTCAAACCTCTGTCAATTTTCTTCACCAAACAGCTGAAAATCCACCGATCCAAGTTCACAGAGCACACCTACTTGAATCCTCTAAACCTCGACGAACTCGTCTTCGTCGTCGTCAACTCAAACATTCAGCAACAATGCTATACAGACGAATACGATGAACTGCCACTGCACCTTGCCGCACCCGGTCCGGCCATTGGCACTTGAAATAAAGATGGACGCAGTGGCAAACGTTGGTTGAAGAAAATCAGAATTTGACTGAAACGACAATAGCATCGGCCATTGGCTGCTGGCTGGGCCATCGCGATCGTCGCGTCGCTCATCATGCCTCACCGCAGTCCGCAACGTGCGCTGCACCGTACGTGTAATTATTATACCAATCAAGGATAACCGGTTCTATCAACAGAGTCCGCAAAAATTCATTTTCTAGCTTTCTTCTCGGCCGCCGGCCTCCTCACCCCGCCGCCGAGCCGATGCTGCTAATGTACATTTACACATAGGGACAACGACATCCGAGGCACATCTTCCATCCGAGCCGAGTGACCCAACGTTTCTTCAACCCAGCATACACTGGCACTCTATCGAGAACAGGCGCATTTTTTCGCTGTAATATATTCGAGTGTGTACGAAAAACCAGCATTTTACCATCATCAATTATCGCCTAGTTGAAAATTTTAATATTCTCAGAAGACCAGATTCCATGTTTTGAATAATTTGTTGATTTTTTTCGAGCTGTTTTGAAATTTAGTTTACATCGATTATCGTTTTCGACGAGAAAACAAAATGAACATGGCCGAGCAGAACTTGAAATTGATAGAGAAATCGTGAACTTTGCACTATAATAATGGACTCTTTTCAACTCACACTCTTCGATTTGAACGTAACCAAACTAGATCGAAACAGCATGTCCTAAAACTCTCTCAACCAAAATTTGAGAACCTGTGAAGTTCATTTTATGAATTTTTAAATTAATTTTTAAACAAAACATTCAAAAAAAATTTTCGAGGACAATTTTCAATTTTTTTTCATGAAATATCAATTTTTTGAACAAAGTGAACCAAAGCACCTTTTTAGAATATTGCTTGAGATTTTCAAAATGAAATTTTTCAATTTTTATCCGTCAGATTCTTCTCTGGTCTCAAAGGGCTAGATCAAAAGAGCATGTCCTAAAACCCTCCTAACCAAATTTTGAGAAGCTGAAATTCATTTTTTGATTTTTTATACTTATCTAAATTTTTGAAAATTTCAAAGAATCCAAAAAAAGTTTCGATGGTTTTTAAATTGTTTCACAAAATACTAATTTTTTTGAGCAAGGTAACCCAAAACACTTTTTTCAAATTTTTTGAGATTGTCAAAAATTCAAAAAATAAGTGTTCAAGTATTGAAAAAAATCACTCAAAAACCCACCAAGTACATAGATAATAATTCTTCCAAGAAAAATTCGCCGATATTTCAAATTCATTAATCCAATTCCGATAAATTCTAAGATTCATACCCTGACTCACAACAAATTCGCAGTAATTACAACTTATATAATAATAATTTCTCGAGCTCGCAGTTAAATCTGATATTTATGTTTTCTTGGCACCAGTACAGAAATATTAGCCTGTTAAAAAACCATATTACAATTCGGTCTCGGTCTCTAAAGCAATTCAATTCGTAAGAAATTATGATAATTTTCAAACTGGGTTAGTTCGATTCTCGTTTGGGTAAAAAAATCTAATAAACAACTCCGGTATCACAAACGATCGTTCGCGGCGAAGAAACCCGATCTGAAAATTTTTTATTTTTTTCATCGCTGCCAACCATATCCAATGTACAATTTTATCGTTTGTGCGATTGAAAAGAAAAGAAAAGAAGTGAGAGAGAGAGCGAGCGAGCGAGAAAAGATCGAGCAAATACTACAAAGTACTATTTCAACAACGCCTTTAGGTGTGTGCTCGTAATAAGTAAACAAAATGGTATGCATAATATAATGTCGTCTAAAGCGAGCAAAAACTTGATGCAATTTAATACGGGCCGTGGAGCGGCGGCGGCCACTGCTGCAGCAGATGCAGTTTGAAATGAGAAAGTGAACGGCTCTAGAATTACCAACGTAATGAACGCCTGCGGATAAAACTTTGTAACGTACTGGGTATGGGTACTGCTTTCAAAGTATCCGACAATTAGAATGTATCTCGCTTACGTATGTATAGCCTATATTAAATTATGATTAATAAAAATACCACCGCCAGCCTCGCGCCTTCCGCACACCCCCGCATCTCCTCCTAGAGTATACCCAAGACCAACACAATCGATATTCCTTTTTCAATTTCACTTTTCTCTGTCTCCTTCTCGCTCTCTATGCGATCTTACACTATGCTTTTCTGCAGCTTCATTCATCTTTCATAGGCGAGGAGTGACGAACGATTGGAAAATATAAGATGGCTAAATCTTATATGCACTTGTGCATTTATTTTTGAAGATCATAATCTGAGTCAACCTCCTCGAACCAGTTTTCCATGGTAATTTTTCGCATCGGTCGGCGTCGGGAAAACGCGTTGCTTCGCGTCATTTACCAGACTCGAAGCTGTGTACCTTCGCTGAAACTGGTTACCAAATACCTATACTGCTACATTTGTACACGACACACGTACTCGTACACCTTTTTTCAGTCATATTTTCACGTCTCTTTTGGCGTGGCTGGATTACAATCTATATAGGCTACATAGTGGGCTTGCGCAGTGCCCTGTAGATGCAGGTTTGTCAATTGTGAACGAGGTTTGGGCAGAAGAGAAGTATAAGGACAGATCCATGAAATCATAACGAATGTGTATTTTCAAGCTAGCTAAATGTCTTTTTTGAGCTTCCTCAGTCCTCCACACACTTACGAGGTTCCAGTCCATGAAGTGATGACCAGCACCGACTTTAAGTACCACTTGTGCCTCTTCACCTTTCTATTCACACGAGGCTCCCACCCCGTGGGCACCAACCAGTTTTTTGACAAGCCAAACTGCATCCTATCTCTTGCTTTTAATAAATCTTATTACGCAAGGAATAAGGTGCTGGCGGTTTCAGGGTAACTTTTAGGAAATTCAGGTCAATTGAGTAGGGAGTTCCATCGCCATTTGTAGTCCTGGGGTAACATTTTGCTGCCAAGTCAACGCTGTGCTTGACAGCTCAACAGAAAATGACTAGGTAAATCAGACATGATCTGATCCGGACATTTCATGGATCCAATTAGATCTGTTCAGAATGGATCAGATACAATAAGAGAGACCTGATTTGATCAGATCAGTTTGTTTTAGACCAGATCAGAGATCAGATCCGGACATTCCATGAGTAGGTACATTTGGACCTAACCAGGTCAAAGTTACGATCTGATGAAATCTGATCAGACCGGATCAGATTCAACATAGCAGACGTGATTAGAGTTGACAATAATCAGGCCTGATCGCTGGATCTCCGAGTAAAATAAATCTGACTAGATTTAATCAGATCAGATTTTCAGAGCTTGTATTCAATTTTTTTTCCAAAAAAAATGTAAAAATCGCTATTTTGGTCAAAACTGCAAAAAAAAGCTACTTTTTGATCAGAATTGCAAAAAAAAAACTTTTGTCAGAATTGCAAAAAAATTTTCAGGTCAAAATTTCAAAAAAAAATCACTTTTTTGTCAAAAATTCCAAAGAAATTTACTTTTTTTGTCAGAATTGCAAAAAAGTTGCACTTTTGCCAAATCAGGAGGAAAAAACCACTTTACTGGTCTTGATTGCAAAAAAAAAAAGGTCACACTTTGTCAAACTGGTGAAACAGTAATTTTTGAATAAAATTTGCAAAAGACCTTTTTTGTCAGATTTGCCAGAAAACTTTTGGCCAGACCTGCGGTAAAAAGTAACTTTTTTGGTCCAACTTGCAGAAAGAGATTGACTTTCCTGTAAGAATTGTAAAAAAGGTCACTTTTTTGTCAAAATTGCAAAAAAGTTGCTCTCATGTCAAATCTGCAGAAAAACCACTTTTCTTGTCTGAACTGCAAAAAAAAGGTCACACATTGTCAAACCTGTAAAACAGTCACTTTTGATTAGAATTGCAGAAAAAAAATTGCTGTTGCCAGAATTGCAAAGAAATTTGTGTACTTTTTTGGCCAGAATTGCAAAAAATTGCTCTTTTGTCAAATCTACAGAAAACTGACTTTTTTGATCTGAACTGCAAAAAAGGGCCACTTTTTGTCAAATCTAAAAAACAGACACTCTTTGTCAGATTTGCCAAAAAATTTTTCTGCCAGATCTGCAGTAAAAAATTACTTTTTTGGTCAGAATTACAAAAAGAAAGTCACTTTTCTGCCAGTATTGCAAAAAAAGTCACTTTTTGCCAGTCAAAAATGCAAAAAAAAATTTTTTTGTCAGAAATGCAAAAAAATTTGAGGTTTTGTTCAGAATTCCAAAAAAGTCACTTTTTGTCAAAATTGTAAAACTGTCACTTTTTGTCAGTAAGTCTTGCAAACAAAATTTTTTTGGTCAGAAATGCAAAAAAATTTGAGTTTTGTTCAGAATTCCAAAAAAAAAATCACATTTTGTCAAAATCGTAAAACTGTCAGTACATACCTAAGTATTGCAAAAAAATTTTTTTGGTCAGAAATGCGAAAAAAAACGTTTTTTTTTAGTCAGACATGCAAAGTCTTTTGTTTTGTCAGAAATGCAAAAAAATGTCTGTTTTGATCAGAATTCTGAAAAATTGTAAAACTGTCACTTTTTGTCAGTATTGCGAAAAAACGTTTTTTTTTCTGTCAGAAATACAAAAAAAATATTGCTGTTTTGATCAGAATTCCGAAAAAAATCACTTCTGGTCAAAATTGTAAAACTGTCACTTTTTGTCCATATTGCAAAAAAATGTCTTTCTTTCTGTCAGAAATGCAAAAAAAAGTCATTTTTTTCATCAGAAATGCAAAAAAAACCTTTTCAGTCAGAAACGCAAAAAAAACCTTATTTTTGGTCAAAAATGCAAAAAAATCTTTTTTTGTCAGAATGTTTTGATCAGAATTCCGAAAAAAATCACTTCTGGTCAAAATTGTAAAACTGTCACTTTTTGTCCGTATTGCAAAAAAAGTCCTTTTTTTTATCAGAAATGCAAAAAAAACCTTTTTTTGGTCAAGAATGCAGAAAAAAGCCCCTTTTTTGGTCAGAAATACATACAAGCAAGTCTTTTTATGTCAGAAATGCAAAAAAAATTTGTTGTTCTGATCAGAATTCCAAAAAACTGACCTTTTGTCAACACTGTAGGTAAAACTGTCACTTTTTGTCAGAATTGCAAAAAAAGTCCCATGTTTGTCTTCATTGCAACTAAAGTCCTGTTTTTTGGAATGAAACTGTTTACCAAAAAATTATAAAACATTGTTTGTTTGTGTCAGCTTTTTGTTAAAATTACATAGGTCCTGTTTTTCGAATTCCCTACAGAAAACCTGTTAGACACATTATGAATGAATAAAAACTTGTGAGATTCTTTGAGAATCGCAACACTGCAATGATTTTTGCTGACTCAACATTCTTAAGCAGAGTCAGTTATGAAAAAGGTGAAGAGCAACAGAATTATAAAACTTGATATTGCCCACGATGTGATTAATTTTTTTTCGATGAATCTTTTCCAGACATTTCAAGCAGAAATTAGACTCCTCGTGTTACACAAGATGTTCAAAATCATCTTTCGAATTCCAAATTTGATTTTTAGGGCTCTCAAAAGGCTCTAAGCTGTACTTGAGAATTGCGCCGAGATAAAATTAGCATCCAGACATAATTATAATTACACAGCAAAAGAAATTAGAAGAGAATAACCATAAGATATAAGCGCTCGCACGCTGAGGAAATAGTTTAGGCCGCGTCGCGGTGACGTTATATGGGGAAAGTGAACCAGCAGGAAGTTGAAATACTCGCCGAAGAACGAATAAACGGAACCGGGTGGTAAAAGGGGGGAAAATGAATGAAGCGAGACTTTATGGCGGCGATGGCGGCGCGACGGCGGCGGCAGATTGCCCAGCCACAGGTTTCCATTAAACGCGAACACAGAACAGCGATGGATGGATGGTCAGCTCCATAAACGATTGTGTCGGTTTATCGCTCGCGTAGTCTTACTCGAATATATATATGCTTTTTATATTGTGCATTCGCAGAACTGTACTCGTACAGTGTGTCTGGAAAGTTCTTCATTGGGCTCATTCCAAGATGGTGGAATGGTTCGTATTGCATTGTGGTTGTTTTGAGGGGATCTGGTTTGATGAGTGGCTTCAAAATATGCCACTGTGGTTCAGATTTCGAAAAGGTGGACTTCCTGAACTTGGATTGGTGGATTTCTATCATTTTATGGATGAAATAAGAGGAAACTTTGAAAAAATTGTCAAAGTAGTTTGAATAAAATGTTCCTGAAGCTATCAGCTTTGAAAGAATTACTCCCATAGGAGTTCTTGGGAACCAGAAAACGAGATTTTGGGGAAAAGATGGTTTGGTGAATACCTCGAGTTCATGAAATCAGTATTAGTCTGCAGAGCAAAAAATTTAAAGAACTTTTAGCTATGATGTGTGAAAATTGAAGAATATTGAGCAGATGGTTCCGATATCACGAGCAAAGTCTACTCCCACTCCAATCTATGGTCCAGGGGTGCCTGACAATTGGGGATGAGATGGCTGAGTACCACTTGGATGTGATTCATGATTTGTTGAGATGAACTGTGAGGGAGAATTTTCTGTTTTTTGAGGATATGATACTGCACTAAATGAAATTTCCATCTCAAGGGTAATCTTCCAACCTGAGTGGACCCAAGTCATCAGAACTGACCACTAGATAAAACTTTTCGAAACACACTATCTCATAGCCAGATTGCCTACTAGTTAGTTACTCGTTTGTACTTAGAAAAACCTTGGCATTTATCGCTAGATCGCGATGCAGACGGCCGGCTGATCTCTTTCTAGTTCTCTACCATTACAAGCGCGAGCTGAGAGCCGTTGGAAAGTTGCATGCACATTTTAAAGGTGCGGTTATATACGCGTACAGTACGACTATATACAAGTACCATACAAATACACGTACATTTATGTATCTAATCTACCGGGATTCCGACGCACGTTCACGTGAGAATCTCTTCTCTGGTAATTCGCAACAATATATGCGAGCTGACGTTCTCTTTCTCTTTCTCCATCTCTACTCTTCTCTCTTTCGTTTTTATGTGTGTATTTCACATGCTCATCGCAGAACGTGCATAGACCAATTATCATTGTTGCTCTTCATATGTTAAACTCGAACGGATTTTTATAAAATTTCGCGATCTACGGTAGGTAGGTACTCAAAAATACGGAATTTTGTAATCCTAATCGAGTTGTAAACAGGGTTATCGATGATGCGAATCGCGAGTATAAATTCAATTTTTTTCTGACGTTAGCGGGCGTGTGTTTTTCCACTGCTACATCGGGTTTGAAATTGGAAGAGGCAAAAAACGCCCACAAACACCAGCTACGTTTGTTCGTGAAAAATATATTATGCTAGCTATATTTACCTAATAACGTGCTACGATATGCGCACATGTGTTTTCAGCCTATAGGGCTCGTTGCTCAAAAAAAAATTCAATTTGAATGACGCGATGTAGGTACTCGTTCATGTTCATTGCTTGTTTGCGACGCCGATCACGTAAAAATATGTATGTAACGAGAACAATTGAAGTAAAAATTTACTGGAGTTGGAAACTGCGGTTTTTTTTTTGAGAAAGCGACATTTTTTTGTTTTTCATTTCCAACTTGTAAGTTACTTGTAGGATGATTTGAAAAATTCCAATTTATTCGTAAGTTCATGTTGTAAAAAATATTGAAGCAGACGAAGCCAAAACCAAAGAGAATAATAAAATACATCTCTAGCCAAAATTTCAGCAGCCAAAGTAGTACATTTTTAGATTTTTTGAAAATTTTTGAACATCAAATGAAGGCCAAAAATGAGAAAAATTCAAAATTTTACCAATTTGATCCGGAAATCTGAAATTTAGAATGTCCTCTATATTTTGACCCTCCCAATCGATTGAGAAGGCCATAAAATTTTGAATTTTTCTAATTTTTGGCCTTCATTTGATGTTCAAAAATTTTCAAAAAATCTAAAAATGTACTATGTAGTTACTTTAGCTGCTGAAATTTTGGCTAGAGATGTATTTTATTATGCTCTTTGGATTTTGCTTCGTCTGCTTCAACATTTTTTACTACGCTTCTTTTTCAGTGTTACCGTCGTCGAGGTCTCGCTTTCAGCCAAAAATAGCAAAAAGTATAGGTTTTTTTCAAATATCCAAAAAAAATTGCTTCTTACTGAAAATTGCAATTCTGGCAAAAAAGTGAGTATTTTGCAATTCTGACAAAAAACTGATTCAGAAACTGACTTTCTTGACAATTCTGACAAAAATATGACTTTTTTGGCTAGACATTCTGACAAAAAAGTGACTTTTTTTGGAAATTCTGACAAAAATGTGACTTTTATGACAATTCTGACAAGAGTGACTTTTTTGACAATTCTGACAAGAGTGACTTTTTTGACAATTCTGGCAAGTGACTTTTTTGGCAATTCTGACAAAAAGGTGACCTTTTTGACAATTCTGACAGAAGTGACATTTCTTATGGCAATTCTGATGATGATTTTTTTTTCGAAATTCTGCCAAAAAAATTGTTTTTGACGTTCTTTCCTAAAAAAAAGTGACTTTTTCAGTAATTCTGACAAAAAATGGACATTTTCTTGCAATTCTAACAAAAAATGTATTTATTTGGAATTCTCTGACCAAAAAAGTGACTTTTACTGCAAGTTTAGCAAAAGAGTAGTTTTTCGCAGTTCTGGTCAAAAAGTGACTTTTTTTTGCAGTTCTGACCAAAAAAATTGTTTTTGAAGTTCTTTCCAAAAAAGTGACTTTTTTTGCAATTCTGACCAAAAATTGGATTTTTTGGAATTATCTGACCAAAAAGTTGATTTGTTTGCAGTTCTGACCAAAAAAGTGACTTTTACTGCAAGTTTAGCAAAATAGTAGTTTTTTGCAGTTGTGGTCAAAAAGTGACTTTTTTTGGCAATTCTTAAAATGTTTTTTTTGCAGTTCTGACCAAAAAAATTGTTTTTTGAAGTTCTTTCCAAAAAAGTGACTTTTTTGGTAATTCTGACAAAAAAGTGACATTTTTTTGTAATTCTGACAAAAAATGGTTTTCATTGGAATTCTTTGAAATTCTGTGACCAAAAACAGGGTGTCTAACAAAATTTCTGCGAAGAAATGCAGTACTTTTACAGTACGTTTTGCATCACCTTATTTTTTTTTATCCAGCTTAAACCGAACCCCCCCCCCCCCAAGAAAAAACAAATTTTTGAACCAGTTGGAATTTGTCGATAAAATTTTTACTTGTATTAAGTTAACAAGTGTTGCCATCTTTTGAGGTACAAAATGAACATTTTTTTTTCAATTTTCACCAATTAATTATTCATTTTGAGGTTTTTAAAAAATTTTAAATCAATGATTCTGAGAAAAAATAGAATACAGTACTTTTCAGGCAAAATGCAGTACTTTGTAGTACTTGCAGTACCGAGGATTTCAATGCAGTACTTTTACAGTACTTGCAGTACCTGCAGTACCTGTTAGACACCCTGAAAAAGTTGATTTGTTTGCAGTTCTGGCCAAAAAGTGCTTTTTTTTTGGCAAATCCAATCATGTTTTTTTTGCAATTCTGACCAAAAAAATGTTTTTTGAAATTCTTTCCAAAAAAAATGTTTTTTGAAACTATTTCCAAAAAAAAGACTTTCACTGCAGATTTGGCATAAAAGTAATTTTTTTTGCAACTCTGACAAAAAGTGCCCTTTTTTTTAGAAAAAACGTCGAGTTTTTTGACAGGAATAAAAACCGTATAATTATTTTCAAAAAAATTGACTCGAGTTGCATGACAAAAAAGGTCTTTGTTTGGAAATTTAAACAAAACAAAAGACTTCAAACAAACAGAATTTTTTGTAATTTGTTTGGAAAACAGTTGAATGAACGGAAATGTTTATTTTATGACGTCCGGCATCTAGGGCCTTTAACGCCAGTTGTACAAATTATATTAAAAATTTAGATATTATGTATCACGTTTAAACCAGGACTTTTTTTTGCAGTTCAGAAAAAAAGTGACTGTTTTACAGTTTTGATCAAAAAGTGTCTTTTTTTGCAGTTCTGAGCGAAAAAATGTACTTCTCTACAGATCTGACAAAAGAGCAACTTTATTTGCAATTCTGACAAAAAGTGACTTATTTTGTAATTTTGACAAAAAATAGCATTTTTTTGTAGCAATTTTGGTAAAAAAAGCAGACTATTTTGTACTTTTCTGGAAAGGAAAAACGAACACTTCTCAAACAAAATAACAGAATTTTTGTTATTTTTCGGAAAACAGTTTTTTCTCTCAATAAATAGGATTTTTGTTGCATGTTGTAGAAAATAAACGCACTTGAAGTAATAAACGACGTGTTATACAATGGCATGTTACATTTTTAGAAAAATTATAACAGAATGAAATTCGCTTCTTCCGAACTCCAAAGTCACATTTTCAACTTCATTGACTTCTTGGAGAAATATTCAACCGGTTCATTTCGAGAATTACGAGGTAATTACGAAGTAATAAATAAATACCTTCGATGACACGAGTTTTATTTCATTTTCAACACGAATCTTGCAAAAAAATATCACTTTTGCAATTTTGGCAAAAAAAATAGGACCTGATTGCACAATTTGGCAAAAGTTTGTCCACTTGGGACAAAAACTAGACCAAGTAGGAAGGACAAGTCGAGTCATCCTGCAAAACATTTCTATTTCAGATCTTCTCAAATTGACACAAAATTATATACCCTCGATTCGTAAACCAATTTCAAAAAACCACAAGTATGACACAAATTCATCCTCAACACCTCTCAAAAGAAACCCATCCCACCAAAACACACATCCTCACATCTCATAAGTAAATTTTTACGAGTCCAATTTCTAAAACAAACAAGATAACCAACACTCGGCAAACACAGCCAATCACGACATCGAAATCAGCTCGACTCGTACCCTACCTATCTATTTTCACACCGATATTATTTATCAACAAGACCATACAGCGTGGTAAAAGATCGGTTGCGCTTTAATGGTGGTTTTCCACGAACCGAGTACTAGTACTCGCGTACATAACGGAAAAGTGGTGCCAATTAGGACATTCATTAAAGCACAAATTAGTACAAAACCAAGGTGGTCTATTGTACTGGCAAAAATGCCAGATCATCGTTATTCGCTATTCGCTGATGCGCTGTCAATTTCTAACGCTGTGCTGCGAAATATAATTAATAGGTAATAAGTCTAAGTCTACGAATACTTCCAGTATAATGACGATACCTTCGCTGAAACTGCAGGTAAAAGTGTGGTATTCGAATAAAACCAGCAGAGGCGAGCATTTTTCAATTTTAAACTCTATTTTTTTTCGCCCACCACGTGCAATAATGTCACCAGTGGTTCGAGAGAGGACGAAAAAAAAATCTCAGAGTTTCGTCGTATCACGTATTCTATTCGTACCTGGCATATTAATTTTTCAAAGCTCGCCTTACAAAAGGCTTTCCATCCTTTTTTGACGCAAAAACCACAGCTACATAGAATCTTATTAGGTATGATTTTTTCCCCTTTTCTAGGTCAATTTGTACAGTACGGTAGCTCGTAATCGAGTTTTACTACACAAAACTTCCATTTTTTTTTACTCGTTACTCTAATACTGAGTTACTGTTGCGTTACGTAATCGACAAATGGACGACAAGACATACGATGCTTGGGCGAATGAGCGAATTTGATACTCCTTCCGTCCTTCGTCAACTTCCCCATTTCATAGAATTTTTTTTACACACACATAGGTAATTTGTTAGAACGAATGAATACATGATGATAAAAGAGGACTGATTTCTGCATATTTTCATATAGCAAATAGCTTTTGAAATCGGTTAAGAACCACCGAATCGGTTTCAAAAATATATTCATCTTTCGAAAACCTTTCTAAATCAAGTCTACAAATACCCCTATCTCTCTCCCTTTGATAAAAAAGGTTCTCTATACTGAGAAACTCGTTAAAGAAAACTACACACGTGCATTTACGAGTAGAAATTACACCACTTTCGAAACTTATCGTTCACTGCTCGGCCAGGTTGTTAAAATTTTCAACTTTCGTAGCTCGATTGTCGAAATTTCCGACGCTTCGCTTCGATAACACACTTTTTATCTACGCCAGTATTGCGAAATACCGAAAATAACAAAAATTTAATACCAGCCATATGTTTTTTACCACACACACTCTCTCTCTCTATCGTCGCCATATGCGCGATTATATCGCGAATTCCATCGACGACGTTTAAGTGCTTATAGAGTTACTATATATCTCGCATTTAAAGCTGCTGGTTGAATTTTTTTTTTCAAGTGTAGGTATACGATTCGTACGAGGAAAGGTACTTCAAATTTCGAATAAATCATTGTCGACGGTGATTCGTACGTATAGAGCGGCAGAATGGTGCCTCTGTCTCTTCTATATCTACTTCTACACAGAAGTACTCGAATACGGAATAATACATATAACGCGTATGTACATTACGTACTTTGACGTATTGTACGAGTATGTACAACCTGATTTCCTCATTAACAGGATGAATGAAACGATAACCTTAACTCCTACGCGTTTTTACATTCGAGAAATAACAAATCCACAGCTGCATATTGTCGCTATCGCAGAATGGAAAATGATTTTATGAATGACTGAGCTCAGATTACTTATCCTTTCCTTTCGAGATGCTCGGTTTTTTGTGATAGGTTCACTCCTGGGGCCAAAATTTAGGTCACCTGTGAATCTGTGATATTTATTGCAAACATTCGCACAAGCAGACTTGAAAATTTGAAAACATTTCAATTTATGGGACAATTTTTAACTCGATATATATTTTCTGGTAGCATAGAAAGCTGAAGAGAGGAGGGGGGAATTTTCTCAATTCATTCAAATGTGGAAAATTCTACAAAAAACTAGACAGCTAAGCAAAGCTTAGCTGCAAAGTGTGCGTAGCTAGCTGCCTTTTCTACAGCTATAGCCGTTATTACATCTAGGTAGTGCATAAGTGAATCAACCATGTCACAGTAATGAGAATTTTTGAAACTCTCACTGCTTCAAAATAATAATTGTTTTTCATAGTTTGCATTGTTTTAAAATCTACAAAATTTCAAATTGATTTCCCGAATTCCCCATTGCTACAATTTCATAAAGTTTTCAATAAATTTTTAGAATTTTGCATTGCTGCTGAGTTAGGAAATTTGCAATCAATTTTTAGAATTCACATTGCCTCTAAATAGTCAAATTTTGAATAATTTTTCAGAATTCTTATTGTCTTTAAATTAAAAAATTTCAAATTCAATTTTCAAGTTCATATTGTCCACAAATTGTAAAATGTTTACTCAATTTTTGGAATTCACATTGCCTCCAATTTTTCAGAATTCTCGTCTTCTTCATAAATATTACAATACTTATTTCATATAATTTTCAAGTTCACATTATCTGCAACTTACAGAACTTTTAATCAATTTTTGGAATTCTCAGCGTCTCTAAATACAAATTTTCATATTATTTTTTTTAGAATTTCCATTGTCTTCAAATTTATAAATTTTCAAACCAATTTTCAGAACTTGCTTTTTATTCTAAATTAAGAATTAAATCTTATAAAATATGTTAAGAATTTGCATTGCCTCTAAATTACACGAAAAAAATATGGGTAATTTTTACAAAAAAATGTAACTAAATACTGGTATTTAGCACAATTAAGTACCAGATCCCATTCAATAATTTTTACTGTAATCGTATAGTAAAACTTATCAGTTTAATAAATTTTGCTATAGGTACCAATAGTAACAAGCTAGGTCACAGGTGACCTGGCAACGGGTTCCCCGTAAACTGGTAGGCATTTTTCACAAAATTTATTTTTATTATTTCGATGTTGAATTAAAATTTTGAAAATGAAACGAAGTGATCGGTAGAATCGTTGATAACGAAGAAAGCTCATTTAGTCGACGTTGAAGAAGTCAAGAGTACGCATTGAATTGACCAAGGAAAACGAACAAAATATATGGTTGCTTTTGAAAATTCAAATATTCAAAAATCCGAAAGCAAAAATTGAAAAATCAATATTCAATTCGGACAAGAGTTTTTTGGTTATAGGGTACCTACACTAGTTTTATTAAAATATCGGATTAAATAAATTTGACATACACAAAGCATTAATAATAAATTATAAGTACCTACTACCTTACCTAGCTACTGATAATAAAAAATAAAAAATAGAATTCTTAAATCAGTCTCGGATTTGGTATTGAAAATAATAATCGCTGATTGGTCAAGTGTTGATATTTCATTTTCATGTACATAGTAGAAATATTTGGCCATGTTTATCTTAGTCTCTAAAATATTCGAAATTAATTTCGATTTTTGATAATGCAATCTTTGGGAATTAATTGATAATTTCCAAAAAAGAGTATACATGGTTTTATTGAAATGAAGTCGGATCAATTTCTTTTAGATTTAAACATTCAAATTTATAAAAGCATTGATACGTATGTAAACAAATTAAAAATTGAATTCTAAATCAGTCTCGGATTTGACATTGGTACTCCAGATAGCGCTAGTATCGAAGTGTTGAAAAACTGAAAACCTGAAAGTGAGCGATTTTAAACTGGCGACTAGGTACAGTATAATTTGGAGGATGTTTTTTTCGGAAGTCTTCGGAAATGCTTCGGAAGGATTCGTATGACTTGGAGTTTTTTCATTTTCGCCCGGTTTCAGCATTTCACCATTTTCACCTAATTATGCAGTTTTAATTTTACGTCTTTCAACTCGTCATGAATGATGAAGATGAAATTAAATGGAAATGGAAATGAAATATGAAAAATCAAAAATCAAAAATGTACATGTTTATATTTACGTTGCCTAGCGAACAGCGTTGAAAAATTAAAATCCAAAAATGTGGGAATGAAAATTGAAAAATAAAATAAAAGTCGTAAATCTTTGCATCTTTTAACGTTGTATGGTAAGAACTAGGGCACCTTTGGCACCTATGAGGTATTATAGTTGAACGTTGAACTCACGTTGAAGCTTGAGAGTTGATGTTGATATTCCAGTAGATATGATATTTGAATTTGTATTAATTAATAAGAGAGTACCTAGAGTATCATTTTTATTTTCAATGCCAAAAGAAAAAATAAATTACCACCTACTCCATTGAAAAGGAGAAAGGAAAGGACCAATGTAAATT
This sequence comes from Planococcus citri, assembly GCF_950023065.1. Lineage (NCBI taxonomy): Eukaryota > Metazoa > Arthropoda > Insecta > Hemiptera > Pseudococcidae > Planococcus > Planococcus citri. The sequence continues at coordinate 66,869,396 of NC_088680.1, forward strand.
GTAAAATACATATACCTACCTAGTACCTCTACCTACATAGTACATAGGTGGGGTGTATGTGTACGATACCAAATAATTACAACATTATTAAAAACGAAAACATCGTCATTTTTTTACAAGAACAAGTCGATGACTCAAATTTCAAATCAAAATTCTAAATCCAAAATACCTACATGTTATTAGGCAAGAATCAAGATCAAGAAATACGTAATAACGTATAATATGTACTTCAATAGGATATTATGAATGTTGAATTTGAATGTTCATAATTATCATACAGGAGTGATCCCGAATACCGGGCGAAGATGAAAAACTCCAAGTCATACGAATCCTTCCGAAGCATTTCCGAAGACTTCCGAAAAAAACATCCTCCAAATTATACTGTACCTAGTCGCCAGTGATTTAAATAGGGTTCCCCACAGGTGGGGGGAACCCTAAAAATCATTTTGTTTTAATAATTTTTACTAAATCATGATAATAAAAATTACATGTTTCAATTGTACAAAAATTAGTTTAATTACTCATTTTGAAGTAATTTTTAAATTATAAGTAAAAAGTTAAAAATTATTCATGTCAAGGTAATTCTTACTTTATACTTATGGCTATAGGTAGACAAAAAATTAATGAAATGAATTTTTAGTTAGCAAATGATAATTCATAACTCAGTTTCAGCATTATTTTTGCCCCATTACCATGTACTAGTACTACTTACCTATCCAATATTCCTATGAAAAATCCGCCACCTACCAACTTACCTCACGGGGATTCGAACCTGGGTCCCTAAATTGCCTATTCCTACCTACATGCCCTAACCACTCGGCCACAACTTTGTTACGAGGGTTGAGGCACTAAAATAATATATTTGTTTGGTAAACGCCCCACCAAACCACGCCCACTTGGAATTTACAGCTAACAGGCCGGGGGTGTAACAGGGTATGGAATAGACTGGGGGTATAGCAGGGTACAATGAGCGGCAGGTGTTCTACAAGTCCCCTTTTCCCTTTTTTAGGATTTAATGCATTAAAATAATGAACTAAAATTGCAATTACTCAGCAATTACCCATCCGAATTGAATGAAAATTAATCTATTCCCTCCGCCTTAATGACTCTCAAATGGTGTCCAATAGGTACAAAAAATGGTTGGATAGCTTAAGAGAACATTCATTGTAATTGAAATTTCAATTTCTCAAAGCGAAACCAATAGTGTGCTACGCACACTAAAAACACAGGGTGACCAGTCTTTTGAAGAATTGTTTTTTTTTTCAATTTTTCCGACCCATTTTTTTCAATTTTTTAGATTATTTCAAGAGGAAGGAGGGGGAGGGGAAGTACTGTTCAAATTTTTTCTGGATGATCAAGAAACTGGGATCAGAAGAAGGGGTAGGATGACTCATTGTGAAATTTTGAATAGTATCTCTCCTTATAGCTGAATCGTTTCATAAGGATGTTTATTTTATACTGGAAAATTTAAACTTCAATAGTATTATTGTGTATCAGAATCCTGAGACAACCTGAGGAGCAAGATGAGGAAGCAGGAAAGGTAAAATGTCCTGAAAATCAGAATTTCTGCAATTTTTTAAACATTCCAGCCACAAAAATATGCATAAAAATAGAATTTTTGAAACTACATAATGATCTCACGAGCCTCATATTTTGAGAGAATTTTTGCACATCAAAATATTCAATAATAGTGAAAATTCCTTCAATTCGACAATTTTTCGAGTACAAAAATTGAAATATGTAGTTGATTTTAGAGACCCAACACGATGAGTTGGGAGGAGAGAGCCTCAAAATTTAAAAACTAGAACTTGGTTCGTTTTCAAAATTTTGATTTTTTTGGCTCCAAAAGAGCATGTAAAATAACATCATCATTCATCAACCAAAATTTTAGGAGCTAAAGTGCATCTTTTGATTATTGGTGAATTTTTGAAAATCAAAGGGCCAAAAAAAAGAGGAAAAAAATCAAAATTTCACAAAATTGATCTACAAATCTGAAATTTGCTATACACCTATTTTTCACTTCCTAAATTAATTGAAGATAATTTCGAACTATTTAGAGCAGTTTTGAAGCCTCCAGTAGATTTTTGAGAATTGAAATTTTCACAAAATTTTACGTAGTGAAATTGGTAAGTTGATAAAATATTTCTTCTGGATCGATTGTAGGTGGTTTCAAACCGTTCTGGAGTCTATAAAAATATATAATTTTTGATGCTACATAAATAATCTCACAAGCCCCTTTGAAAATTACTTCAATTCGATAATTTTTTTAATTGAGAAATTGAAATCATTAATTTCAAGCCCTAACACGATGATTTGGGAGGAGGGAGTCTCAAAATTGGAAAATTAAAACTTATCTATTCTAGTTCATTTTCAAACATTTTGATTTTTCAGCTCCAAAGAAGGTGGAACTGGACGAACAAATTTTGAACCGTATAAATCTAAATAGAAAGCGCATGTAAAATAACATCACCAGCCAAAATTTCAGGACCTAAAGTGCATCTTTTGACTATTGGTGAATTTTTAAAAATTAACGGGCCAAAAATGAGGGAAAAAATCAAAATTTCACAAAATTGATCTATAATTCTGAAATTTGTTATACACTCCATTTTCCGCCTCCTAAATTAAATGAAGACAATTTCGAACTATTTAGAGCAGTTATGACGAAGCCTCCAGTACATTTTTGAAAATTAAAATTCCCACAAAATTTTACTCATTGTCAGTAAAATTAGGACGTAAAAATGTATTTCTGCTTAATCGATTGGAGGTGTTTTCAAATTGTTGTGGAGTATCCAGCCATATTTGTGAAATTCCTGACCTTCATTTGGACAGATTTCAAGGCAATCTTCAAAACCTGGAATTCACAAAATATGTCTGGAAGCTCCAGAACGATTTGAAATCACCTGCAGTCGACTTGATAGCGAGTCGAAATCAGAGTTCAGAGTAAATTTTGACTTTTCAACTCCATTTGGTAAAATTTTGCAAAAATTTCAAATTTCAAAAAACTGCTGGAGGCTCCAGAACTGTTCAAAACGGTTCGAAACCGTTTCCAATCGATTCCGGAGGTGGAAAATAAGATATATATCAAATTTAAGCTCTCTAGGTCGATTTAGTAAAATTTGGATTTTTCCCCCTTTTTTTGGCCCAAATTTGATTTTCAAAAATTCACCAAAAATCAAAAAATGCACTTGAACGTCTGAAATTCTGGCTTTTAATCATTTGAAACTCCTCCCTAGAGAGAATGAAAAAGCAGAACGTTTAGCAAGAAATTTGCTTAAATGCTTCAATTTTTTAGTGAACAAAGCGTGAGATTGTGTCTAAATTTATGCAAAAATAAATTTTTTCATTTTCCAATAAAATTTGAAAAAAAATCAAAATTCTCGAAGAAGGGGAAAATGTCTTTAAAATGTCATTTTTTGATAGAAAAATAGAGAAAAGCAGAACAAACTTTTGTGAAGAAATTTTTCCAGCTGCTTCGATTTGGGGGAAGAACGAAGAAAAGTCAAAATGTTTTAAGCTAATTTTTTTCATTTCCAAAAAAAAAAAAAATTAGAAAAAAAAACATAATTAATGGAAAATTATGGTAGATCTGAAAAAAAAACACAGAGATTTTGTTGCAATTCAGACGAAAAATCAGAACTTTACTTGCACTTCTTCCATCCAGTTTTAGAGCTAACAAAATATTCGACATGCACTTATTTTTTGACATTTTGGAGCACAAAATTCCTCCTCTCTCTTCCTTCAGAAATTTTATGATTTACAATTTTTTTTTCGCAGAATCCTTGAATTCATTATTTGAAAAAAAAACGATTTTTTGAATCAAAGAAATTGAGAACAAACTTCAACTTTCCAACTTTATCTAAAAAATTATATTTTCTTTTCATTTGTTTTCGTAAGACCCTTCATTTTTCTCAAACACTCGATTTTCTCTGACAAAAAATTGGAAAATTCCTAAAAAATTTTCATCACAAAAAACTCCATTTTTAAGGAAAGCAAAGGAAACTATGAATAAACAGGGAATCAAAATGATTGTAGAGAATAAAGTCTTATCAGCTTTTACCATAAAGCTTTCTTTTCGAGATATTTTGAGCAAAAGTGAAAAATCTCGAAGATCTTCGTCCTAAAAATTATCTCAACAGTCTCATAAAAATCAAAAACTCAAATCAAAATTCCACCAACTCATCTACGATAAGCAAAAAAAAAACACACACAAAATAGTACATCCATCACCGAGAACTATTTCAACAAAATGATAATAACGTGGTTTGTCGAATCCATTGGGGCAAAAAAGGGGGCAAGGGAGTGCCAAACTAATTTCCTGCGGATTATCAATGAAATAATACGCTGATAACAGAGCAGATAACAATGAATATGGTACGTTCGACTTTCTCATTAGTTATAATTTTTGGAAATATTTTTATCTATACGTTCGTATGTAATGTAGTTTATCGTATTATTAGTAAGTAGATACATTGTTGCAATATCTATCGGAATAACTAACCTAAAATCAATTCCCATGAACTCCGCTGTACTGTTTCGATTATGATTATTCCATTCGACATTGGCACATTTGACATTTAAAACAGAAGTCAACAAATGAACGATTCGTATACTTCGTGAAATTTTCAATCACTTGGAGCAGTAATAATCGAGTTATTATCGTTATCATTTTTTTGTGAGCAGCATCCTTATCGTTGAAATATTCAACTTGGAACTGGGAGGAGAAAAATTCCGATAGGTTCAGAGAATAGAAATGTTTCCTCGAATGAGAGTTGAATATTACAATTAAGAGACATGAGAGGGTCCCGAGAGAATTAAAATTTTAGCATTTGAAATTCATAAGGCCTCTCAATAAGATAACATAAAATTTTGCAGTAAAAAATTATAAGTTCTTATTCACAAAATGAATACAAGAAGGTCAAGAGCAGCAAGGAACGAAAATGATGGGAGGAGGAGGAAGGGGGGACTAGAAAAGGCAAAATCAAAAATATTTTCAAAAAATAATACGTTAAAATGCTCGGGAAAAAAATCTAAGGTAAAAATTTGACGCTTCAGAAGTACTTTTCAGGCAACAGGATGCATTTCACATCACATCTTTCTCAATTCGCTGAATTATTAGAAAAATAAATCGACCATTCGTCAGTAAAAATCACCTTAGCTTTAAAAATCTGACCATCGTTCTACTCTGATTTACTCATTTACAATCAGCAATTCTGCTCAATATGTTTAGAAAGTTCTCAGTTGTGGTAGCTCGTTTCAAATGTACACAAATTCCTGCACCTTGAGTCATTTCAAATGAGTAATATTCGTTATGTAATTCGAATTGAACGTGTAGTTCACAATATAATCAAGCTTGTTGTTACGAATTCGCTGTTTCGAAGTTCGTATACGATAAGTACTCATTGGAAAGTCAAGTTCAGTGAGCGAATTCTGATAAAAAGTAGACTGCGATAAACATAACTGCATAAAAAATTATAAAAGATGTTTGAAAATTATCTATCGTTGAAACATGAAACGTTTGAAGGATGATTTCAACATTTTGAAACATTTTTAAAACCAAATTTGAATGAATATTGATCACTCCAGGCTTCAAATTTTGTTACTCTACTCCTTTCATCTCCTCCTCACTCAGTTGGGTCGTCACTCTAGCGGAAAAATTCGCAACCAGTGGTATTTTCAACAAACAAAAAATACCAGTAAAGAAAATACTTCATTTTTCTATGCACAGTTTTTCAGAAAAAAAAATGCAAATGCATCGAAACGATGCAAGCATCAACAGGTCCACCCCACGACACGCGATGCAACATTTTCCAACCGGAGCAACACTGACGCCGCACCAGACGAAAGGGGGGAGGGGAATTAGCACACAACTACACGGTAAACCTGCGGCTAACCACACGTTGAATGTGACAAGTCCAAATTCCACAAATTCAAACAAAAAACCCACCCACGCCGAATGAAAAACCGCCAAAACTGAAACATATGGCACATGGCGATCAAAACTACACCCATTCAATCTGTAATTTCGAGTTCAACGAATAAAAAGAGCAGTAAATTTCGCCGAACGTGAAGAAGAAATTGAAAAGCAACAAGTTAGAGTAAATAAAAAACCCAATAGGTATGACTCACCGTAGCTAGATCGTTATCCCAAATATCATTGAGTTCGTTTGATTCGACATCCACATCGTAGAGTGACTTGACCGAGGAAAACGAATCCATTTTTGAATTGAATTCCGGCTCCAGGCTGAATCCGAATATATCCATGATCACTTTTCGCACGTTAATAATACAATTCAGTCGAATATATATCTCGAGATAATCGAAGAATGAGAACCAAGATTACCGTAACGTATTCGCGATAATGAAACTTTTACATGACAAAATACACACGACGAATGCGATGCAGATTAGTAAAATACTGCACACGAGAAATTACTATTATTATTATTAAAATAATATACCAGTGATTACGAACAGAATGATGATGAAGATGAAGGCGTATCGTATCGATATCGATCAATTATTATTTAAACGCACACTCGTATTAAGAACTGGAAATGTCGTCAACATGTCTTTTATAAAACTACATAAATTCACTAGTTGAATGTAGATATTTCAAATTAATAATATAACTGAGATAATCTACGAAGTACTCGGCTATGCTAAAAAGAACGCGAAATATGCACTGAACATACACATTAACTAATAACGAACCGGCTAAGCAAAGCACTAACGCTACACTTCTTTCGGTAACACTACACAGGCCGCATCACACACTTGTAAACATCGGCGCGCGCACCAATCGCAATGCCGCGTTGCAGTGTTGCCTACGTTGGTGAAAAATCCCGCTAGGGTTTGTGAGGAATTTGAAGAATTTATTTTTTATTTATAGGGGTAGGGGTAGTGGTAATGGTTCTTATTTTTTTACCTCCCAGAGAGAATTGAATTGGGTTGGACGAAAAAAATTATTAATTACTAGAAAATGAGTTCGTTATCTTTTTTACCCCCGTCGGCCCCGTCTTCTAACTAATTTTTTTTAGCCCTCTATTTTTTGCTGGGTTATAAAATATTGTAACAACATAAATTTAAGATTTTCTCAAAAATGATTAATCAATTACGCTAAAAAGTGCTCTTCGCATTAGCATTGGTGTATTCATTATTTTTTCATTGCTTGAAAAAGACTGAAAAATTAAATTTGAGAGTTTTATAGTCAGGTTTCAATAAGGGTCATTCCACGTCCATTGGACCAAGAAGTGGTAGGGGGGTTCGGCGATTTTTTTTAAATTTTTCCTGTGGAGAGACCTTCCGAAGGGATGACCAATGGCGCAAATCGCAGCTGTCTAGCCCATTTTTAAATTTAAAGGCAGCCAGGGGGTGTCAAAGTTTTCAGTGAACCTAAAATATCATCCATTTCAGCAGTGGATTACTCGATAACCGCGATACCTACCAAAATGGAACTTTTTCCCATAGTTAGGGGTTTTGAAAGGCTTTTTGATGATATCATAAAAATCAGTGTTGCAACTTTTTTTTGTACAAAAAATTAGCTCAAAAAGTTTCGAAACGTAGTTTTCATATCGTTCCGACTCTCAAAAATTCTGAAAAAAAAATATTATGGACAACTTTTCATGTTGAACAACATACTAAAAAATTGAGATGGTAACATGTTGCAAAGTTGAATTAAAAAAATTCAAAGTTTGCGAAAAAATGCGATTTTTTGATTTAAAACATGAAAAAAAGTTTTGAAAGGTGAAGTTGACCCATTTGATCCCTATTTGTACGTATCTGTTGAAAAAGTTGAAAAAAAACCTTTTACTCGATGAAATGAATTCCTCACAAAAAAATCAAAATTCCAAAAGATTCAAAAAATGAACGAATTTTTATTTTTTTGTTGCGAGTGTAATTTTTAACAACTTTTTCATGAAATACGTCAGAAAGAGGTCAAAATAAGACGACTGAATAAATTTGAACTTTTTTTGATGTTTGAAATCGAAAATTGAATTTTTTCGAATTTTGATTTTCTTGTGAGGAGTTCTTTTCATCGAGTGAAAGGGGTTTTAAACTTTTTCAACAGATACGTACAAATAGGGATCAAATGGGTCAACTTCACCTTTCAAAACTTTTTTTCATGTTTTAAATCAAAAAATCGCATTTTTTCGCAAACTTTAAATTTTTTTAAATCGACTTTGCAACATGTTACCATCCCAATTTCTCAACATGTTGTTCAACATGAAAAGTTGTCCATATATATTTTTTTCAGAATTTTTGAGAGTCAGAACGATATAAAAACTACGTTTCGAAACTTTTTGAGCTAATTTTTTGTACGAAAAAAAGTGGCAACACTGATTTTTATGATATCATCAAAAAGCCTTTCAAAACCCCTAACTATGGGAAAAAGTTCCATTTTGGTAGGTATCGCGGTTATCGAGTAATCCACTGCTGAAATGGATGATATTTTAGGTTCACTGAAAACTTTGACACCCCCTGGCTGCCTTTAAAAATGGGCTAGACGGCTGCGATTTGCGCCATTGGTCATCCCTTCGGATGGTATCTCCACAGGAAAAATTTCAAAAAAATTGTTGACCCCCCCCCCCCTTTCTGGTCCAATTGACGTGGAATGACCCATAATGCAATAGGTCATCCGCTCGCTAATTTTGTCGAAAACAATTTTACATATTGATTGATTATTGTTCTACACATCAATACAAATAAGAAATTTTGCCCAGATACCTATTTTTCTCTCTCCTCCTTTTCTGAGGAACCATTTCCCTAACTTGAAAATCCGTCCATCTTCTCACCCATTGGTCGTACAAAAAAAAAATGTTTGAACGAAAAATTGTTCCTTGAAATCTCCTCTACAACGTGATTATCATCAATTTTCATTTAGAGTAACCGTTGAGCTTAAAAGTTCAAACAAAGTATTCTCAAAATCATCAAAGTCAGTTTTTTTCCTGCCAAAATTTACAGAGATATACTTACTCGTAGGTACCTAATTAAAATGTAAGTATATAATAACAAAAAATGTTTAGAATTAAATTTCCTTTTGAAAACCCCTATCTCAGCCAATTTCCTTGCCTCCCCCTTCCCTCCGGATTCCATAGGACCCACGCAACTTTCCAAGTTTCCAATATTCAATTTCAATGACAATTGAAAATAACATTGACAAAAATTGTTTGTTTTCATTCAATAGTTGATGCTACAATGCGTAGGTATGTAGTTTTTGATTAATATGTATAAGTTAGGATGCCTGTCGAAACTATGGGCTCGTTCTGTGAACATGAATGGTTTATTAGAAAATTTTAATATTAAGGTTGGGCCTCCCAAAAAATTAAAGTTATCAAAAAATAGACAGTCTCTGCGTTCAGAATTCTTCTAAATAATCCTCCATTTATGAAAGAACCCCCCCCCGCCCCCTGGTAATCCCACAACTCTATTTTAATCCTCTTCTATTGAGCCTTTCCCGAGTTGGAAAAACTTTTAAAAATGGAATATAGATCAAAGTTGGAGACATTTTTTTGAAATTTTGTCATTTCTGTTCAAAATTCTTCTGCGTACTACAAGTTTTTTTTTTTTTTTTTTTTTTTTTAAAGAAAATATTTCTCTTGACTTGTCTCCTACCCCAACAATAGCTTAACTTTCCTTGTACGGAGTCCCAACAAAGTTTTAAAAAAAAATGAAAAATTTGAAGTCCGTAACAATGTATTGGAAATTTTCCAAATAGGCTCAGAATCATAAAAACCATCTTATTCGACCCTTTGATGAAAAATTTACCAATTTTTGATTTTTTTTTCAACTTTGAAGGGCTCTATACTGGTGAAATAATATTTTTTTGAGAGGAGGGAGATTTTTTCTCAAAAAGTACGTTAAGTATTTAGAAGAATTGTGACCAGAAGTAAAAAATTTTCTCCGATTTGATTTATTTTATTTAAAAAAAAAAATTCAACTTGGAAAGGGCTAATGTACAAAAGGATCAAAATAGCTTGGGGGACCAAGGAATGTTTCTGTTTAGAAAAAAGGATTATTCAGAAAAATTCTAACGCAGAGATGGTGACTTTTTTGTTAACTTGAATTTCGCTTAAGCTAGTTTACTACCTATATATATTATACTTTTATTTCAAAATCAAAATTTTTTATTATGTACATTCAAATTCTAAAATTAAGGTGTTGTCAAAAAATTAAGTCATCGGAAAAAACATTGTTTTTTACTTCTTAAGATACGAATTTTCAAAAAAAAATTCTCTCACTTCGCTTTGGGCCTCTGTTTTTTTTTTTTTTTTTTTTTTTTTTTTAAAATTGAGATAGAACTCTTATAAAAATCTATCAGGTACTCAAATTTTAATTAATTTTTAAACCAAAAAAACACTTTTCATTTGAAAAAACATTGTTTTTCTACTTCCCAAAAGTATAGCTTTTGCTTTCACTCCACTCGGGCCTGTTTGCTTTTTCATTTTGAAAATTGAAATTTTTAAAAACCTATTCTAAAATTTTGAGCTAAGAAAGTGAACGAATTTTTATAAAGCGTTCTTTTTTTACCTATCGAAATACCAATTTTTAAGTTTTCGCTCTCGGTTCACTCGGATCAATTTCTATCTCTTTTCTAAACCAAAAAAAAACTCTAATTTTGAAACTTCCATAAATTTGAAAAGGAAAATAACATTTCTTTTATAAGCCTCAATACGAATCAATTGGAAAAATTATCATTTCATCATTTATTTCACTTTGAAAACTTGCCATTTTATTAGGCAAAATTGGTATTTTTTTCATGACAAATTTTTAGCCCCCCATCATCTTTAATTTTGTTCCTGTCAAGTTGATTAGTTTGTGGGATATTGAATAAAAAAACAAAAACAGAAATCAATTGCTCAACTTGCATTCATGTATCTAAACATGAGAAAAAACAGGACGAGAAATATTCTTGAAGGGGCGAGGGGTGACATTTTGAGATCCTCATTCGGTGCATCTTCCAGAGGCCCCCAACCAACCCAATCCGCACATGGAAATTGGTTTTTGCTGTGAAAGTTCTTGCTCAGATTTTATGTTTTTAAATATACTTACTCAAGTTACTTATACTTACTTACTTACTTACTTATTGCTTTTCATAAATTTCTGAGTATTCAACTTTCCTTTTTTTTTTGTTTCGTTCAAAACTGTTAAATGCAAAGAAGTTGACTTCTTGTAAAAAAAACCTAATAATTTACTTCTTGAATTATAATTTTTTGAAAACTTCGGTCCTCGTTTCGTTCTCAGGTCTGTTAGTTTCTCTTTTTAAAAACCAAACATTCTAAAAATGTATTATTCATACTCAAAAAAAAAAAATCAAATCAAAAAATAAACTCCTCAGTTCCTCACATGAAAAAAAAGTTTTTTCACTTCTCATCGAAACTCAAATTTTTGAGATCTTTTCCCCGAGCCTGTTTGTTTTTCGTTTTCAAAGTTTAAATTTCTAATAAACCATCATTCATACTCTAAAAAAGCTTTTGTCCTCAGTTTGTTCGGCCTGTTTGCTTTTTTCAAATTTAGAATTTCTATTTTTTAAAAAAAACATCATTCAAATTTTAAAATTTTGAATCCAAAAAAATCAAGTCTTCACATAAAAAATCAAAGCTTTTTCATCTATTAAAATATGAATTTTCGAAAGCTTTAGCTCTCAGGTCGTTCGGCCTGCAAAAATGAAGATAATACACTATCTGAGAGATATATGTACTTACCAGTAAAATTTACTTACTTATTCATGCTCTATGCAGTTTTTCCCGAAACTAATAGTGTGCTGTATCTTGTACATAATTTCAAAATTTAAATCGATGTAGGTACATATTTCTTTCGGTTTTGAAGATGACAAAATTTTTCAGAGGATCTTTTTTTGTAGAAAATTAAATTCCCACATTCATTTTTCAACGTAAAATTTTGAAAATTTCAATTAGTTTTCCAATACGCGCCAAGTAAATATGTTTTAACACTCATAACAGCGTTATGGCATTATTCAACTCAATTGCTCCTAGTGGATCATATCAAGGTGTGCCTATAAACAGTTGTGTTAGATGGGTTGCATATTCAAAAAAATTTTGAAATGAAAGCTGAATATTTTTCTATAATTTATATAAAACTGCCTGTAACATGCAATTTTCACTTTTGGAAGATATTTTGAAATTTTAGCATAATTTTTTTCAAAGATTTATATTCATTTTTTTTACAACTACTCACTAAAAAGTTGCCAAAATTAGTAGAAAACTGACATTGTAAAATAGTAATTTAGCAAAGGGTCAAAACGAGCTATTTTCACAAAAATTCTCCTGAGAAAAACGTGTTTTATTTGATTAGTTTTGTGTGCGATTTTTTTCTTTTTTATTTAACATAAAAAAACTCAACATTTTAGTAAAAGTGTTAAACTAAGAATTTTAGGTGGATGAAATGTATAAAACAAAATTGTAGAACTCAAAATGTCCTGTTAAAAATAGCTAGCATTCGGTGCATTCCTTTGGCATAACACTTTCCTTAAGTTTGCCTCATTTAGCATAGGTAGGATTTTACATTGCTCACAAAATCACTGAAATCAAGTAATTTTTCATAAAAATCACTGAGATTTACATAAAGACTGGCGAAGATCGCTTCAAAATGAGAAACAAATCGAATTTAGCGCATTTTTTTATCAGCATTACTTTTCAACTCCATCATAGCGCAAAAAAATTGTTGACTTTGGCAATTCTGTATAAACACGAATAAATTAATAAAGACCAACAACAGTTTCAAAATCTTGTAATTAATATTGAAATTTACACTTTGCAGAACACCACGCATTAACCAGAGAATAAACCGTGTTGAATACACAAGTCAATGATGGTACTGGAAATGCAGAAACTAAAATTTAGTATACGTCCATCTTATCACTTGGCAGAGTGGCCATATCCTACCTCTAACTTAATGCCCCTCTGTACCTACTTTCCTCTCCAAGTTTTAAGAAAATTTCTAGACGGAATTTATTAAAAAATTTTTTTCAATGTTACACCATCCTCAGTTGTTTTTTTTTTATTCGTCATTTAAGTATTCATTTTTTTGTTTTGGAATGAGTTAATAATCATTACACTTTGCTTCGAATGATGGCAATATGGAAAAATTTCACATGAAGGCAATCATGACCGACAAATCAGTTACTGAAATCGATGAAAGGTCAAACAGCAACTGACCGCCCCTCACCTGCTCTTCACAAAAAATCACCACACTGGCATCAAAGGAAGCGACAAAAAACATACTTATTCCATTGCTCCCAAACAAATGTTGCCCTTGACGTGAAAATTTACTCAAAATCGAAAATTTCGTGCACAAAGGGCACTCATCATCATTGGCAGGGGAATAAAACGGGCCCCAGTCAATACGAGATGTTCAGCAGTGTTAAAAAGGTTACATTTACATAGAATGTTTACCGAATATACGCATAACATAAATGGGAAACCCTGTCGAGTGATTTACTAACAATTCAAAATTCAAATGACCTATCTTTGTACAATAAAAAATGAAAAATCTTGCTTGTTATCGTTTGTTTCATTTCCATAATAATAGGTATGTACCTACATATATATTTATTTTTCTTGATGCGGGAAATCACAAGTAAAAGGGACTCTGCTGGCAAAGTCTTTGAATAATATTGGGGGGGGGGGAGTAGTTGCAGTATTCGGCACTTACATTATAGGTACTGGTACAGGATATTATGTTTTCATTAATACAGATAACATTCGCAAATGCCTGAAGAACGATTACCTACTTTGATAAAGTAAATCATATTATAAAATAATAGGTACATATTTTATGTACTTAATAAAATAAAAGTTCCCGGAGTTCGTTATTTATGAGTTTATGCCATTCTTTGGTAACGTTTTGAGGGATGTCGTCTTTTATCGAACTTGAAGACAACGTAATTCGAATCTAAATGGTTCATCAGATTCATCCAATTGAGCTTCATCGTGCTGTATCAGGACCTGGCGTGCAAAGCAACCAGCAGGAGTGTCAAATGACACTTTCTTGACAGTTTCCAAATCAAAAAAGTACATAATTAATTGGCGAATATAATTCAAACAGTCTTAGTGTCACAGAAACAGTTTAAAAAAACAATGGATTCGCAAAATTTATGTGACATCATTATTATCAGGTTGTTATTTATGCTTAATTGCTTGTACCACTGAAAAACGTATAGATACTCTTAAGAAGTGGGTAAGCTAACGATAGGTAGGTATGTAGGGTAGGATAATTTTTTACTTTTTTCCCGCAACTATTAAACAATAGAATAAATTTGTTTTTTATAATAATACCTAATCATTTTAATAAATACAATTTTTGAAGAAATGGTAACATAGGTAGCTAACAAAAAATGCATCAAAAAATATCAAACAAAGAAAAAAATGCACCATGTAGAAAAAAGTAAATCAATTCACAATAATGTAAGTATGAAAATATCTAAAAGAGAGAAACAAAAAACAATGTGTCATTGGAAAAAAAATAAATATTGCACACGTTATGGCTATAAATTTGCACAAAAAATAATTACAATAGGTATATAAAATGGGCAAAGTAATAGATGTGCTGAGCACAAAACAAACGACACTGTGCAATACCACAAATCGTTACGTAAAGAACGTACCTATTTAGGAAAAGGAAATGTAAAGTGGTGATTAGTCTATTTGGTTCCATGAAACCACGAGAGCGAGTAAAGATCCAGTCGAATTTAATGTTTCGCGAACTTGAATCGAAAATGGAAAAACTTTACAGTCAAGGGGTTTTTTCTGTCCACTTTTTTGTACAAAATCAAACTGATTTCAAAGAGAGAGAGAAAGCTGTGGACTTATTTGACACATCTGGCTGAAATAGAAAAGGCTTCCCTAAATAGTGGCAGAATTTTGATCGAATTTGTAATTCGCCTGCGCCTCTTTTGTAAGAAATAGATATTTTTTTCTTTAAGAGTAACAGTGATTTTCTTTTTTTTTTTTAATCGAAAATTAAAATAAACCGTGATACAAATTTAGCCATGCTTAATCTCGTTGATTATTACCTAAGGCTATTGATGTAAGAACGGTTGCATAACCATTTGCCTGAATACGTATGTATTATCAATTTAGCAGACATTTTTATCAGTGAGTATCAAAATAACATATTTTGAGCAATTTATACAAGGATGTTTTCAAAATTTAAAGCTTTTATGTAATTTTTAAAAAAAAATTTAAACATAGTTGAATCTTGTAATAAAAAAAAGATCTCGTCTTCGTCGAGGTTCAGAGATATTGCAGATCTTTTCAACAGAAAAGAACAAACTGAAGGTAATGAATAAAGAGACAGTACCCTCAAGATAAGTAAGACATCATTTCGTCAATTTTGATGAACAAATTAAGTATTTTTTTACACGATCTTTGAGCTCACTGTGTGACTTTTGAACTGCATTTTGAGAATTTCACAACCATCGCTTCAAATGCGTTACTTTTTCGATGAACTTTACATGACCTGTAAGATGAGCTATTTTGGAGGAGGGGATGTGTGTTAGAAAATGAGTAAAAAATAAGGTACCTGAGTAAATATCAGGGATGCGCAAATAGGAAAAAATTTTGGTTACGTACTCAAAGGTTCCAGGACGTTACTGAGAAAGTCTATTTTTTCAAAAATAAAATAAATCAGTTGTCGTCTTTAAGGACTCTTATTTAAATCCAAACAAAGTTCAGAATACAGAAATTGAAACTTTTCATTATTTTCTTTCGTGTATTGTATTTTCATTTAATCGATATAAAATTTTTTAAATAAAAAACGAACGAATTCATAAGAGAAAACCATCGGTATCTTTTGTGCTTTAAAAATCCAATTTTCATGCAAAATATTGGCAGCAATGTTTCTTACGCGCGTCTGGAGTCTGACGGGCTACGAAACGTTCCCGCCAATCACAGCGCAGAGGGGCGGTTCTATGGACTTGCAATTTTTTTCAGTTTTTATTTTTCGTTGAAAATACGATATAATAAAGAGCTTTTGCGATTTTACTAATTAAAACAGAAAATTAAACGACTTTTTTCTTCAAATTGGTTGGTAATCTAATCTTTAACCTACGTACGACAGTACTGTAACTTTACATTTACAACTTTACTGAATGAATACCAAATAGGAAAAGTCATTCTTGTTTTCATTTCAAATCCATCATAATTTACGATAATTACAATTACATCAATAAAAGCAATCGAGATCGATAACTTCAAAAAGAAATACTTTGCAGTTGGAGCTAGTGAAAATGAATGTACAGATACAGATAGCTAGCTGCATAACTAGCGTGAGCCTACGTATCTCTATCTACTTAGATACCAGATTTTACTCATTGATTTTCATTTTTCTCCGCTGAAATGTCAAGTATTGAATTTACTGATGAGATCTTATTAATTTGTAAAAATAGTAAAAATACATGAGTGTGTGATAACTGATAGTTCTTTCTTATCAGATTACTTCATTCTTGCTACGTCTATAATGCTTGCCAGGGAATGCCGGTGCTGAATGATAAAGTTAATCTGAATAGCTACCTAGGACTTGTACGTACTTTATTTCTGCATTGCGACAGTGTTTTATTTAAAATAATATGCAAAACGTCCATTTATACCTAAATTACTTTGTTTTTTCAATATTGTGAGAAATGAGAATGAGTACAACACTTGAACTTCAGTGATAATGGTGATAAACATAACGCTGCGCTGTGATTGGCGGGAACGTTTCGTAGCCCGTCAGACTCTAGACGCGCGTGTAAACGCCTCTTCTCTTCGTCTTCCTTTCTGTTTCTATTCTCTGTCTGTCTGTGTCTGATAAAAAATTAGTGGTGGGATATTATCGATATTTATCGATATATATCGATATTTGCCGCCGTCGATATATATCGATATTTTGAAGCCGATAATCGATTATCGGAAAATTTTTAAAAATTATGCAAAAATCCCGCAAATAAATTGTGCGAGGTATTTTTTTGATCTTTTTGAGCATTTTCAGACTCTTTTAGAGTAAAATAGTGATTATCACGGCTATTAATGGTAGTTGGTAGCCATGGGCCACATCAGGTAGAATGATGAAATGTTGAAAATTACGTCATCAATGTCATCATTATTTTAAAAAGCGCCAAATAGGTAGCTAGATACTGAAAAAGCAAAAAAATAAGCAATAGAAACAGCTTAGAGATGATTCAGTTTCTCTTTTCATCAAAAATCAGCTGTTTTATGGTCTTTTTATGAACACCAAAAACATCCGATATATATCGATATTATCGATATCAGACCTCCGATATTTTGACGATATCGATATCCCGAAATATCGATAATATCCCATCACTATAAAAAATTGTTGTGTTTGAGTCTTGACTTCTGAAGTTCTGAAAAATTCAAAAATCAACCTATCATTTCGAAAACTTTGTGCTTACCACAGTGCTTACGATGTGTGCTTTCGAATCCTTCTAAGGATTTCCCACAGCTGAGTCCTCATTCTAACCCATGGCTACATCACAAAGCTACCAAGGGGATCTTAAAAACAATTGGCATTCGCAGCTGGATTGCTTAGACTACCTGAACTTGCACCTAGACTACTCTCATCGTGAAACTTTCTACGAATGGTCTCGTATCCCCGAATGCGATGAATTCATCGGAGAAAAGTAAGAAAACTTGGCAACTTCCTCTCACTGGACCCATTTTAAAATCACTAATCAATTCATTCTGTTCGATATACAGACGAAGTAAACATACAGCAGTTGCTTATAAGGATGCAATTTACGTATTCGGAGGCGATAATGGGAAAACCATGTTGAACGATTTGATTAGATTTGATGTTAAGGATAAGTCTTGGAGCCGTGCGTTCACCAATAGTTTTCAAGTTCCACCAGCTCCTCGTTATCATCATTCTGCTGTAGTATGTTCTCTCAAAAGTCACTCCAAGTACCAAAATATCAATAAGTACAATAGTAGATAAATATCGTTGTATATTTTTCTCTGATACAGGTTCACAATACGTCAATGTTCATATTTGGAGGTTATACAGGAGATATCCATTCCAATTCTAATCTTACAAACAAGAATGACTTGTACGAATATAACATTAAAATTGGTCAATGGATTAAATGGATTTTCATCGGAAAGTAAGCACATTTCGTTTGCTGAAAGCAATCCACGTTATCGATATCGTATTACACAGTTTTGATTTCAGAGCTCCGGTGCCCAGATCTGCTCATGGAGCTGCAGTATTTGATGATAAACTATGGATATTTGCTGGATACGATGGTAATGCTCGATTAAACGATATGTGGACAATATCGCTGAAAAATGTTCGTATCTCAGAAACTCAGAAGCTCGGTTACGAAGCTCGTTTTTATTTCTAAATTATATTTTGTGTTTTTTTTCCTTCTTTAGAGAACAATGCTGACACTTACCGATCAAAACGGTGAAATATGTCAAGGAACTTGGGAGAAAGTCGATCAATTAGGAGAATGTCCTCCGACCTGTTGTAATTTCCCTGTAGCTGTTGCCAGAGATTGTATGTTCGTCTTTAGTGGCCAGTCCGGAGCTAAGATCACAAATAGTCTTTTTCAATTTCATTTCAGTACCAGATTGTAAGCAGAAAATTCGTATTGTTTACTCGTTAGAGTTAGAATATTATGATCTAACAACACTGATGTGATTCCAGTTGGACTCGAATATCTACCGATCATATTCTTCGAGCAGTTCCTCCTTCACCTACGCGTAGATACGGTCACACGATGGTGGCATACGACAGACACCTTTATGTTTTCGGTGGAGCTGCTGACCACACTCTTCCTAACGATTTACACTGTTATGACTTGGATACCAATACTTGGTCCATCGTGCAAGTTACTCAAAATAGTTACGTTCCTTCTGGACGTCTTTTCCACGCTTCAGCTGTTGTTGACGGAGCCATGTATATTTTTGGTGGTACCATTGATAATAATATTCGCAGCGGAGAGATTTTCAGATTCAAGGTGATTGGTTTTTTCTTATTTGAAAATGACCGTTGACTATTTGATAACTAATAGTAGAAGGTTTCTTTGGATTTTGCAGTTCTCGCAGTATCCAAGATGTACTTTACACGACGATTATGGGAAATTATTAACTTCGAAGCAATTTGTTGACGTCAAGTTTGTGATCGGAAAAGAAGAAGTGATTATACCAGGACATATAGCCGTTATTTCAGCACGATCGATGTGGCTTCGCGAAAGAATACGAGAAGCTAAAGCTGAAGAAATGGAAAACAAAACGGTATGGTTGGGTTTTCTCTAATTTCCTGTGTTTGGTTTAATTTAGTTGATGGGGAATTGTTTTTTAATTAGGCTCGAGATGATACGAGTGAAAAGAAGCCTTCGATTTTACGCGTTCGATTGGAAGATGCAGTTCCTGATGCTTTTGAAATGATACTGGATTATATTTATTCCGATCGTATTGATCCTACTCATAAAAGTATGTAGGGATTTCAACTTGAAACATTGAAAGAAAAAATATACAATTACCTACAATATTTTTTCAATTGATTTTTTATTTTGTTTGAACAGTTCAAAATCCAAGCAGAAATCGTATCGTGTTACTCATCATGGATGTTTATCGTTTAGCCAAACAGGTACCTACTTGTTCTTAACTTGTATTTTACTTCATTTTAATCGTAAAACAATTAATTAGGTAATTATCGACGTTGTTCTAAGTAAAAATGATTTTTTCAGTTTCAAATGACGAAATTGGAACAGCTTTGTTTGCATTATCTCGAAACCACCATCGATTTGAAAAACGTTCTAGAAGCTCTACAATACTCGTCTAGTTTGGAATTGAATTTAATAAAAAATCTCTGTTTGAAGTTCATCATCAAAGATGGCAACTATAAAGAAATCGTGATGAGTGATGAGTTCGAGGATTTAGATAAAACATTGATGATCGAAATCGTTCGACAGAAACAGGAACCCAGCAGTAGATTGTACGAACGACCTGTATTGGATCCTGGTAAATTTAACATTTATCCCTTGAATTTAAACGTATTTTGTTTTTTTTCGTTTTATTAAATGGTATGAAATTAATTGATTTTTAGGACATACTTTGGAGCTTGATATGGCTGCGTTTTTGAAACAGCATTTATTTTGCGATATGACTCTAGTATTACAAGATACTAACATTCCTGTCCATAAGGCGATATTAGCAGCTCGATGTGGATATTTCGAAGCAATGTTTCGTTCGTTTATGCCCAAGGATAAAATTCAGGTACCTGTTTTTCTGACTCACGAAGGATCTTTTTGAGCTCGCAATCTACGATTTGAACGAAACCATAAGCTAGATCGAAAGAAAATGTTCTAAAACTCCGAAATTTCAGATTCTAAAGTTTACTTTTTCGACCTCTGACGAATTTTTGAAATTTAAAAAAAAATCACAAAAGCTGTTTTGAAGGTGATTTTCAAACTTTTTCATGAATGATATTTTTTTTTTCAAATAAAAAAAAGAACCAATCCTTTAGTTTTGGACCATCCTGAAGCCTCCGGTGATTTTTTGATTTTTTCTCCAGAAATTTTAAGAGCCAGAAATGTGTGTAGTTGCATTAGGCAATATCTTGTGTAGAAAACTACTCGTTGTAATTGCCAAATATTCTCATTATTTTGCTAAAAATTGTCGCTTTCTCGCGAAAAATTCCAAGTCTTGTTTTTTTTTCAACAAAAGAATACCCAAGTCTCGTTTTTTTTCAAATGATTGGAAAAAAAGCCTCGCTTTTCAACGTAAACTTCAAAAAGTAAGTTTTTTTGTGGCAATAATTTCCAGAAAGTCTTCTTTTTTTCAAAAATTACCCCTAGTCTCACTTCTTTTGTCAATAATTTCCAAAAAGTCCTGCTTTTTATTAAAATTTTCTAAATCGTATATTTTGGCAAAAATTGTCGCTTTTTAGTTTTTCAAAAATTACTAAAGTCTCACTTTTTCAGCCAGAAATTGACCAAAAAGTCGTGAGTTTTTCTGAAGTTGTCAAAGTCTCGTTTTTTGCCAGAACTTTTCAGTGATTTTCACTTCTTTTTAAAGTGACTAAAATTCTACTTTATTAAAAAAATTTCTGAAAATTCCAGTTTTTCCCTCATAAAAATTCCAAAAAAATCTAAATTTTTCCCAAAAATTGTTCAGAAATTGCCTAACAGCCTTTTTTTACTGCAGTTGTCAAAAATTTTACTTTTTTCCAAAAATTTCCAAAAAAAGTTCGCTTTTTCATTGAAACGATGCAAAATACTACTTCAACTTTTCAAAATTGAGAACCAAAACGTTTCAATTTGCAATGTTCTGTTTTTTTAATTTACTTTTTCGAGCTTTTTCTGGGCACTCAAGTTCCTTTTTTGAAAAAAATATAGTACGAGATCTGTTTCTTTAAAAATTATTTTTTTTTTCATTTTTCTGAAATTTTTAAATTTGTCAAAAATTTACATTTGAACTTACACTCTCGGAATTACGAGGTAATCTCCTGAAACAATTCAGAGGGTGCCCAATTAGCACCAACCTGAATTATGGGTGCTAAAATCCATATTTGACTCTTCTAGAGCGATTTTTAATTCCTAGAGAAAATCAAAAAATCGTTGGAGGCTCCAGAATGGTGCAAAAACCACCAAACACGGTCGAGAGGGTGTCTTATTAAGCATTGGTCAATATTATAGGAGCCTATGTTCATTTTTAACCATTCTTGAATAATTCGAAATTCCTGGAGAAAATCCAAAAATCGCTGGAGCCTCCAGAATGGTCCAAAAACTACCTAACACGGCCGAAAGAGTGCGCAATAAGCAATGACCCAATTTTATAGAGGCCTAAGCCCATTTTTGACCATTCCAGAACAATTTGAAATTCCTGGAGAAAATTCAAAAATCACTGGAGCCTCCAGAGTGGTCCAAAAACCTTCTAACACGGTCGAGAGAGTGCCTTGATAAGCATTGGCCAATGTTATAGAAGCCTATGTTCATTTTTAACCATTCTTGAATAATTCGAAATTCCTGGAGAAAATCCAAAAATCGCTGGAGCCTCCAGAATGGTCCAAAAACCATCTAACAGGGTTGATAGATTGCGTAATAAGCAATGACCAATTTTATAGGGACCTAAGTTCATTTTTGACTATTCCAGAACAATTTGAAATTCCTGGCGAAAATCAAAAAATCGCTGGAGCCTCCAAAATGGTGCAAAAACCACCTAACACGGTCGAGAGGGTGTCTTAATAAGCATTGGTCAATATTATAAGAGTCTATGTTCATTTTTAACCATTCTTGAATAATTCGAAATTCCTGGAGAAAATCCAAAAATCACTGGAGCCTCCAGAATGGTCCAAAAACCACCTAACACGATCGAGAGAGTGTGAAATAAGCAATGACCAATTTTATAGGGGCCTAAGTTTATTTTTGACCATTCCAGAACACTTTGAAATTCCCGGAGAGAATCCAAAAATCGCTGGAGGCTCCAGAATGGTGCAAAAACCACCTAAAATGGTCGAGAGGGTGTCATTAGAAGCAATCATTGGTCAATATTATTATCAATCTAAGTTCATTTTTGACCCTTCCAGAACAATTCGAAATTCCTGGAGAAAATCCAATAATCGCTGGAGGCCGCAGGATGCTTCAAAAACCGCCTCAAATGGTCTGGAGGGAGCCCATTAAGCACCGACCAATGTTATAAATGTTACAAATTCATTTTTAACGTTTCTCGGTCGATTTAAAATTCCTGGAGAAAATCCAAAAAATCTCTGGAGGCTCCAAAATGACCAAAACACAACCTAAAACAATCGATAGGGTACCCAACAAGCACCAATCAAAATTATGGGAGCCGAAGTTCATTTATATCCAATCCTGAACGATTCAAAATTTTTGGAGAAAATCAAAAAATCGCTGGAGGCTCCAGAATGTTTCAGAACCCCTTCTAAAACTTTAAAACTTGAAAAGTGTTCTAGTTATAAGCACTCGAATTCATTTTTGGCCCTTTCAGAACGATTTCAAATTTCTGGAGAAAATTATCAAATTGCTGGAGATTCCAGAATGGTCCAAAAGGAGTAATTGTTGGTATGTGGAAGGGGAATTTAAGGAATTAAATTCGCAGTGGTTCTCTTTGCTAAAAAAAATCGTATTTCTTGAAGAATTTTAAAATGGTTCTCAAAACAGTTTTTTTTTTATTTTCAATTTTTTTCAAAATCCCAAGAATGAATTTTCGCATGTGACATTTTGGTTTCGGTGGTTTTAGGATACGCTCTGCTCTTTCAATCTAGCTTGCTTTTGTTGGTATCAAAGAGTTTGAGATAAAATAAAAATATTCCTTTGTCAAATCGAAGTTGCCTGTACATGAAATGCATCCTAGACATTTTCAAAATCGAGTTTCAAGAATAAGATCCGAACAAAATAGTTCAATTTTCCATTCTAACGATGCATTTTTTATTTTGCAGGTCCGAATAGGTGACGTTACTCCATCATTACAAGCATTCAACTCTCTATTGAAATACATTTATTACGGAAACGTTATAATGCCTCCTGAAGATTCGCTTTACTTGTACACTGCTTCTCATTTCTACAGTCTTGCTAATAATAGATTACAGGTACTTACCTATCACATTTTCTAGTCATATTTTATTAACATATGTCATCATTTTGTTGCTGCTATTTCACTGCTTTACCCCGTTTTAGGTCTACTGCAAAGAAAATTTGGAAATGAATGTATCGCCTCAAAATGTACTGGAGATTTTAGACGCTGCTAACTCCATCCCAATCGTCACCATGAAAAATTACGCTTTAGATTTAATCGTTCACAAGTACACTGATGTAAGCATAAACGCTTGTGATTTCTTCATCGATTCGATCAACTTGTATCGTTCAGTATTTTAATAAGCCATTTGTGTCTGTTTTCA
Organism: Planococcus citri; assembly: GCF_950023065.1. NCBI lineage: Eukaryota > Metazoa > Arthropoda > Insecta > Hemiptera > Pseudococcidae > Planococcus > Planococcus citri. Next base: position 66,893,273 of record NC_088680.1, read on the forward strand.
GGTTGTTGTGTTACCGAAGTTCAGACAACTCAGTAAAGAGCTATTGCTCGATATTTCTGATGCAATGGTTAGATATATGAACGAAAACAACGCCAAGTTGAAATAATCCAGCGAGGAGATGATGAATTGATGAATTAGTCACATTACGATCAAATTACGTCACATCATAATTTACAACTTTCTATGTGTATGAGAATATGTTTCTCCTTTTGTCCTTAATAATGCCAAAGTCTAGATGTACAATTTGGTAGACGTGTTTTTGTTTTATTAGATAACGAATATTGTGATATTTTTATATGTGTGATTTTACTTAATATTTTAAATGTTTTAAAATTCGGATTATTGCATCATGATCTATAATCCTGATTTGTGACGTGTTACTCTTAATAAATGTTCTCTAAATTAAAAGTTGAGTCAAAAAAAATTTATTAACAGAGTTATTACCGTTCGGTTCCCTTAGAAAAATCTATATAATCGATACAATTAATTTATCCACAACTTAAAACGTAAAAAAAAACAGACAAACAAACAATCCTTACGCTGATTTCTTTCGTTTTATTTTCATCCTTCATTAGGTATTATTATTCATTATTTTATTATTACCATTATTTTTATATTATAATTTTACAAACAACAACGCGTAATAATAGTATATTAACAAACAGGTATAATTTCAAGCTGAAAAATTACATAAGAGTTACTAAATAAAAAGCAGCACAGTTTTCCATACTAATCGAAAAAGTTTACAAATTTATAAGAATTTGATATTGGTGTAAAAAGTTTCGAATACGTTCATTTTTTGTTTGTTTTGGTTGTAAAAAGTACATGAAAATATGTAAACCGAAAATATCAATAATGAAGTAAAAAAAAAAAAAGAAATATATAATAAATAAGGGAAAACGAAAAGGAAAAAAAAATGAAAGAAAAAATAGAACATAAAACGAACAACTTTAAAGAAATCGACATGTACTTTACATGATGAAGATCAGTCTCAATCATCCATATTTTGTGATAAAAGTAAATTAGCGGCTAAATTTTCATTTTTTTCACAAGCGAAATACGCTTGTACGACTAAATCTTCGGGAAATCCTAACGCTTTCAGCTGTAACCAAAAAACGAAACAGTAAGATTAGAAACTCGAATAATAATGATGAAAATAAATCAGGGATAGTGATTCTTACCCTTTCGATAGCTTCTTTATCTTGTGGTGTAACTTGTAACGTAGCTTGTCCTAATGAGGCGGCTAGATTTGACGATTCGTCACTATCTGACGATAAACTAGCAGCCAGAGAACCTGTCGAAGGGGCATTTCTAGCACTTTCGCCGCCCACTTGAGGCGGTACTGGTTCATTGAGCATACGAACGAAAGCTTCTTGATTTTGTGAAATTAACTGTAGCAGTGCTGGGTTTGTATTTCCTATTTGTTGCAGAACAGCATTCAGTAAGTCGGGGTTTTGTTGAACGACAGCGCGCATTTGTTGAAATTGTGGTTGATCTCGCAGAAATGCAAGAGGCTCTCGACCTGATGGTTAAAAATAACGGGACAATTAATCATTTTCAAATTGTGAACATAGAGAAATAAGTATAGAAAACATGAATATTAACCATCTGATCGTAATTCGGCTGCGGGTATGTTTTCACTAGCATCTGTATCGCTGGATGCAGGTATCCCCGTAATAAGATATTCTACAGCTCTGTCCGGGTTATTGTAACTGGCACGTAGTGCTGCTTCAACCTATGAAAATTGCCAATAATTGTGTAATATTCGACAAACAAAAAAAAATTCAAGTGAAAAGGACGAATACCTTATCACGAGGGTATCCCATATCAACAATACTTTTCACAGTTGCTTCGTACTCTGGACCCATTAATAAAGTCGATTCGGCGGAGACTAATGTTTCTGGTATAGCAGCAGCAGCAGCAGCAGCAGAAGAGCTAGTGCTCGTCGAAGAATCAGTTTCTGGTTTCTTTTCAGAACTGTACACACATCGAGATAGAAAAAATGTCATTATTCACGTCGGTCAATTCCTGAGATTACACATTTTTCAAAATGTAGCAACAAGATGAAAAATAGTCAATACTGCAGGAATAACTTTCGAGTTATCATGTCGCATTGCTGTCGCACTACGAGGAATTCCAACTACAGCAATATTTTGTTACTGAGTTAGACCAGCTTTAGTGCTTTTTAACTTATAAATATGTACAGAAATAAAAGAAGAATGAGAATAAAAAATCATTTACGTTTCGTTTGATTCTTTTTTACTATTGTCTGATTCGGTCGAAGGTGCGGAAGTCGAAGCAGATGTCGAAGCTCCGGCCGATTTGTTATCGGTGGCTGCTTGTTTAGCTTTACAGACCATCACAACGACGAATTTCTTTTCGTCGATGTTGTATTCGCTCAGAGGAGAATCATCGTTCAGAATTTTACCTACGAAATAATAATTTTCAATACATAACGTCGCAAGAAATTGATAAAATTGCGCAATAGGATATTTACCGGCGTATATTAATCTCTGGTAACCAGCAGGGTAGTCGCTTCCTTTCGTCGCTTCGATTTTATCTTTTAATTGCTTCACCTAAACATATTCGAGTTGTATTATTCAAGATGAATTCGTATTACCTTATATTAAAATAGTCAAAGTAGAGGTTTATCAATGGGTGATGAAATTTAGTCGTAGATTGATTATTTGAAACTTAAATTTCGTCATTTTCGAATAATTTTAGTACTCTTTTAACGTTTAGAGTACTTTAATAAAACTGTAGTCGACTCCGTTGAATAAATGATCTACATAAAAAAGTGCTGACATCATTGAAATGACCCTTATTATCAACACTTCAAATGCAAACATGTATTTTTCCACAATACAGTTGAAACGATTCGAGTTTTTAGTATCTGGAAATCTGCATATGGATAAATTAAGTCGGTAAAAGACGATACAATTCATCGAGTCGAATCTTTATTACTCGATTGAGATGTAATATAATACCTATACGAGTTATCTGAATAAATAGCGGCGAAGTAATATGAGAAAATACTTACGGTGTTCGACACATCGATTTCCACCGTGAAGGAGTGCTGTTGTAGATTTTTCAACGTAATTAGCATTTTTAGATTATATATTCACTTCGGTATAAAATGTGACTATTGAAAATACTTTTAAAACGATACTATTTTAACAAATTGGTAATTTTTAGCTATCGCAATGGTGAGATAGCAGAATTCATCGACATCGCGTATACAAAATCAAAACACCATTATAATTTTTTTTCTTTATTCAAAACGTTTTCACAGAAAAACAACTAAACATGGTGAAAAAACTCGGAATTGGTAAAAAGTCAAATGAAATTCTGACTAATTTTATCTGTGGAATTCGCACCTCGTCCTATATTTTTTCGCCGAATTACCTATTTGATTTTTTTTAATCGCGTAAAATTTTAAATATTCGATAAATGGCTGCACTGCAACTCCGATGTGTTTGTAGTATTTTGCAACAAATAAGATGGCCGTTTGCAAACCATAATAAGAGACAATGTTTCGTGTTTTTTTCTCAACATTTTCAATAAAATGTAATCGACGGATTTAATATGTAATTAATTTAAGCATCCGTTCTTTCAGTACAATTCTCGCCGAGTAGATTGAATTGGCCAAACCGCAGTGTTAATGAACTTTTAATTGGTATTAATTATGTTTACATTGTTTGGCGGTTGTCTAATGTTTTCAAAATTCGGTAATGTGAAGTGATTAGATTATTTGGAAAAATGATACATATTTACGATAAATATGTATCGTGTGTGGTTTTCGCGTGTTACTTTCATGTATTTTAACTCGAAATCACCCAACATGCGATTATGATAGAGAAACAGACACTATCATTGTATCGTTTGTGATGTGAGGTAAAGTTTATGTAACCAGTTTTACGTATTTATTACTAAAATACTCGACAAATGGGTATTAATTTTGGTTAAATTCGTCATTTATCGGAAATTTGTATCTAGATTATCTTATCGATGTGTCGATAAATTTGAAAATACTCGATACATGTGTTGCTCTTTGGAGTGTTTTTGTATCACTGAGGCAAGAACACCAAGTTAACGTTTTCGTTGAACCATTTGTCCAGATGATTTCGAAGGGTTAGCAACGAATTACGATGTATTTCGACGTTAAAACTGAAGCCTAGATGTTTAGTGGAAAAATTAAGCGTTAGATTTGATGTACGATGAGCACGATGTATGGTAAACATGCCTCTATGGGGAAGGATATCTTGAAAGGATTCGTGTTTCTGGAAAATTGACTGAAAAAATTGATGATTTGGGAATTCTCGATGTATATTTCTTATTGTACTCGATGTATTTATTGCGCTCGTTGAATTAAACTCGGTTTTTTTCTGTTTTGTTTTCAGATTTCACATGAAAAAAGTCTCTCGAATCAGCGTTGAAAATTTCTGACTTTGTGGATGTAGGTACATTCGTATAGGTTTATCGAATGACCATCGTAATGCGATTTCATACATGTTTTACTTTAATGTGATGCAGTGATAGGACATCGTGGACTCGTTACCGCCCGGGTTGTTGGAGGGGCGCCCCGCTGGCAACTCTTTCTTGCTTACATCTCAACAGGTAAACCGAATTCTACCCTCGAGCACGTATTTTTCACCTATCGAGACACCTTTCATTCAATCAACCGTTTGTTTATTTACAGTTGCAACAACTGCAGCAACATCTACAAGCTGCGGCGGTGGCAAGTGCTAGTCAGCAACATCAGCAAACCGAACAAGTTGCAACTGCCAGTGGTGGCATAACATTAGCTTTCAATCACGCTGCTGTAAGTATTCGTGAATTTGTCGAAGAAGTACGTGAATTCGAATCTCATCAGTGGATGGATTTTCTGATGGGTTTTGTGCATTTCAGGGAGGTGGAGCCGGTACGCTGACACCCCAGTTTTTGTTAACTCCTCAAGCAACTCCAAGTTTCGCCGCATATCCTGTCACTTCAGCAGCTCAACATACTACGAGTATACAACAAGTACTGCAACATCATGTTAGACAGTCCAGCATCCTTCAATCTACTATACAACAGGTATACATGCGTATCTGTTGATGTTTTGTTGCGGTTTTCGCTTCTCTTAGATCAGTCGCACTGAAGTTGATGGTTTGAAAATTCACATTTGCACGTTTTTTTTCAATTTTTGGATATTTTTTATCAAAAGTAGACTTTTCTGTTGGTTTTTCTTTTTGCTGAGTATTTTTCACGAGTAGTATTTTTTTTATTTATTTTTTTTTTGTTCAAATATCGAGCTATTTGCTTTTTTAATTTTGTAACAAATTTTTCGCGCTGATTTTCGATACTTTGAATGGAGTGTGTTTTGATTTGTTTTCTTGTATTTATTTGTGTTTGCATGGTTTTCAAATTGGTAGATTTTAATATTGCAAACCATCTTATGGTTTGAAATTTTTACCCACGTTGGTAAGACTGTCGAGTTGAAGTATTTCTAAATGAGGGATATTTTCCCCATGACCGAAAAATTCTTCTGTTAACGGATTACATTTTTTCCTTCAGTTTAATGCAAAATTATCATCTTTTATTTTCGAAATTTCGAGTAAAAAGTCTAATAAAAAATAAAATGTTGAAATTGTTGAAAAATTTGGTGGAATTCTTACTGCAATCGATGTGCGTCTTGAGAAGGATGAAGATTTCGACTTTATTGACGGGTTTTCTGAAATTACACAGGTTGGCCCATCGCAAATGCAAGCGCAGTCGTTTGCAGAAGCGAATAATGGAATTATTAACGGTAATAGTAAATGTTATCCGGTATCTCCGGCTTCTCCCTTTTCATCTCGATCTCTTACGCCCTCCCCTCAACACACAGTCTATCAACCGGTGAGTACAATTCTGAAATATTCTACCGTTCAAGTGTCGTTCTAATAAAAATGCATTCGTGAAATATTAATATGAAATAAATAAATAAATTTTACAGGTGATGAGCGCCACGGGGCCTGTTCTTCAGTTGTATCAGCCAGCAACAGCAACACGTGCTACCACGGGTGAGTTATGCTAGTTGAAAAAAAGCACACTTGCCAAATGCTCGTAATTAATTCCTTGTGTATTTGTTTAGTTGCGACAGCTGCGATTACACCGCAGCCAAAGAACAAGCCCCCGCAGCAAATCCTACCTAAACCTATCACCAATATTATGACTCAAACGGCAATCAAACCTCAGCCGACCCAAACTAGTGCTCAAACTGCCGGAACTCTGCTGCTGAATCAAGTACGTTGGATTGATCTCAGAATGGTCGACTTTTTTAGCCTCAGTCTCAATGTTGAGAGGTTATGATACGAGACCCTTTCTCACGTTTTTTTTTTGTGGTACACGTGGAAATTATGGGAATGTGTCGAAAGTAAAAATTACCTCAGATGGCGGAGAATTGGAATATTTGCATTACGTCCATTATAATACGTTGAATAGCAGTTGCCATCTGGCAGAACATCACGTGATCTGACACGTGGGAACCTTAACGACGAGTTTGGAAAAGGCACCGTTCGATTGCATCCCTTTCCTTTTGTTTTTGTAGTCTTTATGTTTTTTGCCAGATGACGATTGTGTTAGATGTATTATTTTTTATTATGTCGTAATTACTTTCGCTTTCAATTTTCCTCTCCGTCTGAGACTGAGGCTAGGTTATGCGAATTTTTCACAAAATCAGGAATCCAAATCCGAGATCCCTCGAACGCTATATGTATTTTTTTTTCACATTTATTTTATTTCTACGATACGATTATTTTTCAGATGATCCCAAATGCGGGCGTCATCGTGGGACAGCAGACGAGCACCGGCGTTCAAATCATCCTGAAATCTCCCTCACCCCAACCATATTCTGCTTCAGTTCCTAAAGCTCAAGTTGTTGTCAGCAGTAACGGGACGTTAACGACATCACCAAATACTGTTTTCGTGCAAGCTAATCGTTCTCAACCGCAACAAGTACGATTATATTTTGACCTACGTAAAATGCGAATTAAGCGCCAATATTCCGAACTAATCTGGGCCTACTATGATTTTCGCAGGTTGTACGCTTAATAAATGGGCAAAGTTTACAATTACAACAAGTGCAAACTTCGTCCGGTCTGGCGCTTGTGGCAGTTCCTTCGATTCAGCCGACTTTGCAGCAAGCAACGTCGACGCACACGGCTACCGTAGTTCCTTCAGTCGCCACGGTACCTGTGCAAACTTCGGTTTTCAATCAAAATGTGATAAAAAAGACTACCAATCATGTTAATAGTAATAGTAACTTTACGAGTAATCAATTTAGCAATATTAGTTCCGTACATAGCAACTCGACGACTACACATAGTAAAAAGAAAAAGAGAAAGGAGGAAGAAACCACCAAACTCGATCTCGCTAATTTAATTAAAATTTCCGGTAAATACGCACCTTTCGAGTAGAATTTGTTCAGAAATTAGTGATTTAGAAAAGCTAACGTATTGTTTTCTGTTTTGGGGTAAAGGTATCGACGAAGAAGACGGAGCACCGACGCCATCTTCCATATCGAGTACTACGTCGTCGATGTCTTCTTTATCTTCGTTATCTTCAAGTCCTTCTGTATCTTCTTCTCCTCCTGTCTCGTGTACCGTTCAAACACAGTCTCCTCCAGTGCTCGCCTATCAAACTCAACGTGCACATGAACCGCAAACCAATCATTATCAATCCGAACAGCAAACATTTCATCAAAAAAATCAGTTCTCGTCGCGGCCATCAACGCCTAAACAAAACGGCGGCGCACCTTTAATAGCTCAATTACAGACTCCGGCCACACAGCAGGTAATTGCGACGGATTTTTTTGACCCAATCGTAGTGTTACCGAGGGTTTCTTCGAGGCCTAAAATGGAGTACATAATACTGCGTCGAATGGCGAACGGACGTATCGCTTATTTCATTAGATAACGAATATCAACAGGTGCTAAAAGGAAAGGGAAAGAAAACGGTTGACGTTTATATTCAATTATCAGTTTGTTGATAAGTTACGCACTCGAAAAAATACTCCCTTTTAAATTGGCTCTTTTGTTTCGACTAAAATATTCCAAATATTTGTTTTTTCAATTGTTGGTTATCGTAGTAAAATTTTAGAAATGGGTTTGATTCGTAAATTTCAACTTGGAGATGCAGTTTTTACCGTTCGTAGATAGTAATTTTCTCTTATTTTTCAGTGTGGATTACGTTTTTCAATCGGTGAAGATGGTCAAGTGATTTTGCAACAACAACAACCACAAATACCATCACAGGTAAAATACAGACTTGATTCTAAGTATGTATAGTTTACAAGTCGGTCGACGTAATAGGGTTATAAGCAATGTACTTGTCATTCTCTCTGAATTCAATAGTCATATTTTGAAGAAATCTAGTATCTAAGAAACCACTCGAGATGTTCAGCAACGATTTAAACAAGAATACGATTTTTGGAAACATCAAGGTCTGAAACACCCCACTATTAAAATTTCAGCTGCACAAATTGATTTTTCGATTTTTGGCGAATTTTTGAAAATCAAAAAATCTTGATTTTCTGAAATTACTTTCTGGTTTTTTTTTCATCTTGATGCACTTTTTCAGTTAAAATGATGGGAATGAATTCTAACAAATCGAATTCCACTATTTTCAACAATTCTGGAGCCTCCGGTATGATTTTTGATGTTTCCAGAGTTTTCAAATTTCTCCAGAAGGTGTCGAAATTAATTTGGCCGTTCAATAATGGGATTTAGACTTATTTTCGGGCTCATTCGACGAGTTAGCTTACAGATTGAGGTTATTTCCAGCTGGACACCTCCAGTGTGTGTTTTTTAACTGCAAAGCGTCCCATAATTGAAATTTAAGCTGAATAAATTGATTTTTCGATTTTTGGCGATTTTTAAAAAATCTAAAGTTGACCATTTTTGGCGATTCGTTGCTTTTTTTTAAATTTCGTTATGTAGTGAACTAATCAAAACTTCGAATTTCACTATTTCCCGCCATTCTGGAGCTTCCAGCGCGATTTTCGATCTCTCTGGAATTTTTGAATTTCTCCAGAAGGCTCGAAAATTGATTTCGTCAGCTGAAAATCGATTTTTTGCTTATTCTGAACCTGTTTAACGAGTTTGTCTTTTTTTGGGTCGATTTCCAGTTGGACATCTAAAGTTTTTTTTTTTTACCAGCACGTTTTTTACAAGTCGAGAAATTCAAAAAATGTCTGTTCGTTGGAAAATTCCTAAAATTTGTTCAAATATCTGAATCTTTTCTGAAATCAATTTTACAAAATTGAATTTTAGCATTTCGGCTGATTCTGCAGCCTTAAGCATACTTTTCGAATTCTCCGGGAGGCTTGGAAATCAACTTTGGTGTCTAAAAATTGATCAACCGTCGGATGAAGACTTCGAGTGTGTTTTTCTGACCATTTTATTGACTTGGTGTAAAATAATAATAATTAAAATTGTCCTAAATGTTGATAAACCGGTTGAATAGATCCAGAATGAGCCACATCTCGATTTTTTGCTACCTAAATTAATTTTCGCGTATTCTAAATTAATTTAAAAATTCTGACGAAATCAAAAATCCAGCCAAAGACTCCAGAATGGCCCCGAAGATGCTGGAATTTGGCTTTGGGAGATTCGATCTCATGTCAGCTTCGTAACGGATTTGAATCATTTTTCATTGGAGAGGTCCATTTTTAAAAAAATACATGTAATTTTCAGGAAATCGCCATTTTTGAATTTTTGAAAATTGACCGAAAATTAAGAAATAAATTTGGGTAGACGAAGTTTTGGTTTTAGTGGTTTTATACCATGCGTTTTGAAAGGGGAAAAAAATGCATTTTCGTCTGTCTAAAAATTTATCGTGTATTGATGGGAGGGAGCAGCTCATCTTCGATTGACCATAAAGCTGCAAAGAATTGTGCTGGTGAGGGAGCAAAACTTGTTTCAAATTTTTCATGTCGAGTGACTTTCCAAATCCAAATTTGAAATCAACATATTTGCTCGAAAACTTCAGATTGACTGCAGTCAAGGAGGGGGGGGGGCAAAATTCAAAAAAAATTGGTTTCCATGTCAGGTGTCTGAGTATGTGTATTTTGACCTCTGGAATTCAGTTTTGGGATCAATTTGCTGAAAAGCTACGAAGGAAAGGGAGAGGGGGGAAGGTAAAGTTCCAAATTTCCTAATTTTCCCTGTTCAGTGTCAAAGTGTTTGTGTCTATCATTGTGTAGTAAGTTGATATTTTTATTCAACGCTCCTAAAAAATTTATAAACCATCTTATATCACATGATTTCTCAATTTTCCGAAAATTTCGAGGAGTAAGGGGGGGTGGAAGGGTTGAATCGAATAAATAAGTCTATATTCGTATCAAACGCCTCCGAAAACATATGAAACGATATGTCACTCGATATTTTACAATTTTTTGCATTTTGACCAAAATTTTGGGGCCCTGGACCTCCAAATTTTGGGGAATTTTATCGTGAAAAGTTCTAAATTGTAAATATCATAAAAATGTATGCTTCTTGGATTTTTTTCAAAATGTTGACAAAATTTTTCTAGCGTTTGAAAGTTGAGCTTTCTCTAGAAAGCCCAGTTCTGAACTTTTCTTGGGGTACGAAGCCCCAAACCCCAAAAATTTGGGTAAAAATGTTGAGAAATATCAAATAGTGAGTGACTTATCGGTTCATACGTTTACAAGAGGGCTCAATTCGAATATCAATTCATTTTTTTGAGTCGACCTCTCTAACGCTCTCCTTCTCTACCTCAACCCTTTTGAGCTTTTTTAGTTAATGAATTTCAGAATTGGATTTGAGAGGTCAAAGTTAATGTAACTCTATAGTTATCGTTTTTTATATGATTTTCTGTAAATTAAAACCCCGATTTGTTTTATTTTTACAGCAGAGTGTTACTGCAAGCGTCGCAGCAGCCGCTCAAACTCAACTCGCGCAATTGGTGGCAGAACATGGAGGCCATATTTTACAAGTACGTACTGCTGAAAAGATTCTTCCTCGATTTTTTTGGTCGTTTTTCATTTATTACGTGTAAATGTCTCGTTTCGTGTTCGCAGACTGCTGTGCTGAGTTTAACCGGCAGCGAATCGATAGTGTTAAAAACACCGACGGGATTCGCGTTACGTCAATCGCCTCAACAAGTGGTTCTCCAACGCGCATCAGGCAATCCGACGGCGAACGTGGTGCTAGCATCGTCGGATCCGTCCGCAATGCAGAATCATCAGACCACAAACGGAGTCCGAATACTGACCGATGTCGGCGGCCTGAATGGGCTAGCCGGTAAAGTACTGCTATCCGGCGGCACCGTCCAGGACCATCATCAAAATCGAGTACAAATCGTCGCAGCTGCTGCCGGAACCGTTCACCATCAAAACCCGAACACGGTTTCGCTGACGTCGGAACAGCAACGCGTGCAGATTGTGACCGCAGCTACGGCGACCGGTGTGCCGGATTTGGGCGGTATGTCGTTGACGACGACTACCGAGCAGCAAAATCATTTACAAATTTTAACCAGTGTTCCTAGCGCGACGACCGAATTATCGTTGACCGAGCAGCAACATCAAAATCGTATGGAGATTATATCGAATGTTCCTAGCGGCGCGGCGACCTCGTCGACCGAGTCCAAAAACCGTATACAAGTTATACCGAACACGAGAACGGTTTCGCTGACCGAGCAACTCGTGTCCGAACAGATTCTGACCAATGTTCCTAGTTCGTCCAGCATACACGAGCAAAATTCTCGGATGATTTTCCAGCAGCAACATAACGCTACGAATTCAACGCCGGATAACGTACATATTTCATCGAGCGAGCGAACCGATACGATGCATATTACATCGGCGACGGCGGTAGCCGCCGCTAGCGCGTGCGAAACGCAAACCACAGCCGGGAAAGTACGCGTGGTCACCGCCAATCTACCTCAAACGTATTCGATAGCGTTGAACGAGCAAAATAGATACCAACTTATCGCCAATCCGCCGGCGACGGCCGAATACACCGTCGAAGAGAAACCCGCCGATGGTCTGAACCAAAAACTCGAACAGCAGATTAATTTCAACGAGCAACGAATACAGATCACTTCGGAAAGCGCCAGCTCCGATCATCAAGCTCAACAGCTTCAGCAGAGCCATCGAATAGCCGATAATCAGAACCGGTTTCACGTTATTTCCAACGTCGAACAGCAACGTTTCATGCAGGTGAACGAGGAACAGAATCGTATCATCGTAGCGTCGAGTATCGAACACCAAAGAGTGCTGAACACGACCAGCGCAGCCGTCTACAACGAGCAGCAGAATCATCACGTGCAAATGGTGACGAACGGCGGCGGCGGCGATCAGCAGAGCTTGCTGCAGCAGCTATCCGAAGAGCAACGTAAAATACACATTTTCACCAACGTGCCGACGCAATCGGTCACTCAACAGCAACATCGTATCGTGCAGCTGAACGAGCACCAGAAATTAATGGTGAAAAACGTGGACGGCTTATCGGAGCAGATTCTTTTACAGCAACATCAACAACAACAGCAACAATTACAGCAGCAAAAAATACCAACGTCTACGAATCAGTTGAGTTTCCAACAACAGCATGGCGTTAAAGTGAGCTCGACAACGACGACGACGACGACAGCGGCAGCAGCAGTAGAAACAAAGTTACCAGAGAATAACGACGGCACGACGTCGATTGCGATTGGCTCTTGCGACGGGTCGAATAACGCCGGCGGTAGATTCGCCGGTCAGTATTTAATGCAACACGGCAAGCTAACGGCGACCGAATGTAGCCCACCGATGAAATCACCTTCGTCGTCGCGTTGTAATTCGTTCAACAACAACACGGGTAGCACAACGATACACGTGTCGATGAACGGTAGCGCGACCACGATACATCAGAATTTCAATACCAATAATAATAATAATAATAATGCTAATAGTAATAATAATATTAAATCAAACGCTCGTACCAACGTGGCGTGTTCTCCGTCGTCTGTGATAAGCCCTCGATGCACTCCTTCTCCTCATAGTCCTCATTTCAACCAGCAGCAGCAACAGCAACTGCAAAGTATCAAAAGCCCTTCTTCGGCCAATCACTCGTCGCCGCAACCTCCGGCGGTAATTGTCGCCTCGACGCAAAACATCATCAGCTCGTGTTTTACAAACAGGCCGAATTTAACGGTCGTCACGCAATCTAGTCCTATGTCGGTGGCCAATAATCAAAATCAACTCGATCAGCAGAATGCAGGAGGCCCTCCTCACGCGCAAGTCAAACCGTGCCCGGCTGTGATATCTCATTCGAACGTCTCCGGCGTCCTAGGAGCTGCATCTGTTCAACAAACAGTCGTCGGGAATTGTCTACTACAACAGCAGCAAGATTTCACCAATGATCGATTCGTACAACCTTCGTTGGCTAGTCCGTCCTCGCAAGTCGCCGAACAACTGCAGAACCAGCAGCAGTTGGTTAACAGTCCTCCTGTATCGAATTCGTTTCTCGATAGCATCGTTCAATCGCATCCGAATATATCGATCAATAAAACCGGTATCGTGCAGCCGTGCTCTAAGCCGTATGTTATGCGAGCCAAGAAACCGAAAAAATCAGCAGTCGTTAAACCGATGGTGTTCCAAAGTGACGATAAAGACAAATGCCACGATGGTCCAGCTTGCCTGAATCCGGTCGCCTCGAACGATGGATCTCATGTCGGCGGAGTTGTGCAAAGGGTGCAAACTATTCAACTGACGCCGCAAAAGCAACAGGTAAGGGTAGATTCAACTGACTCCGCAAAAGCAACCGGTAAGGGTAGATTCAACTGACTCCGCAAAAGCAACCGGTAAGGGTAGATTCAACTGACTCCGCAAAAGCAACAGGTAAGGGTAGATTCAACTGACTCCGCAAAAGCAACAGGTAAGGGTAGAGGATTTCAAGTGGTTTTTTTGCGCCGGAAGTCTGTTCTGAATTTGTTCGATACTGATCGGTGAAATTTGGCCAAGTTTAGTGAAAATTGTTCGTCAAGATCACATGAAAACGTAAAATACATCAAATTTGGAAAAGTTGGGCAAAATTTCCATTTTTTGTGGAATTGAGCAAAATTTACAAAACATGAGAAATTTTAGTAAAAATTGGAAAAGTGTTGAAAACTTGTCAAAATGACTCAAAAACACTCCAAAAAATATATGTTCTTTGAGTAATTTTGAGGAATTTCGTGTCCAAAATTGGGTGTTGATTTTTGGTTTTTCTGAAGATGTGCTATGTGTGGTATGTGACCTATCAAAAAGGGTTAAAATTTCACGAGGAATTCCAATATTTTGACAAAAGTATTTTTCGAGCAAATTTTGAAAATTTTTGAGCCCAAAATGGGGGTCACGAAGCTACGATTTTTGGGATTTTTGGGTGTTTTTGATTTACAAGAAATGCAAGTATTTTAACGAAAATATTTTTTGAACATTTTTTAAGAATTTGAAGCTAAAAATTTCTGAAGAAGCCTTCAATCTATCAAAATGGATTAAAATTTCGCGAGGAAATCAAATATCTTGACGAAAGTGATTTTTGATCTATTTTAAAGAATTTTGAGCTCAAAATGATGGTCATGAATGTCAAAATTTTTGGCATTTTTTAAAAAGTGTCTTGCAATCTATCAAAATGGGTTGAAAATTTGCCAAAAAAAATAAAGTGCTCTTATGAAGATATTTTGAGCAATTTTGAAGAGTTTAAGGCTAGGATTTTTAAAATTTTTGAGTTTTTTTTTGAATAAGTGCCATACAATGTATCAAAATGGCTTAAAATTTCACGAGAAATGCGAATATTTTGACGAAAATTCTGTTTTGAACATTTTTAAAGATTTTTGAGCCCCTATGAAAAATATAAAACCCAAAATTGGGTTATGATTGTTGGGTTTTTTGAAAATGTGCCATGCGTGGTATCAAAATGGGTTAAAATTTTGCGAGGAATTGTGATATTTTGATAAAAGTGTTTTTCGAGCAATTTTCAAAAAAAATTTAGGCCAAAAGTAGGGGGGGGGGGGTTCTTGATTTTTTGGATTTTTGGGTGTTCTTGAAAAAATGCCATGCAACGTATCAAAATGGGTTGAAATTTTGCAAGGAATGCAAATATTTTAACGAAAATATTTTTTGAACATTTTTTAAGAATTTTGAACCCGAAAATTTCTGAAGAAGTGTCCTTCGATCTATCAAAATGGATTAAAATTTCGCGAGGAATTCAAATATTTTGATGAAAGTGATATTTGAGCAATTTTAAAGAAATTTTGAGTTTAGTCATGAATATCAAAATTTTTGGAATTTTTGAAGAAGTGTCTTGCAATCTAATGAAAATATTTTGAGCAATTTCGAAGAGTTTTAGGCCTGGATTTTTGAAATTTCGAGTTTTTTTTTTTAATAATTGTCATACAATGTATCAAAATGGTTAAAAATTTGCGAGGAATTCCAATATTTTGACAGAAGTATTTTTTGAAAAATTTTGAAAATTTTTGTGCCCAAAATGGGGGCCATGATTTTTGGGTGTTTTTGAATAAGTGCCTTCGACCTATCGAAATGGGTTAAAATTTCGCGAGGAATTCAAATATTTTGATGAAAGTGATTTTTGAGCAATTTTGAAGAAATTTTGAGCTCATAATTTACTGCAGAATGTCAAAATTTTTGACAGTGTCTTGCAGTAAGTATATCAAAATAGGTTGAAAATTTACCAAAAAAATCAATTATTACTATGAAAATATTTTGAAGAGTTTTAGGCCAGGATTTTTGAAGTTTTTGAGTTTTTTTTTTTTTTGAAGAAGAAGTGCCATTCAACAACGTATCAAAATGGGTGAAAAATTCAAATATTTTGACAAAAGTATTTTTTGAACATTTTGAAAAATTTTGAACCCAATATGGGGGCCACGATTTTTGGGATTTTTGGGTGTTTTTGAAGAAGTGTCATGCGACCTATCAAAATGGGTCAAAATTTCGCAAGAAATGCAAATATTTTGACGAAAAAATTTTTGAACATTTTTGAAAAATTTTGGATCTTATAATTTTGTCACGATTTTTAGTATTTCTGAAAAATTGCCCTTCGACCTATCAAAATGGGTTAAAATTTCGCGAGAAATTCAAATATTTTGACGAAGATACCTTTTCAACATTTTTGAAGAATTTTGAGCCCAAAATTAGGTCATAATTTTTGATATTTTTGAAAAAGTGCTACGATATTTATCAAGATGGGTTGAAATTTAGCGAAAAATTCGAATTTTTCAATGAAAATAATTGTTGAGCAATTTTGAAGAATTTTGAGCTCAAAACTGGATTATGATTTTTCAGAATTTTTGAAGAAATGCCATGTGGCCTATCAAAATGGGTTGAAATTTTTTGGGTAATTCAAATATTTCAACAAAAGCGTTTTTAAGCCATTTCGAAGCATTTTGAGCGCAAAAATGGGGCACGATTTTCACGAATTTTTGAAGAAATATATATTTTTTGTCATTTATTCGTGTTTCTAATCAATTGGTGGTATTTCTGATTCGCAGAATTTAAAAATCGTTCAAAACCAAATCGCCGTATTAAGTGGTAAGAAAACACGCACGCCTTTGGAGCAGGCCACATTACAGAAATTATTCAACGAACAGCAGAAAATCTTACTTTCCGGTAAGATAATTCCTACAGTTCCTGGTCAGAATACGCAAGGATTAACTTTCGTAAGTTTCACTCATATAAAAGCGTCTCCACGAAGGCAGCTTCTATTTTAATTCGGAATTTGAAACGTATTTCTAAAAAAATGATAATTTTTTCAGGTATCTACCCCAGTTCGATTAGTTCCTCCGCCTACAACTCCGCCTAGTCCTCATCCACCCAGTACACCTCCTACTTGTAATAAAGCCACGTCGCCTTTACACGTTCAAGTAAGCGAAATTATAGCATATTTTGATGTATTTTTTTTTTATCGACTCCGATTAATTTACGTGTATTTTTAAACAGGTTGGTACCCAAACCACTTTGGACGAACCTATTCCTCCGTTAGTTGTTCCTCCAGCAGTCGCATCGCTGCCGCCTCCAGCTCCTTGTTTACCTTTAGAGCCTATTTACAGCTCAGCTCCAACGTGTGTGACGAGCACAGCTACGTCGACGACACTACCTTATATTCCGGTAGCACCGCAGCCGGCTCCTGTATCGCCTCCGGTTCCTGTTTTACCGAAATTAACTCCAACTAAACGAGCCTCTTTGTGAGTATACTTATCCATTTGTATGTATGTAGAAGGATTATTGTGGAATTTTTTCGTCATTAATTTGTGGATGGTGCGCAGGATTCACGAACAATTTGAAATTGACCAACGTGGAGCTACACAGCCCGATACACATTCACCGTTCAGTTCTACCAGCGACGCTTGCAAACGCTTGTTGAGGTATCATTGTTTGGATGAACCGATTCTGAGTGA
Source organism: Planococcus citri (assembly GCF_950023065.1). Taxonomy (NCBI): domain Eukaryota; kingdom Metazoa; phylum Arthropoda; class Insecta; order Hemiptera; family Pseudococcidae; genus Planococcus; species Planococcus citri. Next base: position 66,910,685 of record NC_088680.1, read on the forward strand.
AAAAGATTTGGAAAAGGCGGACGAAATATTCGAAGCTACGGCCAAGCACCTATTAGATAAAAACGCTCAGATGTTGAATAAATACAGCTATTTGATTTGTAAAGAGAGTATGGTAAGTTGAAGTAGTCGAATTATGAGCAAATGTGTTGTACGAGTTGTAAATTAATGAATTTTTCTCCTCGTTTGATTACAGCGGGAAGTGCAAACTTCGGAATTAATTATGTTAGGACGTATGTTCGTGGCCGATGAAACGCAATCTCTAGATCAAAGGAAGCAAGAGTTGATAGTGTCTTCAAATCCTTCCCCGCCTACGTGTTCGATTGCCAGTAAGTTGAAAATTTATTACCAACTGACTCGAAACTGGAAGCAAATTTAATTTACATTTTCGTGTTTGTTTACACAGCTCAAGTAGACGATTCGCCGTTTCCAGTACAGTTCAAAGATAGCGAAACGAATTCATCACCGACAACCGAATCTAGTTCGTCTTCGGCTTGCCAACTCGACTCGTTTATCTCGTCGAATAACCACCAGACAGCGAACGATTCGAGTAACAGCGTTAATAAACTTAAACGAGACTACGACGACGACGATTATTCGTCTCCGGAGATGAAATTTAACGCTGCGAAGAAGCACTGCCCGGATGACGAAGAAATCAACGCGCAGGTACAAAGCGCCATCGACAGTATATTGAATCTTCAACGCAGCGATCCGGCTACAGACGAAGCTGTTCGAAGTATATTGCCTTCCTAGCAGGAAATGATACAGATATTCTTGGAATATATTTCAAATAACTCGTAATGTATGTGCATCGTGATCGTCGACTCGTGAAACGGTGGGCATTGCGAAATATGTGTTTGTATTTTTTTTTTCTTTTTTTTTGAAAAAAAAACTTTTATTATTATTATTGTTATTATTAAAGGTAAGATCGGACGATCAAATTTTGCTCGTATTCGTTTCACTTTTTAATCTATTATTTATTTTAATGTAGTCAGATTTGCATTTTATTTGATCACGATCGACGTTTCCGGTGTCGAGTGTTGTAAAAGTTTTTGTTTTTATGTTCCTTTGATATTTCGAACGGTTTCGTAGTTCGAATACCTCTATACAGATTGAGATATCGTTTACGATGAAAATTTGATCGTCTCTATGTGCCTTTCGTGGACAATTGTTACCATGCTTTTAAGTAATAACGTTCGCCGTGATAAAAGTATTAATTTGTATGATTTTCAAATTGAAACCGATACAGATTAATTTTTTTATTAGGTTTTTTTTCTTTTTCCCCCTTTTTTTTGTATGTGTTTTCATTGGAAATTTTCAAAACTTTTTTTTTTCGTATGTTTTTTGGTAATGGAAAATCGTATCAATTTTAGTGATTTTTTTTTTTTTCGTTAGATTGTAAGCTCATCCCACTTTTATGTTTTTTTCGAATTTGATTGAACCCACTTTTTTTTTTTTGGTCAGTTCTCAGGAATATTACTTATCAATATCGAGTATGTTTAACTCTTAAGTGAATGTTTCGCCGCTTTTTATTTTACATAATAACTGTTTTTGTTGATGGGAATTTCGAAAATATCGCGTCGACGACGGTGAGCTTCCTTCTGATTCGCCATCAAACTATACTGTATTCCTTTTGTTTCAGTTTCAAAACGTTAACGCGAGTAAAAAAAGAATGAATGGAGCGTGTCGAAATTTCTCAATCCAGTCGCGATTTAAAATACAAATTCTGGTTTTCCAGTTCGACTCGCCTCGTGTGCCATATTCGTAATCGGTTGTTGGGTTGTGGTTTTTTTTGGTTCTTGCTGGTCAGGAAAGCACGTTGATCGTGCTTCGGTGTATGCGTAATTTTTTTTACAATGGTCGAGTGAAAAAACTGACGATGATCTCAAAATTATTCGTTCCTGCAGCTTTTTACGGTACCTAAACTCTGGAAAAAAGGAAATGTAGACGATGGGATGGATTACCACAGGAGATTACAACGCTTTCTGGAATAATTTTTAAATTACTGGAGGGTGCGGATCTGCTCGAAAATGGAGGAAATTGATTCGGGGAGTCGATTTTAAAGAGATAGATGCGGGGATAGACGAAGTATTGGGTGATTTTTTTTCCTAATTTCAGACTCTGTTGTAAAAAGTATCACATTTTAGCCAAAAAGTACCGAAAAGTCTCGTTTCTTGGCCGAAAAATTGAAAAAAATTGTCGGTCTTGCTTTTTGCTAAAAATTATCGAAGTTCTCGGTTTTTTACTGGAAGTTTTAAAAAGTTCTTTTTCCCAAAAATTGTCCAAAGATCTCACATTTTTCAAAAATTACAAAGAAATGTGAGTAGTTCTTTTTCCAAATAAAAAAACTCACTTTTCTAAAAAATTGTGAAAAAATGTAATTTCTTTTGTCAATTGCTAAAAATTGATGTTTTTTTAGTAAAATCGTCAAATTTTTGCTTTTTGAAAAAATTTTTTTGTTTCCGAAGTTTTTCACTTTTTTTCAAATAATGTAGAAAATTCTCGTATTTTAACAAAATGGTTGAAAATTGTCGTTTTTTTAAAAAAGAATTCCATAAAATTTTGATTTTTTCTAAAAATTGTCCAAAAATCTCACATTTTGCCAAAGTTTTTGCAAAAAATTCTAGCTTTTTAGCATTTTTTTTTTTTTTTTTTTTTTGCTTGAAATTTGTCTTCACCAAGAAATTTTTTTTCCTAAAAAATCAAAAAAACTCACTTTTCTAAAAAATTGCGAAAAAATGTAATTTCTTTTGTCAATTACTAAAAATTGATGTTTTTTAGTAAAATCGTCAAATTTTTGCTTTTCAAAAAATTTTCTTTTGTTTCGGAAGTTTTTCACTTTTTTTCAAATAAGTATTGTAGATAATTCTCGTATTTTAACAAAATGGTTGAAAATTGTCTTTTTTTTTTCAAAAAGTTCCATAAAATTCTGTTTTTTCTAAAAATTCAAAATTGTCCAAAAATCTTGCATTTTGCCAAAGTTTTTGCAAAAAATTCTAGTTTTTTAGGAATTTTTTTTTGCTCAAAATTGTCTTTAAAGAAATTTTGTTTTTGTTTTCCTAAAAAAATGAAAAAAGCTCACTTTTTGAAGAAATTGCGAAAAAATGGAATTTCTTTGTCAATAATTTCCAAAAGTTCATGTTTTTTAGTATAATTGTCAAATTTTTGCTTTTTGAAAAAATATTTGTTGTTTCTCAAGTTTTTCACTTATTTTTCAGAAAATTGTTATTTTTTTCAAGTTCCAAAAAGTTTTACTTTTTTCTAAAAATTGTTCAAAAATCTGTCATTTTATCAAAGCTTACAGAAAATTCTAGCTTTTTAGCAATTTTTTTTGCTTAAAACTGTCAAAAATTACAAAAAAATAAAAAAAACTCACTTTTTTTCAAGATTTAAAAATTCTAAAAAAAATTTGTATTAACAAAATTGTTGACAGTTGTGGTTTTTTTTCAAAAATGTACAAAATATCTCACTGTTTTGAAAAGTTGTCCGAAAGTCCCATTTTTTTTTTGCTAAAAAATTCCAAAAAGTCTCGCTTTTTAACCAAAAAATCTTATCTTCACCAATAATTGTGAAAACAGTTTTTTTTGCCAGTTAATTGCCAAAAACTTCCACTTTTCACCAAAATTTTCAGTTTTTCTTTTTGTTAAAAATTGTCAAGAATTTTCGGTTTTTCGAATAAAAATCCAAAAAGTTTCAAGCAAGGTAATTTTTTCTAAAAATTGTCCAAAATTCCAAAAGTGTCGCTTTTTGCCAAAAATTTTAAAATAATTGCTAAAAATGAATTTTTTTCCAAATAAATTCCAAAAATTGCCAATTTTTGCTAAAATAATCAAATTTTTGGTTTAAAAAAGAATCTTATCAAATTGAAAAAATTTTGTTTTTTTCAAAAATTTTCGAAAATCTTTGTATGTTTGGCAGAAATTGGCAAATTATTGTCAAAAACTGCTTTTTGCCAAGAATTGTAGAAAATTCTCGCTTTTCAACAAAACTTAAGAATATCGTTTTTTTTTTTTCAATTTATTTATTTTAAAAAGCTTACTTATTTTTATTCAAAAATTGTCCAAAAGTCTTGTTTTTTGCCAAAAATTGTCAGAAATTCTCATTTCGTTGCTAAAAAAATGTCAAATATATATATATTATTTTTTAATTAAAATGTAAAACTCGTACTTAGTTTAACCTTTCAAAATTGATTATTTTTTCGGTTTTTTGGTTACTTTCTGGCTACTTTTTCAAATCTTCGAATTAATAACAATTGATATGTCACTCCATTTTTGAATTTGATCAAAATTGTAGACCTTTATGCCCCTCGAAGGTGTTGAAATCCTATTTTTAAAATTGCTTTGTTGAAAAGATGATGAAAAAGTGCTGTAATTTTTCAAATTTTGAAATATCAACCTTGAATTTATTTAGTGATTTTGAAAAGCTTAGATTTTTTTGCGAAAGTTTCATTGTGAGGTATTTGGAATTTAAGAATTGATTCTGATTCTTCAAAGTATTTTATTTTAAACCCCGCGAGCAGATTTGGTCCAAGTTTAGCCAGTCTCGAGATGAGAGTGGTCTAAATTTGGCAGATTTGCAAAAAAAAATCGCCAATGTGTAAGAATCAAACTTCCTTCCCTCTCTTCATCATCATAAAATATTAAAATAAAAATTATGTTGAACTTGAAATTAATTTTTAAAATTGCATTTATTGTGGAAATTTGCCCACGTCAGCAATTCAGATTTCAATTCACTTCCAGAAATATTTCGATGTTGTTTCTCGTTCCTTTTTAGACATTCACTTCAGAGATACGTTTTAAATTGAATCGACGGTTATTTTATTCTTTTTTTTCCTTCTTTTATTTCGAATACATCGTATTTTTACCAATTGGCTAATTTACTACGCGAATAGTAAATTTAGCATGCATTTCGGTCGTTCCTTTATGATTTTACAATTTTACTTTTAGATTTATTTTTGTTTTTATGTTTAAGATTGTGAATCTCTGTTTTTTTTTTTTTTTTTTTTTTTTTTTTTAATCGTGCATCACAAACAAAGTTACTCGTTGATAAAACGATGGCTGACAAAATATTCGAAACTTGAAGCTAAATTTATATTATTGTTGATTTAATCGTGTACTTATGGATGATTTCGAAATGAAATTGAAACTATTTGGTTTTCTTTTTTAATGTTATTGTTGATGAGAAAGTTTTGATAACTTTTATTATTATTACGAATATTATTATGTGTACTATGGTGTATTATGTAGAGGTAGGAATGTATTTTGCTATATTTTTCTTCGTTCTAATGTTGTAGGTATTTTTTTGTGATGTTACTCGACTTTATCGAAACCGGTTTTATCAGAATTTTTTTCCTTTTATTTTTATTTATGATTTTTTTTTTTTAAATCCTTAATTATTTTAAATAATTTTTTTTTTTGCAACGTGGGATAGCACTCGAAACGTAAGCTAAATATTATAGTATTATGATTTTTTTGTTTGTTTGTTTTTTTTTTCTTTGCACGCGTGCGCGAATTAGTATTCTAGATTGATAAACTTACAAGTACATATATATGGACAATGACTGCGAATTGTATGATTTTTGTAGGACTGTGCAAAATGGCTAAATTAATAATAGTAAAACGGCTAGTCTTTCTTTTGTTTGTTATTATTATTTTATTATACTATGTATTTTAATTTTTAACCCGAATTTTATTTGCCCCACAATGTCAAAGATTGTATTTTATGCTGAGTCAGTCGTTTTTTTTTTTACCGCGATGGTCTTCTGTGGCCATCATCGTTGAATTAATAAGTATTGAAACAATTCGAACGTGTGAGCTTTGGCACATTAATTTCATTGAGCTTTGTTTTAGTAGTTAAACTATGTAGTAATGTATTTTATGATTTTATAAATCAAAAAATATCAAATATTTCGTATACATTTTTCTGTGATAAATAATTTAAAAATCAAAATTTAATCGCGAAGCTTTCACCACAGGACCAGATTTTTATCTAGATGTACTCTACGCTTTACGAATAATTTTTTTTTTTTGTTTGTTTTCTTTCACATTCCTCTCGAGATTATATCTACATACAAGTTTGAGTATTTCGCGCAAATGTCGACTATCAAGTACCTAATAATATTAGTGGTGTAAACTGTACTCAGAATATGTTTTTTTTCTATCCGTAAGAGCATTTTTTTTTTTCAATAGTGCCTTACTCGTATTATTTCGCTTTTAATTTCATTTGGTTGTTACGCATGTTAAATAATATTTCAATGCTGAAATACATACAATCAAATTCCAATAAAAAAAAATATGTTAATGTAATAGCAATACTATACACTTTTAATGTTACGTTTACGTATGCAAACATATGTATTTACAAAACCACTCGATGTGGTGTTTTTTTTCTTTTTTTTTTTTTTTTAAATTTCGTAATGGAAATTGAGCGTTAGGTTGTGAATGTAACTTTGAGGTAAGATCTCATGTTTTGCGTTTTATTCCTTTTATTTTACTTTTTTTTTCTTCTTCTTCATTATTTTCATGTGTGTGGTATTTGTATACTTTATACTGGTGTACTTGTACCGAGTAAATTTTGTAAATTGTACCTAAATGAACACTTTGTAATTTGAATTTTTCTTTTTGTCGAATATTATACATAAAAATATTTTTTTAATTATGTTAAGTGTATTTTCTTATGTTTAAATTGCTTGTGTGTAAAAATATTGTAAAAATTTTGATTACTAAAATGAAATTAACATGTTGATAATATCTGGTGGTTTTTATTGTGTTATTGGTTTTGGAAGATGATTGGATTCGTTCGAAGTGCTTATTCGTTTATTACATCGAAATTTGGTACTTCTCCTACGAACACGTCTGGTAAAATTTTCTCTTCGATGGCTGAAAAATGAAAAATTATGATTGTTAAAATTACAGAGGGTTGAAAAATTTCTGGAATTAAATGCTGAAAAATAAAAAGAGCTTCATTTTTTTCGAGTTTATGATATGATTGCCAATTGGTGGTGGATTTGAGCTGCTCGAAATCTATGAAAATGGATCTCCAAGATCCTAAGACAAATTATATGCGCAGTCTCATCAAAACTTCTATTGACTTATCTTTTTTTTGTGAAAAAAGCGACCTCCTGGCGCAAAACCCGTTTCCTCTTTTTCTCTGTTGAAATCCAAAATTTTGATTTTTGTTTCAAGGGATGATATCAAGGATGAAAGGGGAGAATGCTTTTGAAACCAACTTGTAAAAAAAATGGAGAAGAATATGAGAAATCTACAAGCAGGTTATTCAAGGTCACCCTCCTGGTGCAGAAGCCCACTTTCAAAATGAGGATATTTCCCGATTCAGAAACGTGGAAATTTTGTTCAGTACTCTTAATAAACTGTAATTCGATGCCCGCCCATGTTGCATTTTTCTAAATTTTGGGTCTTGGGTGCCTTTTTGGAGACTCAATTTTGGTGTTAAGTTTCAACAGGTTTGAGATGAGGCAGATAAATGGCATTGTGGAAGTCAGACTGACGAGTGAATGACCTTCAGAGGTCTGCCAGAAGGACAGACGATCTTTAGGAATCAACAGGTAATATGACCTTGAGAGGTCAGACAGACTGGTAAATAGCAGTCAGGTGACCCTGAGAAGTCAAACAGATGGGTCAATGACCATTAGTATAGCTAGACAGAAGGGCGACCACGAAAAAAGTAGACAGATGGAAACGACCTCTTGAGACATCAATGTGACCTTGAAAGGGCAGACAGATCACCTTGACCCGTGAGAGGTCGGACAGAAAGGTCAATGACCTTAAAAGGTCAGACACCCTAGAAAAAATAGGAAGTTGGGCCAATGACCTCAAGATGCCGACAAGGCAGACAGATGGCCTTGACCCTTGAGAAGTCAGATACAGGGTCAATGACCTCAACAGGTCAGAACCTAGAACAGCTAGGAATTTGGGTCAATTACCTTGAAAGGCCATCCAGGCAGACAGATGACATTGACCCTTGAGAAGTCAGACACATGGTCAATGACCTTAACAGGTCAGACACCCTAGAAAAGCTAAGAACTTGGATCAATGACCTTAAAAGACCGGCCAGGCAGACAGATGGCGTTGACCCTCGAGAAGTCAGACACAGGGTCAATGACCTTGAAAGACAGACAGACAGACAGACAGATGGCATTGACCCTTGATCTGACAGAAGGACAGACGATCTTTAGGGATCAACAGGTAAATGACCTTGAGAGGTCAGACAGACTAGTAAATAGCGGTCAGGTGACCCTGAGAAGTCAAACAGATGAGTCAATGACCATTAGTATAGCTAGACAGAAGGGCGACCACGAAAAAAGTAGACTGATGGAAACGACCTTTTGAGACATCAATGTGACCTTGAGAGGGAAGACAGATGATTTTGACCCGTGAGAGGTCGGACAGAAAGGTCAATGACCTTAAAAGGTCAGACACCTTGGAAAAGCTAGGAAGTGGGGACAATGACATTGAGAGGCCAGCACGACAGACATATGACATTGACCCTTGAGAAGTCAGATACAGGGTCAATGACCTTAACATGTCAGACAACCTAGAAAAGCTAGGAATTTGGGCCAATGACATTGAAAAGCCATCCAGGCAGACAGATGGACTTTACCCTTGAGAAGTCAGATACAGGGTCAATGACCTTAACATGTCAGACAACCTAGAAAAGCTAGGAATTTGTGCCAATGACCTTGAAAAGCCATCCAGGCAGACAGATGGCATTGACCCTCGAGAAGTCAGACACAGGGTCAATGATCTTAGCAGGTCAGACACCCTAGAAAAGCTAGAAAATTGGGTCAATGACCTTAAGAGGCCAGCCGGACAGACAAATGTCTTATGTACAGAAGTCAGACAGAAACACCAGATTCGGAATCAGCGACCTCAAATTAGTCAGAAACGACCTTTTACTCGATTTTTTTTGGAATTCAAAAAAATCCAAAAAATGCAAAGGGATTAGTTCATGCACTGTTTGGGGCAAAAAACCTTTTTGTTGCAAATTGAGTCGAAATTTGGGTTACGAGGGTTTTTTTGGGACGATGAGTTTATTTCCGAAGTCAGATTTCCGCCATAACGCTTCCTTCTATCCGAAACGATTCATTTTTATGCTCAAAAATGAACCAGAAAAAAGTTACAATCGAATTTTGGATTTTTTATGGCGTATTTTGACTAATTTGAGGTCGCTGATTTCGAATATAACGTCAAAAATGATCCTGGATTTTTAGATCACGAGATAATCGCCCATATCCCATGAAGGAGAGGCGAGCGCTGAAATTGGACACCAGATTCGGAATCGGCGACCTCAAATTAGTCGAAAACGACCCTTTACTCGATATTTTTGGAAATCAAAAAAATCCAAAAATTACAAAGGGGTACGTTCATACATTTTTTTGGGAAAAAACCTTTTTGTCGCCAATCGAGTTAAAAATTGAGTTAGTGGGGGTTTTTTGGGACGGCGAATTCATTTCCAGTATCAGATTGCCCTCACGATGCCTCCTTCTACTGAAAATTTGCCATTTTTTGGACTCAAAATGAGCTAGAAAAAAGTTATTAAATTTTGCAATTTTAATGACGTGTTCTGACTAATTCGAGCACGCTGAATCCAAAAATGACGTTTGTTTTGCGATCGGACTCGTATTCGGCGAAATATTTGCAATTTCTGGCTAAAGAAAACGCCTACGACAAAAATGGACACCAAATTCGGACTCGGCTTGCTCAAATTAGTCAAAAACGACCCTTTACTTGATTTTTTTGAAATTCAAAAAAATCCAAAAAATCCAAAGGGGCACGTTCATACATTTTTTTGGGAAAAAAAACTTTTTGTCGCCAATTGAACTGAAATTGTAGGGGGAGATTATGCACTGTGTGATGAGTAAAGCATGTGAACCCTATTTGAGAAGGTTATTCACGTCAGTCTCAAATAGGAATTAATTTAGCCCTATTCCTGGGTTCTAATCAGGGAACTAATTAATTATAAATCTCACCTTCCACTACCAGGACCCCCTCGGACCAGAGAGTTCCACCTTGGGGTCCAGCCCTATATACGAGAGTGGGTATGAGTCAGGATAATAATTAATACTTCGTAAATGAATTTACTCACTATTACCTATCACCTAAGTGAGGGACCCACCCCAGGTATAGTCACAGGACGAATTTAGATAAGTGTAGGATCGTATGTATGAACATAAATAGAAACACAAATGAACTTCAAAACTGTTTGTAATTATTTCATCACGTAGAGAAAAGATCAACATTCGTTGGTATCTCAAGAAACATAATTACAATTGAAGTTATAACAAGAATTACTACATTCATAGCCTATTCTTGTGGATTTGGGGAAAAGAAAGTATTTGTAATAAAAACTAAGAAAATAAAGGATAAATACCTTGGATTGGGGGCAGACAATATAATTACCAGTCCAACACTCGAAAAGTAATTAAAAATTGCTGTTTAGTGTTGTAATGGTATGTACTTCCGGATTAGTACACACCTTGTCTAGCTCAATTAATTAGAATTAATAGGAAATAATCCGAGCCAGTGGAAAAATAGTCCCTATGAGCATCATCTCTGTGCTAGTTTCTCTTCATTGGAATCAATAGAATCAATGCACGAGAACATAGACCTCACCTTCCCATGGCAGTCCAAGCTTGTAATCTTGGAGCTGACCAGGTCAGGTGGCAGTAGAATGAATACTGAAGTTCTGAGAAACTAGCTTTAGAGAGCTTAGAGTAAAAGATGATTCTGGGACTGGCTGCGGATGCAGCGGATGCGCGCGTTGCTGCGCTGCTATTGGCTGGATATTATGTCATATTATGATGCAAAGCCACCCCAAATAGATAAGATCGCGGACAGATCGCGGCTCGGATATTAATGTCAGGTTGGGTAATTTAAGGATGCTTTTTATCCCAGTAATGTGATAGGAAAAGCATGATTTTTCTCCCTCTACATATGCCCCGATTTAGGTGACAAATGTAGCGAGGGTGGAATATGGTACGTAAATCCAAAAGAAGCGGGAGAAACGAATCAATAGAATCAATAAATGTGAATATCCAACAATATGACATATATCCAGCGCCCACTGCCCCGATTTATGTAGTATATTGTAGTGAGCTTTAATTGTGCACCGGAAGTACTTGAATTAATAATCAGCCCTAAAAGGTCAGGGTAAGGAAAGATAAAAGAAAAGAACATGGAAAATTATCCACAAGAGTACAAAAGAAAATACAAAGTAAATGATACATAAAGAAAATTACATCTTAAAAGTAAGTGCGAAAATAGAAAAGTACATAAAATAATGTATAAAGTAATTACGTAATACTATAAAATGTGAAAATGTATAAAAAGGTTACAGATTGTAAAGAAAAATGAAAAACTTCAAAAATGACATATAAAAACATGGACATCTGTCCAAAAAAATTTAGGTAGGTATTAGATGAAAATATTCAAGTATATACATACCACACTACTGTGTATTGGAAATCTCATAATAATAATTGAATTCCTTTTCATGTTGCATGAATATGAAATAATGCGTGCCAATCAGATGTGGTAACTTGACAATGTTTACGTATTTATGACCATGCAATTCTACCTAAATTTTGAAAATGGATTGCATCCTATCTTGATAAATATCTGTCTGGAATGTTGCGTCAGTAATGGAACATCCATTGATTCCGCTTCAGTGTTAATATGCTTCGAATTGATTGATGATAGGTAAATTTGAAATAGAATTGAATGTGTGAAATACTGAATTTATTGTGGATCATTAATTGGAATTATTTGTTCCACATGGGAGCTTGCAATAATAAATATTCCATGGTAATGCTCAATAGTTCGATAAATTCATTTTAAAGTATCCAGTCATATTATTGAGATGACGTCAAAAATCTTCAGTACCGTAGCTCTTGCATGGAAAAACATAAGTCATTTTATAGCCTGGAACTCCTGAAGTTACTTCAACCCTGGAAATTATCTTGTCCAATATTAACTACGGCGAACCAAGTTTAAGGTCTGAAAACTACAGTGAATTAATTCCAGCTCGAGTGTGGGTACTCGTGATCGCATAAATACGGCAAAAAAAGGTTTACGTCATTAATTCCAGTATTCTTGTTTTGAGAATATCTAAATGGATGGAATACTACTCACTAATGAATGGACTGGGCATTCCGAAGTCGAATTTAATAAATCAATAATTGCGAGTTGAACACATTTTCTTCAAATTGAAGTTTAACCAAAGCATCAATCAATTCTTCAATTGTGAATTTTATCGCCACATTCATACGAACAATTATGGAATAAGTGGGTCCGTTAACGCTTCGAAGAGGAATTTTGCATAATAATAAATGCGCATAAGAGAATTCAGCCTTAAAATTCACTGGTGAATATTGGCGGTGCTGATTTTAAGAACCACTGAATTCATCTAACTGGAGTTAATGCTTCCCCTTGGAAAAATAAAATTTCTTCAGATTAAATATAGGTACATTTTTTTTTTTTAAATTTCAAATTTCATCTAATACAAGTATTGTCCAGTGGGTATCCGCAATAGTTTCATCTCAACTCTTGATTAAATCACCAAAGTAGAAAATAAAATAATACAGAAATTAAAAATAAATACTGCTGCGAAAATAATAATTGATGAACTAGTTAGGAATATCAAAGAAATAATAAACTGTGGAAGCTTGTAAAAATGAGATTAAAAATCTTAAATCAGCTATTGTTAATTACGTAAATATCTGTTGACGAAAAAATAAAAATATCTGGTGTAATATCTTGAGTTACGAGAGGTGAAAATCAAAAATCAGGATAAAGAAAATATCTTCTGGACCGCTGAAAGTATGCTATTGACCTTCTGGCATTCCCTTGTAAGTAGAAGATGACTTCAATAGCACGTTGCGATAAATAAATAACCCTCTTCTTTTTTTTTTAAAGATGCCGAACAGTTCAAACTAATTTACAGGAGTGCTCAACATTGAATCATCATGACACATTATGTGAAGTAAGTATTCGATTTAATTAAATGAAATAATCGAATCATGATACTTCGTAAATTGAATAAATTTTTGATGTTCGCAGGTTTATTGCTAGTGCATTGCCAGTGATGGAATGAAATGCGTGACAAATAATTTTTTATCTGATAATGGTCGCTCAGGAGCAGAATGAAATCAATTGGAACTCACTTCCGTCAGTTCATGATGGTCAATAGGTCAATTACGGGCTCCATTTCGAGGTCTAGTTATTTCATCTGTCCTCGAGGTAGGTAGGGTATTTTTTCATCAAAGGTGTTTAATTGATTATCAATTCCTGATATACCTCCGGCCAGCTCGTTTTTCATTTAAATTAACCGACTCAATTTGTGAATTGAGTTTGAGCACTCTGACAAATAGATTTGGAATCAATTCAGTTCATCAAATTTTGTCTTTTTTATGTCGTCACAATTTACGTCAGAGTCATTACAGGAAGGAATGAGGATGGAATAAATCATTCCTTTAAAAGGTTTGTAGTAATTTATAGAATTAATAATAGCATAATTTCCAGATAGGTACGACATTAACTAGAACTGCTTTATTTTCCTTATTTGTTTTATTCTTTCAGATGTAGATGCGGTATGTCGTTCATCATCCATGGCTATGAATTAGATAGGTTCTATATCCAGGAACGAGTGATGGTAATAATGTTCGCATCATCATCTGAATTTGACTCCATTATGGGAAAAGTCAATTCTGGTAGAATCATCACTGGAAAGTTGCAGTCGCCGGTGATAAACTGAAAGTCAAAGGTAAGTTCTTAAAAATCTTTTAGCCAGCTCTCTTGATTATCCAGGTATGTTTTAATCGATATATAGGAAGTTTTAGAAAATAACAACGATATCAGATAGTTGAGTCGTACATCAACTAATAGCTAGTGGCATTTCCTCCAATCAAAACAAATTTGGTCATCGATAGTTTACTCTTATGCTGTATTAGCATTAGTTAATATAAATTCTCTCCGTTGAGCTGGATGGAATGTTGATATAAGTCGTAATACTGGTTTACTGGATACTTTATTTAATTATATCCTGGAAGAGTTTAAAATCATCGAATTCACTGCTGGATCCTGTTTTGAAATTGATTTTTTTTTTTTTTTATTACGAAAAACTCACGAAATTGACAAAATATTCCAAATTTCTTTTCGAATTAATGAACTTCTCCTTTAGGGTAGGAAAATCGTGGTATTCTGGAATATATTTGAAATCTCGACGAGTAATCTTTTAAATCAAATCCAGGAATCATCACTTCAATTCTTGAAAAAGTGGTCGAAGTAAATCAGAAATGGTTTTAGCCAGAACAAATAATAAATAATCCAATATAGAATTGCATAATAAGACATCTGGAATCGCCGATTGATCGAATACATGCTCAAATTACGTGACTTCCTGAAGGTGTCCGAAATTATTGAATTTATGGATTTTCTATTTATTTCATTTAACTCCAATTATTCACCCTTACTGAGATTGTTGAGCCTTCAAAATTTCTTCTTTGACGATGGAGCTTCTTTAATAAATTTATTGAACAAATCTTTCTGTTGTGCAGACTGATGAATTCTATTACGTAGGATCGATTTCTAAAAGCGCAGCATCGATTCGTTATGTAATCGCTTAGGATGGTGAAAATCAAAAACGTTGGAGATTGGCAAATGTTGATTAATTGCCAATGGCGTGTCTTAATAATGGGTTTTATTCGTACCGATTTTGACCAGCGTGAGATATAACACATATGGCCCATCTCATGTCAGGTACTTTTTCTCCAACTGTACAGGATCCTTGACCCCATTAATCAAATAAATTCCATCGGAAGATGTGCATATATAATTTCGGTGTAAGGTTCAAAAATTAACTTCAAATATGGCTGAACAATTGTATGGGTCAATCCAGAGTTGATTGTAGATGGTCATGTGTAATCAATTTATGCAATTTACGTGGATTATGTCTGAATCGGTGTTCGCCTAGTCTCCAATAAATCTTCCAGGAAGTCTTCCATATTTATTAATATTGTTTTCGGAAAACAGGAGGGAGGTTTTGGCGGTTGTTTAGGGGCTGTTTTTGCCCCAGTGACTGCGTTCGTAGCACCATTAATGCCTGGCGTTGCAATATTTCCACTCTGGGCATTACTTCCTGTATTTCTATATTTGCTGAATAAAGTTTTATCACGTAAACTTCTGTACCGATGTAATAGTTAATTAATCTTAAAATTATCCTGAATTTATTCCGGTCGTGTTAATAATTAATCTATAATTCTACTTAATGTTTTTCAGGATTCAGGAAATTAATAAACTCGGAATTCATTCCTGCGCATATTTCACAGTAAAAGCTCTTCTTCTCTTCAAAAATGGTTGAATTCCAAGTTGTTATAAGGATTGAGTTCGTAAAAAACATAGTTACAACCCTTTGGAATGATAAAAAGGTAGGTATCTTTAATGAATGACTACCAAATTTTGAAGGAGAAATAATTGCGTCTTTTACTATTTCAGCTAAATCCAGTGTGCAGGTTTTCCAGTTGAACGCAATAAAGAAAAAATAATAAACGCCAGTGACTTTGAATGAAAATATCTGTTGTAACTCCGCAAATATCAAACAAAACCAAATTACGGAACAACTCCGATTGAAGCTACCTACATCAAGCGAATAAATGGTAAGTGAGTAATAGTATGAGATAATGTGGCAATGCCCCAGCTCAGTATTTATGAACAAACAATAATCGGATAAATAGGCAATCAATTACCATAACTAATATGTTCGTGTGGAATAACATTTGATAAATATAATAGCTGAGTAATACTTATATCACACGATTGATGGTAATCTTACGACGATTGAATAGGAAGGACTTCCTCAATATTCACCACAGTAATAAACATTTAAAATAATCTTCGCTTGAACGGAAAACAATTGAGTCGTTCAATTTTTCTCGAATCGGTGGTCGAATAATCATTAACTTTGATCAGACGTGTACGAAGTGGATATTGAGTTGGAATAATCAAATTCTGAATACACTCTCAGGCAGTAAGTGTTCATTAACTGGATAACTGAATGCATTCAACTGGAATATTTCAATCAATCATTCCTTTGGTTCTATATCTGCAATACTAATTATTCAAATGGTGGACTTGACGAAAACAAATGCGATCTGGAAATGAGTTTTTGTCAACAAGGAGGTCGCCGGAAGGTGTATTTATCGTGATGTAATATATTGATCAATTTGATTGATGTTATACTGAACACCATCCCAAACCTTTGGAACAAATTCATAATCGTAATAAATGAATGCAGTTGCATTTTCGCTTTTCAGCCTTTAGCTTCGTCACTTTGAATTAATTACCCAAAATAATAAACGATATTTACACTCAATAGGGAGTTGACTCGAATATTCCGTTGGATGATAAATAGTCCAATTTCCTGCAAATGAAAAGTAATCTGTTTCGATCGGAATGTAATAACGACTGAGCAAATATCATCAGAAAATACAAAAGAAGAACGTTCCTACCCGATGTATATTTGTAAAAATAGGCATCCCGGACAATCGTATCAAATCATGCACAAGTGATTACGGATGCCCCAAATTAATGGAAACATCAAGGAACTGTGAGAACGAATAAAGCAGGAATAAAAAAAAAAAAAAAAAAAAACTAAATGAAATCACCATATTATCGAGGTGGAAAATAATGAGTAGTTCTTTCTGGTGTTATTTCTATAACTGTTCGAGTACCTATTTAACCACCAAGTTGAGCCGGTATCACGCAAGTAGGTAAATATTTTCACTTGACAGCTAATTGATCGAAATTTAATACCTAAATTAATAATTTCAGATTCCAGGAGAAGCGGTTTTATAAGGACAAAAGAGCTCCGATTTCTGTCTACATTTCTTTGGGCTGGAATGTGTTTAACTGCATTGCAATGGAATCTTGAAGGTACAATTCTTTCTCAATATCCGATAATTTTAGTCTTAGTTGGTGATTCAGAACTTCTGCTCGTTCTTTCGAGTACATTAGTACCTATATGTATAATTGATTTATTTAATTCTTGCATAAATTTGAGCGCAGTCTGCTCATAACGACATAGTTCAATATTTTTAAATTGAAGAAATTAAGTAGTAACTTCGTGAGTAGCTTTGTCTTGTCGAGCAACAAATACTTCCGTCGTATGGTTAATAATTTCTGGATAGTCTTTAATTTCACCATAATCAATCAATGTCTGCTATGTAAAATCACAAATATGGTTCAGAGGTGATAAGATTTCTTTCTTTATTTGATTTCCGGTGTTATTAGGGAAGTAATTCGATTTTTTATCAATATCTTCAAACCCATTTCTAATTATAGCCAATTTTATTCCAAGAGTTGATTTTCTAGGAATTCAGCAAACAAGAGTGCAGGTTCAATGATTACGTGTATTGGGCATAATATAGAAATAATCACGTCATCCAGAAATTGCAATCACTGCCTATAATTCGGACTTTGGTCGTAACCACAAAAATAATGCCACGATACGCTATCTTCCTTCATTGACAAGAATCGTAATCACTTGATCGATGTATTTTTTCGCACAATCAATATCAATTCATTTGGGTATGACCTCTATCTTCAAATTCCAAACCGACAACAGAATAAATAAAAAGTTCGATCACATAAATAACGCATAGATTTGATGAATCAATAAGTAGGCGAGTTGGTACATATTTTTACAGTGGTAGATGGTAATCTGCGCTCGTGTAATTTTCATCGCTGTAAATATTCGTTGAGAGCGTAATTGAATTCTATGCATAGGTAATCAATAAATTTCTGACTTTCAATTTTTAGTACTGAATCAATATTTACGTAAATTCTGTTGACACATGCTGAGTTATATCCTATTATTTTGTACTCATGAGCTGGAAACGAAGACATTATTGTTCAGCATTAAGTATTGAGTAATTCGCTCTGCTCCTGGGGCGGTGACGGTTTTGTATGTTATTTCCTATTAACTCCTCAGACTGCTCATAAATATCGGTGAAAAAATATGTTCTGAACAATTTGGATCAAAAATGACAGAATTGGCATTGTTACGTATGCTAGTTTTCCACATTGGAAATGTCATTCAAATTCTGTATTTCATAATCAAGGAAGAATAAAATAGTTTGGCATGGAATCAGAATTAACATAGGTAGAATTGAAGAATCGAGTAAGCTATAGGGCGATTCTGCGTATTTTTCTTGCAGTGAGAAATCATTTTTTCCTAAAAAGAAATCAATTTTTTCTTGTTCTTGCTGGAGATGGAAAATTCTGTTTTAAATCTCTGTATATCCTTATGTAGTTCGCGTTGATAAATATTTTATTTGTCCGAACTGCACCATAGAGTAGGCATCCAAAATCAAATATTAGGAATTAAATTCCGTTCGTTGTAATGCCGCCTATTATTCCATACTCTGTCACCAAATTCGTCGTGATACGTATAATAATCTTCATTAATCATTATTGTTGTCAGTTGTTGCTTTCCAATCTTTCGAGTCGTAGTTTTGAATAAATTGTCCAGAACAATAATGATACTGATGTTAAAATATGAGAATTCCGCTTGATTGTGCACAAAGCTGGAAAGTATGCAGAAAATGGATCTAATAATACAATATTTGAAACAATTGCGTCATTCTTCGTCTCAATATGTTCAGTCTCCTAAATCGAACGAATTTTCAAGCGGAAGTGCAAAGATTGGTATGTGTCCCATTCCAGGAATTCGAAATTCAAATTGAGGAAACGAAGCATTATCAACGAAACAATTCTTTCTAAAGTCCGCAAGTGATTTCGTGTTTTTTCACTTTGGGTTCTGTGCAACATTTGAAATAATACCATTTTAAATGAATTAGAACAAATTCTCTCAAATAAGTTTCGTTTAGGGATCGGATGAATTACTTTCTCTTCAAACTGTTATATGACCAAAATAATGCACTCAGGATACCCTTTTGATACATATGCTTCGTTGTACTTCGTTCTAATTTGTTAGATGCACTCTGTAATTGAGAGTACCAGAAATTCACAGCTCGAAGTCCAATCCTTGAATCGCATAATATTTCAGGAATACTTGCGGAATTGAATTGCTCGATGAGTTCAATCAAGTATAATATTCCCAGTAATAAATCAATTAGAACGAATGAAATTCGTCAGGGGTAAATGTGTCCGGAGTGTAATTTACATTAATAAAATAATAACGATATTTTTATCTATTTTTTCTATTGAAAGGTACTGATAGGTAAAATAAGAAACAATGGCATAACAGTAGGTGCCTATTTACTACAATGTGTGACAGTAGGTAACTATAATCGCAAATATTTAAGCCAATAAGGGCGAAGTAATACTTATTCATCTCTCCAAATGCGATGATTTCCATGTAGGAAATATTCTTTCCATAGTAGTGGTAATATTTAGTCAAATCAATAACGTCGATAACATGTAATTAATGATTAACAAATCGCCTAAGTCGAAATTATAGGATTCAAAATTTTGAAGAGTGAATTCGAATCAACATCTTAGAACAAATAGGCAGCAGTAGAGATGTAGGTTTGAACAAATCGAGAGTAAAAATTTAACATTGAATCTTCTGTTCATCTGCTCGTTTGATTTTGACCAAATTATCACGCCGCGAGAGGGGTATGCTGTCGTATTTGGAGAATTCGGATCATTAATTGCGGCTGCGAATACATTATATTTCGACCATGGCGTTTAGATGTCCGATCTTTATCGATTTTTCATTGATAGGATGTCTGTATTCTTCCACACCGGATGATGAGTGCTATTTATGGTTCATGTGTTCTTTCTTGAATGTAATTGGCGGTGAAAAAATCTGTGACCATTCATGAAAAATGATAATAAGGGCACTTGTAACCAATGCATCGGATAATTATCATACAGTACTCGCGATATCGCGAAGGGTAGAGAATGAACCAATATTGATCTCAATAAAAGTATAGGTACGTGTAATGCACTTTCTATTCGGCCTATAATTACACAGCAAGCCGCAAACGTAAGGTAGTGATGTGGTATTAGAAGCATATCATATAGGGAAAATAACGATCTAATACATATCTGCGACACATTGTAAAAAAGGTGTCAAAATATTCCACAGTAATCTTATCTTAATACTGGTGTCTGGGCCAGGTATGAGTATTTCACTCGAATAAGTACAAAAAATAAAAACTTCGTGAAAATAATAATTCTTCTGTCTATTTTTTTTTTTTTTAATTATTTATTTGTCTATTTTTTTTTTTTAATTATGCTATCCAAAACCAATTTTACCCTTCTCATCACATGAATTGCAATCTTCACGAATTCTTCTGATTTTTGAAAGTGAGAGACGACTAGTTCTTTCTCCCTTTTGGATATTATCTGGATATCTTCCGTGAGCATTGTAGAAATAAAGACTATGAACAGCGTCAATAAGTTCGTTTACCGTTTTTTCGGTATTCTGGGTAGCGTGTGTAATATTATCCCAGTCTTCATGAAAGCTGTTCAGCACTCCATCGAATGCAACTAATTTCCGATCAAATTTATGAAATTCATCAGTCAAATATCCTCTCAGGTTGGTCTGATCCTCGACACGATTTTCATGAATAGTAAAATAGACGTCTTCGAAGTCTCCCCTGGTTGTTGAAATCGCAGATTCAACTTCTTTGATTCGTCCTTGAATTGATCGAGTTTTCATTTTTTGACCATCTTTTTCTTCTTTCACCCAATCAACAATTTCATCAGCATGGTTGATTGATAATCGAGCATCATCAGGAATGATATATTCTTCCACCTCTGATTCTTCAAATGGACTATCGTAATCAATCGGATCGAAACAATATGTTCGTTCTTCTTCCTGATGAACTTCATTATTTTGCTCAGGGAATTCCTCTTGATCATTCCTTCGTGCATTTTCAATATTTGGCGACTGTTGTGGAATCAGAGTACTCACTCTTCGTCTTCCGATTGCTAGAGGCGGAAGGTTGTCGCTAAATTCAGGAATCGAGTGAAATAGTTTTTCCCAATAATATGAAGATGGTGCTTCTGCTAAATATCTTTCCATTGTTTCAATTTCTTCATTGCTTGTTTTGTTTGAAGAAAGATTTTCATTTAGTTGATTAGGTTCGACAGATGGTATTAAAATAAGTGACGAGTCTTTAATGGAAATATTTGGCTCACCAGCTAAGCCATCCGAAAATAAATACTGAACATTATTTGTTCCTTCTTTGTTCGAAGTTGCAGGGCTTTCATCAACTGAACGAACTAATGTAGGTAGTAGCTTTGAAGAACTCTCATTTGAAGAAATACACTGCCCCATGCTATGAATTGCAGGGTCTAAATTAGAATTTTGGCCAGCATAGGCGCATGTCCCAATTTGAGGAGTATCTCGCTGCTGAGTTCGAGATTGTGCAGCTGAGCAAAAAGATCGTATAGGTTTCGAGTTGATAGTTTTATTACCTCCTCGGCTGCGTCCTTTACTGCCTTTATTCATTTTTGAGTATATCTTATGAATAAATTTGCAAAGATTTCAATGTCTTTCTTATAATTGGTAGAAGTTCGTGAATCAATAATTTCTGAAAAAAGTGTTGTTTTAATAGTGCGAGGTGTTCAAATTAACCAATTGTTATGATAACGAGTATTAAAATGTCGAATAACAAAATTCAATAATATATTTCCGTGGAAAGTATGCTTCAGAAAAATTCGTAATATTGGAAATAGTGTTGTAGATTCGCCACAGGATTTAATAAAATACCGCCCAATAAACACTGTTCAATGAGTCCAGGTAAGTCACCTTAATAAATCGATAACAACACAGTAATTATATCTGGTTTCAGAAATAGAAGCAGTATTCACAAATTTGAAAGTTCATCAACGGGAGTCAGAAAATAAGCAACATCACCGTGCAACAGAAAATACTGAAAGTTTCAAAGTAGCCGAAGGCAGCAGATTTTCACTCCAACGATGCGTGTAGGTTTGAATGGTTTGATAGGTGTTAATAGGCATAAAATACCAAAGTAATAAGTGGTTTTTTATTTTCGTACAATATTTCAGAAGAATGTTCGTCGAATCAAACAGTGCGTTGGTCGTAGCTATTCTTCAATAATCTCAAGAAATATGCGATGGCAAAGAATAATGTTGTTAAAAAGAAGATAATTCGATGAGGTAATCACAAGTGAATTCAAACTAATACCTTCGTCAGTAAATCAATATTATATCTTGATTGTCCTTCTTTGCAGATCGTCGCAGCTGGTAAATAAAACGAAAATAACAGAACAAATTCTTTCAAGTCAAGATGTTGATATTTGAAATGAATAATCTAACTATAATGCCAAATTAGCACCTCAATACACAAACGTCATCTCGGATGAAATAATGTCGCAGGAACGAGAACAATTACCTATTTGAAATGAAATTGCGAAATAATATAAATGGTATTCAATATTTCCTCAAAATTTGAAATGGAAATTCAAAACTAAAAACTGAAAATTCCTTTCGAGCGGAGGTGCAAGCTTAATGAACGTTGTAATCGTATTGAATGAACACCTGTGGCTCAAGTACCTTGGTCTATCAGAGTGAATACTAGGAAACGATACAGATAGATCGTGTGTGGAGTGGGGTTATGACAGGTCAGTTATCAGAGGGTAACTATGCGCGGTCATAACTGCATAATACAGGGTGTGGCAGAGAAACCGGACCGATTTCAAATTTCAATTACTTTTTTTAAAAAACAGCTAGACTCAAAATTTTTTCACTAAAATGATCTTCGTTTCGGACTATTTTGAAATGCTGATGGCTCGTTTGAATAAGAATTATTTCTTAAACATGATGGAATTTAAATGCGCACCCTTATTTTTGACACATCAAAATTGACAACAATGAAATTTCATCAAACAAACTTTTGATGACCGATGAAGCGCACTTTTAGCAGGATGGTGACAAGTAAATGTACAAATTAGTATACATTGGAGTGATACAGATCCAGAAATAATTCATGAGAACCTGCTTCACTCTTCCAAGGTTACTGTTTGGATGAGAATCGCAGTTTCGCATATCGGACCTTAATTTTCTAACAGAACAGTTGATTGATGACGCGTATAGGAAGATGTTACATGCCCGAATCGAAGTGTAGACGTCACTCGTAGTTCAGTACGGTTCCAGTAGGACGGCGCGACGTGCCTTACAACGATAGAAACCTTGGACCTGCTTCGAAAACATATCGACGCGCGCATTATCTTTCTGCACAGTGACTTTGCTTGGCCATCCTGTTTCTCGGATTTCTCTGTCTGCGATTTTTTTTTAGGGGTTAAATGAAAGTGCGTGTGTGCATCAACCTTTCATACACCTTCGCAGAGTTAAAGGCGAATATTAGAGCCGAAATTTATGCGATTCCAGCGAGTATGTTGCAAAAACTGTTTGTTAAGTTGAAAAAATGATTCACAAAATCTGTCAAAAATAAGGGTGCGCGTTCAAATTCCATCAGGTGTAAGAAATAATTTTTATTGAAACGAGCCATCAGCATTTCAAAATAGTCTGAAATGAAGATTATTTTAGTGAAAAAATTTTGAGTCTAGCTGTTTTTAAAAAAAAGTGATTGAAATTTGAAATCGGTCCGGTTTCTCTGCCACACCCTGTATTATGTAATCGCTTTCATCGGTGTCTTTTCAATCTTCGGGGGAAGGGAGTAAAGATAACGAAATCGTGTACAACATACTCTCTTCTCTCTCCTCTTCTCTTTTTTCTTTAATAACCGATGAAGTCATGGTGGTATTAGGTAAACGGTGTAATTGGGTAGCAATTGGTCTACATTGTGTTGATAACGATCTTTCCTGCTAAATAATGAAAATTCGCTCCATAGTCCATGGTGAGACAAATACTCATCCTTTCATATCGAAACCGTGAATATGAATAAATATGAACAAATTTGAACTCGTTTATGATGGCCCAAATTTGCGCCAGGAATCAGAATCGTATACCCGAGCAGTGTTCCTAGTGGTGTTTAATAAATAACCGCGAATCACATTCCAAATCAACACATGAGTACGATTTTCCAAATCTAAATGGTTTCAATTTGCGATCGAGTTGATTTCATATCTTAAAACTCAGCGTCACGCATCACAGAAGAAATTAAATGTGCTCCGATTCACATTTCAGACTCTTGATGCAAAAACGTTGATTTTTTCCAAATTGCTGTAGAAATGAAACAAATCACGTGTTGGTGGATCTCAACTCGTTAGGAGCTGTAATTTTCTATTTTCTATTTCTATTTCTACACTTCAAAATTCCTCTATTTGGTTTTGCCCTACAGGAACGTCGTCCAATGGGTCCAAATGAGTGAGTGAAAACTGCAATGTGGATTTCCGTTTATATTAATCGAACAAACAAGGTTTGAAAGAATGATGAAAAATGTGTGACTGGAATGGAAACAATAACAATTCGAGTTTCTGCTTTAATCTTGATTTGTAGGAACTCTTGAAAGACTGCTACCGAATTTCCAAAATATATCTTGAAAATAGGGAAACCAAAATTGAGATTCAAAATTTGATTCCAATGAATAACCTTTGCGAAAATCGGAATTTGTATCTTCAAAATCACCGTTTCGAAAGAATTAGAATACCAGCGTTTGCTTTTCGTGGACCTCGAATTCATCTGAGAAATTTGACTACAGGAGGGACATTACGTATGTACCTATTTCTGTGTCTGATGAGTTTATCGTGAATAAATGAGTTCTTCGAAATTGTTGTGGATCTAAGACGTTCGTGTTTGCCAATCAAATAAATATTCTTTCTTCAATTCGTGATCACGTACAAGTAGACTTCGCGTCAAGCGCAAAAATGCGTCGATCAAATACGAACTGAATTAATTTGCATTTCCATGTTGGTTTTTGGAATTTGCGAACGTTGCAACTTGTCCCATCAATATGAAATTTATGTAAAAAGTATAAATTTCCACTAAAATTGTTTGAATATTTCGAGTCACAGAACTGGAAAAAAGCACAAATGTAGTTTTCATCTTTCAGCACATAATAATAGAAAAAATTCACCTCAAGTACAACTTATGATGAATCGTGTTGAAATAGTGATTGTTGCACTATGTAAATTAGCCCCTGGAAATTAAGATATCCGAAGACTACAAATTGTTATCATGAGTGTTCAGGATGGCAAACTGAAATTCGGTTCTTGAATAATTTCGGTGTAATTTATTGTGCCTGATGAAAAGTACATAAATGATGATAATATGTAAACCGTGAGAATTAATATTCGATGACACAGTTGTGGGACTCATTTCTGCGATGTCGAAGGTGCACACAATGAACTGAACATTTACAAAATTCAGTTGGCGAATAATATCAATATTTGGTTCGCTGGCATGTAGGTGAATATCGAAAAAGTGATGTATGAAGACCTACAACTCCGATGTGCATAATCCAAAAATATGAATTAATTCAAAAGACGCGTGTCGCGAATAATGAACCATGAATTGCTCAAATATTATTTTCAATCATAACATGAGTGGATTGTAACAATATTTCTGGGGGGTAGGAAAAAATACGTTAGATGGGATTTTCGGTGAAAAGTGTTACTTCAACTTCAAGATTTTAGAACCAATAATTTCTTCACTCGCCTCGACCATATGATACTGCGCCACAAGAGTTGGGGATTTTCTGTACAAAAAACCAGAATTCGTGGCATGATGTATTGAAGGCGAATTTTTTCCTTTCGATTGAATATTTACGAGATTAACGAATTTTCCACCGTTAAATTCCTCCGAAGATTGGTTCCATGATCGGATGTTTTAAACTGGATTTAAACTTGCTTCAAAAATAAAACATTGGAAAATGAATCATCCCGTTCTCCGTTTTTTCACAAATTCGCCCTACAGACGAGTAGGTACAAATTTGATCTCTGAAATGTTCCAAAAGCAGGATCTATTCTAAATTTTGAAATTGATGTTATCTCTACAATATTAGATGGCTTCATATGTTTTCAGAATCAATTAATCCATCAAATGTTTATCGAATTATTCTTCCTGATGAATACGATCTCTTTCATTCCAGCATTCTATGAGATGAGATTGCCCCACTCCGATTTTAAGGCAAAGTCACGACATAGTATTTGGAAAATTACGAAATTTACTGCAAGAATAGAAATAACAATTGATTGGGTTCGCGTTGATAGAAGAATGGCTCTTCGGCTATTGAATGTATATTCGTGGTGTAACGAAAAAATACGAAGGAATCAAATCAATAATGTCTGAAAAAACGAAAAACGTGTTGAATGCTGATAGGTCTGAATTTTGGACAGAAAGGCGACTTGATAAATGGTTAAAACAAGAATAAGTATTGTCGAAAGCTCAAGCGCCTTTTTCCGCGAATGTAAATATCATTCAAAAATAGCAGACGGGACTGCTTACATAGGTCTTAAAAATAGAAGCAATAGGTAATGGAGTAGGTATGGGCTAGTCAAATCCGGTAAATTTCATCTGACGTAAAGATGAGTGAAAGCAAGATAAGAGTGGTAAAATCAATGCGTTGGCCCAACCACACCATAATCTCTCTCAGGTGTTGGGTTGTCATCGTATTCGTGTTGATAATGATGCGTATTCGCGATGATAATTATGCCGCAGTTAAGGCAGGTTGTTGAATGTCTTCGCAATGTATTGTAAAGCAGATAAACTACAGTCTCTCTGTTTGCGATAAGACTTAGTTCGCGAACCTTCGAAGGGTGATAAGGATGCTGTTATACCTAAATATAGAACAAATAGTCTAACGGTGCTCACGTAATCGCGAAGGGTAGACAATGGACCAATATTTTTATCTTGATAAAGGTATTCGCGTATTTTCCCAGCTGCTTATAAGTAATTCTTCAGCAGTGAGCAGCTCACTTGAGATAACGATTTGCGTTAAATGTGTTGAGTGCATGCGATAACGATCATATAAATACCTGCGGCAATTATTGTATTGCGTTAAAAATACTTCCGTTATCTTATCTAAGCGCCAGCTTTTGGTCAGGATTCGGGTATTTTTTAATAGGATGTGTACAAGAATGGAAAGAATATGAAACATGGGAAAAAACCCAGTGCAACTTTTGTCACACTTGCAACCTGTCGAATTCTTGTTCAAGGTCGTTTTAGGTTCGATGAAAATCCCATAACGAGTGTAAAAATTGGCGATTTTTATTCCATGGAAATAGATGGAACAAATAATCGTCATTTTGCCGTCATAATTTCTTCCATAAACGAACGAATAAATACGCGATTTCTGGTACTTTCCAGTGTTATGATTGGATGAACGGTTGGAATAATCATCCAATGAGATTCGCTGGTAATGAATTACGCATTTTAGTCGTAATTTTACGAGTTATTCTCGTCCATAAATGCCATAAGCATACTCTCGTACCATGTAGGGTAGAATTAATAAATGAACGAATAGAATAAACTTTCATTTAAATAGAAGTAATACGTAATCGAATGAATATTGGTACTTTTTACTGCTACATGATGAATAAATATGTTCGGATGCGTTTTTTCATCGATGTACTTCGAGGTAATTTGTGGGTATGTTGCCCCAGGGGGTGTAAAGGGTCCACAGGGGGCTGTAATACGAACAAATACTCGTTTTTTCTGCAGTAAAAGGGCAATTACGTGTGTAATGCAAAGATTTGCGTGAATTAGTAAATGCTTGTGAGTTGGTAAATTTATGGTGGTGGGTGTTAAATTCGAGCTCGAGTGATATTCAGCACCATAACTATTTGTTGAGAATGAGAATAAATTCCATGAGTGGGTAATTTCATGGTAAATTGAATCAATTAAATTGATGATTCCTCATTCTTCATTTTCGAAAATTGAATCAATGAATATTTACGTAAATCTCTGTAGTATTTGGCATATCTTGTGAATTAATCGCTGACATGGTAGAATCAATTCTACTGGCGAGGTTAATAAAAAAAAATACATAGATACAATAATTATGAGAGAATCCAATTTTTTCTGTAACTTTCTCTGAAATTTTAACTCGTTCGTGCACAACGAATCAATCAGTTCTTCAGCTGGAGAATCAATAAATTCTTCAATAAAATACTGTATCATAAAGAACCAAGATTATTTCTCTCTGAAATGTCTTGGTATGTAGAAATAGTTTGAATTAATATGAATTAATTTCTCCCTATTTCTACACCTATGAACTGGGTTCATCATAGGAATTTTTTACTTGAATTAATATTTAAGTAAATAATATCGATCCCCACCAAGGATGCCAAAATGTAGGGGGAGATTATGCACTGTGTGATGAGTAAAGCATGTGAACCCTATTTGAGAAGGTTATTCACGTCAGTCTCAAATAGGAATTAATTTAGCCCTATTCCTGGGTTCTAATCAGGGAACTAATTAATTATAAATCTCACCTTCCACTACCAGGACCCCCTCGGACCAGAGAGTTCCACCTTGGGGTCCAGCCCTATATACGAGAGTGGGTATGAGTCAGGATAATAATTAATACTTCGTAAATGAATTTACTCACTATTA
Source organism: Planococcus citri (assembly GCF_950023065.1). NCBI lineage: Eukaryota > Metazoa > Arthropoda > Insecta > Hemiptera > Pseudococcidae > Planococcus > Planococcus citri. The sequence goes on from NC_088680.1 coordinate 66,939,208, forward strand.
CCTATCACCTAAGTGAGGGACCCACCCCAGGTATAGTCACAGGACAAATTTAGATAAGTGTAGGATCGTATGTATGAACATAAATAGAAACACAAATGAACTTCAAAACTGTTTGTAATTATTTCATCACGTAGAGAAAAGATCAACATTCGTTGGTATCTCAAGAAACATAATTACAATTGAAGTTATAACAAGAATTACTACATTCATAGCCTATTCTTGTGGATTTGGGAAAAAGAAAGTATTTGTAATAAAAACTAAGAAAATAAAGGATAAATACCTTGGATTGGGGGCAGACAATATAATTACCAGTCCAACACTCGAAAAGTAATTAAAAATTGCTGTTTAGTGTTGTAATGGTATGTACTTCCGGATTAGTACACACCTTGTCTAGCTCAATTAATTAGAATTAATAGGAAATAATCCGAGCCAGTGGAAAAATAGTCCCTATGAGCATCATCTCTGTGCTAGTTTCTCTTCATTGGAATCAATAGAATCAATGCACGAGAACATAGACCTCACCTTCCCATGGCAGTCCAAGCTTGTAATCTTGGAGCTGACCAGGTCAGGTGGCAGTAGAATGAATACTGAAGTTCTGAGAAACTAGCTTTAGAGAGCTTAGAGTAAAAGATGATTCTGGGACTGGCTGCGGATGCAGCGGATGCGCGCGTTGCTGCGCTGCTATTGGCTGGATATTATGTCATATTATGATGCAAAGCCACCCCAAATAGATAAGATCGCGGACAGATCGCGGCTCGGATATTAATGTCAGGTTGGGTAATTTAAGGATGCTTTTTATCCCAGTAATGTGATAGGAAAAGCATGATTTTTCTCCCTCTACAAAATTTGAGCTATGAGGGTTTTTTGGGACGGCGAATTCATTTCTGGTGTCAGATTGCCGCCAAGACACTTCCTTCTGCTGAAAATTTGCCATTATTTGACCTCAAAAATGAGCTGGAAAAAAGTTGTCAAATTTTGCAATTTTAATGACGTTTTCTGACTAATTTGAGGTCGCTGAATCCAAACATGAGATTCATTTTGCAATCGGACTTGTATTTTACGAAATATCGGCTATTTTTCACCGAAGCAGCGTCCCTCGACACAAATAGACACTAGATTCGGACTCGGTGACCTCGAATTAGTCGAAAACGACCCTTTACTCGATTTTTTTGAAAATCAAAAAAATCCAAAAAAATGCAAAGGGGTACGTTCTTACATTTTTTTGGGCAAAAAAACTTTTCGTCGCCAATCGAGCTGAAAATTTAGCTAGGGGGGTTTTTTGGAACGGCGAATTCATTTCCGGTGTCAGATTTTCACCAGGGTGCATCATTCCCTTGGAAACGGCCCTTTTTTGACTCAAAAAATGAGCTGGAAAAAAGTTGTCAAATTTTGCAATTTTAATGACGTTTTCTGACTAATTCGAGCACGCTGAATCCAAAAATGACGTTTGTTTTGCGATCGGACTCGTATTCGGCGAAATATTCGCAATTTCTGGCTAAAGAAAACGTCTACGACAAAAATGGACACCAGATTCGGACTCGGCGATCTCGAATTAGTTGAAAACGACCCTTTACTCGATTTTTTTGAAAATCAAAAAAATTCAAAAAAATGCAAGGGGTACGTTCTTACATTTTTTTTTGGGCAAAAAACTTTTCGTCGCCAATCGAGCTGAAAATTTGGCTAGGGGGGTTTTTTGGGACGGCGAATTCATTGCTGGCGTCAGATTTTCACCAGAGTGCTCCATTCTCTCAAAAACAGCCTTTTTTAAGATAAATTGACTTGAAAAAAAGTTATCAAATTTTGCATTTTCAATGACATTTTTTGACTAATTTGAGCACGCTGAATCCAAAAATGACGTTTGTTCGGCGATCGGACTCGTATTCGGCAAAATAGTCGCAATTTCTCACTGAAGCAGCGTCTCTCGGCAAAAATAGACACCAGATTCGGACTCGGCGACCTCGAATTAGTCAAAAACGACATTTCACTCGATTTTTTTGAAAATCAAAAAAATCCAAAAAATGCAAAGGGGTACGTTCATGCATTTTTTTGGGCAAAAACACTTTTTGCCGCCAATCGATCTGAAAATTTGGCTAGGGGGGTTTTTTGGGACGGCGAATTCATTTCCGGTGTGATAATGTCACCAAGACACTTCCTTCTACTGAAAATTTGCCATTATTTGAACTCAAAAATGAGCTAGAAAAAAGTTGTCAAATTTTGCAATTTTAATGACGTTTTCTGACTAATTTGAGGTCGCTGAATCCAAACATGAAGTTCATTTTTCGATCGGACTTGTATTTTACAAAATAGCCGCAATTTCTCACCGAAGCAGCGCTTCTCGACACAAATAGAAGCCAGATTCGGACTCGGCGACCTTGAATTAGTCGAAAACGACCTTTTACTCGTTTTTTTTGGAAATCAAAAAAATCCAAAAAATCCAAAGGGGTATGTTCATACATTTTTTTGGGCATAAAAACTTTTGGTCGCCAATCGAGCTGAAAATTTGGCTATGGGAGTTTTTTGGGATGGCGAATTCATTTCCGGTGTCAGATTGCCCCAATGACTATACCTTTTACTCGATTTTTTGGAATTCAGAAAAATCCAAAAAATCAATTTTAGTGCCTGAAATTTGGATTTTTAGAACATTCCCTTTCAAAAATCGCAGTCTAATTCGAATCCAAGATGGGTGTATCTCGAGGGATTCCCTTTGTTAGGTCATAAAATCTTTATAAATGTACCTAACATAAATAAATACCTATTGAATTTCATTTTGGTTATTTTTATGGAAAATTTCCAAAAATTGTAAATTCAAAAATTCACTGGAAGCTCCAGCAAAACAACTCAGAACCACCATCTGTCGATTTTGAAGTTCAATTACAGTGTGTGAAACGAAATTTCAGAGTCTCACATTAGTTTTTACAAATATTTCAATTTTTTGTGCCGAATTTGAATTTTTAAAAACATGTTTAAAATTGCTCACCGCCAGCTTCAGAATACTGTCCCATATCGTGTATATTTTCATTCTTCAATACATCTTCATCCAAATTCAAATTACCGCTAAAAACTTTAGGATCTTTAATCAAAATGGCATACGCAGCGTCTGCCATTATGTCTACGCTTCTGCAGAATTTTCTAGCTTTTGGTCCTCGATGTTCTATCATTCCACTGGAATATATCACTACAATTTGAAGAAAAATAAGTAAATAAAAAAAATTTAAAAAATGAGATGAATAAAGGCAAAAATTGCTGCATTTTGCTCCTATAATGTGTCGTGATGCGTTTAGAATCAGATACCAACCTTTTTTAGGCCATAGGGAATTCACCGCAATATTATCTTTTTTGAATTCCTTCGACATACCGATGGTGTACATTGATACACTGAATTTGAAAGCTGTGTAAGCTGCGTGTAATTCTAACCAAACTGGATCCAAGTTTATAGGCGGAGAAATATTCAGTATGTGAGCATGGTTGCTTTTTTTCAAGTAAGGGTAAGATAATTTGCATCTGTAAAGATATAGGTATAAGTATAGGTAAGTGGGTTTAATGACTATAGTAATACTACACAACTTAAATTTAATAATATGTATGAGAAAAATCACTCAACGAACACTAAATAAGCGCCTCGTGTTATGATTCGAAACATTTCATCGTATTTCTGAATATCTGTGTTGCCAACGTTGGTTAAATTCAAATAACTGCAATTATTGATCACGATATCGATTCCACCGAACGTCTGTGCAGTTTTCTCGAGAGCAGATTGAATCTGTTGTTCATTTCTGACATCTACTTGGCACGGTAAGCATCTGCCACCAGCTTCTTCAACTAAGTATTGGAACAATATGAGCGGAAAGTAAAATTTATATTTTTTTAATAATTGGATTTTAATTTTAAAAAGATTTAAAATTATTTAATATAAAATTTTAATCAAAAAAAAATTAATAAATATATATTTTTATTTTTTAAAAAAATGTATTTAAATTTATACTTTTTGTAGGTACCTACCTATATTAGATAATTTTTTTTAAATCGTCTTTTTTGAAAAATACCTACCTATCTACCTACCTACCATCGAGAAATTAGGAAATTTTTTAAATTACAAATAGTACTTCAAATTTATTTTTTGCTTACTTTTTTTCGCAGCTGTAAAAATAGTTTCATTCTCTATAGCATTCGGATCCTGTTTCAGTTCTACGCTTCTTGCAGCTATTGCAATATTTGCTCCATCGGCGGCCAATTTCTTCGCAATAGCGAACCCAATTCCTCGACTGCCACCGGTGATGAAAACCGTTTTTCCTTTTAAATACCTCAAGGATTGATTCAATTATTAATCTATGCTATAACAACGCTGTAATTATTTCGATGAAAGTTTAGGGAAAAAAATAACTTACCCGGTGTTATTCATTTTAACGCGTAATTTGATAAAATTGACAACCTGCGAACCAAATGCCTGAGATTTTTCTGAAACTAGTAATGCTTATACCTACATTAGCAAAGTTTTTGAAGTGGTCTATGCCAAGGTTTGATAAGATAATGATGTATACGTAGATGATATACACATTACTTTGGGATAAATCGTCGTTATACCTTAAGTAATTTGATTCGTACTTTAAACTTAATCTATGAAAGTTGTTGCATTCAAATGATAATAAATTGATAAGACGAAACCGCCAAAAATTTTCTTAATTTACACACCAATCACCCATTTCAAACCTCATTCTACGTAATTTGTGACACGAATGTTGAACAATAATTTATCAGATTGTAAATCATTTTACAAATTTAAACACCAAAAAAAAACACAGATTTTATTCGCATGAAATATATGCCGAGTTTGTGAGATAACATTTCAAAAATAAATAAACAAAACTGAATATAAACAAAAAAAAAAAAAAAAACAAGCATAAAACCAGCTTTGAAATGTTCTGCAAAAACTTCCAAATTTTCAACGGAATTCTCAAAATCTGAAATCTGGAAATCTACAATCTCATATAATCTGAAAACTCAAAATTCAAAAGCTCATAATCTAAATTCCCAAAATCTGAAATCTCGAAACCTGAAATCTCAAATTTGAAATCTGAAATCACAAATCATATATCTCAAAATCTGAAATCTCAACATCTGAAAGCTGAAATCTTAAAATTCAAAAACTCAAAATCTGAAAGCTGAAAAACTGAAATCTCATAATTTTAAAACCCAAAATTCAAAAGCTCAAAATCTGAAATCAGAAATCTCAAAATCTGAAAACTCATAAACTGAAAACTCAAAATTCAAAAGCTCAGAATCTGATATCCGAAAATCTGAATATGAAAATCTGGAGATCTCAAAATCTGAAATCTCATAATCTGACATCTCAAAATTCAAAAGCTCAAAATATATCTTAAAATTCAAAAACTCAAAATCTGAAACCTTGAAATTTAAAAACTCAAAATCTGAAATCTAAAATCTCATAATCTGTAATCTCAAAATTCAAAAGCTCAAAATCTAAAATCTCAAAATCTGATATCTGAAAATCTGAATATGAAAACCTAAGATCTCAAAATCTTAAATCTCGAAACCTGAAATCTAAAAATTTTAAACCTGAAAATCTGCCATATTAAAAAAACGACACCTCAAAATCTGAAAGCTGAAAAACTGAAATCTCATACTCTGAAAACTCAAAATTCAAAAGCTCAAAATCTGAAATTTTATGATCTGAAAACGTGAAAACTCAAAATTGAAATCAGAAATCTCAAAATCTGGAATCTCAAAATTCAAAAGCTCAAAATAGTATATCCTAAAATTCAAAAACTCAAAATTTGAAATCTCAAAATCTGAAACCTTGAAATTCAAAAGCTCAAAATCTAAAATCTCAAAATCTGATATCTGAAAATCATGAATATGAAAATCTGAGATCTCAAAACCTAAAAATTTTAAATCTGAAAATCTGCAATTTAAAGAATCGACATCTCAAAATTTGAAATTGCATAATCTGAAATCTCATAATCTGAAAACTCAAAATCTGAAATTTCATGATCTGAAAACGTGAAAACTCAAAATTGAAATCAAAAATCACAAAATCTGGAACCTCAAAATTCAAACGCTCCAAATTTAAATTCTGAGAATCTAAGATTTCAAAATCTGAAATCTGAAATCTCAAAGCCTGAAATCTTGAATTTCAAAAACTCAAAATCTGGAATCTCAAAATTCAAATGCTCAAAATCTGAAATCCTAAAATTCAAAAACTCAAAATCTGAAATTTTGAAATTTAAAAACTCAAAATCTGAAATCTCATAATCTGGAATCTCAAAATTCAAATGCTCAAAATCTGAAATCCTAAAATTTGAAAACTCAAAATCCAGGAGGTTGAGGATTTTGAGACTTTTGAAAGAAATTCAAAAACCATAAATCAAAAAATTTAATTTTTTGTTTTATGTTGGTTTTTGAAATTTTCTCCCCCCACAATCTGGAATCTCAAAATTCAAAAGCTCAAAATCTGAATATGAAAATCTCAGATCTTAAAATCTGAAATCTGAATTCTCAAACCTGAAGTCTGAAAATTTTAAACCTGAATATCTGCAATAATAAAGAAACGACATCTCAAAATCTGAAATTGCATAATCTGAAATTTCAAAATTCAGAAACTCAAAATCAGAAAGCTGAAAAACTGAAATCTCGACATAATCTGAAAACTCAAAATCTGAAATATCATGATCTGAAAATGTGAAAACTCAAAATTGAAATCAAAAGTCTCAAAATTCAAAAGCTCAAAATTTAAATTCTGAAAATCTGAGATCTCAAAATCTGAAATCTGAAATCTCATAATCTGAAATCTTGAAATTCAAAAACTCATAATCTGAAATCTGGAATCTCAAAATTCAAATGCTCAAAATCTGAAATCCTAGAATTTGAAAACTCAAAATCTGAAATCTTGAAATTTAAAAACTCAAATTCTGGAACCTCAAAATTCAAAAACTCAAAATCTGATTATGAAAATCTCAGATCTCAAAATCTGAAATCTGAATTCTCAAAACCTGAGGTCTGAAAATTTTAAACCTGAATATCTGCAATATTAAAGAAACGACATCTCAACATCTGAAATTGCATAATCTGAAATTTCAAAATTCAGAAACTCAAAATCTGAAAGCTGAAAAACTGAAATCTCATAATCTGAAAGCTCAAAATCTGAAATTTCATGATCTGAAAACTCAAAATTGAAATCAGAAATCTCAAAATTCAAAAGCTCAAAATTTAAATTCTGAAAATCTGAGATCTCAAAATCTGAAATCTGAAATCTCATAATCTGAAATCTTGAAATTCAAAAACTCAAAATCTGAAATCTGGAATCTCAAAATTCAAATGCTCAAAATCTGAAATCCTAAAATTTGAAAAATCAAAATCTGAAATCTTGAAATTTAAAATCTCAAAATCTGGAATCTCAAAATTCAAAAGCTCAAAATCTGAATATGAAAATCTCAGATCTCAAAATCTGAAATCTGAATTCTCAAAACCAGAAGTCTGAAAATTTTAAACCTGAAAATCTGCAATAATAAAGAAACGACATCTTAAAATCTGAAATTGCATAATCTGAAATTTCAAAATTCAGAAACTCAAAATCTGAAATCTGAAAAACTGAAATCTCGACATAATCTGAAAACTCAAAATCTGAAATTTCATGATCTGAAAATGTGAAAACTCAAGATTGAAATCAAAAGTCTCAAAATTCAAAAGCTCAAGATTAAATTCTGAAAATTTGAGATCTCACAATCTGAAATCTGAAATCTCATAATCTGAAATCTTGAAATTAAAAAACTCAAAATCTGGAATCTGGAATCTGGAATCTCATAATCTGGAATCTCAAAATTCAAATGCTCAAAATCTGAAATCTTAAAATTCAAAAACTCAAAATCTCAAATCTCAAATTTCAGAAGCTCAAAATCCGGAATCTGGAAATATGAAACCTCAAAATCTGAATTTTTGACTCTTGAGATTCACAGATTTTCCCCAAGAGCAACTTGGCAAGATTTTACACGAGACCCACTTGGAACGATTTTCTGCCAATTTACAGAAAATTTCCACATTTTTAGAAGGGTTCTCAAATTTTTGCTAGTAAGATTCCCTGCACTTTGGCAAAATTCTCCCCAAGTCCTAATTGGGACAATGTTCTGTCAAGTTTTGGAAAATTTTCAGCATATTCGCATGTGAGGTTCTAAGATTGGCAAGATTTTCCCCAAGACCCACGTGGGGCTATATAAAATAGAATTTTCTAATTTTTATGCTCATGTCGAAGTACCTACCTAATCGAAATTGTGCCATGAAGCGTATGATTGATAGAAACATCAATATAATGATTCATATTTGCACAGTTTTTTATTTTCCTTATTTTTTCGCTTCACTGCAAAATACGATTAATGCACAAAAATGCAGACACAACGTATCAAAATTCTTAGCAATAAATTCAAATATTCATCACAGGAAATACCTATCATATCACACTTGTACCTATCTGTTTTATAATCTGTACCAAATTACATGGACCAACACGTAGGTAGGTAATTAGATAATGAAACGCGATTTCTTCATTTGCATCAACACCTAAGTACTTAATTTTGTTTTGAACTGTTTAATTACACGAATTAATGATGAATTTAATAGGAATTATTTATTAGATAAGGAATTTATGTCTTTCAATTTATCTGAAAAACATTGTGACTTCATTAACAGTTCAACGGTTGAGGTAAAAGTTAGTTATTTAGTGAGCTTAGAAGTGCATTCGGAATTAATTCATCATGTTTTTGAAAATTTGCTTAGTTTTTACATTCTTGAGCGTATTAAATGCGGCGGAAATACCTGTAGGAAACACAACCGTTAATATACAAGAAATATTTCAAAAAAACTGTCAGAATGAATTAAAAGCGTATAGTAAGTTACAATAAGCCTAAAATTTTTACAATTAGAATTATTGTTCACAAAAACTATTTAGATTTTGAATTCAAATTAGGTAGGTGAATAAAAAATCATATCTATTATATTTTTCAGTCGATAACGTTCAAAAAGATTTTAACGGTACTCAGTCGACAGATCAAACGTTTAATGTTTCTAGTGTTGAGGTAGGCACAACTCACATTACTATATCGTCATTATTGGATAATTTTAAGCTAATTTTCTCAATTGATGTTTTTTATTTTGCAGTGTCTCATGTTCTGTGGCTATAAAAGAGTAGGAATAGTAAGTTTTCTTTATTTTTTGTGAGAACCTGAATATTTTTAGGTTATAGAAAATATATTACGATAAAGTATAGGTAATTGATTAATTTATTATTTATTGTAGCTGGATAACGATGGTAATATAGTAATGGATTACTTGAAGATTTTAGATCCCAAGGCAGATTCGACTTTTGAACCGATGATTTCCAAGTGTGCTTCGACTGAAAGTGAGTTTTGAAACAAATTACCTATACCTATCAAAAGTTATACGTCTTACAATTACAAACATAATTTTATTTGATATTGTTTCTTACAGAAACTGCAAATGTTTGCAAGAAAGCTTTGAAGAATGTGAAATGCGTTTTTTCAGAGGTTAGTTGGACTGCTATAGGCATTATTAATTTTAAATTATTACAAGCATACGCAGGCGTTTGAAATTCTCATCGCATTTTGGAAATGTGAAAAATCATCTTCAACATATGGTCCAAATGTTTTCGATGAAACCTTGTAAATTATAAGAGTATGTTGCATAATGTCTTTTTAAGATTTTAAATAGCACATTCGAGAAAAGTAATTCGCACGTATAATTTATCTAGACTCTACATCTTTATAATCATAATTGGCATAATTACAATTAAGAGTGTGAATTGATTAAATGCCAACTAATTGAGTTATAATCTGAAATCCTTAATACTTTTTTAAAATATAAATACTTATCTACCTAATAAATATTCTGACAATTTATTTTACAGAGTCTTGAAATGACTAAACAAATAAAGAATGGTACTAATTCTAACCCTTGAACGTTGGCACTTGGGTATGTTAAATTTTAATTTCATCGTACGAATATCAAATCGTCATTTCATACAATTTCAGACTCGATCATCTTCATTGGCTGTATAATTTTAGAAAATGGGTATTTTAATGGCTTCATTATTTTTCTTTGAACTTTTGAAATATTTTTCAACATTGGCCTGGTTATAATTTTTCAAATGTAAGTCATTTCACTTTGTAATTTTTGTGTATAGTGTAATTGTTCATTTTTAATAATAATAAATAAACATAATTATTTTTAAATTTCTTATTTTTATGGAGATGGATTCGTTCTGTATTAACTGACTCATTTTCGTGTGTATAGGTAATTAATAACATCTAGGTTTTGAAGTTATTTCAGGAATTCTTGATGATCTAACGCTGAGAGTGTAGTATCATTTCATAGAATTTCCATTTCTCTCAAAGCTTCGGGAGTGTTTAGATAATCTATAGCTGAGAATGAACTCGAACCTTCGTTAACATTTGCTTTTAAATTTTGATCTTTTTTCTTATACAAAGATTTCAATTCATCTTTTGAGTTTTCCGATTTGGAAAACTTTCAACTACGAACAAACGAACACATAGGGCTAGATTAAAAGCTATAATTATACCGAAAGAATTAATTTTCACGATTTTTGAACATCTGGACAGAATTATTAAAAAATATACAATTATAACAAAAATGTATAATCGGTTCGGGTGAAGAAATAATCACATAAAATTAAACAATTATGGGTAACTTAACCAATAGTTTCCGATACTTTCTCTTTTAATCGACTCATCGTGGAATCTACTTCGAGAATATCCGGCCTATCGTTCCTTTTATAAGCTTTACATTTTTTATATAAATTGTATATATCGGTCCAAATATCGACATGCCACGAACCAGCTCGTTTATCGAGCAATTCGGTAAAATCTTTAGGCTCATCGGCTACTTCTTCGACGTGATCCAACTACATAATTAAAATATCATCAAAGATAATGCATTAGTACATACATAATTAGCTCTAAAACTTTCGGATCACATTAGCTCATTATAAGTAATTACCAAAGACTCTCCTCCTTCGCGTTCAGGATCGTAAGCTGGTAAACCAGTCAATAATTCTAGCAGTACGACGCCGTAACTAAATATATCTATTTTCACCGAAATCGTACCGTGGAAAGCTTCAGGAGCGGTATACGCTTGAGTACCTTGAAACACCATGGTGTTTGAGGTCTTCATACTGTTGTGTTTTCGTACTAGACCAAAATCGCCGATCTATTCAGAAAAAAGAAGTCTTAAAAAATTTGAATTTCCAAACGAGGGGCGATAATTACTCGTACGATACTAACTTTGGCCACGTCTTCGGAATCCAGAAGTATATTGGCGGATTTTATATCACGATGAATAAATGGAACTTCGAAAGCTGTATGTAAATACTTCAATCCGTTACTGATATCGCTAGCGACGAACACTCTTTTCTGCCAACTCATCGCTGGGAATTCTTTCAACTGAAAGTAGAATCGAAACGATGTGAAAATAACGTACAAATTCATGTGAAAAGATGCAGCTAACAGTTTGAAAATCACTAAGAAATATATTACCTTACAAGCTAATCGTTTATCTAGAGATCCATTCGGCATAAACTCGTATATTAAGCAAGGTATTTCATTCAGCGATACAGCCACTAATGGTAAAATATTCGGATGTGAGCATTGACTCAACATCATCAGCTCGTTTTTAAACTGTTTAACTAGATGAGTATCTCTTTCGACAATATTTAGTTTCTTGATGGCGACTTTTTTATCACCGAGTTGACCGAAATAAACAGTTCCGAAACCTCCGCTTCCCAAAATGGTACTCGAGTCGAAATTATTCGTACAAGACTTCATGATATCGAAATTAACCAAGTTTAGATTCTCAATTTCTTCTCGAGTGAATCTAAAACAATATTGAAGACGTGGTTGCAAAATCAGAATCATTATAAAACTACGTAATTGTGTTGTGAATCTATGAAATTAAACTGAACTAACTGTTCTTCGACGGAGTGGTTTTCTCTGACAGTAAACTGCATCGAATCAGAAATATCTCCAGATTGTCCACCATTGTCGCATTCAACGGTGGGTAATTCGCCGAATGATTTAGGACGAGAAATCGTTTCAGGATTTAATACTTCGCTAGAATCGAATTGAAAAAAATGTTTAGAAATGTATAAATATTGCTGAGATAGAAAATATATTTTCATTGGGGAAATCAATAATACCTCATCGTAGTATCTTCGGGTTTCTTCGACGGTGGCTCTGCACAAACGAACGAAGAATTGTGTAATTATTCGTATTCATATTGAAAATGATATTTTAAGAATACAAACCTTCTAATATCTTTTCCGAAACATAATCAGCGGCTCGAATAAGTTGAGCTTTCATCAAGAATTTATGCAAAGTACGAATAGTAGGCCTTTCTCGGCCACTGGTACCCCATTCTGAGAGTAGAATTTCAGTGAAAGAACGCTGTTGAATATCTTGTCCAGCTTCTTCGATTAATCTGTAGAACAGGAAAAACCATACAATGGAAATGGCTGGTCAAAAAATCGTATATTACGAGCAACTATCAAGAATACCTGATATCTTCTGTCGTGTATTTATAATCTTTGCTGTCGTTTTCTGAAGAGTAGTCGTTCGTAATACAGGACATGAGTTTTTTCCAGCCATGATGAGGGTCTAAGATTCGAGCCAGTTCTTCAACTTGACCTGGTATTAATTGTCTTATTTCTACGTTTTTATGGGTCATTTTCATTTTGAATCTAAGACTATGTAAAGTCAAAAGTACACCATGAACTCGTTCAATGCGAATGAATCATCCTACTTACACTGTGGTGATAGGAGATGAACTGGAAGAGATTGGGAAACCCGACGGAAAACCCTAGAGAACGTGTACAAATTTATTAATTAGCGAAATTTATGGCGAAGATGATTAAAAAGGGGAAAAAAGTAAATAAATATTATTCATCGTTATCAGTGGACCGGATATTGTAACTGCGCATGCGCGTTTCCACTAGTCAGGCACTATAGTTTCACTCAGATAAAATCGGTCGGCCATCTTTGGTGCAAAATGAATGATTTCAGCCAATCACAGCACAGAATAGCTGTCCGTCAAGTGACGTCACTGTTTTGCACCAAAGATGGCCGACCGATTTCCCCCCTGAGTAGTGCCTTAGCCAAAATAAGTTCTTATCAACAAATTTTTATTTGTAATAAACTTTTACAGAAAAATTCATCAAATATTTATTAAAATTTATATTTTTCACTCGAAAATGATTCGATGAGACCATTTTGTTGATCTCTCAAAGTTTTCAGCATTCCAAAAAACATGGAGGAAGCATTCGATTCGAGGTTAAACCAGCTGTAAGTAAGATGTGTTTCACCGAACAAATTCTACAGGAAATTTATCTATCGATTTCATTCGTTATATTTTTCTTTACAGCGTAGAAAACGATAAAAATGTGACAGGTTTATTGGTGACCGATAAGCAAGGATTATGTATTAAAAGTAAGTCAAGAAATCAGATTAGTTCGAGTCAATATCTTTACTAAATTTTGTTCTTCATTTTCCCACAGCTGTTGGAAACGCGAAAGAAGAATCCAGCGGAGTTATCTCAGCCATCAACGATCTGGCAGCCAAATTAGAACCTAATAGAGGCCCTTCTACGGTGATTATGGAATCAGATACCAAATGTTGTGTGATTTATTCCGGGAAAAATATGAACGCGGCGGTTTTCAAGAATGTATCTCGTTAATCTTTATTATTATTTTTATCAACGTCCTTGTAATATAATGTATTTTATCAAATCTTAATATAATATCTATCAGTTTTTTAGTTCATATTTTTGTTATCATTTTTACGAACTCGTATAGAAAATTATTCAGTTCATTTTTTTTACAGAAAACACTCGAGAAAAACAAAAAAATTTATTGCGCAACAAACACTAAAAAAAAAATTGTTCACGTTTACAGTAATTGATATCGATTCGTTATTGGAGAAAAAGTATTCTTATAAATATAGATTTAAAAATTTAAAATCTTGAAAAGTAATACGTAATAGACTTGTTTCAATCTTGCTTCGGTTTACTCTCTTTTTTTCTTCCAGTTTTGTACTAACATACCGACGAGTTCTTTTTCTTGGTACATCCAGCTTGCAACAGTGATCAAAAAGAGTACAGCGCCGATGAAAAAGTGAACGATTAAATGCTCGTCGAATAAGTACACCTGCGATACAATTATTTCAGTTAGAAACTAACACGATGAAAAACAATCACAAGTCATTTAAAAAATTTTACCTCTGAGACGAAAGTAACAATAGCTGACACAAACAGTGTAATAAAAAACCAAATTTTAGGAATAAGCCCAAATAGAGGTTTATACCGTGTGTTTTTATATCTCCGTTTTATGAAATAGGAACTGAAAAAACAAATAAACGGTCATTAAAACCCAATAAAATCGAAATGGTTCGTGTTAAATCACAATTACCACTCACCAGTAAATAATACGAGCTAACATATTGCAACAATTAGCGACGATAAATCCGACACTTCCTAATAAAGAAGAAAACAGCCAAGACGCGATAAGAAAGCTTACGGAGAAAATGATCATTATTCGGTTATATCTGTTGACAGAGTATTACGAGTATTAGAAACATCGTAAAGGAAATGGCTAATGTAAATAATACCTATCTAGATAAAAATCTACCAACTTATTCAGTTCTGTTGTGTTCATGGTAGATAGAGCGTAGCATTCAGTCGATCCGTTGATAGCCATTAATAAAATAGCTACGCAATGGGTTTTTAAAAGTTTAGCACCCAAACCAAAGGCTAGATTTCTTCCTCCGTAAAGTAATAAGGCCATTTTGGCGTAACTTTGTCCGAAAAATAACACCAATAGTCCTAAAGATGAGACACACCGAAGCAGATTCTCCAGCACATGAGCAGCTTCATCCATGGAACTCTGTAAAAAAAAAATAAAACCATAACGTTGTAAATATTCTTGAAAAAAATTACTGTCACGTGATAGAATTAAAACTTCATCTGTACTTTGTTCTGTTTACGTATATCAACGTCTCGATGAATAAGTTGAGAGAAATAAAAATACGCCGATTCTTCGATAGGTCTAAATAGGAATCTGGCAGCCAATGAACCCAAATTATTAACAACATCGAACACTCCTTGCTCAGAAAACGAAAGCACATTGATCAAAGTCATCACGTAACGTTCTCCTTCGGTTAAAATCTGCATCATAACGCTTTGTTTCATGAAACTCCACGTCAGTATCAATAATTTCCAATCTATTTGCTCCTATTAAAATAAAATCTGGTATTATTTATCATCGAAAGTATTATTTTTCAATTCGTTTAATTCCTTACCGAGTTCTGTAGACGTTTGGGTAGAAAATCAACCATGCTGTGGAACGGGAAGTCATCGGTTCCTTCGTCTTTTTTAATTTCACTTCGTCGTCGATTATTTGCTCGAATATACCAGTAAAAATAAACGTAGAAAAAAACAACGTAGGCCATTAAAGAAACAAGTTGAGCTATCGAGAACGCCAGCACAGCGTGTTCGGCGGATTTCAAAATCAGAAGCACAAAAATCACGGTTCTAACAAATATTTGTATCAGTTCGGCGAAAATCTGCGAAATGAAACGAGAAATACGTTAGTTATTATGTAAATCAGACGCTGGGAAGATTAATTGGCGCCAAATTACCCTTAATTTGACGAAAAGAAATGCTTGAGAAACCAAATACAACGAATCCGAGCACATCTCGATAACGCAACTCGCAGCAATGGAAATAACACCGAAGGTATAATGTTGAGTGACATGATCTTCCGGACGGGATAGCACGTTTAGCCAGATATATCCAAATATCAACGATGTAATGACACCTAATGGAACTCTGGAATTTATTCGAAACAATATTCCTTTCAATTAATCGAATATTAATAATATACTACGATTATTGAAAGAGAGTATCACTTACGTGAGCCATATTAAATTAATGACTTGAGGCCAATTATGAGTATCTGTTTTTGAAATGCAGGCTTTCCGAAACGCCAGACGGCTCAAGGTAAGTATAGTGGATTCCAGTAACAATAAACGTACGTACATAACTCCGATGGCATCTTGACTAACGTGCCGGATTACGAACGCGTTCAAAATAAAGGTAACTATTCGAAATGAGATCTAAAAATACGAAAAAAAATTATCAGCACAGGTAAAACTTCACGTACGAATTGAAAACACCGTAACATACCTGTAGAATTATGTTTAAACTGGCATTTTCCAGACTACTTTTTAGGAAATTCTTTGCCATTTTCACCAAACACGATCTTCGATCTTCTCTCGATTCAAGTTAGATAGGAATGATTCGAGGGAGACATGGTTTGGTATTTTTGATATAAGTACGTACGTGTACCAATGAAAAATCGGATGGTGTCCTTTGAGCTTTTAGAGAATAGCTGGAAATCTCTCGTTGGTATTACATCATTTCTCCAGCGGTAGAAAAGGATAAAGTTCGTGAAAGATGTAAAGGATTTGTGTTTTTGGATCTTTTGAATTTTTGGTTTTCTGATAAAGATTATCGTTTGTTTTTTGTTTACATCGCGTAGTTCGGCTAAAAATCTGTAGGATCGCTGTCAACTTAACGATTTTTATTCATTTTCACTAGCGCGCTCTACAGAATATCTTAAAAAGCTCGAGGTTTGAAGTTCTGAACAGTGCTCTCTACAGGGTAATTGAAGAACTACGGAGTTCGAGTTTTCGAATTAGTTCAATGAAAATCCTGTAGGGGCGCTGTCATAAGCATTTTTATTAGCAGCGCTCTCTGCAGACGAATCGACTAACTAAAAATTTAATGTTTTTTTTCGCAAACTTGGCAAAATGGTGTCATCTTGTGTGTTTTCATTTTCCTCTTTTATTTCTTCGATAACGTAGAAGAAAAAAGTTATTATGGTTTTAAAAAATTATTTTTAAGTAGTAAAATGTCGTAGTTAATGGTATTTTACAGTTATTCGAGTGTTCTCACGATATAGAACTCCTTCGGAGTCGAAGAATGGTGAAATATAAACCACATATTGAAGGTATTTTCGAATAAATGATATACAGTTTCCAGCTGACATGGCACTGAAAAAAGTTCGTGGCAATTTGGAGAGAATGTTCGATAAAAATTTAACAGATCTGGTCCGCGGTATCAGAAACAACAAAGATAATGAAGTAAATATCTGCCATATTGTTTAATTTAAAAATAGTACTAAATATTGGGCGAAAATGGTCGCTGTATGTTTATCATTATCTTGATAAGCCCTACGTAAAATTCTTATTTATCGCGTCTGAAATGTTATGTTTGCACTTTAGGCGAAATACATCGCGCAATGTATCGAAGAAATCAAGCAAGAACTGCGCCAGGAGAACATGTCTGTTAAAGCAACTGCTGTTGCTAAACTCACATATGTAAGGAAATGAAACCTTTGACGATGGATATCAACCGTGAAATGATTTTTAATCGCGATTTTATTGTATTGTTCAGTTACAAATGCTGGGTTACGATATCAGTTGGGCCGGATTCAACGTTATAGAAGTAATGAGCTGTTCCAAGTTTACTTACAAGCGTATTGGTTACCTCGCATCATCTCAAAGCTTTCATGCTGACACCGAGGTAAATATTCTTAACACACTCGAACGACCTGAATAAACCTCTTTGTTTAATCACCGATTTGTTTACAGCTTCTCATGTTGACTACGAATATGATTAGGAAAGATTTAAATAGCCAGAATCAGTACGATGCTGGAGTAGCTCTCTCAGCACTGTCGTGTTTTATTAGCGCCGATTTAGCCAGAGATCTTGCTAACGATATAATGACGTTGGTAAGAAACCCTCCCATATTAATGAAACTCCATTTAATGCGAATGAAAAGCTAAATTTATGCCATTGTTTTGTTGTAGTTGACGTCTACGAAACCGTATCTTCGTAAGAAGGCGGTGCTAATGATGTATAAAGTATTTTTACGCTTTCCCGAAGCCTTGAGGCCGGCGTTTCCTCGCCTCAAGGAGAAACTAGAAGATCCTGATCAAGGTTAGATGCTAAATCATGTACGTAATACGATGATTACCGGATCTTTTTTACCAGTGATGATTTTTCAGGCGTACAATCGGCTGCTGTAAATGTGATATGCGAGTTAGCCAGGAAAAATCCTAAAAATTATCTTAGCTTGGCGCCTATATTTTTTAAATTGATGACTACGTCGACCAATAACTGGATGCTGATTAAAATCATTAAATTGGTAATGTAACGGGATTAATTATCGAAGATTTTTATTACGTTTGTTTTATTGAAATTTATTGTATTTTTTCAGTTCGGAGCTTTGACCCCTTTGGAGCCTCGTCTCGGTAAAAAGCTCATCGAACCTTTGACCAATCTCATTCATAGGTGAGGATGGTGATATTGAAAATGATCAATTATTATTGTACAGTATTTCTTTAATTTAACTCGACGTTATCTACATAATCTGTAGTCCAATTGGCAAAATTTGTTCGGTTCATTTGAATTTTCGCAGCTCCAAAAATTCGTAGTAGGAAACGGACCCTAAAAACGTTCAATTTTGCCCCCTCCAGTTTCGAGTAAAAATATGAACTTGTAAAATTATTCAAAAGTGACCTTGCAACCTATCAAAATGAGTTAAAATTTCGCGAAAAATTCAAATATTTTGAAAAAAATGTTTTTTGAGCCCAAAATTGGCTCATGATGTACGAGATTTTTGAAAAAGTGTCCAGCGATCAATCAAAATGGGTTGAAATTTCAACAGAAATACAAGAATTGGACTGTCTGATCTTTGTTGGAGCACTTTTGAATAATTTTAAGCTGAAATTTGGGTATTGATTTTCGGAATTTTTGAAAAAATGTCATGAAACGAATCAAAGTGAGTTGAAATTTCGCATCAAAACAAAAATTACTTTTTTTTTTGAGTACTTTGAAGAATTTTAAGCTCAAAATTGAGTCAATTTTCGAGGTGGTCATGAAAATTTTCAAGTACAATTTTTCAAAAATGTTCGAAAAAAGTTTTAATATAAATTGTTGATTTTTTTCCCCCTGAAATTGTAATCCATTTTGATTCAGAAATCTCAAAAAGAATTTGTTTGCCTGCTCACTGCTCAGATTTTAACCCATTTTCGTAGTTCTCGTGACACCTTTTTCAAAAATTTTGAAAATCATGCTCCAATTTCGAGCTCAAAATTCTTCAAAATGCCCGAAAAACATTTTTGTCGAAATATTCAAATTCCTATCGCTCTTTATAAATCCTGCAAATAATCCCCCCCCCCTCTTCCTCTACCAGTTTATGCTCAAAATACTTCCAAAAGTGCTCAAACCAAGTTTTGATGAGAATTTCTGTTTTTCTGTCGAAATGCCTTTTAACTTTTAAGAAACCCCGAAAATCATCAGCCAATTTTAGGCCAGAAATTATTCAAAATAGCTTCAAAAAATTGTAGTAGAAATTGTTGATTTTTTTTTGGTCAAAATTTCTTCTTATTTTGATGAAATGCAAGACACATTTTTCAAAAATCTCGTAAATCATTATTCTTCAAAAATGCACAAAAAATATTTTTGTCGAAATATTATTTGAAAATTTTTGCGAAAAATTGACCCATTTTGATAGGTTTTATGACATTTTTTCCCCTCTAAAATCTCAAAAATAATGACCTTAGTTTGGGCTAAAAATTATTCAAAAGCACTATAAAAAGTTTTTCACTGAAATTTGTGTTTTTCTGCTGAAATTTTAACCCATTTTAATTATTCGTACGGCACTCTTTTCGAAAACCTGATTTAAAAATTCGATTTTCAGCTCATGATTATTCGAATGTGCTTTAAAAAAATTTTGATGATCAACTTTGGGCCCAAAACTCTTTAAAAGTCGTCAAAAAATATTGTCTACGAAACAAGGAAATTTTTCACTAAATTTTAATCCATTTTGATAGGTCGTATGAGAATTTTTCAAAAATTCCGAGAATCATGGCCCAATTTTGGGCGTAAAATTCTTCTAAAATGCTTAAAAAATATTTCAAAAACCCCTAAAATCATGCACCAATTTTGGGGTTAAAATCCTTCTAAAGTGCTCAAAAAATATTTTCTATGAAATATTTCAAAAATTCCAAAAATCATGCATCATCTAATTTTAAGCTCAAAATTGTTCAGAAATGCTCAAAAAATATTTTTGTCGAAATATTTGAATTTTTTACAAAATTTTGACCTTTTTTGATATGTTACATGACACTTTTTCAACAATTCTGAAAATCATGGTACAATTTTGGGCCCAAAATTCTTCAAAAATGCTTAAAAAATATTTCCGGCAAAATATTTTAAAAACCCCAAAAATCATGCACCAATTTTGGGTTTGAAATCCTTCTAAGGTGCTCAAAAAATATTTTCTATGAAATATTTCAAAAGTTCCAAAAATCATGCAATATTATGCATATCTAATTTTAAGTTAAAAATTCTTCAGAACTGCTCAAAAATATTTTTGTCGGAATATTTGAATTTTTTACAAAATTTTGACCTTTTTTGATATGTTACATGACACTTTTTCAACAATTCTGAAAATCATGGTACAATTTTGGGCCCAAAATTCTTCAAAAATGCTTAAAAAATATTTCCGGCAAAATATTTCAAAAATCATAAAAATCATGACCCAATTTTGGGTTTGAAATCCTTCTAAAGTGCTCAAAAAATATTTTCTATGAAATATTTCAAAAATTCCAAAAATCATGCATCATCTTAATCATCTAATTTTAAGCTCAAAATTGTTCAGAAATGCTCAAAAAATATTTTTGTCGGAATATTTGAATTTTTTACAAAATTTTGACATTTTTTGATATGTTACATGACACTTTTTCAACAATTCCGAAAATCATGGCCCAATTTTGGGCCCAAAATTCTTCAAAAATGCTTAAAAAGTATTTCCGGCAAAATATTTCAAAAATCCCAAAAATCATGACCCAATTTTGGGTTTGAAATCCTTCTAAAGTGCTCAAAAAATATTTTCTATGGAATATTTCAAAAATTCCAAAAATCACGCATCATCTAATTTTAAGCTCAAAATTCTTCAGAAATGCTCAAAAAATATTTTTGTCGGAATATTTGAATTTTTTACAAAATTTTGACATTTTTTGATATGTTACATGACACTTTTTCAAAAATTCTGAAAATCGTGGCACAATTTTATTTGGAGCTTAAAATTTTTCAAAATTGCTCAAAAAATATTTTCAGCCAAATAATTGAATTTTTTAAATTAAATTTCGGCACTCAATTTTACGCTCTAAATTCTTTAGAAAAGTGCTTAAAAAATATTTTTTTGGAATCAATTGAATTTTTCACGATTATTTTTCATTTTGATTTTTTTACCTACATTTACAAAAAATCCAACTGAATTTCTTGGGTTGCAAAAATTCCAGCCAAATTTGATTTTGCCAGTTGGAATGTAGACTAACAACGATTGAGTCAAGTTGACACGTATTTTATTTCTACAATTAGGATATTTACTGGCGTTTTCTTTGTAGAGGCCAAGTAATTCGGGTTACCGAGCAAAGAGTATCAATTTTTTCTATGTACGAATGAAGTATGTTTAAATTAAATTCTTGGGGGCTATCAGTGTGTGTTTTGTGTTTTTTCGAACTGTCTCTTGCCTTCTTTTTTTTTTTTTGAAATTATTTCTATTGTGGGAGCTATCCTGGTTCTAAAAACTCTGTCAACTTTTTTTTTTCTTTTGAAAAATTGTCTGTTTAAATTTAATGATTTGTATTTTTTTTTTAATTTTTGTTTTGAATGAGTTTTTTTTTCATTTTTTTAGTACTTCTGCCATGTCCTTGTTGTACGAATGCATCAATACAGTCATCGCTGGTGAGTATTTGATCATTTTGTGTGAACTGTCTATAAAATTATTACTCAATTAATTTTTTTTTTCATTCCAGTTCTTATTTCGATATCATCTGCCCTACCCAATCACAGCGCCAGCGTCCAGGTATACTGATAACTCTTTCAAATCATATCGAAGAAATTTAGTATCAATTTTAAACATTGTACTTCTTTTTATTTCAGCTTTGCGTCCAAAAATTACGAATTTTAATCGAAGATTCCGATCAGAATTGTCAGTACAGAGTTTTCTCTCTACTTAAATTCGCATTTCTAATATTCTAATTGAAAATGTTCGGTTTCAGTGAAATATTTGGGATTGTTGGCGATGTCGAAAATTCTCAAAACTCATCCGAAAACCGTCCAGTCTCATAAAGATTTAATTATGCAGTGTTTGGATGATAAAGATGAGTCTATTCGATTACGTGCTCTCGATCTTCTCTACGGAATGGTAAATCTTGGGTAAAATTTCACAACAATGAACTGAAACGAACAGAATTTTAATTGATTTAAAAAAATGTTCATTCCAGGTTTCCAAAAAAACATTAATGGAGATCGTGAAAAAACTAATGGTTCATATGGATAAAGCCGAAGGAACTTTATACAGAGACGAACTGCTTTCGAAAATAATCGATATTTGTTCTCAGAATAATTATCAATTCATTACCAACTTCGAATGGTACACTAGTGGAATTTTTATTTCGAAAATATTTGTATTTCATCGTGTAAATTTATTGTTTTTTTTTCATTCAGGTATATAAGTGTATTGGTAGAATTGACCAGAATGGATAGCACCCAACATGGAGCCTTGGTCGCTCATCAAATGCTAGATGTAGCCATACGTGTCCAAGCTATTAGGAAATTCGCCGTCGAACAAATGGCACTGTTGCTTGAAAATGCCCACGTGTTGACTCAACCGAGCTCTAAAATGGTCGACGTGTTGTACGCAGCTGCGTGGATTTGCGGAGAATACGCAACGTTAGTTCCGTCTCGAGAATATTTTTACTCGACGATCGTATTCGTTAGTTTTTAATTTATATTTCGTTTCGATTTACGCAGAGAATTGACAAATCCGAAGGCTACGTTATTGGCTATGTTGAGTGGTAAAGTGAATTCGTTACCGAATCATATTCAATCGGTTTACGTGCAGAATATATTGAAGATTTTGAGCATCATTCTTAAAAACGAACCCGCAGAAGAAGGAGTCGAAGTAAAATACTCGAACTAAAGATCTTTTTTCATTTACGAAGAGAAATTTTTTTATTTTGATGGTTGTCTTTTTACAGATCTGTGAAACAATATGCAACAAGTTACCGCAATTCGTCTCCAGTGGTGATCTTGAAGTACAAGAACGAGCCAGTTCCGCTTTACATTTAGTACAACTAATTAAAGAAGAAATTGCCGAAGGCAATACTCAAATTTTGGAAGAACTGAGTCAATTATTTAACGGCGAATTGAACCCGGTCGCTCCTAAAGCTCAGCGTAAAGTTCAAGTACCCGAAGGGTAAGCTTTGCTACTAAATTTAAATACCCAAGGGGTGCCAATCCGCTATAAATTAATCGTTCGGTTACGTAGATTGGATCTTGACGAATGGATCAATGATCCGCCATCGTCGTCATCTGCTGAAAGCGAAGACGAACAGTACGACGACGAAGACGCTCCTAATATATTTTTAAAATACGATCAAGAAAAAGAAGAACAGCAGAATAAATACGACTACGAACCAACTGAAGAGGAATTAGAAAAAGTAACGGAAATTTTTCGAATTACGATAAAAAAATATGCGTAAATTATGTCGTGCAACGGCGATGTTGTTATGTTTGTTCAATTGCTCGTGTAATTTACGATTTGTGTACTTTTTCGCAGATGAGAAAAGCTCGTAAATTGGAACAGGAGAATAATCCGCATTATTTGAAACAAGATATCAGCGAAAAAACAGTAGATAATGCGTTAGTTAATAACACGGTTACGAATACTTCGAATGTTATTCCAGGTGGCGTAAAAATCATTTTTATTTATCTAATATTGTAAAGATGAACCTGTGTTGGGATGAATTAGAGATCATTTTATGATCATTTGCCAGTTCATGTATTTTTGCTCTTTTGTAATATGAGGAAATTAAGTCGAATCATTTTTGAAACATAAGAAGTGATTTAAAATAAAATAACGAAATAAAATTGAAACTAAATTGAAAGCGTGAGTGAATAATCAGCTCTAATTTTGAAGAATTTAGTTGAAATTTGAATTTGAAAAAGAGTTCTAATTTAATTTATTATTAAAATTGAATAGTAAAATGAAAAAAATTAATTTAAAAAAAAATTGAATCTAAATTAATTTGAAATTTGAAAATTCAATACTTAAAATATGAAAATTAATGAGCTAAAAAATGAAAATAAAATTATTACAAGTAATAATGAAAATCGCTATAAATCGAAGAATTGAAAATGAAAGTAAAAGATTGGATTCAGTGAAAAAAAATTTAGGAATTAATTCCACTAAAAAAAATTGTAGAATAAATCTGTGAAAAATATTTTTTAAAAAAAAAGTAAAAAGTAAATAAATGAAGTGATGAATAAAAATTGAAAATTATATTGAAAAATCAATAGAAAAATCAGAAAAATGAAATTCAAATGCATAATGAAATGTGAAAAAATTGGGATTAAAAGATGAGAAGAAAGTGAAATAAAAATAAAATGAAAAATTGGAACAAAATTTATTTAGAAATATTAAATGATATACCTAATTATAAAAAGTACATTAAAATGAAAAATACCGACCAATTTTTTCCCATGTTAATTCAATCTGATTTTTATTTGGTTTTTTGATTCTATTTTTATTTCAAAAAAATAATTCAAAAATGTTATTTTTCTGATTAATTTTTTGTTTCGATTCGATTTCCATTTTTTAAATGGATTTAAATTTTTTAGTTTGGTTTGATTTTCGTATTTCAGATTTCATATGTCAATATTCAAATTCAATTTTTATTTCAATTCAACTTTTCTATTTCAAATCGATTCAAATTACATAAGAAAATTGAAATATTAAACTTGAATTAAATTTCCAAAAGTAGGTAAAATTTGGAGAAAAAATCTTTAAAATCAATGATTTTTAAATAATTGAAACGGACTAAAAAGGAAAATTTAAAAACAATAAACACTTGATTGTTTGCCCCTTTTTAAACCTTCAAAATCTAAAAGATGATTTAAACAAATTCATTGATAATAAATTAAATTTTAATAATATTATTAAGTTAATCAAAAATGATAATTTACTCCATCTAGTTTAATTTTTCAAAAAATAGTATACGTGCTTTTAAAACCAAAATATTCTTGTGTTGTAAGCACTTTGAAAATAAATGTCTTGTCTTGTCAAAAAAAAAAAAAATCATATAAAAATTAGATTAAATGTACTTGAAAAAAAAATTGATATTAGGTATATTAATAATCAAATTACAAAGAGACAGATCAAAATAAAAAGATCTGATTCATTTGATTCGTAAAGATTTAATTTTGTGAAAAAATTAATAAATTTCATCTAGAAAAAGAATCAACTCAAGTTGATTTTTAAAAATTTAGTTGAAAACTTGAAATAAAATTATTTGATTTAAAATGAAAAATAAAAGTATAAATTGCACTGGAGAAAAAATGCAAATTTATAAAAGAAAATGACATTTGAATTTGGAAAAATAATAAATAAAATGAAATAATTAAAAATAAAAAATTCAATTCAATTTATTACTAGTTTGAATTATTTGAAGTGTAAAAATTGGAATAAAGTTAAATGCAAACATTAAATTAAAATTAAAAATCGATTTTAAATAATTGAATTTCTTCGAAACACAAAAATTGGAAATCTAATTCGAGCGTCAAATAGGTACAAAAAAAATTAGGAAATTGGCCATAAAAACTCATATAAAATCAAAAATCGTTTTAAATGGAAAACAATTACCAACAGAAATTAAAATTAATTTGCTAATATGAAATCAAAAATAGTTGGATTTTTAAATTATGAAAATTGCATTGAAAAATAATTAAAAAAAAAAAAAAAAAAAAAAAAAAAAGATTCAGATTGAAATGAAAAATTAAATTTTAATTACGTAATTCAAAATGTTCAAGTTGGATTAAATAAATAATAAAAAGTGATTAAAAGGAGATATAACATTTAAAACGAACTAAAAAATGAATTCTAAATCAATTTAGAAAATATTGATTAATAATATTAAATAATATGAAAAATAAAATCTGAAGAAATTTTCAAAATGAAATTCAAAATTTAATGAAAATGAGAAAATGTAACCTGATGAAATGAAAATTGAAAATTGAATTAAATTGAAAAACGAAGAAAAAATTACAAATGAAAAATCATTTAAATGCAATAAAAAAAAATAAAAAACATCATTAAGAAATTAAGAATAATGGATAAAAATCAGATCAAACAGAAAATAGAATCAAAAATCAAAATTAACGTGGAAAAATTCGATAAGAATTTGAATAATTTGAACTGAATTATTTTTAAAAAAATTGAATTTGAATAAAAATTTGAAAATATGATTATAAATACAAAATAATTTAAAGTACGTAATAAATAAAAATAAAATTAGGATTAGTTAGAATGAAAAATCAAATCTAAAACACATATTTTTGAGTATAAAAATGTTATTCAAATGAAAAATTGAAATAAGTTGAAATGAAAAATGAAAATGAAAAAATATATATATAAAAATTATAATTGATGAAAAAATGAATCGAGTTAAACAAAAAAAAATTAAATTCGAAGAGAAAACAAAATAAAAAAATAAGAAAAGTCGTATTGAAATTAAAAATAAAAATTGAAAAAAAAATCATTAAAATTATAATTGATGAAAAAATGAATTGAGTCGAATAAAAAAAATTGAATTAGAACAGAAAACAAAATTTAAATTGATCCAAATAAAAATAAAAATAGAATTGAAATGGAAAATTAAAATAAAAAAATGAAAACGAACAAAAAATCAAAATCAATTTCAAGTACCTACATTTGAAAATTGAAACAAAATGAAACTGAAATACATGACGTAATAAAACTTGAATAAAATGAAAAATATTAAAATTAAACTAACCCAACTAGAAAGCAATACCACCTCGACCTTCTTTCGCTCCCAACTCAATAAATATTAATTTCTGTTCCATGCAGGATTAGCGTCATCGGATAAATACCTAACGCAGAAATCTAAAAAGAATAAACTGAAGGAAAAAACCAAGAAAAAGAAACGCAGAAAAGACATTAACGAAGAAGACGAAGAAATCGATGTCGAAGAACAACCCGATGTCGTAGTAAACAGAGGTCGAGGAGAAATGCCCGAGGGCGCTGAGGATTCCGAAGGAGATACTGACGACCATCGTGATCTCAATGATCCTCATGCTGCTCTGGATATCGATTTGGAAGAGTTAGTACATTTATATGTGTTTCGTAAATTCGACATTTATTTTTATTTCCATTTGGACTGATTTTTAATTACATAATTATAAATAATTTTATTAGGCCTTTGAATGATATCGCATCATTTTCGTCGTCTAAAAAAGAGAAATCCAAGACGAAGAAACGGTCTTCTGTTCAAGTAAGATTTTATCTTCAATTTTTTTGATCATTCATTTCTTGAGAAATCCTCAAAATGTTAACTTTGAAAGTTTCTTAATTTTTTTTTGTTCTCGTTGAATCAGGAAAACGACGAAAACAATCATACAGGCGATTTATTACGCAACGATTACCAAGTCGTTGATTCCAAGCCCAGCAGCGGTTCGAAGACGAAATCCAAGAAGAAGAATAAAAAGAAGAAACACGACGCCGTCGACGATACCAAGCAAAAGAAGAGTAAATCGAAGACAGGTACGCGATACTCGTATTCTCTCTAGCTCATTCAGTATCTTCTACCTCCATATTTATTCCATTCCTATTCTCGTTTCAGCTGCAAAAGTCGACGAAAGCTTCGATCTACTGATGCTGAAAGACGGTTACGAAGAAGCTTCCGGTATATCAACCCCATCTAAGGAAATCCTAGCGTGCAATTCAGCGCAACAAACTTTCGCCCCTAATTCATATCCATACGTTAAAGCTGCCAAGAACAAAGTTCTATACGTGGTACGTTGAAAAAAAAATCCTCTCAACAATTCGATTGGTAGTTGAAAAGTTTCATTACTCGCGAATTTTTTTATTTTCGACAGGATTATACGATCGAATCACCTGTACAAGATAACGTGATCACTGTATTCGTACGGTTGAAAAATATATCAACGTCTCATAATAGTTTACACGTTAAAGATATCCAATTAAGCGTATCCGATGCTTCCAACATTCAACTAGTCAGCAAGGTAGCAAATTGAGATCAAATCTAGCATCCCCCCCCCCATTATTTTATTATGTATTTAATTTTTTTTCGAAATCTCGATTGCAGGAAGGCGATCCTTTAACCAAGATTAAACTACCTTTTGAATTATCTTCGCAAACCAACGACGAAATTAAATTACATTTCAAAGTTCGCAACATTACAAAAGCTCATAAAGTTTTTGCTGTGTTATCGTATTCTGCTTCTGTAAGTATCCAAAAAAAAGAAACCAGCTGCTATTTACGATTACACGATATAATTTACTCAGAATATTAATCTGTCATATTTTATTTTAGGTGAACGATTCTTTCAAACGAGACGAAATGGAACTGAAGCTGAAAATTCCGGTTACTTCGTTATTACTGGCAACGCCTCCGACCGAACCATACGCCGACTTGATCGCCAGCGGGCAGCTTACTTATGATTCGTCTCTTTGTTTACCTTGCGATGATTTCAACGAGGTAAACTTATCGTGAAATTGTAATTTGTACATTGAATAATTCAAAATGAGATAATTGTGTAAACATTTTTGCTCATTAGGTGGTTGACGTGCTGTGTAGACGGTGTCGATTAGTGTTACTAGAAAGAATACAAGATACAGCCTCACTATACGGAAGCACGTCTTCCGGTCTTCATTTATGTTTCTTGTTGAAATTGGAACCGAAACAACGAACCATTATTCTAGATGCCAAGTGCAACTCGGAGAGTTTACTGAAGAATTTCTTCAAAGAGATTAAACCTTTATTTTCTCTTTGACCGTTGTACAGTAGATATCAATTTAAACTCTTTTCTATCATTGTTACTTATTTTCCATTTACAAGTTGTATGTTATTACGATGGTATAATATTAAAAATGTATTTTTTTTTCCAAAACATTCGTCGTGTATTTTGTTTTTTTTTTATTTCAATAATTCGTAAAATTAAAATTTTAATGAAAAGAAAAAGTCGAGTTAAGAGTATTGAAAGGCAAGACTTTAATTATTTAAAATTTGGTAACACGTAATTATACAAGGGCATGCTTAACAAGTAATACTGCAATTAGTATCGAATACATATTAACACAATTAGATAGAACGTTACAGAGTGATGACGTATAGTAAATTAAATACCTACTAAAAAGCCAATCGCGTAGAAAAAAAGAATTAATAAATATTTTAATAATTTGCTTATTAAGTTACTAAAAAGTTGCAAAAACGCATAAAAAGTCTCCACTGTAGTCGACATATTCGATGACAAGGCACGTAAACGTAATGGAAGTAATAAATTAAGCTCCAAAGGTCATCGACGCGACCTCGTTGTAACGGCATTTCGATAATAAATTAGGAATTTTTGATTCGCTGAAAACAATAAAAAAAGATGAAAGGTCAACGAAAGTTGAAGAGGGAAAAATTAAAAGGTTGCGAGCGATTTTATGACTGAATCGTATTCTAAGACGTATTTAGATGAAATAGACCTCGCTGTATGATTTTTTAATGCCTGTCTTTGCCAAAGCCCCCCCCCCCCTCAGCGATGAGGGACCTCAAATTAGTCAGAAAGCGTCATTAAAAATGCCAAATTCGATGGTTTTCCAGACTTTATTATCGAACTTGAAAAAAAATGCAATTTTCAAGTAGAAGGAAGCTTCGTCGGGGCAATTGGACACCGGAAATGAACTCGCCGTCTCAACCCCCCCCCCTGACCAAACATTCTGCTCGATTAGACCGTAATTTCGATGGGTCATTTTTTGGCCCAAAATGCAACTTTTTTTACTCAAAAAATGACTCGTCGAAATTACGGCATAATTGAGCTGAATTTTCAGCCTGGAGGGTTTTTTGGGACGGGAAATTCATTTCCGGTGTCCAATTGCCCCGACGAAGCTGCCATATACTCGAAAATGGCACTTTTTTGAATTCAACAATGAAGTAAAAAATACCATTGAATTTTGCACTTTTAATGACGTTTTCGGACAGATCCGGGGTTGGATTGAAATATGAACGTCATTTCTAGGTTCAGCGACCTCAAATCAGTCAGAAAACGTGATTAAAATTGCAAAATTTGACAACTTTTTTCCAGCTCATTTTGAGTTTCAATAATGGCAAATTTTCAGTAGAAGGAAGTGTCGTGAGGGCAATCTGACACCGGAAATGAATTCGCCGTCCCAAAAAACCCCCATAGCACAAATTTTAATCGTTTTCGACTAATTCGAGCCAGCCGGGTCCGAATCTGGTGTCCATTTTTGCCGTAGACGTTTCCTTCAGCCAGAAATTGCCAATATTGAATTCGCCGTCCCAAGAAACCCCGCTAGCCAAATTTTCAGCTCGATTGGCGACAAAAAGTTTTTTTGCCCAAAAAAATGTATGAGCGTACCCCTTTGCATTTTTTGGATTTTTTTGATTTTCAAAAAAATCGAGTAAAGGGTCGTTTTCAACTAATTCGAGGTCGCCGAGTCCGAATCTGGTGTCTGTTTATGTCGAGAAACGTTGCTTCGGTGAGAAATTGCGACTATTTCGTAAAATACAACTCCGATCGCAAAATAAACCTCATGTTTGGATTCAGCGACTTCAAATTAGTCAAAAAACGTCATTAAAATCGCAAAATTTGACAACTTTTTTCCAGCTCATTTTTGAGGTCAAATAATGGCAAATTTTCAGTAGAAGGAAGTGTCTTGGTGACAATATGACACCGGAAATGAATTCACCGTCCCAAAAAACCCCCATAGCCAAATTTTCAGCTCGATTGGCGACGAAAAGTTTTTTTGCCCAAAAAAATGTAAGAACGTAGGTACCCCTTTGCATTTTTTTGAATTTCAAAAAAGTCGAGTAAAGGGTCGTTTTCGACTAATTCGAGGTGGCCGAGTCCGAATCTGGTGTCCATTTTTGTCGTAGGCGTTTTCTTCAGTCAGAAATTGCAAATATTTTGCCGAATATGAGTCCGATCGCAAAACAAACGTCATTTTTGGATTCAGCGTGCTCGAATTAGTCAGAAAAAGTCATTAAAATTGCAAAATTTGACAACTTTTTTCCAGCTCATTTTTGGAGTCAAAAAAGGGCCGTTTCCAAGGGAATAATGCATCCTGGTGAAAATCTGACACCGGAAATGAATTCGCCGTCCCAAAAAACCCCCCTAGCCCAAATTTCGACTCGATTGGCGTCAAAAAGTTTTTTTCCCAAAAAAATGTAGGAATGTACCCCTTTGGAATTTTTGAATTTTTTCGATTTTCAAAAAAATCGAGTAAAGGGTCGTTTTCAACTAATTCGAGGTCGCCGAGTCCGAATCTGGTGTCCATTTTTGTCGTAAGCGTTTTCTTCAGCCAGGAATTGCGAATATTTCGCTGAATACGATTCCGATCGTAAAACAAACGTTATTTTTGGATTCAGCGTGCTCAAATTAGTCAGAAAACGTCATTAAAAATGAAAAATTTGACAACTTTTTTCCAGCTTATTTTGAGTTCAAAAAATGGAGTTTTCAGTAGAAGGAGGCGTCGTGGGGACAATCTGACACCGGAAATGAATTCGCCGCCCCAAAAAATCCCCCAAACCAACTTTTCACCTCAATTGGCGACAAAAAGTTTTTTTGCCCAAAAAAATGCATGAACGTACCCCTTTGGATTTTTTTGATTGTCAAAAAAAATCGAGTGAAATGTCGTTTTTGACTAATTCGAGGTCACTGAGTCCGAATCTGATGTCTGATTTGAGCCCTGGTTCCACCTTCATGGAGAACTGGTGAGTATCTCGCAAACTACGAATCTAATTTAAAAATGAACGTCATTTTCGTACTCAGCGACCTCAAATTAGTCAGACAGCGTCATAATAGAAGCAAAATTTGACAACTTTTTTCTGACACATTTTTGAGTCCGAAAATAGGCCGTTTTTGAGAGAAGGGTGCGCTCTGGTAAAAATTTGACGCCGGAAATGAATTCGCCGTACCGAAAAACCCCCTGAGCACAAATTTCGACTCGATTGTCGACAAAAAGTTTTTTTGCCCAAAAAAATGCATGAACGTACCCCTTTGGATTTTTTGGATTTTTGTGATTTCCAAAAAAATCGAGTAAAAGATCGTTGTCGACTAATTTTAGGTCGCCGAGTCCAAATCCAGTGTCTAATTGGAGCTTCAATCACTCCATCACTCAAAACTGGCAAATTTTTCGCAAAAAAATGCATTTTTTCAAAAATTACGAAGCAAGGATCAATTTAGACGTCAATTTTGAGTTCAGCGACCTCAATTAGTCAAAAAACGTCGTGAAAATTTCAATTTTCGAATATGATTTTTTTGCTCAATTTTCATTTTAAAAATGGAGAATTCTGACATTGGAAATAAATTCGTCGTCTCAAAAAACTCCCCAATCCAAATTTATCCTCAAGTCGTTCTCAAAAGTAAAATTCTAGGTGTCTATTTTTCGAGAAAAAAATGCACATCGTATTTACGGCAAACTGGTTATGCAATTCTATTAACACCTTTACTGATCTTTCTCTGGTTCAGTTGGAAGGAGCTTTTTTCATATTAGGAGAAAATTTCTGAATAACTCGATGTCGTCGAGTACGAAATCCGGCGTCCATTTGGATTGTTGGTCTTTGCTTCATCGAAAAATGACGATTTCTTCTTGAAAATTTCCGCTTTTTCAAAAACTACGAACCAAGCCTCAATTTGGACGTAATTTTCAGGCACGATGACCTCAAATTGGTCAAAATTGTCATTAAAAGAAAAAAATCTAATTTTCGAAAATATTTTCTTACTCGAGTTTAACTTTTACTAGACCATATAGAGGAGGCTGTGAAAAAATTAAGCGAAATTCAAGGGCACATTTCGTGAAATTTCAATATTTTTTCAGTTTTAATGGGTTTTTGAATTTTCAAAAATCGAAAAAATCCTGTTTTTTAAATTTTGCGAAATTGACTATTGAATATTATTTATTAAATCGATTTTTTCCCCTGGTCTTTATACATATAAAAATTGAAACGCAATTTAATTTCATTCGATTTGAAATTTTTAACAAGAATACACAATTGAATATTAATCACAAAGATACAGATTATTTGTAAAATTAGGAAGTAGTAGGAGGTCGGTTCAAAATTTTTTTAATACATAAAATGAACAACTTGAGTCTAAAGAAATTCCTTTGGGGGAGTTTATTAGGATAAGGTGTTAATAGAATTGCATAACCAGTTTGCCGTAAATACGATGTGCATTATTTTATACTTGCATAGTTTTGACAAAACTTGAAAAAAACTCAATTCGAAGGTGTTTTTTTTTTACCCAATTATTAAAATTTGAGAAGAAGGGTCAATCATAAAATCATTTTCAACTCCCTGATCGTGCCGAAGTTTCTCATAAGACTCTGATAAAACCTACCATTAGTAATGATACCATGGTTGACGTCTGACCCATCTTAGACGAATACCAGCGTCTGTTCTAATCTTAATGGAAGCTGCTTCAGCTGCTCGTACGGTTTCTTTGACACTCTGCATCAAGTTTTGCGCATTACCCACCAACATATCGGTAGCTTCTTGGTCTTCTTCCGAACCTAGTCGATACAAAAAAAAAGGCACAAATTACAATCAGTATAAGACAAAACACAGGTATTATAAATTCGCAAACCAAAAAACAAAACAAATCGCTGTTAAAACATACTGAGAAATCAACATGCGAATCGTCTATTGCGATGTTACTCGTATTTCAACAAATTCAACGACTAACTACCTACACAGCGAAGTAAAAATTTGCCTAATTGATTACTTACTAGCGCCAATCATTAATCCTGAATTAACGAATAAGCATTCAACAAATGAGGAAAGAAAAATAAGTTAATGTTCATCGTATTACGACTACTTGAACTATGACATTATTAATGAAGCGTTTCAAAAGTCCTTTCCAACGTAGGAAATTAATTACTACTATTGCAGATTTCTTCCTGTGAATTTTAATGTTCCAGCTTTCAGAAATTAATATTGGAAAAATCCTCAATTGTCAGAAACTCATTACGAACAATTATCGATGGAAAAGACTTTCGCAACATACTATAAACTCAAAAAAAATGAATAAATTAGAAAAAAAGATCATAACGTCACATCTTCATCATCACACTACACGAATCAACTTTCGCTTCATCAAAAAAACAAAAAAAATCCCAAAAAATCATCAACATGCAATTTCCAAAAAAACCTAAATTACAAAACACTCGACGATTAAAAAAACAAAAAACATGCGTCTTTTGCTAAAAAAAATTCCAAAAACGTAAAAAAAATTAGACCAAAAAAAAATTAAAAAACCAAAACAACTCCATGCAAAAAAGACGACGACTAAAAGAGAAGAAATCATTACCGCCTTGTAATTCTGCATTTTCCATTCTTGGTAGTATTTCTATCGGTAATAGAAAACGAATTTATGTTTAAAAGGGAAACCAATAAAGATAATAATAGACAACAGTTCGAAAAAAACTACACTCGAACGTCGACATAATTCTAATAAATTACCTTGAGCTCCCAACATGGTAGCTTTGACGGTAGACAAGATTTTCAATTGGGTTCCGATGGTCGGTATACGTTCGCAAACTTGAAGCAAGCTCTGAAACCAGAAAACGTTTGTGAAACAAGCACGATAGAATTTGATCGAATATTTGATCGAATTATAGCTTTACCGTTCGCATTCGTTTATCGGTACATTCTCTAGCTAATTCTTTAGCTAAACGAGCCACTTCTTCGGAAGCTTCGGCGATAGCTTTGGCACAATCGATTAGATCACGTTTGGTGCCACCTTCTCCTCGAACGAGTTGCGATAATCGACCCATCAGTAAAGCCATCTTTTTAGCAGCGGCGATGATTTCGTTATCTTTACTAGACCATTGGCGTACTTCTTGATGTAAACCGTGAGCAGCAGCCTGTTGAAATTATTCGATAGATTAGTGGAATTAAATCTAATGACTAATAAGGAGTAGTTGATCATCTTTTGAACGAATTCTCTGTGATAATAAGATGAATGAGTTTCAATTAGGTGAAGCTCACCATAATCGGTTGGTTTGGTAAAGGTGCATGCATAAACATATCATCTTCATCGTCAGTTTCTGGTGGTGGAGGACGAGGAGGAGGAACTTCCCCGCCTGGCAATGGTGGTCTAGGTGGAGCAATTTCTGTAATTTCATAATTTTTCCATTATTAAACGAACGAAACATTCGAGGAAACGTTTAAAACATCTCGTCTGTCTATTACGATATGAATTTAGTATCATCTAAAGATCTAACGAAGAATAAACTAAAGTTAGCGATGGTTAGTACCTTGATATAAATCGGTTCTGTACTGTTTAGGTGGAGAAATTCGGTTTTCAAGATCTGAAAATTTAATTCCACTACATTAAAACTAAATCTAATTCATGTACTAATATTTCTTCTAATATTGAAGTTTGAATACCGAAGCGTAAAGTGCGAAGCGTTCTTCGTGTTTGCAATTTATTA
Source organism: Planococcus citri (assembly GCF_950023065.1). Classification (NCBI taxonomy): domain Eukaryota; kingdom Metazoa; phylum Arthropoda; class Insecta; order Hemiptera; family Pseudococcidae; genus Planococcus; species Planococcus citri. The sequence goes on from NC_088680.1 coordinate 66,974,911, forward strand.
ATAAAGTTAAAACAGCGTCGTTGCTGAATTAATTCTTCGTTAGCAAATAATAAGTATGTAAAATGATAGCAGAAGATCATCGATCTATCAATAAGCTTAGTTATTTATTCTAGATTTCGTAAATCATCATCGAGATGTTACTTTTCTCTCATCGATCCATCAATATAAGCTCACAGCTCAGCATTTTGTTCTAGCTTTCATATTATTATTAATATTATTACGAATAACAGAGTTATTACAAATTGAAGCCAAGCGCTTACTAGGTACCTCTATTATACATCGGATGAGTTTTTACAACTGGTTCCGGTCTGTATTTCGGATACTCGTCAACATCTATAAAAATTGAAAACAATATCCACCGCCACCGAGGTTTTTACGTTGATTAGTAAAAGATGAGTAAATAAATCGAAGGAATACGGTTATTTAATTATTAATATTATAATTTATGTAACTGGGAAGGATGTTACAGTAATTAGGTTCGAATGATTACTTTTTAGTTTTGATCGGTAAAACATGGACTAGAATATTGTTTACAATGGTCTTCGATAAGAAACTATCTAGCGTGAGTAATCAAGTAACGATTACGAAGACTTAAAGACTACTGAACACACAAACAACTACTAATAAAAAAGATTGCAATCATCAAGCTTATTTTTTACAGCAGCAAAATCACTACCTAACTAATCTACAACGTTGCGATTTACAAGTACCTACGATCTAGAGATTCAATAATGGGAGATTGGGAGATCAAAGTGACTAAAGGAACGAAAGGTATTACAGGAAGTGAAGTATTTGAGAAATAAAGGAGATTGAACGACTTACACGATTCAAAAAGAAAACAACCTCGATAATGGATTAAACGCATCGTAATACCAGAATCTAAAAAACACGAGTAAGTACTTAATTTGAAATGAAAACTCGTACGATTCGTTCAATAAGTCAAGTTCCTAAAACTTTCTTCGAGGAAGAGGAATAGAAAGAAATTGTGAACTAAATGAAAACATTTTATTCTAGGCTAATTAACTTCAGAATGAACGAATGAAGAAGTAACGAAACCATTCATACAATGTTCGGATTTCGTACGACGAACGTTCTCAACTTCAACTCTTCGGATATCAGTTCATTCAAACAAATAATTAAAACTAGTTCTATTTCTTTTATAAATTCAATAAAAAGTTTTCAAAATCATTCGTAGTAAAAGAGAATGAAATCGTTCGCAACTTTCGTTATCATTTCAACGTTAGTTCGGTAACTGACTAGGGATAAAAAAACACCAAACCGGTTTCAAAACCGTACAGATCTTTAGAAACATTTCAAGACGAACAATTCCGATACTGTACAAAAATACACGACTTTCGTACGAATTTCTAAATAAAAAATACATTTCACGATTTTCAAACACTCTACAGAGCCATTAGACTGGACAAATCACTCGTCGTCGTAAGAAATACAACGTAGTTAGGAATCATTTCATCGTCATTCTTCGCCGATCTTTTATTAAACCGAACTGAGAAGAACTTTCGAGACAAACTGCAAAGTAAAATAACAAATAGCAACGTGATTAATACAAACGGAATCGTACCATTAATATGTAATCCGTTCAAATCTCCAGGTATCGTTAGAGTTTTTCTAACATTACCCACAGCATTGAGTAACTGAAACGAATACAAACAAATCAATTAATATTATGAACTTCAAAAATGATGAATACTGTAATAAAACATACTCGTTTGTTTGATTCACGCCATCTCGAAGCTGCTGCCGAATCTCCGATATTGAGAGCAACCGCTTTGGCATCTTGCACCATGGGTGCGACAGCTAAGAATAAAATGAGACAATTCGTTCGAATACAATTATCAATTTCAGATTCTTATTACTAATAACGTAGACTAAAAGTACAGTACCTGCTTGAACAGCATCTGCAGCTCGAGTAATATCAGCGATGAATGACGGATCTTCGGAGTTATCAGCCTCCTGTTTGGCAACTTGTAATACTCTATTGGCAAGTCGAGCTATGGCAGTGGTATGGTCGACCATTTTATTCGGTTCGCGTTTCAAAATAGCATCCTCGCACATCAAAGCGTGTTTTCTCATTTGTTCCTCTACAAAACAACAAAACCGTAACCGTAGAATATTTCGTTTTTTTTTCTAAACTAGTAAACCGAACACGTTTTATTTACCTGATATTTTAACGAAATGTGCCGAATCGGTAGCTTCGTCGCATAAATTCCTCATTTTTCCAACTGTATCCGCGTACTGGGTACGTAAGTTTTCGAAATGTTTATCGGCAGCTGCGTTGTTAGGATAATTCATACGAATACGACCGGCGTTCACCAACTGAGGCGTTAAAGATTCCAATTGATTGGCGGAGTTGACCAAAGCTTCGGCTAACTTCTTGTTACCGCCACTTCCACCGGCTGCTACCATTTTGCCAGTTTTAGCTGCTCGACGAGACCAATCTGATAAGTAATTGGCTCGGTCTTCGAAGTTGGCCTCGCGTCCTGGTGTACCTTTATCGAGCGAATATTTCAGAGAATAATTTCTGATATCAGTATCACGTATTACGTAGATAAAAATGATTGATTATTTATTAGGTAGATAATTCGTGCCGAGTATCGAGTAGGTCAGGAGTAGGTATACGAAGGTTTTTTAATGCAGTTGTAACCTACCTTCTGGAACGTGGACAGCTTCGGTGAAATGTTTCAACGGTGAAACGATATCGATAAAGTCTTCGACTACTCTGTTTACTACGGCATCTTGTATTTTATCTTTCAATTCGTGTAGTTTCTGGGACAATAACCTGATAAAATAAAATACATATTTTAATAGATGAAAATGATTACCGAATCAATTAGTAAGAGGGTAAGCAACGTTTATTTACGAGATGCGTTTCAAATGCCTGGAAGTCATCGTTAGGGGAATTTAAAATCAAGAATAAAATTAATATTTGTTTTTTAATTTTTGTTCTCATTTTATAAATGAACTCTTATCACAATTTAACTGGACTGATGTGTCACTGGATAACAGAACGGTTTTACGTTCGACTTTGTTATATAATACCGTAGCATCGTCTACGTAATATTATCCCTAATACGAATGATTGATTATTTCTTGCGAGTGTGTAAGTAGATGAAGCTTTTCTCGTTTTTCATGCTTTTTCATTATTATTATTTTTTTAATATTTTATTTTACGGAAGCGACTTGTACAAAATTTTTCTCAATTCTAAAACTCGTCAAAATATTATTTTAGAACAAATTTTAAGCTACGCAGCCCATTTTCAAGGTCAATTTTTAATTTTAGAATTTACAAAACTTCATAATTCGAAATCCATACTCAATTATATCGAATTATTGGCCTCATCTAGGCTCATGAGTCATGAATTGTGCCAAATGATCATTGAAATTGAAATCAACTTTCGCTGCATCTTTTATACTGAATTTAAAACGAAAATCGGCGTAGCAACGTATTATTTTAGGGACCTCAGGCCATTTGTAAACAAAGTTAAACGAGCGTTTTTTCTCACTTCGCTATTTCTTGTGCTTTTGGAGTATTGCCAAGACCTCTTTTACACAAATCATTCAATTGATTCGACAAATAATCGACTTCATCGCAGAGTGATAAGATTTCCGCACGTTGGATACCTGGAAGACCATCGGCTACCTGAAAATTAAATCGCACGAATGAGGAAACATTTCGAAATGAGAAATATTGTTTTTTTTTCTACGAAGCACTTACGATCGTTTCATCCTATTTGGTTCATTAACGAAAGCAATATAAAGTAAAAGCGAATTTTTGTGGTTAAGATAACAATTTAGAATAGATTGTGAAGACTGAATAATGATTAGAGGTTACCTTTTTTCCTTCAGCGATGATCAGAGCGATGGCTCTTTGCCCTAGACCTTTATCATCGCGTTCCGGATGCGATAACCATTTCTGAGCTTGTTCCAATCGACCCGAGACCGTATGAGCTGGTTGTTGACCACCCCACTTCTCCAAATTGGTCACCGAATTCGATACAATTTTATTAAGCTCTTGGAGTTTCTCTTCGATACCTCGAGCCAAACCTTCAGCCTAATAAAACGTACATTAAATCACTTCAACTCGATATCCGCCAATTTTCACACACATAAGCGGTATTCTCACCTGAGGCGAAGTACCCTTTCCATCATCCCTGAGTTCGCACAAAGCATCCACCATGGTGGTAATCTCCGAGACCATTTTCTTGATAGCATCGCGATCGCTGGGCAAAGCACGTTCGGCCACTTCGACAGCATGTTCCAAAATCTGACGCAAAGATCGTTCGCCGATACCTCCACGAACTGCTAATGGATCCTGAGAGGTGTAAGAGTACCATTTTTGAGACTGCGTATATTCAACACGTCGCGAATACGTTTCGAGCATAGTTACAAGACAGCGCCGACACTTACGAGTAACCAATCGCGAGCGCTTCTGATTTTACTTTGAATAGCGTTACACGCTTTTTTCATCACAGTCAGGTTGTCCGCGTCCCATTCATCCTCGTCGTACGTAGTCAGCTGTAGAACTCGAATAATTTCGTGTAATTCTTCGGTCATGCGGGATGTCAAGTAGTTACGATTTTCGGCCGCTTCAGCTGCTCCTTTTCCACCTGCGCAGCGTCAATCGGTTACAGAATTAGTTTCGTTGGAGAGGTTGTTGAGCTGGGTTTTAAAAATAATTAGGTTTTTGGCCCGAGATTAGGAAGGAGGGGGAGGGGAAGGGTGACCCTTATGCAATTTGTATCGTAATTCCAGAAATTCATTGAGCACAGCTGATACATTAAAAAAAAAAAATCAAGTTTTATCATGTCATTTTTCTCGAGCACTTTTCTACTATCTCAAAGATCTCAAAGTTTGAATAATTTTTTGAGGGGGGGGGGGGTCAGGGTTATTTTAAAGATCAAACATTTAATCACGTCTCGATTTTTGAGACAGATGCGATGAAAATATTTTCGAAATTTGCGCGAATCGCAGTATTTTGTCATGAACTAGCCCTACGAGGGCGAATTTCGCCATTTCCAGCTATTCTGGAGGCTCCAGCGCGATTTTTCAATTTCTCCAGAATTTCGAATTTACTCCAGAAGGCGTGAATATGAAGTTGGGCAGCTAAAAATCGAGTTGTGTGTTATATTCGAACTGTTTAACGAATTTATTCACATTTGAGCCGATTCTGGAGGGGACACCTCGAGAGTGGGTTTTTGACCAGCTTTTTTCATAATAAAAATATCCAAAAATTAAAGGGAGACCCAAGAAAGGCTGCAAATGGCGAAATTCGCTCTCGTGTGGTTTATTAATGACGAAATACAGCGATTCGCGCAAATTTCAAAAATTTTCTCACAAACGAGGAATTTTTGGTTTTTGGACATTTTTATTTTGAAAAAAAAGCTGGTCAAAAAACCACTCTTGAGGTGTCCGCTCCAGAGTCGGCTCAAATGTGGATAAATTCGTTAAACAGATCGAGTATAACACACAACTCGATTTTTAGCTGCCCAACTTCATATTCACGCCTTTTGGAGCAAATTTAAAATTCTGGAGAAATTGAAAAATCGCACTGGAGGCTCCAGAACGGCTGGAAATGGCGGAACTCGACCTCAGGGGGTTTGTAGTACTCGAAATACCGCGATTCGCGCAAATTTCTAAAATTTCCTCGCAAAGGGTAAAATTTTGATTTTTTTGGATTTCTTATTATGAAAAAAGCTGGTCAAAAAACCACTCTTGAGGTGTCCGCTCCAGAATCGGCTCAAATGTGGATAAATTCGTTAAAAAGGTCGAGTATAACACACAACTCGATTTTTAGCTACCCAACTTCATATTCACGCCTTCTGGAGCAAATTGAAAATTCTGGAGAAATTGAAAAATCGCGCTGGAGCCTCCAGAATAGCTGGAAATGGAGAAATTTGCCCTCGGGGCGTTAGTTCATGACAAAATACTGCGATTCGCGCAAATTTCAAAACTTTTCTCGCAAACGGTGAAATTTTGATTTTTTTGGATTTCTTATTATGAAAAAAGCTGGTCAAAAAACCACTCTTGAGGTGTCCGCTCCAGAATCGGCTCAAATGTGGGTAAATTCGTTAAACAGGTCGAGTATAACACACAACTCGATTTTTAACTGCCCAACTTCATATTCACGCCTTCTGGAGCAAATTGAAAATTCTGGAGAAATTGAAAAATCGCGCTGGAGCCTCCAGAATAGCTGGAAATGGAGAAATTTGCCCTCGGGGCGGTTAGTTCATGACAAAATACTGCGATTCGCGCAAATTTCAAAACTTTTCTCGCAAACGGTAAAATTTTGATTTTTTTGGATTTCTTATTATGAAAAAAGCTGGTCAAAAAACCACTCTTGAGGTGTCCGCTCCAGAATCGGCTCAAATGTGGATAAATGCGTTAAAAAAGTCGAGTATAACACACAACTCGATTTTTAGCTGCCCAACTTCATATTCACGCCTTCTGGAGCAAATTGAAAATTCTGGAGAAATTGAAAAATAGCACTGGAGGCTCCAGATCGGGTGGAAATGGCGGAACTCGATCTCAGGGGGTTTGTTATGTTCGAAATACTGCGATTCGCGCAAATTTCAAAAATTTTCTCGCAAACGGGAAAATTTTGATTTTTTTTGGTTTTCTTATTATGAAAAAAATCTCGCCAAAAAACCACTCTTGAGGTGTCCGCTCCAGAATCGGCTCAAATGTGGATAAATGCGTTAAAAAAGTCGAGTATAACACACAACTCGATTTTTAGCTGCCCAACTTCATATTCACACCTTCAGGAGCAAACTGAAGATTCTGGAGAAATTGAAAAATCGCGCTGGAGTCTCCAGAATGGCTGGAAATGGCGAAATTCGTCCTCAGGGGGTTTGTTCATGACAATTCGAAAATTTTCTCGCAAACGGGGAATTTTTGATTTTTGAATATTTTTATTTTGAAAAAAAGCTGGTCAAAAAAACCACTCTTGAGGTGTCTGCTCCAGAATCGGCTCAAATGTTGATAAACTCGTTAAACAGATCGAGTATAACACACAACTCGATTTTTAGCTGCCCAACTTCATATTCACGCCTTCTGGAGCAAATTGAAAATTCTGGAGAAATTTAAAAATTGCACTGGAGGCTCCAGAATGGCTAGAAATGGCGAAATTCGTCCTCAGGGGGTTTGTTGTGTTCAAAATACAGCGATTCGCGCAAATTTCAAAAAAATTTTCGCAAACGGGAAATTTTTGATTTTTGAATATTTTTATTTTGAAAAAAAGCTGGTCAAAAAAACCACTCTTGAGGTGTCTGCCCCAGAATCGGCTCAAATGTGAATAAATGCGTTAAACAGGTCGAGTATAACACACAACTCGATTTTTAGCTGCCCAACTTCATATTCACGCCTTCTGGAGCAAACTGAAAATTCTGGAGAAATTGAAAAATCGCACTGGAGGCTCCAGAATGGCTGCAAATGGCGAAATTTGGATGGGGGGGGGGGGGGTAATATGAGTTTTAGGACTTATTTTGAACATTTTTACTGATCAAGTACGTACTTTTCAAAAAAAAGCATAAATCACCAAAATAGTCAATTTTGTATTATCAAAAATTCGCCAAAGATCGAAAAATGAACTTGGGCAGCTGAAAATTTGGATTTGGGGGTTTTGGAACATGTTCTTTCCAAAAATCGCGATCCCGTTCAAATCGGAGGCGGACACCTCAAGAGGTTCCCTTGGAGTCTTTGAGAAATTCAATCATCAAATTACAAAAAAAATTGTGCTTTTTCCTCTTCGTCATCGTCTCACCTTCGGATATAATATGAATAAATATTTTCATGCTGCATATCAAAATAGGTGCGAGTTCTTTGACCTGTTCCAAACACCTGATTAAAATTTCACGATGAACTTGATGAGTCAATTCCTTTTCTCGATCGCCTACTTCTCTGGAAACCTAAATCAGAAAAATATACAAAAATTAGTGTCTCATCATCGACTCTGGTAATTTTTCTAGAAACTTACTTTGCTCAAACATGGAGTAAGATCCTTTAAGAATTGAGCCAAATCCTCGATAGTTTCGATAACTTCGGCTACAGCCAGATAATCCAGAACCTTCTTGCATTCTCGAATAATTTTTCGAACCTCTGATTCGTCGAAACACAACAAAAGAGACGACGTTCCTTGTAAAATACCTCGAGATCCTTCGATCAATTTCTTCCTGTACAACAAATATTTCAGGAAACATTATACGGTTATTTTACAAAACCTGCGAGTACGAGACAAACATATACCTAGCTGGACCCGAATAAGGATCAGCTTTCAGCATGGCTGAAGCTTCTTCCAATAATTTCGAGGCATCTTCGACCCGGTGCAAAGCAGCCGGCATATCTTGTTTTAAAATCGCATCATCGCTGCTATTTATCGTTTCTTTTCCAACCTATCAACAAGTAGCATTGATAAATGAGATAATTTCTATTATCGATACCGTACAATATAGGCTCTGGAATGTCTGAAAAAGGTTTACTTTGACGAGATTTGTGACCGCTTTACTGACAGCTTGAACTGGACGAGACAAATCTGGCATAGCATTTCCATCTTCGGCTTCTTCGTGAAGGATAACCAATCGTGAAACCTAGTGAAAAAAATTTCTCGATGCATTATCAAATTATTGGTACCTACGATGAAAATTTGATATCGAATTGAAATTTATCAGTAGAAAAAAGGAACATTCGTCAGCGAATGATTTGGGTGCGGTCGATGATTTCATCGAATGGTATTCTCGATGACATTTCCAATCAATTACGATACTGTTATCGTAATTTTTATCCATATATAACTTCTAGTTTCACGATGAAAATAATTCAAGGCGAAATAGCGGTAAACTTGGAATACATTGTGTGTATGGAAGCAAGAGAAAGAATAACGGACCCAAGGTAAGAATGTTGACTCAACAGTGATAAGACATGGATTACCATATATGGACATGAGAGAATTACGTCATTTTCACCCACAACATCTGAGAGAAATTTCTTTCGCTGACTCCTACAATTTGAAAATACCATCTCAAATTCGACAATTTTTGGCTCGAATATATTAAACAAAACGAGCGTAGATTTTATTCCATTCCCTCTCCTATGTACCTATTAATTAAATAGTAAACTAGTCGGCTTATCAAAACAGCTCTTTCGTGTTATTTTTTTCTCGAGCTTTGGAAGATTATTATGAAAACAATAACCGTAGTTAAATTTTCACACGATGTACGTACTTGTTGAGCGACAGGTTCTAAAATACTTTCGATGGTTTTTGTATGAAACACAGGCATTTTTTTAAGCTTATTAGAATGCTGCTGGTGGAACGGAGAAAAGAAAACACTTGGTAGAAAAGCAACACAATTATTTCGAACGATAAAAAATGAACACAAGTTTGGTGAATTATCACTGACGACGAATACTAATTATACGTTAATTGGTGATAATTGCAATTAACGTTTAACCAACACAAACAAGATAAATAAAGTAATTCATAATGCGAAATTATTAATTTCCAGTTCCATTCGCAAAAATCACGTAATCACGATAAAAATGACTAATCGATTACGAGATGATAAGAGAAGTCGATTTAATTCCGAAATTGTAATCGATAATCGAAAGTCAAAATAACGCGATGGGAAAAAAGCGTCGAAAAAGAGAATTTTTTGATAGATTTCAAGTTCAGGTAAACTGGTAACACTGTATACGGATTTTTGCATTGTGAAAAAATTCCCAGTGTTACCAAATGCACTTTTTGGATTCTCTTTGAATTTTTTCTGTGTTTTTAACGCTGCCTGCATAAACAAAACACCACAAACCCAATAAACACTTTTTAATTTCGCAAGATTGTTTATGGTGGTTGTTCGCATGAAGATAAAAATTTGTCGGCTTCACTAAAACTCGAAATTTATTATATAAATGTCGCAGTAAATCGTATACGAAGGATAATTATTCAAGGATTGTTCAGGTACGTTCATTCTTACCATAGGTATTTTCGTATTTCAGCGATTTAGTAGGTGAAATGATCGTTTCAATAATGCCGACTCCATCATCTCGATCGAATGGATGTTTCATGTCATCATTACATTTCTGTTAATTCCTGTGTGAAAATTCTCATTATTAATGATAAAAGATACATTCCTAGTGCATTTTTATCCATTTCGAATATCTGTCCATGATTCTGAACCTAATCTGCGCCGAACTTCGTCAATGATCAGTCTCAAATTGTGTTTGTTTTGAACTACCTACTATTCAAGTTTTGGCTAGTCCTGGTCGATTTTTTCCAATCTTTTAACGCCGGATTATTATATTATTGAGACCGATATCGAGTAATGTATTCACGTTGAACTTTGTTTCAGATTATTCTTACGATGATGGATATTCGACCGAATCACACGATATACGTGAATAATCTCAATGAAAAAGTGAAAAAAGAAGGTAAGAGACATGATACAGGCCTAATAGATATCCGTTTACTAATTTTAGCAGTCGATAAACGTACTCTATTTAAAATTTACAGAGCTGAAGAAATCATTGTACGCGATATTTTCACAATTCGGGCAAATACTCGATATCGTAGCGTTGAAAACGTTGAAAATGCGTGGTCAAGCGTTCGTAATTTTCAAAGAAATTAGCAGCGCAACTACGGCTATTAGATCTATGCAAGGGTTTCCCTTTTACGATAAACCAATGGTGAGTAATCGTGCTGACCGGTGGCAAAATAATTTGAATTCATTAATCTGGCATCGATTATTGTCCCAATAGCGAATTCAATACGCTAGACACGATTCCGACCTTATCTCTAAAATGAAAGGTCAATTCCAAGAGAGACCCAAGAAACCTAAGAAGAATCCGGCTACGGCTGAAGAAAACAACGAGAATAAGAAAATGAAGAAGAAGGCTACTAAAGAACAAGTCAAACCTAACGCTAATCAGAACGCTAACCAATTTCGTCCTAACGCTATGAATCCACAAGCTGGATTGTATCAACAAAGTATGTGCATTTTTCATCGTCAATTCTTCACTCTCTTCTACTCTACTTGTTTAATATGCTAACGATGAATGGTATTTTCAGACAATGTTGCCGAACAACCACCTAATATGATATTGTTCTTGACGAATTTACCCGAAGAGACCAATGAAATGATGTTATCCATGTTGTTTACCCAGTAAGTATAATGACTTCATTCGTTCAAATGAGAATACCTACTTGAGAAATTCTAAATTTTTTTTCGAATCATTCCAGATTCCCCGGATTCAAAGAAGTTCGACTGGTTCCGAACAGACACGATATCGCGTTCGTTGAATTCGAAAACGAAATACAAGCTGGTCAGGCTAAAAATGCGCTTAATGGTTTTAAAATCACACCAACGCATGCGATGAAAGTATCATTCGCTAAAAAGTAACTTATTTTTGTCAAGTTGGCTTTTTAACGTGCATGTAAATTGTATTTGTAACGTGTTAATTTTATTCTATTTAAAAAGTAACATTTGAAACGTATTTTTTTTCAAAAATTACTCTTTCATCTTGATCGCGAACCATTTCCAATAATTCTAAATGCTGCAAAATGTTACTTTTTGATTGTATTTTTATATTCTCATATTTAAGGCGAATATTTTAAGTCCATTCAAAATAAAAAAGACGATTCAGTTCTCGGTTTTGTATTTTTAATCTTCGAATTTGAAACTACCATCGTCTGGTCCGGTTCGTGTTTCGATGAACGAAATATGAAAAACACTCGAGTAAAAATAATCCAGTAAGTTGAAAAATCGTCGAGTTTTTACACCGTAAATATAACAAAAAATTGAGTAACAAAAATTTATTAAACTATAAATTAATACGTCTCGTGTAAAAAATACGCTTAATATAAAAAAATAACGGTAAGTTTGGTATTCGTAGGAAATAATCAAATTTCTCTGATGCACCGCAGAAGCATATCTCTCGTCAGAAAATACTGCTCAATCACGATTTAATCGAGTTAAAAGATCGTTTTACTTTAAAATTACTCACTGAAAAGGAGTAGGTTTCTGAATGCTAGCCCAAAATGTCATGACTTCGGCTTTAACATTGTATATAAAAAGGAAGAAAGGCCTATCCGCCCTGAAATTAATATACCCGCCTCTATTCACGGTGGTAGCAGTAGCTGCGCTGGCTGTCGTACCGATTTCATTTACATCCATCTCGACTTTATGTAGAATTTCCGAAGCGTATATCTGCGCGTCTGCGATATTAGTAAAATTAGCTTTGGACGGATTGAACAGAGATCGAACTCCTAAATACTCTAACGGCGATCTCAAATTAATCTTGTTTTCGAGTTGCATTTTTGGCATCACGTAGAATACTTCGGACGGTTTGGATTTTTCGACGATGTTGGTGAAGTCGTTATGCATGAATCTGGTGGTAAGTTGCTTTAAACTCGTATTTTGTCTCGGTAACACAACGTACATGTAAACTGATCTGTTTTTGTAGGGTAAACCGATCGCTTGGTAACCGACTTCTTTATCTTCGTAGTACGGAATCAAAGCTTGACCAACCATCATTTGTACTTGAACTGTGTTAGTTTCATCTTTACCATCTCCCAAGTAAAATGGTTGCCTGTGAAATTAAACAACGGTGATATTTTAGTTTAGATAAACGTACGTCGAACGTGAAAAATACTAGATTTCGTACAGTTTCACCACAACTCGTCGTCGTACCTACCATTTGGTTGCTTTGAGGAAAAATGGAAACTCCCAATCGCCGTTAAAGTACAAAGCTCCAGCTACGATTAATTTAGTGGTCGGATCGATAGGTGGTTGAATTAGTTCTTTAATCCTGTTCTCGGTATGATTGGCTACCCAACTGTAAGTTGAAAATCGAACCAGTATTAGAAATGGGTTGGTCCTCATCGTCGACGTGATTCATTGATACGATTGGGGGAAAAAACACACGTGAAATGATGAAAACTGGTAATGTAACTAGTCTCTTAGTTAGTACGATTCGAATCGGATATAGAGATATGCTATACATATGTACGTAATTACAAGCGAGTAGGTATCGTATCTTGACGTCATGCATAATAAATTAGATCTCAACTATTACGTACTTGTTAACAGCAATTGCAGAATTCGTACCATCGTTAAGGAAATCCAATTCGGTGACGTCGCTCCTATAAATACTTTTAGCCATTTCGATAAATCGTTGCTTTATTTGAAAACCTTTTTGTACGAATACTCCGCCAGCGATGTTTATATTCGTACCGAATTTAACTCCCGGATCAATATCGGTTACTTTGGCTAACAGTTTACCCATCTCTTTGTGAAACGCTTCCGTTCTGTGGGTGGAAATTGGTACATATACGATGAAAAATCAAGTATAGTAATTAATTACATCAAATAGTTATTGTAAATTTACCCTTCGGTTATCTTTCGCCCTAAGATTAGACCGCTGAGCATTTTTAATAATTCTTTTTCAGTATCTCCCGCTGTACCTAGCATGACGGTGGCCAGTGTTTTGAAAACGTTTATCGGAGCTACTAAAATATTTCCATTTGGATTGGATTTAGAAAGCATGTAATCTAAACCAACTGCCAGTCTATTGATACCTTTAGTAATACGCTGAAAAAATTCAGAACAATTAAATTGGAGAATTAGAAATCAGCATCGAACGATGATTAATTTTAGCTTTGTTCGTACGAATGCAAAGTAAGATAATACTTTTGTAATCTACGGTACCTTTTGCGTATCCGTTAAACAATTATTTTGAGTTGATTGTTCTCCTGGGTTGGAATTTTGACGAAAACTTTTCGGTTTCCAATTATTTACAGCGTTGGATGCAACATTCGTTCGAGGCGAATAATTTATATAATCGGTTAAACGAAAATTCTTCGGATCCGGCCAAGTTACAGCGTTAACATTCAGTACGATTACAAAGCAAATACTCAAAATACAAGGAAACTTCATCTGTAATAAAAAAAGAAAAAAATTATTAATTAAGTAGCCTAAAAATAAATACCTATTTTGAAACGATCACTAGCCTAAGTCTCTAGCTAGGTACGCGTAGGTATAAAATTATTACACTCGAGAACACAAAGAGAAAATTTGAAAAAAAAATTTGCTTACCTTAGAAACTATATCACTAGATTTTTAAATTATTATACCGAAGAAATTATTTTTTTTTTATAAATTATACGGCCACATTATTACGAATCGATTTAATAAAATAATTGTAATATTAAGTACGTAGTAATATTACTGTATTCGATCTCATAGTACGTAGATTATATTATGTATGATCAGTTTGTTAAACAACAAACTCGCTACTGATGGCTATAAATATTTTTACTCGTACTACGACTGATATCTACATATACTATTCTTCCAGAGTCGAAGACGTCACACAGCACCCATACCTACCTCTCTAGTTCGCTGCTATAATACATAAATTTTTGGGTTTTTTTCACTTTTTTTTTCTCACTAGCGTTTAGGTAGATAGAAAAACTTCTCATTCATAATTAGTTAACGCGTGTGTTACGAAATAGAATAGCGAAAAACGTAGAATCGTAGACGATTCCTCTTCCCCACTGTGTGTATATATTTAATGGAATCACAAAACTTGTTTCGTGCACTTGAATAATGTACCAATGAAACAGACATGATTCGAACGTAAACACGTTTTTGACTTGGTCAGTTTTCTCAAGGTTATTCGAATCGGTACTCGAAACTTATTTCATTATGCGAGAAATATAAATTAATAACTGTGAAGCTGGACAATCGTATGTATAAAGCTCACGTTCCTCTGGAGCAACTTTACTTTTCTCATTAGTTCCGCAATGGAAGTTGGAATTGTGCACCTCTATACCCTACAATGTCCCTACAGTACCTACCTATCTCTCTCTATAGTCACGAAAGCAAGCAACAAGTACCTCTACCTATCCATTTATGGGGAAAATTAATTGACGAATTTGATGAAATTTTCTTCTCATTATGTATTGGGTGTTCCACGTACTACCTATACGATGTATCATGCAGGTATCTATTATTAAACGTATCTATTTCATCCGATCGCAATTTTTCACTATTTCCGTCTTTATACGTTATAATTATAGAAACAATTAAGTGGGTGTAGACCTTTGTAGTCTACTTTATGGTATGAAATTACAGACCAACGCTTTGGTAGGACTAGGTACGATTAGGTGCATGAGTAGTTCGCAGGAATTCACCGCTATTCGGTGTGTTTGTTTATCTTTATAAGAGTTGAATCAAAAAGTTTCCGAATAATATGAATGAACTATTCTATACGTTATGACTCATTGATTGATCAGAAATAGATTAGGTGCAGACTTGAGACTTTGCTTATTTGATTCGTTTAATTTAATATAACCATTTGGATACACGTTTGCTTTGCTGTGTACCATTGAATGATTGATATCGCTGCAGAGCTCGTGTCGATAATCAATTACTTGTCGGGTCATTTGGCAAGTATATTTTGCGAATTGAAAGATTCAAAAAGACGAATAAAACTCATGGAGTTGTGCCCAAGTGCGAAATACGAGCGTAGTTCAATTCGCGTGACTTGATGATGGGATTTTAAAAAAAAATGTTTTGTTTTCGGTATTCTTCAAATTTATTAATATTTCAAAAAGAAATGATACGGGGTTGTGATATATATTTTTTTTAAAATTGTAAAACTAAACTCGAGATCATCACATCCTGCAATAAATAAATATCTCAACAAATTTTATTCAAATTTTACATTTTATATTTGTATCCTGAAAGCACAAAAGCGGACAACAGTTCTATTTTTAGTAAACATTACATTACAAAAAAGACTTTTTTTAAAAAAAAAATCCCAGAAAGACGAAAGACTCGTTTTTTGGCAAAATTGTGAAAAAATTATACTTTTTAAAAGAAAAATTACCAAGAAAAATCTGTTTATGATTGTCAGAAGTATCCAAATAAATGGTTCTTTGATGTAAAAATTAATAGGTAAATAAAAGTCGTGTTATTTGCCAAGATTGCAGAAACACTATTGTTTAGTCAAAATTTCTAAGTAGTCTGGTTTTTCTTGTTGCAATAAAATCTACTGTATTCATAAAAATTTAAAAAAAAAAAAATTAGTTTGTTTTCAAACCTACAGGCTACCTATCTAAAAAAAACTTACTTTTTTGGCCAAAATTGCCACAATCCTTTTTAGTTTTTTGTACAAACTTTAAAACCCTTTTTTTTGTTCAAAATTGCCATCAAAAAAAATAATTCTTTCGTTTTTTTTTGTAACAAATAGGAAAAAGACTTGTTTTTTCTCGTCACAGTTTTTCCTACAATTTTTTGGCTAAAATTGAAAAAAAATCCCGAAATTGCAGGAATTACATATTGCTTGTCATAACTGCAAAAAACTAAAAAGTCATGTTTTCAACAAAAATTGTGGAAACGCCTTTTTTTTAGTTAAAATTCACAAATAGCTTTTCTGATCCCAACAAAATCAGCTTTATTCGTTAAAATTATACAAAAAAAATTAGTTTTTTATAAATTATCAATAAAATTAGTCTTTTATAAATACTGTAAAAATAATGTTTTTTTTAGTAAAAATTTTCAACAAAAAACTGTTTTGTTATAAAAAATTGGCAAAAAAAATTGCTGGAAAACATTTTTTTAAATCAAAAATTTCTCGAAAGTCTCTTGCTTTTTTGTCGCAAAAAGAATCTTTAAAAAATTTACTTTTTTTACCAAAGTTGTGAAAAAAAAAATCTTACAAGTTTTTGCAAAAATTGTTCTGTTAACATTTTTGAGAAAACTTGTTGTTTTTTTTTTTTTTATAATCAAAGTTGTCAAAGTGTAATTTTTTGCCAGAATTGAATAGAATCCTTTTTTTTTTGGTCAAATAAACCAGAAAAACTAGATTTTTATACCACAAGCAAAAGACAAAGCAAATCTTTGACAATTTTTTTAAAAACAACTTTTCTTGAAAAAAAAGTAATAATCTAGTAATTTTTTCCAAAGAATGAGACCTTCTCGCATTTTTTTTTTTTTTTTTTTTTTTGGCGAAAACTGAAAACCAGGACTTTTAGTGCAAAGCAAGACTAACAATTTCAGAAAAAAAGAAGGTTTTTCAGCAATTTCTGAGAAAAAAAACAAAAAAGTGAGACTTTTGAACATTTTTTTTAGATTACCTTTTGTAATTTTTCACCAAAAAAACAATACTTTTCAGCAGTTTAAGACTAAAAAACGAAAATTTTTGATAATTTTTTACTATATAAAAGCGGATTTTTATACTATTTTTTTTTCCAAAAGTAGGTATCACTTCGTAAATTTTTGTAAATGGCGGCGATCTTTACTCTTTAGTAATTTTTACCAACAAAGTGATGCTGATTAAAAATGTTTGATAAGAAGGAGGTCTTTCGGGCAATTATTGGCAAAAAAGTGAGACTTTTTCACAGTTTTTGGCAAAAAGCAAAATGGGCAACATCAAAAGCAACTTGAGGAAATTTCTGGCAGAAAAGCGAGACTTTTTGGGCAATTTTTACAAATTTTTTTTTTTGCAAAAAATCAACAATTTCGAACAAGCTGGAGTAAAACAAATCAAACGATAAAATATTATCAACATTTTTTCTTTTCTTTTTTTTCTCAAAAAATTGGGACAAAATTTGAAAAAATGCAATTTTTGAAAATTAAAAAAATCAAAATCAAAATGGTTGCGTTTGCTTGCTTTTCAAAGTTGAACATATCCCTCGATGTCCCTGATTTATTTAGCATTTTTAGACTTCAGTTTGTCGAAGGATTGCAGAAATTTCTTTTCAAATACACAAAGGATGAATTGAGAGTCATTCCATGTCAACTCAACAAAAAAAGCCGATTTTGAAAGTCGTGTCTTTCGATTTCGCTCAAATTTTTTTTACAATATAAGTATACCCACCCAGTAAGTAGGAACCCCGCAATCAGTTTGGTCCCAGCCCCCTCAGGGAGCGGGTGGGGGGCTTCCATTATTTTCACATTGTCTCGAGGTACTCAACTTCAGCAGCCCATTCCTCCAAAACTATGATACTTTGATCAAAACTGATTTCACAGTTCGAAAGAACATTGCATTTAGAACTTTTTAAGCGTTTTGAAATTTTCAAAAATTGAAAGTTGAACTTTCAAATTGAAAGTTCAAATTTCAAAATGGCGCTGTAAGTGGGAACTGCCATTTAAAATTTTGAAAAAATTTCCATAGATGAACCTATTGATGTTTTTTCGAAATATTTAAGTTTCGAGATGGGATCTCTCAATGGAGGGGGAGCACCCCCACCCCCCCAATTTTGGGCGAAATTTTCGAAAGAAAATCTGGGGCATGTGACATATCGAATTCTATGTTTTTGGTGACGCTGAACACGAATATGGCGTTAGATTTTCGATTGGATCCCATCCATAGCCCCCAGTACCTCCCCAAAGGGAGTAAAAGTTAAAAAAAGTGTTTTGTTCGTGCGACACATGGAATAGTATGTTTTTGGTGACGCTGAACACGAATATGAGGTCAGATTTTTGATTGGACTCCATCCACGGCCCCCAACAATTTTTGTGGACTTCAACCTATATTGGGGGAGGTTCTGGGGGCCATGGGTGAGGTAGATTTAAAAAACTATGGTAATATTCGTGTTCAGCGATATCGAAAACATACTATTTCATGTGTCACACGAATGTAACCATGTTTTTGGGGGTTACCCCCTTCGGGGAGGTGCTGGGAGCCGTGGACGGGTCCAATCAAAAATCTGACGTCATATTCGTGTTCAGCGTCACCAAAAACATACTATTCCATGTGTCGCACAAACAAAACACTTTTTTTAAACTTTTACCCCTTTTGGGGAGGTGCTGGGGGCCATGGATGGGGTCCTATCAAAAATCTGATGTCATATTCGTGTTCAGCGTCACCGAAAACATAGAATTCGATATGTCACATGCCCCAGATTTTCTTTCGAAAGTTTCGCCCAAAATTGGAGGTGGGGATGCTCCCTCTCCATTAAGAGATCCCATCTCGAAACTTGAATATTTCGAAAAAACATCAAAAGGTTCATCTATGGAAATTTTTTCAAAATTTTAAATGGTAGTTCCCACTTACAGCGCCATTTTGAAATTTGAACTTTCAATTTGAAAGTTCAACTTTCAACTTTTAAAAATTTCAAAATGCTTAAAAAGTTCTAAATACAATGATCTTTCGAACTGTGAAATCAGTTTTGATCAAAGTATCATAGTTTTGGAGGAATGGGCTGCTGAAGTTGAGTACCTCGAGACAATGTGAAAATAATGGAAGCCCCCCCGCCTGCCCCCTGAGGGGGCTGGGACCAAACTGAATGCGGTGTTATTACTTACTGGGTGGGTATACTTATATTGTAAAAAAAATTGAGCGAAATCGAAAGACATGACTCAAAAACGTTGATTGAGTTGACATGGAATGACCCTTGATTCATTTTTTTCTTCAAATTTTTGCTTTCTCTATAGATGTATTTTCTCCCCATTAATTTTTTTTTTTTTTTTCAATGGCAACTCAATAAAGTGTCACACTACCTATTGTATTGTCTGTTGGTATAATAAATCGAACAAACACGAACAATTCGAAATGTTCTATTTCGAAACAGATCAAAATGTTCATTTTTTACTCTTATAATTTAGGTAGGTAGGTAAGGTAATTGTTATTCCTTCGTCTAAATTTAAATTTATTCCATTTCTTTTGTCCATATTTTAGTTTTCTTCGTTCTGTTTAAGTATGTAGAACATTACCAACTATACTCATTCACTCGAAACAATTCCATCATTATACCAAAGAAGTTAATTTGTTCTGTTCTTGTCTGTTCCGTTCAACTACCCCTCTATTGGGCATACTTATTATAATCTACAACAACTATACCTACCTACCTACGTTCTCCGTACCTACATATAATTGCATTGCATATATTTGTAAAAAAAAAAAAAAAAAGGTGTAATGTTCTTTCAAAAGTTCAATTCACCGATGCTAATGACTTCTGATTAGATTAAGATACCTACCTAACAAAATAATTCATAGGTATAGTTGGGTACTTATTTTGATTGTTGAACTTAATTCTTATGAGGAAACATGGCTAAAATTATTTCTTTTTTTTTTGTGAGAAGTCATTGATCGTGACTTCAAGTGTGCTTAATATGGAAGTACATTTTCATATTGTTTGAACGTCGAAACATCTTAATTCATTCAACACGTGATGGAATTTCAAATTTCATGTTCTCATTATAAATGAAAATATTGCAAGTGATCAAAAATTCAATAGAATAGAAATTACTTCACTATCAACACTACCTATCTATTTATTTTTCGGTCTACAATTTTGCACAGGTATACAAATCTGATATTTGTCTACCGGAACATAAATATAATATATCGCTGAGATCGCAAAAAGACATCAATTGAAGTGAACTATTGCAATAATAAAACAGACAGATAGTGATTCAGCCGAAGAAAAATGCAACAACATTCTTCTATCATTATTTTCATTATCAATGGCTTTGGCTTATGCGTTACCGCATGAATGAAACATGACTAACCGCAACACAAATATTCTTTTTATCAATAAGAAATATTATAGATAAGAAGACTGAAGAGTCAAAGAAATTAATTATCAAGTACATTTTGGCCACAATCATCCTGATATGAACATAATTTTTATTTGTTGACGAATTCATCTTCAAAATACTTTCACTTTTAATGCAATTTAAAAAAAACAAAAAAAAAACAACCATTCTAAAACGTTGTTAAGTTTGGTATCTTTGATCATCAGACCTTTTTCAATTCGATTACCTTGATCATTTTGCATTTATGAATTCTCTCATAAAATTGGCATAAAATACCTTCATCTTGATAATGTGCTGAGTGCATTTTTAATAAGTACTAATAAATTCTTCGATAAACAGCATTTTGAAGGTTGGGTTAGTATGAAGTATGAAAATGGTTAATCGTAAACTCAAATTGCACTTTGCAGTTTAGACTTTCAACAGCTTACTTTATAAGTTATAATAATGTAACATTACAACAATTAAAATAAAAAATTTGGTTTTGAATTAGTAATATTTTTTTTTTTTTTTTTTTTTTAAATAATTGAATATCATTTGTGAACAGTTTTGTTATAATTACAAATAAACAATCAAATGAAACAATCCTATCAGTGATGCATTTCAAGTAAACTTTTTTAATAAATGAAACCATCCTATCGATCATAAATAAAAATAAAAAAATAAAAAAAAGATCTAAATCGTACAGATGCACTTCTACCAGAGTACCAGACGATCTTCCAAAACCATCTTACACAGTTAACCATTAAATTACACCCACCAAAATTAATATCTATAAAATACGAAGCATAAAGTTGAGTAATTATTTTTTGAACGAAAAAATCACGACATACCTTGGCAATTTGTTTCCGGTGCGATATCTTTCGTCGTTATATTACGATTCCTTCTCACACTATACAAGATAGCAAAAAAAAAAAAACCACCAATCCTCGTCGTTATACGAACGCGAATAAATCACAATGCCGAAATTTATTCTCGGTCATCTATTATAAAGATATCAGAGCACGATACACCCGACTCCTAGTTCTAAATACATTTTGAAAACCCGCAGATAACTGAGTTTCATACTTGACGTCACGTCCACTCAAAAAATCGTGATCGTGCCAGAACACAATGCAAATAATACTAATAAGATGAAGCTCACTTGTCTGTGTGTATCGCTCGCAAACACCGAGAAAAAAAGAAAATATATAGTGAATCATAGGTAGGTAAGTATACTCATCGCCGCACATCGCACATGCAAAAAAACTATAACAAAATGTTTATTTACTTTACTTAGTTCAAGTTTTTTCTCGAGACACAAAGTGTAGAAATACACTTAGATACCTGGTAAATGGTAATGAAACCCTACAACCTATATATCTGAGTATCTAATCGTCCTTTCTTCGCTCTCACGAAGTATTGGGTCGTTTTATACCTAACTCGTAAATTAATGAACCAAATTATTGCGTTTTTTTATTACTACGCTGTTTACTTACCTTCTATAAGTTACCTAGAATGTTTCGGCGTGCTTAATTAAGTATAACTATTACACTTCTGGCTGTCAATCAATTTTTTTTTATCTCTCGTGACCAACCCAAAGAACAAATTTTATGGTAAAATAGTCGTAGGTACTTTGCCAATTGCCGGATCAAGTTCAAATTCTGAGTAAAATTTATGGGGAAATATCCTGAGTAATATTTTACTACTTAGTTAATTATCAATTGAGAGCTTTGAAAAATTAATCATCTCTTTTATCGAATGAATGAATGGATGGATAATTTGAGAAAAAAATTTTACCATTCGTGACCTCATCATCATAAGTCGCGCGTAAGTTATGGGTGTGAAAATGTCACGAATTCGAGTGGTTAATAAGCATTCAGTTCCGGCTGAAAATTTACCAACTCTTTGTTCGGAAATACCTACCTAGACCTACCTCTCGCTGAGTCTGAATGAAAGCAAAGGGTATTCCTCTGCGCGCTTATGCGGAGATCTTTATTGCTGTAGCCGTACCATAGGTACACAAAGCTGTGGAAGAATAAAAGGAAATGGACACTTTTTGAGAAATTAGATAATAATATGCGAATTCATGAATAATTTTATTTTAATGATAGGTTGATTGTCGTTTCCATTATCACATTCGCAGTTTTTTTCGCCATTGTACCCCTACTTTTAGAAGGCCCGTCGCTGGTATATGTATTATTGATACATTGTTTGGGCTAAAATAATACGAGTACATACCGCCAAGGACATACAGCAGACATTTTATCAACAAAATTTGAATGAAAAATAAACGAGCATTAATTATCGGGTAATTATGATCGATCTATTTTGAATTAATCAACTGAATTTATTCGAATGTTGCTAGTACCTATTTTTTTCAGTTTCATGATTTACAAAAAGAGTAAACATAATACACAGAAATAAAATTCTAAAACTCGATTTTTATGCTAAAATCGACCTCTCGAATCGTTTACCACAATTTTCCAGTCGATTTCGAGCCTCCAGCCAAAGTTTGCTTCTCTCCAGCAATTTTCAAATCGCTCCAGAAGGCGTTTTAATCAACTTCAGCAGCTGAAAATTTAATCCTATAATCAGATTGACATTCTGAATTCATATAAGAACGGTGAATTACAAATCCGAGTTTATAAATGTAAAAGAGAATTTTTTTACAAGTTGAAAAACCTCTAAACCAAAAAAAAATCAAAAATCGTCAATTTTTGAAACATTTTTTCATCACTCTTAGTCCGGCATATGACAATACGGAGTAATTGCACCGCCCCCCCCCCGCCGATCCTCCGGGACAACATTTTTCTTAAAGGGGACATCCTAAGGAACATTTTAATGCAAAGTTGCCAAAAAAAAAGTTGGTCTTACTTACAAAATGGCGGCCATTTTGACTGACAGGTCAGCCGAAATCGCAGATTTTGCGTTTTAACACAGGACTTGCACAAACTTTTTCAAACTTTACAAAGGTAGATCGAAAGATCATGCAAAAATTTGTCACCTGTCCAAATTTCAAGTGCTAAAGTGTGTTTTTCGATTTTTGGTGAATTTTTGAAAATCAAATTTAGGCCAAAAATGAGGGAAAAAATCAAAATTCTACCAAATTGTCCAAGAAAGCTGAAATTTGGGATATACCCTATTTTCGACATGCCAAATCGATTGGAAACGGTTTCAACCCGTTTTGAGCAGTTCTGGAGCCTCCAGCAGATTTTTGAAACTCGAAATTCCCACAAAATTCCATCAAATTGGAGTTGTAAAGCTAAAATTCATTCTAAAAACTAGTTTCAATACGCTACGAAGTACTGCAGGTGAATTTCAAGTTGTTTTGGAGCCTCCAGCGACTTTTTGAAAATTCTTGAAGCCTCCAGCAGATTTTTGAAACTTTAAATTTTCACAAAATTTCATCAAATAGAGATGGAAAGCTGACATTTACTCTACACTCCCATTTTAACACCCTCTGAAAACGACTTTTGGTGGATTTCAAGTCATTTTAGAGCCTTCAACGACTTTTTTGAAAATTACTGGAGCCTCCAGTAGATTTTTGAAACTTGAAATTTCCCCAAAATGTTATCAAACCAAGATGGAGAGTCGAAATTCATTCTGCACACTAATTTCAATACGCTACGAAGTTGACTGCTGGTGAATTTCAAGTCTTTTTGGAGCCTCCAGCAACTTTTTGAAAGGTTGTATGACGTTTTTTTGGAAAATTGAAATTTCCTAAAAGTAGCTGGAAGCTTCAAAACCATTTGAAACCACCATGTAGTCTGCGAAGTAAATTTCAGCTTGCAAACTCCCTACTGGAGGCTCCAGTAATTTTCAAAAAAGTCGCTGGAGGCCCTAAAATGACTTAAACCCACCTGAAATCGTCTTCAGAGGGTGTTAAAATTGAAGTGTGGAATAAATTTCAGCTTTCCATCTCCATTTGATGACATTTTGTGAAAATTTAAAGTTCCAAAAATCTGCTAGAGGCTCCAGTAATTTTCAAAAAAAGTCGCTGGTGGCCCTAAAATTACTTGAACCCACCTAAAGTCGTCTTCCGAGGGTGTTAAAATTGGAGTGTAGAGTAAATTTCAGCTTTCCATCTCCATTTGATGAAATTTTGTGAAAATTTGAAAGATTCAAAAATCTGATGGAGGTTTCAAGAATTTTCAAAAAGTCGCTGGAGCCTCCAAAACGACTTGAAATTCACCTGCAGTACTTCGTAGCGTATTGAAATTAGTTTTTAGAATGAATTTTAGCTTTACAACTCCAATTTGATGGGATTTTGTGGGAATTTCGAGTTTCAAAAATCTGCTGGAGGCTCCAGAACTGCTCAAAACGGGTTGAAACCGTTTCCAATCGATTTGGCATGTCGAAAATAGGGTATATCCCAAATTTCAGTTTTCTTGGACAATTTGGTAAAATTTTGATTTTTTCCCTCATTTTTGGCCTAAATTTCAAAAATTTACCAAAAATCGAAAAACGCACTTTAGCACTTGAAATTTGGACAGGTGATAAATTTTTGCATGATCTTTCGATCTACCTTTGTAAAGTTTGAAAAAGTTTGTGCAAGTCCTATGTTAAAACACGCAAAATCTGCGATTTCGGCTGACCTGTCAATCAAAATGGCCGCCATTTTGTAAGTAAGGCCAACTTTTTTTTTGGCAACTTTGCATTAAAATGTTCCTTAGGATGACCCCTTTAAGAAAAATGTTGTCCCGGATGATCGGCGGGGGGGGGGTGCAATTACTCCTATTGTCATATGCCGGACTATCTGAATGACAATTCCAACTACATGAATACTGGATTTCGATTTTCCAAATTAATATTCTTCAAACGAACATTCCCTCCCCCCCCCAATAAATTTTCCCCAAAAACTCAATTTCCAAAATATAAAAATTTTGTAACATATGTAATAATTTTGACAACCAACAAAACGTGTCTTTCTTCCAAATTCCAATTTTGGTACAGAAGGAATTTTCTTTTGCAATTTTGGTGAACAAAAAAGGTAAACTTTGTTGAGGATTTTGGCCAAAAAACGAGACTTTTTGGAGATTACCTATGACGATAAAATATTTTTACCATTTTTAAAATAAAGGAGATTTTTTTGAAAATTAGGGGGAAAAGGAAAAAGTCAAAACAAGTTTTTTTTCTGGTAATTTTAATAGAAAAACATTTTTTTGCGGTACATACCTACAAAAAGCAAGACCTTCTGGAAATTTTGACCAAAAAGAATAGACAAATTTTTCTGAAATGTTGATTTTTTTAAAAAAAAGTTTTATTGGGAATTTTTACAAAACTGTTCTTTTTATTCTGTAACTATACTTTTTATAGGTAAACAAAACGACTGATTTTTTGCATGTTTTTTGCAACAAAACAGCAAGACTTTGGGGAAATTTTACTAAAAAAAAGTTTTTTTCTGTAATTTTGACAATTTAGATTACAAAATAGTTCTTTTCTAAAAATACGTCTTTTCACTTTTTTTTTTTTTTTTTCTAATAAAAATCAGATTATTTTGTAGTAGGGGTATAAAAATTCTGGAAATTTTGACGTTAAAAAATGGTTTTCTGCAATTTTTGCATAAAAGTTCTACTTTTTAGGAATTCTGATTTTTGATTGAAAAAAAAAAACAAAGTTTTCTGAGAAATTTTTTCGAGAAAGCTTTTATAATAAGCCAAATTTTTGTAAAAAATGATGGCTATTGCGGTAGGCCCAACTTTGGATAAAAAGGTCGGGGGTCAAAAATTTTGATAGTTCTCGACGTTTTGAGCTCAAACTAGACGATTCTAGGTGTGTCAGATTTTATATAAATGTATTTAGAAGTTTCAGCATGATGGTCATTTTTACATTTTATGACCGGGAATCTGCTCTAATTGATCAAATCAATTCAAACTTAGGGAATGGGGTTCTTTTAAAACTTGAAATTGACCCCCGCAGTTTGAAGGGTCAAAGTTGAAAATTACAGAAAGGTCATTTTTTTGGAGGGGCATAATGTGGCCCCAAATGAACGAAAAGAGTCCAAAATCATACCACTGGTCAGTACTTCCATTGTAATCAACATATCCAAATTTCAGCTTCCTAGGTCATCCCCACCCCATTTAAAGTGGGAGAAACCAGATTTTACCCCTATTTTTGACCCCCCTCACCCCTAAAATTGATCTAGAAGGTCCAAATTTTCAGCATACAATGAGAGGGTGCCCCATGAGTATATTTATTGAAGGTTTCAACCTTCCAACCCTATTTGACCTCTCTCCAGGGTCTAAAAAGTGGATTTTTGGTCTATTTATTAGTACGTGTTTTTCAACGTTCAAGTCTTTATTCTTTAAGAAAGCCTACAGCCGCCCCTTCAAATCAACCTAGAGGGTCCAAATTTTCACAAGCCAATGGGAGGATGTACCCGAAGTGCCTTTTGCCGGTTTCAACCTTCCAACCCTAGTTGATCCCTCTCCAGGGTCAAAAAAGTGTATTTTTGGTCTATTTTACGTGTTTTTCGATGTTTAAGAAAGCCTGCAGCCCCTCCAAATCAACCTAGAGGGTCCAAATTTTCACAAGCCAATGGGAGGATGTACCCGAAGTGCCTTTTGCCGGTTTCAACCTTCCAACCCTAGTTGATCCCTCTCCAGGGTCAAAAAAGTGGATTTCTGGTCTATTTTACGGGTTTTTCGATGTTTAAGAAAGCCTGCAGCCCCTCCAAATCAACCTAGAGGGTCCAAATTTTCACAAGCCAATGGGAGGATTTACCCGAAGTGCATTTTGCCGGTTTCAACCTTCCAACCCTAGTTGATCCCTCTCCAGGGTCAAAAAAGTGGATTTCTGGTCTATTTTAAGCCTTTTTTTGACGTTTTAAGAAAGCCTACAGCCCCTCCAAATTGACCTAGAGGGTCCAAATTTTCACAATACAATGGGAGGATGTACCCAAAGTGCCTTTTGCAGATTTCAACCTTCCATCCCTATTTGACCCATTTCCAAGGTCAAATGTGTTTTTGGACGTACATATAAGAAAGCCTACATGCCCTACAAATTGACACAGAGGGTCCAAATTTTCACAGTACAATGGGAGGATGTACCTGAAGTGACTTTTGCCGGTTTCAACCTTCCAACCCCATTTGACCTGTTTCAGGGTCAAGACAGGTTTGTTACCGTATTTTATTTTTTGAAGAAGGAAAAAGAAAGTTGGGCGAAGCCCGAGGGGGGTGCAGGGGGACGTACTCCCCTCAAGAGCCCTCAATGTTCCTGGCACAAAAATTTGACTCTTACATAGCGGCAGATTGCTACGACTTTTTTTTTGTTTACAAGTTTAGCGAAAAAAAATATGTTTTGATAACTTTTTTCTTATAACAACTGATTTTTTTGCGATAAAAAACTCAAAAAAAGCGACTGTTTCGGAAAATTTGGGCTAAAAAAGTGATTTTATGGGCAATTAAGGTCTTTTTAAAAAAAAATTTGATCTAAAAAATAAAAGTGTCTTTTTTCTACAATTTTTACAAAAAGTAAATTTTTTGCAATTTTTTGCAAAAAAGTGATTTTTATGATAATTTTCATGGGAAACTTTTTTTTTACAATTGTGAGTGAGGAATACTTACTTGAAACAGATCTTGTTGTGACAATAAAATAAATGCAATTTTTTTCTTCAATTTAGGCAAAGGACAACTTTTTTTTTTGTAATTTTGTAACAAAACAGGCTATTTTTGAAAATGTTGACTAAAAATGCGTCGTTTTAACGGTTTTTACAAAAAAGTACAACTTTTTCCTCAATTTTTTGACCAAGAATGAAATGTTGGTAATTTTGATAAAAACGACTTTTTTTGCTGCAATTATGCAATTTTAACGAATGAAACAACAATAAAAGCACTTTATGGAAATGTTGACTACAAAATTTCTGCAAGTTTGACCAAAAACATTTTTCCTGCAATTTTAAGATTTTTTTGCAATTTTGACGAACAAATTTTAGAGAAATTACGACGAAAAAAAAAACAGAAGACCTTTTTTGGATTCTATGAAAAAAGTTGGACCTTCCAGCAGTTTCAACAAAAACAGGCTTTTGACATTTTTGGTAAAAAAGTACGCTTTTTTTGTAATTTTGGCAAAAAAAAGTAAGATTTTTGGCAATTTTGAAAACAAACTGATTTATTTCAATTTTGACGAATTTAAAGCAGATTTATTGCGACAAGAAAAGCAAGACTTTTTGGAAATTTTGATTTAAAGAAGTATACTTAGTTGATTTTTTTGCAATTTTGGCAAAAAATCAAAATATCAATTGCAATTTCCGTCATTTTCAAAAATTCGCCAAAAATCGAAAAATCAACTTCGGCAGCTGAAAATTTGGTTCTGAGATCTGAATGACATGTTTTTTCAGCGAATCAATTTTCAGCTCGATCGGAGTCCACGAGTTGTAAAGGTTACCTATCTTGTGGGAATATTGACCTTGTATGTACGTTAAAAAAAACAATACTCGTGTGCATCTAATTTCAAAATCAAAGATGAAAATTCTCTTTTTTCTTTTAGAATTCTACGACGTCGTAACATTTGTTTATTAATCAATATTGATTTTCAGATACCATCCGAATGAAAAAATATTTAACTTGACACGATGAAATGAAATTTTTTTGAAAATATTTAATCATCGTAGTTCATCGTTAGGAAATAAACCAACCGTTACAATAACCAATTGGAATTTAAATTTTACAACTGCGACAAAACTGACAAAAGATACGCCTAAATCACGTGTGGGGTTTTCCCTGACTTGAGTGAAACGACCACGAATACTCAGGCTTCGTTGAATAAATATTTAAATGCGTATTTAATATATTGCAAAATAGGTACAAGGAAAAAAATCGTATAATGGGTTCAGTCACTCGTAATTAAGTATTCCATTTCTTCGGAAAAAAAATAAGATTACACGAAGTTGACGTACTTTAGTTCGAATCGAATTGAACTATAATGTCGTGACTCAGAAAAAACCTACTTATCTGAGTGAGTTAAAATAACAAATAAATTAATCAATCTCTTACAAAACGACTCATAGGTAGGTATATTTTTCGGAAAAAAAAATATTTCACAAAATGTTGACAAAGTTTCAAACCGAATCGAATATGAAAATATTGAATAATTCAACAAACAACCATTTAGGTATCATAAATCACCTAACCAGTGATAAATATATGTTCTTCTACCATATGCTTGGTAATATGCCTATTGAGATTAGACCTGGACGAAAAACTCTTATTACAAGCCGAACACTTAATACTGCAAGATACAGTATGAGCGTTAATATGAACATTCAACGAAGACCTATGTTTAAATGTCTTCTGGCAAAAAGTACACGAGAACGGTTTCTCATTACCGTGCACTCTGCTATGATAGTTGAGTTTAGATTTCGTATAAAACCTCAACTCGCACTGATCACATTTGAAAGGTTTGAGTCCGGTGTGTAGTTTATAATGAGCTAATAAATTGGAATTCTGACTGAAAAATTTGCCACATTCCGAACAACTGTACGGTTTCTCACCGGTATGCGATCTTGTATGGTTCGATAGAAGAGTCTTGGTGAAAAAAGTCTTATCACAGATTCCGCAACGGTAAGCTCCTTGTCCGGTATGAGTTGTTAGGTGTCTTTTATGATGAGATTTATAAGCAAACTTCCTCGAACAGTATTCGCATTCGAAGGGTTTTTCACCGGTATGAACCATTACGTGATCTTTAAGACCGGAACATTGAGTAAAACGTTTATCGCAATATTGGCACTGGTACGGTTTCTCACCGGTATGAAGACGTAGATGAACCGGGTAATAGCTGACGGCGAATTCGTTATGGCAATATTCGCATTCGACTTTGCTTTGGAAATGTCTCTCTACGTGACGTTTCATGTTACCTTTCTCGATGAATTTCTTATCACAATGCGGACACGAGTAGGGTTTATCGTTATTATGCTTACGAATATGGTTACGAAGATTATTAAGCGATAGATACGTTTTGCTGCAGATGTTGCATTGGAGTAAACCTTCCTTCGTATGGATTTTCAAATGATCTTGTAGGGTTTTTCGAGACATTAGGTATTTTCCGCAGTAATGGCAAGCGTGCTGTTTACCGTAAAGATGAGTTTTAATATGAGCAACTAATCTGGATTTGGTTTTGTAATGAGCTCCGCAAGTATCACATTCGAAATCATTCTTTCCAAAGTGATTTCTAACGTGATACTCTAAGTAACCCTTTTGCCGAAACCGTTTACAGCAGTATTTACACTGGAATGGTTTTTCACCGGTGTGCACTAAGATGTGCTTCGTCAAGGCGCTCTTATCGGTGAAACATTTACCGCAATAAGCACACTCGTAGAGTCTCAAAGTTCTTCGATTTTTCTTTATATGCGTCATGTAATGGGTTTTTAATTCGGATGGCGAGAATAACGTGAAATGGCATAATTTGCATACGTACGAATCCGGTGTTTCGTTCAGTACGTCAATGTCGCCGTTATTATGAGCTTTTTTATGAGTTACTAAATTTTCTCGTAAGCTGAATATAGCCTGACATTCGTCGCATTCGTACAGTTCGGTGTTATGAGTCGATAGATGCAGCTTATGGAGCAATTTATTGCAGAAATTCTTATCGCAGATGTCGCATTTTAAATAATCGTCGAAATGTTTCAATAGGTCTTCTTCGTCGTCGTATTTTTGCTCGCAAATATCACACTGGTAAACGCTTTCGACTTTTATACCCTGCAGATCGTCTACTTCGATTTCTTCGACGAATAGTTCGGTTTCTTTTTCAGCATCGTAGGATTCTATTACGTTGGGTTCACTTTCGACCTGTTCGACTAACATTGGTTCATTAATGGGTTCGTTTTCGTGAATAATATCGTAGACTGAATCATCCATATCGGGAAGTATATGTTTCGTTAGATCGGTAACGTCGTTGAATAGACTTTGGAGTAGTTCGTTCTGACAAGCAACGGATTCTTCATCTGTGCAAGTCTGGGTGTCGACTATTTCGTAAATGAATTCCATGATCGACGAAGATGAGAACTGAAACAAAAAAGGAAAAATATTCTGTATTTTAAATCTGTCGTGATTGAAATTAGTTCGAAGAATTTAGTATCACTTTCACCGAATAATGTTGAGTAATCGATGATGTTGTGGAGAAATCAGATTCACCGGTCTTTCGAAGTGATTTGACCAGTGGTGATGAACGAAGGGAGGGGGAGCGGGGTGAAATGTAATTTTTGCGAAATTCTAATTTAACGAAGTATACTTATAGACGATCACTTTCATAATATAAAATTTCATCCAATTGTTTCTCAATCTTCAATTCTGAAATATCAAAGAGATCGCACAGATACTACGTTCAAATTTTCTTCGGTCATCAATCTCGATCGAACAATAATACGAAACTGTAATCTCAATAATAATGAATAATACGCTCGAATACAATAATATTATTTAATAAATTAAATTCAATATGTCCAGATATTCAAAACTTAAAATTAATATCACTAACACAGTATCGTACGTACAAATAGCTTAGTTCGTCATTCGTAACACTCCTGAACGTGCACTTGATCGGTATGCTTTTTCAACGAATCCTTTCTAGCGAACCGCATATCACAGCAACCGCATTCGTACGATTGAGTATGGGTTTTAAGATGAGACTCGAGCGTGCTCATCTGACGGAATCTTTTATCACAGAAAGTACACACGAATGGTTTCTCACCGGTATGTATCATAATATGAGCCTTGAGCTTAGCTTTGCTGGAAAACCGACGCTCGCAAGTTTCACAAGCGAAAGGTTTCTCTCCGGTGTGATTCCTGAGATGAGCGAATAAATTAGCTTTTTGAGTAAATCCAACGCTACAGATAGGACATACGAACGGTCTTTCACCGGTATGTTTACGTTCGTGATTCTGTAGCAACCATTTCGAAGCGAAACCTTTACCGCAATAATTACAATACACGAAACCGTCTCCGGTGTGCTGTTTTTTGTGCTTTTTTAGTTCCTTGCTACGCGCGAAATATTTACCGCAGCCGCAATAAAAACGTTTTAAATCTTCGTGCACGACTCGATGCTCCCATAGACCGGAATTTTGAGCGAAACGTCGTCCACATATTTTACATTGGAAAGGTTTCTCACCGGTGTGCGTTCGTAAATGAGTAGGGAAATAATCCTCGGTGTATAAGTTACCGCAGATGTGGCATTTCTTGTCCTTCACAACGCTGTGTCTAGATACGTGTTGCTTCAAGGTGTACGGATTCATGAATTTCTTTTGGCATATATCGCAGCTGTATTTCTTATCCAATGTGTGCATTTTAACGTGTTTCTCCATTTTACTCCTCGATGTGAAATCTTTACCGCAGAGTTCGCAGACAATGACACCGTCGCCGGTATGTAGACGAATGTGTTCTTTCAGGGTCTCGCTTAAGAGGTATTTTTTGCCGCAATACTTGCAAACGTGCTTTTTACCATTTTCATGCGCTAAGATATGTGTTCTGAGACGATCCTTATTACGGTAAACTCTTTGACAATGAAAACACTCGTATTTCTCAGCATCGTGTACTTTTTGATGAGTTTTATAATGAGAAAGCTGTCGGAAAGATTTACCACATTCGGTACAAGTGAATGGTTTTTCGTTCGTGTGTATTCTGATATGGTCTTGGAGTACTCGTTTAGCTGAGAAACTCTTCCCGCAGTCGTAGCATTCGAAAATTTTCGCTTTAGGTGCGTTTGTAGCTATAACATTTAGAACAGCAGTTTCAACTGTATTTAGTTCATTTTCAAGGTATGAATCATCATTTTCAGGAATCGGAATTGTAGACTTGGTTTCTTTGGAAATTTCCTTTACATTGCTGCACGATTCGATGTGATCATTGTACAGTTTACGATCGCAGAACCATTTTTTACAACCGTTACATTCTGAAACTTGATAGCTTATGTGGTGTTGCAAATCGGATTCTTTTTCGAAGTTTTTATTACAGAAAATGCACGAATTCGCAGTAAATTCAACGATTTCTTCGTCGTTTGAGTCATTCTCGTCATCATAGTTTAATTCGTTCTCCGCTAAATTGTCATAGGTGATCTCGGTTACCGTGAAATTATCCACTTCGTAGCTACCGCTGTAATCTTTTTCAATTTCGTCTTGACGTGGAAATTCCATGTATTGTTTTTCTCTTCGTCGTATATGGTATATAGTTAATCGAGCGAGCAGTTATCGCTGCAACAAATAAACGATGTATTCTCTTATATTTCTTTCGAGATTTTACTCTGGCTTGATATAATATTGGATTAGCGTTTAATGTGGTGATGAATAGATCAAATCTTGCTTCGAAGTAATCAAGTTCATCCATTTACGTAACTGTTCTGCAGTTATTTCGAGTCATAAATATGCAAATGATAGTTACATCTTGACAACAGGGAAGGGAACTCGCTACATCATTTCACCCCCATAAACAGGAATAGGAATATTTCGTCACAGGTTACAATGACTAGGGATCAACATTTGAGACTTTCGATCATACTACTGAATTATTATCAAGAGAAATACTGAAAAAAGTGAAGCTTACCTTTGGTTTCATTCAAAATACTGAATGATACTTGAAGAGTCTCCAAACTTCGTTCAGCAAAACGTCGCAGAGTACACAGATGCACGAACGAATTATTACGTATTGTACTGCATTATGACAGTACGTAACTATACATCATTTTACAAATCAGAAATTAATAAATTTTATTGAAAAACGAGAAAAAATTTCCCGATTTTCAAACAATTTTCCTCAACTTTCGTTGAAAAAGAAAAATTTTCAAACAACCAGCAAGTTTTTGTTTTTTGACTTGCCATGATTATATTTTTAGGCAGTATCAATAACTTTTCTGTAATGACGTCACGTAGACTTGAGCCAATCAAAATGGAGAATTCATTTTACCGAATTCCATGGCTGTGATTGGTTCAAATTTTTTTGTTTTTTTCCAGTGTTTTCCTCCCCACCTCGTGCAATCCCTGCAAAAATCAAAAACAAAAAGCTTCGATGAATCAAAAATTTTCCATGCGGGTGGTTGAAATTATCTAAATTAATTATGGACGATTGCAACTTCGCGTGTGGTTAATTATTTCGCGAATTTAGTCGTCATTAAAGGTTCTTAATCGTTGTATTTTTGTCTCCGGATGGACAAAAATCGGTGAGTTCGCGGTTCTGGTAAGACAATGATTTCAAACTCTTTCTCGTTCGGTCAAAAATATGAGTAATTTATATCAAATTGAAACTCTTTCCGTCTTTCGTTGTTCGTGTTCGCTTTCGATTTTCAATTCGCGTGTGCTTAATTACTCATAGTCATCATTCGACTTCAAGCCCCAAGATTTCCACTAGAACTAGACAATAGTGACTGGAGAATTTGCAGAATATAACCAAAGTAAACAAACACCGACCAAAACACAGAGTCGTTGAATTTTATAACTTTTATTAAAATAATTACGATATAATGAAAGTAATTAATTTACAGGTCTGTTCGTAACATAATTCACAACTTTTTATGAGGAGTTGGGATGGCCACCGTTCCCCAGAATGAAATCAACGTCGTCGATTTATGATACACGTAAAATGCATACGGCCTGTTGAAATTGAACACATTTCTATCCGGAAATCTGGTTTCGATACTGATTGTCGTGGCTGCTGCCCCTGTACTTCCGGCTTCAGTCACATGTAAGTTGACTTTATGAATAGCATCGCTTACATGAATACCTTTAGCGATATTGTTCAAATTAGCTTTATCAGCGTCGAAAAGCGTTTGTACTCCGGCGTGTTTGAGAGCTGTTTCAACGTTGATGCTTTCGGATAATTCTAAATATGGCACCAAGTACGTGACTTCTTGCTCGAGGGTTGCTTTAGCTGCGATATCGGTTATATCCTTCGGAGTCAGGATATTTATCAACGAATGGATCGGCACATCTTTGTAAGGGAGGATTAAATACATGTATACGTCTTTTCCTTTGTACGGTATACCCAAGACTGAGAATTTCTTCACTGGATCGTCGTAAATTAAAGCAGGCCCTTTGTTAACCATCATTTTAACTTGAATTATACCGTCATCGGTGTAAAAATGTTGCCTGTAGAATAATTCATCGGATTAATCGTTTCATCCGTTTCAGGAACGTTCGTGCTTAGTTGGAATTTGCAACTTACCAAGTGGAATTTTCGTAAAAAGGCTGATCCCATTCGCCATTGAAGAATAACGTGCTGGCAATAATCATCAGAGTATTTGGCATCAATGGAGGTTCGATTATTTGATTTATTATACCATTCGTATGATTCGCAGCCCATCTGTATAGGGTAAACAAATAGGTAAACATTAGCAACTTGTTGCTTTTAAGCGCAGAAATAACTCTTTAACTAAAATGTTTAGTATCAAGATGTGAAATTGTGAAGTTATACTTACTGGTTGATGAGATTCACTGCAGCGTTGCCACCTGCTCCGAAATCGACTGCAGTAACTTCGTTATCGTAATATTCTTGAGCCGATTTTATGAATTTCTTTCCCACGGTGGCATTTTTTTCGATGAAAAGACTATTCGCTAGCAAAACCTTGATCGCTGTATTGTTTTCGTGTTCGGCAACGAATTTATGCAGCAGTTTACCCAAAGTGTTGTGGATTTTCTCCTCTCTATGTAAAAACGAACG
Source organism: Planococcus citri (assembly GCF_950023065.1). Classification (NCBI taxonomy): domain Eukaryota; kingdom Metazoa; phylum Arthropoda; class Insecta; order Hemiptera; family Pseudococcidae; genus Planococcus; species Planococcus citri. The sequence continues at coordinate 67,011,080 of NC_088680.1, forward strand.
GTGTTTCAGTCACGTTATCAGAACAGCGTTATATCGATTATTTATCAGATTGTATTACTTGTTTAGTAAACTTCGGCCGGAAATTAGTCCCAAGACGTGTAGAATTTCGTTCTTCGATTCGCCATCAGCTCCGAGTAGAAGAGTAGCCAATGTACCGATCAAGTTGACTGGGGCGAACAAAACGTTACCATCGGAACTACTCAAGTGACCTAGAATTTTTTGAAATTCCATCGTAAAATTCAATATTCCTGCCACTGCTATCTGCAAAAATACGACTAATTCAATGTATTGAGTAAAAACGTTACTTTCTGGGGTAAGTTTCTGTCCTTTTGATTGAGTAGGTTGGATCGAGGAAATAGGATTGGTTTTGTGATAGGTTCGAGTGAGGAATGCAGATGAAGTTCGATTAAAATTTGGATTTAGTCAATTTTTTGTGTGAGGAATTTGAAGGGGGGGGGGTTCAATCCTGAGAAACATTGAAGTAAGTTGATAGATGATTTAGAATCATAAAAGTATTCGATTGATGGAAATGAGGAGAAAATTTTGAAATTTTCACCTTTTTTGACCTTGAATATTACCTAAATTTTCATCAAATTAATGAAAGATGATGAAATTCGAATCGAGTGTTCATCGAAGATTCTTGATACGAGTTTTTTGAAGATTTAAATTTTTTAAGCATATTTTTTTCAATTTTTTTTTTTCAAAAAAATGAATTAAAAATTTTTTTTGAGTTTTTTTTTTCAGATTTGTATCAATTTTGAAAGCTTGTCGAATTGGGTCCAGAAAATCGTGATAATTCGTGTCGAAAACCACAGAATTTGGACCATTTTTTGATGTGCTTCGTTCCGAAATCTCTCCACTTTGACCCAGTTGACTGAAATTTTCAAAGGAGTTGATCCAGTGATCCGAATCTGCTTTTTTGGAGTAGTGAGACGTTTCGATTTATTGCTCGTCATTCATCACTCGCAAAAAATAATGGAAATGGGACAGAATAGAAGATCTAATTTGAAAATTTAAATAATCCATACCGCTTCCACTTCAGTTTCGGTTTTGGCCTTGCTCTCCGTCAAAGGGGACGGCGGCGGTGCAGTTGCATTCGTATCACCCACCATTGATTCGATCAATGCGGTCAATAGAACGATGAAAATCAGCGGGAGATGTTTCGCCTGAAATATGAGATACACTTTGAATGATTTCCGTACAACTGTGTGTGGCGATTAAATTGAAAATTTTAAATTATAACTTGGGTTATTTTCATTCGCGAAAACCCTCATGTACGTCGAATATGCCGGTTTAAGACACAAAAACGCGAATATTTTCGTAATTCGAATGCACTTCAATGACGAAAAAAACGCACAATTACGGATTGAAAAATCGAAAAAATGACTAAACCTCCGAAAATAATCTCCGGCGAGAACTTTATATTAACGTATAGTAATCTGTACGATATGAACTTTTCACGATAAATCGATAAAACACGCGATTCGATGTTTGTCACAGCTCATTAATTAATCTCTGGGAGAAAATTAATAAATTTTTGTACCGATTACGAGATAAAAGGAAAAAAAAATTGAAAAAAAAAAACTCGAACGATAAAACTCGAACAAGTAAATACGTGCTAGAGTGTTATTCTAAACTTATACGAGTGTGGTGACTTACCATTTTTGCATCAGTAAGTAAAACGAATTGTTTGTCGAGCTCGGATACGACGACGACGACGAGAATATAATTACATTTCCTTGTTTATCGCGTTCGTTCGTACGTCTGGCAACGGAAGGTTTTGATATATCAATGAGTTTTTATGAGTTGTTGCCTGTTCGAGAGACGCGCACCGCTCCGTCTCTCTATACAATATAGGTTTTAAGGTTTTTTTTTCTTCTCTCTGCTGCTCTGCTGCTCGCGATCACACGAATATGACCATCAGACCAACACGTCTTCGTTGTTTGTCTCCAAAACTGGATAAGCTGTTAACATTGTAATTCGAATTACCCTCCTAAGTGTCCTAATGAGTGGCGAGACTCGAGTTACCTATTACGAATATTATTTGCCAAATAGTTAAAGGGTTTCCAGCTCGCATCCCATCTGCACTTTGCCTATCTGAAAATAATTATTGTCCGGCTGATTAGCATTCTAGGTATAAGAAGTACGAGAAGTGCAGTTTTATACATATAGAATGAATTTCTTTGCCAGGTTTATAGGTACCTATATATTGAAGTTATTGGCAATTGCGATTTGAATTTAGCGAAGTAATGAGATTTATTTTTCTTCTTTTTGCAGTAGTCTTGGTCTATTAATACCCATCAAGTATTGGTAATCACTGTGACGTTTCAGTTGATGAAACCTGTTTTTATATATTTGTAGAAAACCACGTTCCAAATCAAGCTGACGCTGACTACTCGGAAATGACCGTGATTTCGCGTGTATTTGAAGAAAAAAAAATCGTAGTTACCTTTTTATACTCATCTGCAGATTCTGGGCAAAACTAGATTGAGATTCAATTTGGTATTTCGATAACAGGATTTTCACGAGGATTCATATTATTTTCTCGAGCCGCCTACACAAACTGGGGCAATGTTTATAGCAAACAGAATTATTACATCATTTATCACGAATCAGCGTCTACCTACTGGTTAGAAGATAAATACCAGTGAAGTAATAGATTATCTGTCAGATTGAAAGATTTTCATTTTGGAAGAAAATTAATCCTGTAGATCGCAGTATACTAACATATAGAGGTTCGAAGTAGGTTATGATTACGTTTTCTTGGTTGTTTGAATGCCCTTTCAGCATGTGCCTACCTTTTTTGGGAAAATGTTTCCTTTCCTAGTAGTTCATTTTTTTCCGAACACTTGGTAGAAATTTAATTGAAATAAGGAGAGCAGCGAGGAGTATAAATAAAGAAGATTACCTATTAAAAAAACGACGTCAAGAAGATAATCGTTTTAGATTTATTCTTGCAATTCGTTCGATTGTTTTTTTCTTATTTCGAGTTGTTTCATAATTAATTTTCAACACTTTGGAATTTATTCTGATGAAAATAGCGAAAGATTTCGAAAGCTGAGGTTTCAAAATAGGCTATAGAACTTGAACTGAGCTGAGTTGAGTCAAGCTACCGATATTAAACCGATGGAAAAGCTCAACTTTCATTATTTTATTTTAAAAAGTCACAAGAATCTGGGTGATCTTTTTATTATCAATCCGCATCAGAATGAAGTTGAGAGCCCCACATTTCTCTCAAATGTTTTCCTATAAGATCAATCTTGATATTAGTTTGATTTTGAGCAAATTTTTTTCTGCATTTTTGAGTAAAAAAATTGAAAGGAGATTATTAAAATCAGCAATTGGAATTTTATAATTCCGAAGTTCCTCTACAAAACTTCAAACTTTGAAGCTGACGGTCAAAAATTTGAAAAAATTACGCCGAAGCTCGTGTTTTTTTTTGTGACAAACTAATTATAAAAATGGGTTTTAATATCTCTGAAGGGTTTCAAAACCCCTAAAGATCAAAATTCAAAAAAAAAAACTTTTCTACATGTGTTCTGACGTTTAAAATAGGACTCATCAAACGCCTCAATGTCCCTGCATCCAATTTTGAAGAATATTTGAAATTTTTGAGGTCTTATTAAATCTCAGGGTATCACATGGTTGATTATTCCAAGTCAAAAAGTAGTAAAAAAATTTAAAATGACAAAGATGTAAAATTTTTGTTGAAAAAATTCGCAAAATGTTCATTTTTTCTAAAAAGACCAAAAATTTTTTGTTTCATTTTTTGATCTAGTTGTGTGTTGCAGGTATGTTTTTTGGGGTGGGGGGGGGGGTGTCTTAGGAAATTTTCAAGAAAATACCTACCTGTCGAAAAGTAGTGATTTTTTGATTCTTTATTTTATTTTTTTTCAGAAAAGGAAAAATACGTTTGATAAGTATCGTAAGTCTAGGTACCCAAAATTTGAATATCAATTAATTTTTAAGATTTGACCCCTCTCGGGGCCCTCCTTGATCGTTTTCTCATTTTGAAAAATTATGAAAACGTGATTTGTGAAATGACAATTTTTAATAATTCGTGATCGTTGAATTTGAATGGGTTTATTTTTTGGTTTTAACCCCTTAGGGTGTCTCTTCAGCTCTCCCTACATATATCATCATTTTGAAAAAAAATTCAAAAATCATGATGACATCGTATAGTATTTAAATTGTAATCATGTCGATTCTATAAAATGATTTGTAGTCGTTGAATTTTGGTACTTTTTTTATTTCAAAAAAATTCAAAAATTTCAACTGTTCAAATATCATTTTTTTCCAAAAAATTTAAAAATGCTTGCCTTTTGTCAAAGTTTTAAAAAAATCCAATTTCTTGAAAAAATTGCTAAATTCAGGGTTGATATTTGCATGGAAGGTGGGTACCCTTGAGCACCTTCCGTCACGAAAGTTTCAGACCCCCAGACCCCCCCCCCGTTTTTGAGAAACCCTCCCATTTCTGAAATTACAATAAAAAAAATTTTCTCAGCCCCATGTGAACAGATTTTTTAAATTTTTCGGTATGTTGTAAATATCTATAAGAAGTATCCCCACAAAAAATTTCACCCCCCCTCCCCTCATATTTTCCTCTCAAAATGGCGGTTTTTAGATTTGTTTGCCCGTTTTAGCGATAACCATGATTCGGCACAAAAATGGGAATAGCATTTTTAAGTGTGTTTTTGACCCCTAAAAAACTTATACTTTTTTCAAAAAAAAATTTTTGGTGGGCCGTGGTCAAAAATTGGAAAAACTTACTTACAGAGAAGGGGTAAAAAATGGATTCTGGTGTAAATTATTGTTTTTGGTAAACGAGGTGTTGTTTCCACATGAATCGATCCTCCCGAACACGAATATGACGTCCAATTTTATGCCACCCTCATCCACACCCCTCCGGTGCCTCTGCCCCCCTCAACTTTTACTATATTAAAAGTTGAGCTATATAATAATATTAGTGTCGTTTTCATATGAATCAAACACCCCGAACACGAATATGAAGTCAAATTTTATGCTACCCTCATCCACACCCCTCCAGTGCCTCAGCCCCCCATCAATTTTTACTATATTAAAAGTTGAGCTATTTTCATTATATTGGTGTCGTTTTCATACGAATCAAACACCCTGAACACGAATATGAACTCCAATTTAGCTCTACCCTCATCCACACCCATCCAGTGCCACTGCCCCCATTTCAATTTATACTATTTTAAATTACCTATATTTTTCCGAAAACTGCCTTAAAATGTCGTTTTTTCAAAAAATCAAAGGTTGTGAAAATGTCTCCCTTTATTGACGAAATTTTCGAAAAAGCATTATTTTTTGCCAGCAATTGCCAAAAACTTCTGCTTTTTCCCCAAAATTGAAAAATTGTTCACTTTTTATCAGAATTGCTAAAAAGTCTCACAGCTGCAATTGCGAAAAATTTCCATTTTTCTTTTATAAACTGCCAAAGTGCCACTTTCTTGCTTTAAATTGCTTCAGAGACTCTCCTTTTTCTAAAATTATCATAGTCTTGCGTTCTGCCAAAAATTTCAAAAAGTCTCATGATTTGTCAAAATTTCCATAAAGTCTATTTTTTTAGTCTACAAATTTGTGAAAACTTATCGCGTTTCTTGCAAAAAAAATTCCAGTATTTAACATTGACTCTTTTCTCAGAAATTTTCGAAAAGTCTCGTTTTTTGGCAAGAAGTTGAGAAACAGTCTCACTTTTTTGACAAAAACTGTATCAGATTTTTACCAAAATTAATTATCAAAGTCCCGATATAGTTTCATTTCAAGATTTTGATTAGTAGTCCAGGAAAATTAGATGAAAAAAAAGGGTCATTGGGAAAAATGGGGGAGAAAGCTGAATTTTGGTATACTGGTCCATTTTTTTGTGCTGAACACGAATCCGATGAGTCCCCGGTCGTCCCTGGTGTGCGTTCTCCCCTATTGTGGATCTAAGCCCCCCAAAACCAGTTTTTTGCAATTTTCTCCCCCGCATTGCATTTTAGCGAGAAATAGGTGGTCGGATAAGAATCTACGTCAAATTTCCGATCTAGTGATATATCAACTTTCTTTCTACCCCCAAGGGGGGTGGAACCACAACCATTCAAAAAAGGGGGTTCCCCAAAAAATACATAAGGGCTGTAGGCGCCTAAGAGGGGTGAAATGGTCCCCAAAAGCGTTTAACATGAAAGGTGGGTACCATAGAGAAACCTCTGCGCAAAAAATTTCAGATCCACACCCCCTACCCTTTTTGCGGAGCCCCCCTTTTTGAAATTTCAGTAGCACTTTTCTCAGCCCCATTTCAACCGATTTTGAAAATTTTTCTGGAAGTTATGTATATCCTTGATAGGTATTCACACAAAAATTTTCAACCCCCTCCCCTCAAATTTACCTCTCAAAATGGCGTTTTTTTCATTTTTTTATGCCTATTAACAATCAAGATTGCGAGGTACAATTTTGTAAACACGTTTTTTGGATGTATTTTTGGCCCCCAAACATCATATACTATATTAGAAATTTTTGCTTTGGTGCGCCGTGGTGAAAACTTGGAATAATGTATCGTAGGGGGGTGGGGGGTGAAATGGGAATTTTGAAAAAAATAACTATCAATGAGTAGGGTATCGTTTTCATATGATTCGATACCGCTGAGCACGAATATGACCTCAGATTTTCTGCTACACTCACCTACCCCTCTCCAGAGCCCCTTAGCCCCCCTCAATTTTCACGATTTTCGAAATATAGTTATTTTGATGACATTGGTGTCGTTTTCATATGATTCGATACCACTGAGCACGAATATGACCTCAGATTTTCTGCTACACTCACCTACCCCTCTCCAGACCCCTCTCAGCCCCCCCTCAATTTTCACGAATTTTCAAAATAAAGTTATTTTGATGACGTTGGTGTCGTTTTCATATGATTCGATATCGCTGGGCACGAATATGACCTCAGATTTCCTGCTACAATCACCTACCCCTCTCCAGACTCCCTCAGCCCCCCCTCATTTTTCACGATTTTCGAAATAAAGTTTTTTTGATGTTGGTTTCATTGCTGTGGGAAAATTACATAAGTTCATTGTTATTGTACATACAATTTCTCGTAGAATAAGCTACAGCACATGGCTCCCCCTCGAGGGGGTTGGACCCTTGACTTTTTTTCCACGCAGAAAACGCAACAAATCTGTATGTGTACTGCACTGTATAGGTATGCGGAGCATGTGTGGCATAATAATTATTCATGATAACTGTAACTTGAGTATGTATGAGTATGTATTTTAACTACCTACATAAAAAATCACATTTTCTGCGTGGAAAAAAATTCAAGGGTCGACCCCCCTCCGAGGGGGAGCCATGTGCTATAACTTATTCTACGAGAAATTGTATGTACAATAACAATGAACTTATGTAATTTTCCCACAGCAATGAAACCAACATCACGAAAATAACTTTATTTCGAAAATTGTGAAAATTGAGGGGGCTGAGGGGCTCTGGAGAGGGGTAAGTGATTGTAGCAGAAAATCAGAGGTCATATTCGTGCTCAGCGGTATCGAATCATATGAAAACGACACCAATGTCACGAAAATAACTTTATTTCGAAAATCGTGAAAATTGAGGGGACTGAGGGGCTCTGGAGAGGGGTAAGTGATTGTAGCAGAAAATCAGAGGTCATATTCGTGCTCAGCGGTATCGAATTATATGAAAACGACACCAACATCATCAAAATAACTATATTTCGAAAATCGTGAAAATTGAGGGGGGCTAAGGGGCTCTGGAGAGGGGTAGGTGAGTGTAGCAGAAAATCTGAGGTCATATTCGTGCTCAGCGGTATCGAATCATATGAAAACGATACCCTACTCATTGATAGTTATTTTTTTCAAAATTCCCATTTCACCCCCCACCCCCCTACGATACATTATTCCAAGTTTTCACCACGGCGCACCAAAGCAAAAATTTCTAATATAGTATATGATGTTTGGGGGCCAAAAATACATCCAAAAAACGTGTTTACAAAATTGTACCTCGCAATCTTGATTGTTAATAGGCATAAAAAAATGAAAAAAACGCCATTTTGAGAGGTAAATTTGAGGGGAGGGGGTTGAAAATTTTTGTGTGAATACCTATCAAGGATATACATAACTTCCAGAAAAATTTTCAAAATCGGTTGAAATGGGGCTGAGAAAAGTGCTACTGAAATTTCAAAAAGGGGGGCTCCGCAAAAAGGGTAGGGGGTGTGGATCTGAAATTTTTTGCGCAGAGGTTTCTCTATGGTACCCACCTTTCATGTTAAACGCTTTTGGGGACCATTTCACCCCTCTTAGGCGCCTACAGCCCTTATGTATTTTTTGGGGAACCCCCTTTTTTGAATGGTTGTGGTTCCACCCCCCTTGGGGGTAGAAAGAAAGTTGATATATCACTAGATCGGAAATTTGACGTAGATTCTTATCCGACCACCTATTTCTCGCTAAAATGCAATGCGGGGGAGAAAATTGCAAAAAACTGGTTTTGGGGGGCTTAGATCCACAATAGGGGAGAACGCACACCAGGGACGACCGGGGACTCATCGGATTCGTGTTCAGCACAAAAAAATGGACCAGTATACCAAAATTCAGCTTTCTCCCCCATTTTTCCCAATGGAATGCTATTTTTCCTGGACTATAGAACGATTCTTTTTTTTTTTGCATTATATTCCTGTTTTGAAAAAAATTAAGTACAAGCCCTGGAATATGCATTTAAAAATGTAATTTTTAGTTTCAACTTTTTAGAATGGCCTCTTATTTAGTCTTTCTTCAGGCTTCGCTCCACAATCATTTTGAAAAGTTTTCAAAATTATCGATGCCATTTTACCCCCCCCCCCCCTCCCACCCCTTGGAAAGAAACTCTAAAAATTACGAAAATATGATGGGTATGTCGAGTTGAAATTATTCGAGGCTTTTTGATTCGAATTTCTATTCATTTTTCTGAGTCGATCCCTCCGTCTACCCCCTCCTTTCTGATTTCTGATTCGCTATTTTTTTTTCAAAATGGGATCTGGAAAGACGTAGGAGCTGGATGAGTCAAATCTAAAAAAATATGAGCTGATATTCTAATTCAATGTGTTCAAATTTGGATCAATCGATATGCCTGTTTGGTTTTGAATTTTTCAGATTTTGGCTCAAAAATTGGTTGGAAGAAGAGAAGGAGGAGGGATCTTGTTTTGTATCAAGAATATCGAAATGCCATTTTGGGAGTTGAATAGTCTGGCTTTGAGCTTTTTGAAACTTATCGAACAGATTTGCTCCGAATCCAATTGCTTTGAAGTATAAAGTTTTAAAATTCAAGGAGCTCAGTCCAACTCGCAGGAAATTCAAAATCAACGATGAAAGTTTTAACATCTGAGAATCAAATTTTTTAAGTGAGAGTTCTAGCTTAACTTTTTATGATGAGTGCAGAAAATGAAAATGAGCTTTTAAGAATCAATAGGTATCAGAGTAAAGATTTTTTTAAAATTTTGGTCCTCTTTTCGAAAATTTTTTGTTTTAAAATAATTTTAAACACGACCCCCTTCACCCCCTTCCTTTCAGCCAGGTCCCAAAAGGGCACAAGGGGGCCCCTTTCGTGATCAAAATTCCAAAAAAAAATTCACAAGCGTGCTGACGTATAGATTTTTCCGAATTTGAAGGTGCTGAGTTTGAATACCAGTTCTGCTTTTCAACGACCCCCCCCCCCCCAGCTCCTCCATGTTCTTTAGTGCAATCGGAATTTCAGTCTAAAAATTTAAAATCAGGTGTGAGGCCTTTTGTGAGTAGAAATTTCTGCCTAATTTTTGGTTTTAGGACTTATCCATACCCTTTCACCCCCCCACCCTATTTTCAAAAAAATTTGAAAAAATCCGTGCAAACGTGGTGTGATATTGTGTCAATTTCAAGTAATCCGAGACAGCATTGAATTGAATTTTTTTCTAAATATATGTTCGTATGCATTTATTTTTTGAATCGACCCCTCAGTCTCTCCCTCCCCTCACAGATTTTTTTTTTCAAAATGGTGGCTGGAAATACTAGGTACATTGTTTAAGACTCAAATCAAAAAAAAAATGGATATTCGAATCTGGCCATTTTAAATTATTGGATCAACATGTCACATGTCGTGCCAAATTTTCACAAATTTTTTCAACCGTTAAGAAGAAAAATTATTAGATTGAAGAATGGAGGGGGACAGATCATTCTCTAAAATCGATTTTATGCTCAATGTATATTCACTTTTTCAGTATTTCGTATAATTTCAACCAAAAATGCTCTGGCACTGAGACAGAAATGAAATTAGCATTAAACAACACCGATCTGGATACGTCTCAAGGTTGAAATCCAACTTAATCAAATTTAGCACCAAACGAATCAGATAATACAGGTCAATCGGAGTACCTATTTTTTTATAAATTAGGTCCTACTTACCATCGAAATTTTCTCTCGATAATTCAACCTGAACGTAATGCTAGATTAATCGAACACCACTTTTCTTTAAAATTTGGTCGATACGTGAAAAAATAAACCGAAAAAACCATATTATTATGCTTTTAAAATAATGTATTTATTACGTTGCAATATTGTTTTAGAATTACAAATGACGAAAAAATTTCACCGGAAAAATTGAATTTTTACGATAATAACCTAACACTTTAGAAATGAATATTATTACATTACACGAATCGTCATACAGTAAATATGTATAGTACTGCGCCTCGCCACTTCACATGCTTAAACTTTGGCGTAAGCGCAATACTCGGGGAGGTGATGAAGGGGGACACGGGAAAGAAGGAATAATTTATCAATATATTATTATTATTGTGTATAGGTACGTTCGAAAACGTAATAATATTTCAACTCGATCGACGATAAAATGAGTACCTCTACCTATTTAAAGGGAAAAAAATTCGTTATCTTACTGAGAAAGTTGATAAACATTGCCGTAAAATAGAACGCATTTGGTAGCCGGATGATAAACGAAGAACATGAAAGGCTTTTGCAAGTAGAATTGCTTCTGAGCGTCGACAAATTGTACCTGTTGATCGTGTACTTTGTACTGTTGAGCGGTTCCGGCGCAAACATCTGTACCTTGTTCGTCAACCTGGATTTCGAGCGAGTAACTCACTTGGCTGAGTTTCAGGTTCGATTGATCGATCATGTTGCTCAGGTCGGGAGTTTCGAATAATTGATTGAGGCCGAGTTGTTGTAAAATTTGTTTGATTTTATCGCTGGTTTTGATCTTGATTTGAGGCACTTTGATGTCGACAACGGTCGAGGTAGATTCGTTGATGATTTGTTGGATTTGTTGATAGGTGAAAATATCGCTGAGGTTTTTCAATGTTTGGCCTTCTTGGGGGAGGATGACGTACATGAGGTATTCGCTTTGTTTGTAAGGGATTGCTACGGATTCGAAGTGGTATTCTTGGTTGTAGTAGTAAGGCACTGTGTCTGTCTTGTGCATCATGTTGATCGATTCGTGGTCGCCGGTTCCTGTTTCGAAAGTTTCCCTGTAGGTGAAATGCAGAGGAAAAGAGTGAGATTTGGTCATTTTGTAAGGTTAGATTGGAAAAATTTGAAGGGTTAAGTCTTACTGTTGAGTTGTTTCAGTGGGGAAAACTTGATCCCAATCGCTACAGAAGCATAGAGCATTGGCCAACAGAAGTCTGGTATCGTGAGGTATTCCTTCTTCGAAGAAATGTTGGATTTTATCGTGAGTGTGGACTGAGAACCAGCTGCGGAACGAATTTGAATTATTGACTCGTTCGAAGAATTTGAAATTAGTTTCGTTCGAGCTTCTTTACCTGTTTATTTTTTCGATAACGTCTTGAGAGTTGAAATCCACATTTACGTATTGATTATTGTAATAAGATTTCAGTTGGTTTTGGAAGCTGGTCTTCAATTGGAGTCCATTTTGTAGAAATATTCCGTTGGCGAAGCTCACATTAGCGTTGACACCGATTTGTAAATTTTTAAACATATCGCCCAGATTTTCGTGCAATTTATAAGTTCTGAGAACAATTCGTTCGAAGTATACGAGAATTAATATCACGTAGGTAGGTACCTACCTATGTATTATAATAATAATGTTTTGAATTTTTCCAAGAAATACTCACATCTCCGAGTCACTCGGTAAGCCCATAACGTTGCCTATTTCTTTCCTCGTTTCACCATTCGATCCCAGATGAGTCAATGCTAACGAAGCGTAGATGCCAATTGGCGAAAATATCACGTTTTCTCCTTGATCAGCGTGTTGGACGAGCAATTTATTCAAGTTTAGGCCGAAATTAAAGATGCTTTCGTCGATTACCTGTTTGGAAATTTAAACGGAAGATTATTCGATTGGATTATTACTTGAAGGAGATCGCTTCTGTATAAGTATACGAACTTGTTTGAAATTCTGAGGATTATTTTTCACTTGGAAACGAACCATTGCCGAACATGATGAGAATAGGAGAGCTATTATGCTCGCGATTCGTAAAGAGAGATGCATCTGAAATGTTTACGAATGATGGATTTGGATTAGTTGACGAAGATGAGATCGTGGAGGTTTTTTTTTGAGAACTGGATTCCGTTTTTAGTTTGAATGATCGTTTTTGAGGCTGAGCTTGATTTTTTTTTCAGTGAAATGAGTTTTTTTTTTTTTGGAATGTGCTGCAGATCGAAATGAAATTCAAAAAGGGATCCCTGCTGTGACGAGATATTTCTGGATTTTTCAAATTTGTCAAGAAGTACGCAGATAAATTAGGTCAGATCGCTTTGGAATAATTTCTCCCTCCCTCTCCCCTAATTTAGTAAATTATGGGCAGAGGCAGTCCCAGCCTCATTCTGGTCTTTACCCTTTGAGACCCGAGAAGAATCTAATAAATGAAAACAGAAAAATTTCATTAAAATGGGAAAGAGTATAACTTTGTTGAGCAGATTTAAAAAAAAATTGAGGTTTACTCAAAATTTAATTTTGGAAGTTTGAGGAAATGCTCAAAATGAACATTTTTTCTATCCAGATTTCTGAAATAAATTTTCAATGCAGGGATACCAACATTTTCCGAAAAGTTTCCATAGATAATACCAACATAAAAATCATAAAATTTTGAATTATATGACGTCAAAAATATTTGAACTCAAAATCCAAAATTTTGAGAAAAAATAAAAAATTATTTTCTGCACAAGTTGTCACAATCAAGTACAAACGTTGGAGTGGCATAATTTTCAAAGTGAAAAATTTTTTGGTGAAAATTAGAGAGATTGATGGTGGAAATTTTTATTTAAAAAAAAATTATTTTGGAAATCGAGTTTCAAGGTCGTTCTAAGGTCCATTATGAAAAATATCATTTTTTTGAAAACTTGCTCGTTTTCCAAAATGAACAAATGAGAGAAATACTTATCTACATAAATTTCACTCAAAATATTAAGACAACTGGTCAGAAAAATATACTGATGAAAATTTGTTCTGTTTTGTTGAAACTTACTGTGGGATTTGATATAAAATTGGTTGAAAATACACGGAAAATACCTTTTCTCTCATACTAAAAGTACGAATTATGAAGTCTACAAATTTTCATAATTGAGCTTTTTGTGCTCAAATGTGAAATTCTGAAATTTTATGTACTTCGTTGAAATCGCAAAAACGTGATTTTTTTTCGAAGAGTAAAATCTCAGAATTTGACACAAAAAATCTCAATTACGAAAGTTACAAGAAAAATCAAATGAAAAATTATCGAGCACTTGCTATTAGTGTGTTTCGAATGTAAATTCTCTAATTTATTTGAAAAATATGCGTAAACACCTTTTTTAGGGGCGCCCAAAGAGGGGCTTTAAAAAAAAGGTTCGAAATTACGAATTTGAACATTTCAGGCCCATGCACAGGGTTTCCACAATTTGAAAAACTGGTTTGATCAAAATTCAAACCGGTTTTTATTGGCGGAATGTATTCTACACACTAAGGCGACATAAACGTGATATGAATTTTTTGAAACCGGTTCATCGATTTGCAACCAGTTGACAAAAAATACCCAACAATTGTAGATAGATAAAAAAGCTTGAAACAAAAGTTGTGGGGCGTGAAAAATTGTACTATTTTCGCTGATCATATTTTCAAACCGGTTCATTAATTTGCAACCAGTTGACAAAAGTTGTCTAAAAATGAAAAATCGAGAAAAAAGCTCGAAAAAAAAATTGTAGAGCGTGAAAAATTGAACCATTTTCGCTGATCAGATTTTTAAACCGGTTCATTAATTTGCAGCCAGTTCATTAATTTGCATCCAGTTCATTAATTTGCAACCAGTTGACAAAAATTGACTAGAAATTGAAAATCGAGAAAAAAGCTTGAAACAAAAGTTCTAGAGCGTGAAAAATTACACAATTCGGTCTAGTCACATTTTGAAACCGGTTCATTGGTTCGCATTTAGCAACCAGTTTTTGACAATCGCCTTAAAATTGGAGATAGATAAAAAAGCTTGAAACAAAAGTTATGGGGCGTGAAAAATTGTACTATTTTCGCTGATCATATTTTCAAACCGGTTCATTAATTTGCAACCAGTTGACAAAAATTGTCTAAAAATGAAAAATCGAGAAAAAAGCTTGAAACAGTAGTTGTAGAGCGTGAAAAATTGAACCATTTTCGCTGATCAGATTTTCAAACCGGTTCATTAATTTGCAACCAGTTGACAAAAATTGCCTAAAAAGTAAAAATCGAGAAAAAAGCTCGAAACAAAAGTTGTAGAGCGTGAAAAATTGAACCATTTTTGCTGATCAGATTTTCAAACCGGTTCATTAATTTGCAACCAGTTGACAAAAATTGCCTAAAAAGTAAAAATCGAGAAAAAAGCTCGAAAACAAAAGTTGTAGAGCGCGAAAAATTGAACCATCTTTGCTGATCAGATTTTCAAACCAGTTCATTAATTTGCAACCAGTTGACAAAAATTGTCTAAAAATGAAAAATCGAGAAAAAAGCTCGAAAACAAAAGTTGTAGAGCGTGAAAAATTGAACCATTTTTGCTGATCAGATTTTCAAACCGGTTCATCAATTTGCAACCAGTTGACAAAAATTGCCTAAAAAGTAAAAATCGAGAAAAAAGCTCGAAAACAAAAGTTGTAGAGCGTGAAAAATTGAACCATTTTTGCTGATCAGATTTTCAAACCGGTTCATTAATTTGTAACCAGTTGACAGAAATTGCCTAAAAAGTAAAAATCGAGAAAAAAGCTCGAAACAAAAGTTGTAGAGCGTGAAAAATTGAACCATTTTCGCTGATCAGATTTTCAAACCGGTTTATTGATTTGCAACCAGTTGACAGAAATTGTCTAAAAAGTAAAAATCGAGAAAAAAGCTCGAAACAAAAGTTGTAGAGCGTGAAAAATTGAACCATTTTTGCTGATCAGATTTTCAAACCGGTTCATTAATTTGCAACCAGTTGACAAAAATTTCCTAAAAATTAAAAATCGAGAAAAAAGATTGAAACAAAAGTTGTAGGGCGTTAAAAATTACACAATTCTGTGTAATCACATTTCGAAACCGGTTCATTGGTTCTCATTTAGCGACCGGTTTTTAACAATCACAGCGGGGTTTGAAGGGGTAGGTTCAAAATGGTGATTCCGAAATTTTCCGAAAATTGAACCCCCCCCTCCCCATTTCTGTCCCTGAAAGTCGAAAATAGGAAAATCACCTCGCATAATGTTTATATTTAACGCTAAAAAAAAAGTTTTTAAAAATAATACTCAGTAGTTTCCAGAATTAATTTTTCATTCAAAACTTTGGGATTCCTTGGAGCCCAAAAAATGATCTTTTTGGGTTAATTAAAAACTTTTTTTTGATTTGAAAATTGTGTCCCTGACAAATTTCTAACTATCACAACTTGTGCAGAAAATCATTTTTTTTTCAAAATTTTGGCTTCAAAAATTTTTGTCGTAATATATTCAAATTTTTTGATTTTTATGTTGGTATTACCTAGAGAAACTTTTGGGAAAATTTTCGTATCCCTGCATTGAAAATTTATTTTAGGAATCTGGATAGAAAAAAATGCCCATTTTGAGCATTTCCTCAAATACCAAAATGATAATATTTTGAGTAAACCTGAATTTTTAATCAAAAACTGGACGAAGAGAGCTACTAAATTGATTTCTTACGACTTCTTTTGGTGGGGGGGAGGATGGAGAGAGGCTATAATTCCGATTGGAATGCGAAAAAGTCAGCATTGAAACCACCCTTATTGAACGCACCCTTGAAATACCTCAACTGATCTATAATCTGAGCATGTTTGAAACTTAGGATACCAATTTTAAATTATTTTAAAATTTTACTCAAGCAGCTAGACACCTACTGCCCTCCTTTCACGACATAAAATTTTATCGCGTTACCTATATTTTTTCATTTAATATATTCACTTTCAAAAAATAGAAATGAAAATGAGTCAGTTTCGAACGTTAAGTAGCCATAATTTACGAGTGTTTAATTGTATTATCCTTCGCGAAAAAAAAAAAAGAAACACTGATAAACCGAACATGTCAAATAATTTAAAACTCAGTCTAACTACATATAACGGTAAAGAAAGTAAAAATAATAGCCGGTGTCGCGATTAGAATAAATAGGTAATATCGTAAATACAGCTATATCATATTATTAAGTAGTACCTTTGCATATAAATCGTCTAGTACGAGGTTCGGATTTCAGAGAATACACACGTCGATTTAAAAAAAAAATAGCTAATACGAGTCGAGTCGCGAATAAGTAATCTCACTAAACAGGTGGATTTTTGCATATAAATGAATATTGCATATCGAGTCCAGGCTTTTTATATACCTCAAAAAATGACGTTTGGAATTAGGAAATGAATTATTGTTTACGATTCGAGACTGATAAATTATTCTATTATGGTTATTTTGGGAACAATATAATGATACGATAAAGAAATTGGCCTGCGAATTGCGATACGCGATATTGGCATTTGGCATTGCCAAAATATTCCTTATTCTGAGAAAAGTGGTCGCTGAACCGGTATAATATGAGGTAGAGAGAGAGAGACAGAGACTGACCGGGCATCGGGCACTTAGGGCACCCATACCTATTTTCTTTGTGGCGCGTGGAAACTTTGGAAAATAAACAAATAGGTACCTACATAATCGACTTCATCGGCGATAATTTCACGATTATTGTTTCGATTAGGTATTATTAGAAAATAATTAGGATGATCCACGTGGGGTTATCTATCGGTTTTTTGGTGCGATTAACGAAAAGTTGGGTGATATTAATCTTGTTTTTATTTACTCGCTGTAGACGTGATAATACGAGCGGCTTATTAATTAATCGGCGCGGCGGCGGAATTTTCAAACGCCCTTGGGTGAAAAGAGGATAAGAGTATGGAAGTTGTGTACGTAGGCTATGTTTATTTGTCGTATTTTTTCTTTCATTATTTGCAGTTTTGAAGGTGCTATTCTGAGGTGAGAAGTGTCAAGGGTGGATAGTGCATTTTTTTCTGTTGTTGGGTGAAAAGATGTGAAATTTTCTAATTGAATAATTACGAAAATCAAAGTGTGATGAGATGAAAGATGGGGTCATTCCAAGTCAAATCGGTCTGGTTTTGAGTTCGAGTCTCTCGATTTTGGTTCCTCAGATTAGGAAAAATTTTGCAATTTGGAATTTCTCGTCATATAATGTGCAACTTTGTAGTTCACTTGTTCAGGACTCCTGCAGGTGACTGCTGCTTGGAGAAAATCTGTTTGAAAGATTTTTAAAGGCAATTTTGCGAGTAATTTCAAAAACATTCGCCAGAGATTTCAGAAATTCAAAGCTAAACTTAGATGGACAAGAAGGTCCAAAAAATAGCCGAAAGCTTCAAAACAATTCGAAACCCCCTGCAGTCGACTTCATAGGGTATTGAAATAGCCTGCAGAATGAATTTCGGCTTTCCAACTCCATTCGATGAAATTTTGTGGAAATTTCAAGTTTTTAAAATCTGCAAGAGGCTCTAGGAATTTTCAAAAAGTCGCTGGAGGCTCCAAAATGACTTGAATCCATCTGCAGTCGACTTAATAGCTTGTTGAAATTGAAGTGTAGAGTGAATTTCGGATTTCCAACTCCATTCGATGAAATTTTGTGGAAATTTCAAGTTTCAAAAATCTGCAGGAGGCTCTAGGAATTTTCAGAAAGTCGCTGGAGGCTCCAAAATAACTTGAATCCATCTGCAGTCGACTTAATTACATGTTGAAATTGAAGTGCAGAGTGAATTTCGGATTTCCAACTCTGTTCGGTAATATTTTATGAAAGTTTCAAGCATTGAAAATCTGCTGGAGGCTCCAGTAGTTTCCAAAAAGTCGCCGGAGGCTCCAAAACGACTTGAAATCTGCCTGCAATCGACTTCATAACGTATTGAAATTAGTTTACAGAATGAATTTCGGCTTTTCAACTCAATTTGATGATATTTAATTTTCAAAATCTACTGGAAGCTCCAAAAAAAATTTCAAAAGGTCGCTGGAGTCTCCAAAATGACTTGAAACCATCAGCAGTCGACTTAATAGGGTGTTTAAGTCGGAGTGCAGAGTGAATTTCAGATTTCCAACTCTGTTCGGTAATATTTTATGAAAGTTTCAAGCATTGAAAATCTCCTGGAGGCTCCAGTAGTTTCCAAAAAGTCGCCGGAGGCTCCAAAACGACTTGAAATCTGCCTGCAATCGACTTCATAACGTATTGAAATTAGTTTACAGAATGAATTTCGGCTTTTCAACTCAATTTGATGATATTTAATTTTCAAAATCTACTGGAAGCTCCAAAAAAAATGTTCAAAAGGTCGCTGGAGTCTCCAAAATGACTTGAACCCACCAGCAGTCGACTTAATAGGGTGTTTAAGTCGGAGTGCAGAGTGAATTTCAGATTTCCGACTTTGTTCGGTAATATTTTATGGAAGTTTCAAGCATTGAAAATTTGCTGGAGGCTCCAGTAGTTTCCAAAAAGTCGCTGGAGGCTCCAAAATGACTTGAAATTTACCTGCAATCGACTTCATAACGTATTGAAATTAGTTTACAGAATGAATTTCGGCTTTCCAACTCAATTTGATGAAATTTAAGTTTCAAAAATCTACTGGAAGCTCCAAAAAAATTTTCAAAAAGTCGATGGAGTCTCCAAAATAACTTGAACCCATCAGCAGTCGACTTAATAGGGTGTATAAGTCGGAGTGCAGAGTGAATTTCAGATTTCCAACTCTGTTCGGTAATATTTTATGGAAGTTTCAAGCATTGAAAATCTGCTGGAGGCTCCAGTAGTCTCCAAAAAGTCGCTGGAGGCTCCAAAACGACTTGAAATCTACCTGAAATCGACTTCATAAGGTATTGAAATTAGTTTACAGAATAAATTTCGGCTTTCCAACTCAATTTGATGAAATTTAAGTTTCAAAAATCTACCGGAAGCTCCATAATTTTTTTCAAAAAGTCGCTGGAGTCTCCAAAATGACTTGAACCCACCAGCAGTCGACTTAATAGGGTGTTTAAGTCGAAGTGCAGCGTAAATTTAGGATTTTCAATGTCCTTTGATGAAATTTTGTGGAAATTTTCAGGTTCAAAAATCTGCTGGAGGCTCCAGAACTGCTCAAAACGGTTTGAAACCAATTTCAATCGATTTTGCAGGTCTAAAAGAGGGTATATCTTGAAGTTCAGTTTTCTGGGTCAATTAGGTAAAATTTTGATTTTTTTCCTCATTTTTGGCCCAATTGATTTCAAAAGATTCGAAAAAATCTAAAAATGCACTTGAGCACTTGAAATTTTAGCTGGTGATTAATTTTTGCTTGCGCTTTCGATTTAGATTTGTCCAGTTCAGAAAATTTCGTGCGATTTCAAGTTGAAAAGCAAAATCTGTGATTTCGGCTGACCTGTCAATCAAAATGGTCTCCATTTTGTTGGCAGGGTTAAATTTTTTTTGGCAAGTTTGCTTTAAAATTTACCTTAGAATGTCTGCCTTCAAGAAAAAAGTTGTCTCAGAAAATCGTCGCGGAAGGGGATTTATGCTTCTTGAATTTAAAAAAAATTCTAAGTTATTGTGGAAAATTTTGAAAATTATTGAGCTGTGAATTTTTGGAAATTCAGATTTGTTTTTGAAATCAAAATTTGATTAAACTTGGTATTCATTTGCAAGTACTCAATTGGTGGATATTTTTAGTCATTATTTAGAATCCTGCGACGAAATTGTTGAATGCGATGTTCCATTTTGAAATCGAATGATTGGGTTATTGTGTGTGAAATTACTCTTTTTGGTAGAAATTCAACTTCACTGTTTTTCTTTACCTATCGAATTTCTACTTAGTTGTCAGATTACACGTCTTTAGACGAATTTTCATGCCTATTAACCATCACCTGAATGCTTTACACATTCAGTTTATAGGAATACATCACGTAGTTGCTTATCAAAATTTGATACTCACAGGTATATGTTTTGATAAAACCGTGTAATTCGATGCAATTTTCTCGACTGATAACGATAATGATAATGAGAAGTGATTTATTTTCGCTCTCGTTATTGATAAAGTTGTTTGTCCGTTATAACTTTTGTGTTACTCATCGACTT
Organism: Planococcus citri; assembly: GCF_950023065.1. Classification (NCBI taxonomy): domain Eukaryota; kingdom Metazoa; phylum Arthropoda; class Insecta; order Hemiptera; family Pseudococcidae; genus Planococcus; species Planococcus citri. The sequence goes on from NC_088680.1 coordinate 67,031,620, forward strand.
AATGATTCTTCGCAGTTCGAATGTGGGTTGAATTTATACTCATTTTATAACACTATTCTTCTTTCGTGTTGATTAAGATTGTGAGCATATTGGATTGTGGTACTTGAACAGGACATTAACCTAAACCAAGCTGAATTGAAATGAATATTCTTGATATCTGATTTGCCGACTGAGACTTGAGAGGCTTGGAATGGTCCGGAGAATGCTTTTAAATTTTTTCAGCATTTTTATAGTAATGCTGCGTTATTTTTTGGCGCTAAAAAAGTCAATGTGTCAACCAAATGTTGAAAAATGAAGTAAGAATTGTGGACAATGTTCTCAATAAGACGCGTAGGAGAAATTTCAAATCCTCAGGTGTTGACTCATAGTGGTGAGAGCTAAAAGCTTCAAAATTTGAAAAATTTGAAAAAAATTCAATTTTTTTTGTTGGAAATTGATAGAGTCTTGTAAAAAATGGTTGCCAAATAAACCTCAATGGGGAAATTTCACCCCTCTTCATCCTCGAATAAAAGCTCAACGTTTCAAAAATCAATTTTGAAAATGTTTATTTTTTTTGTTCAACTTGAATATGCTCTTTTGATGATCTTGGTATTCGCTTGTCATTACGTTTCAGCCATTTGAAAAGCTCCAAGCTCATTTTTGTGCAATTCAGGAGTTTTAAAAATGAAGGGTACTGGGAAAGAACGGCATAACTTGATTTTTTTCAATTTTTTTAAAATTCCATTTGGTTCATTTGAAAGTGCATGTCATAATGCATCAAATAGCATTAAAAAAAAGAAGTTATGCCGTTCTTTCCCTGTGCCCTTAAAATATCAACTTTTCTCTTTGAAACATGACACTTCGGTGATAATTTTTTTCAAGATAAGCTAATAAGTGTAATTAGAATTGACTATGGATAGTGGAGATTATTTTAAAGCCCAAAATTTGTCAAAAAACATTTTAAATTTGAGCTGAGCGCTCGTTGGAGGGGAAAGAGGTTATTTATTAATTTTGAAACTCGACATTTTTAGGTTTTTACGTGGTTTAGAAAAGAGATAGAAATTGACCTGAGCAAATTTGAGGGCAAAAGCTTCAAAAAAATTCGTATTTCGAGAAGTAAAACACAATGTGTTTTAAAAATTTAAATTTTGAAAATGAAAAGCAAACAGGCACGAGAGTAGTGAGAGCGAAAGCTAGTTTCAAGAAGTAGAAAAACGATGTTTTTCAAGGTGAAAAGTGTGTTTTTTTTGGTTTGAACATTTCTCAAAATTTCAATAGCCAATAGATTTTTATAAAAGATTGATCTTAATTTGAAAATGAAACACAGAGGATCGAGCGAAACGAGAGTAAAAAAATTCGAAAATTCGTGGGTATTTTGAGAGGTGAAAGACTATTTTTTTTTGCGATGAATTTATTTTTTACACCACAATTTTGAAATAAAATTTGAATATTTATACGTACTTGCACTTGCTTAAAAATTTTGATTTTGAAATAAAAAAAAATAATAAACTGGCCCGAGCGATGCGGGGGGAGGGGGGTGTCATTCCACGTCAATTCGACCAAGAAGTTGAAAGGAGGGGGGGTGGTTGGCGATTTTTTTTGAAATTTTCCCTGTGACCTTCTGAAGGGATGACCGATGGCGCAAATCGCAGCCCTTTAGCCCTTTTTTAAAGGCTGTTAGGGGGTATCAAAATGTTCTGTGAACTTGAAATATCATCCATTTCAGCAGTGGATTACTCGATAACCACGATACCTACCAAAATGGAACTTTTTCCAATAGTTAGGGGTTTTGAGAGGTTTTCTGGTGATATCATAAAAATCAGGGTTGCCACTTTTTTTTGTACGAAAAATTAGCTCGAAAAGTTTCAAAACGTAGTTTTCATGTCGTTCCGACTCTCAAAAATTCTGAAAAAAATATATTATGGACAACTTTTTATTGTGAACAACATATTAAAAACTTAGGATGGTACCATGTTGCAAAGTCGATTTAAAAAAATTCTAAGTTTGCGAAAAAATGCGATTTTTTGATTTAAAACATGAAAAAGAGTTTTGATAAGTGAAGTAGACCCAATTGACCCCTATTTTTACTTATCTGTTGAAAGTTGAAAAAACCCTTTCACTCGATTAAATGAACTCCTCACAAAAAAAATCAAAAATTCGAAAAGATTCAATTTTCAATTCCAAACATCAAAAAAAGTTTAAATTTATTCAGTTGTCTTATTTTGACCTCTTTCTGACGTATTTCATGAAAAAGTTGATAAAAATCACACTCACCAAAAAAATTGAAATTTGTTTATTTTTTGAATTTTGATTTTTTTGTGAGGAGTTCATTTCATCGAGTGAAAGGGTTTTTTCAACTTTTTCAACAGATACGTAAAAATAGGGGTCAAATGGGTCAACTTCACGTATCAAAACTTTTTATCATGTTTTGAATCAAAAAATCGCATTTTTTCTCAAACTTTTAATTTTTTTAAATCGACTTTGCAACATGGTGCCATCCCAATTTTTTAATATGTTGTTCAGCATGAAAAGTTGTCCATAACATTTTTTTCCAGAATTTTTGAGAGTCGGAACGATATGAAAACTACGTTTTGAAACTTTTGGAGCTAATTTTTTGTACGAAAAAAAGTGGCAACACTGATTTTCATGATATCATCAAAAAGCCTTTCAAAATCCCTAACTATGGGAAAAAGTTCCATTTTGGTAGGTATCGCGGTTATCGAGTAATCCTCTGCTGAAATAGATGATATTTTAGGTTCACTGAAAACTTTGACACCCCCTGGCTGCCTTTAAAAATGGGCCAGAGGGCTGCGATTTACGCCATTGGTCATCCCATCGGAAGGTTTTTCCACAGGAAAAATGTCAAAAAAATCGCCGAACCCCCTACCACTTCTTGATCGAATTGACGTGAAATGACCCTGATCTTTTGATTAGCTATGTATTAGAGAAGCTCCTAGTTCATTTTTATGCAATTCAGGAGTATTTGAGCAGAGTGCTCGTTGGAGGGGAAAGAAGTAAATTATTAATTTGGAAGCTTGACATTTTTTAGTTTTTACTTGTTATTGAGATATTGAAATCATGTGGCGATGTTTTCAAGCTCCATCAAATTTCAATAGAACTGACCCTCCTCCCTTTATTAGACCCACATCATGTTTTTTTCTCTTCGTTGTTAAACACGCTTTACTAAGCTCGTCAATATCAATAATTTGAGTGCTAATTTTCAGTTTTTTGACGCTGAAATACATTTATTTAGGAAGTATGCATTTAAAGTCTCTGCATTTTAAATTATGAATATTAATCATTATTGGTAATTAATTTTCAGTCCACTAATCAGCAATTGTATTTTGTTTTTTTGTTTCAGGTGAGTAAAAATTCATAATTGCGAGTAAGTTGATTGTTCTTGATTAATGTGAGAATTTATTATGAGAAAATACGTTAATTTAAATACGATTCAACTGAACATATTGCCTTACATAACTACGTATTAAGAACTGAAATTGACGTCATGTAGCAGTACACGACTTACTCAACGACGACTAAAACCTGTATGGTGATTCCCTTATTTTACACCCTTGAAAAAGTTACGGTTGAATCAAAGAAAACTCATTTTGAGGTAGTGAAAAAATCAAAAAAATTTATAAATTTTTTCACGTTTTTTGAATAATTCTCGTCATCCCCAAAGACTTTCGTCACATTGAGCAACGCTGAAGAATCTTATCAACCCCTTCCCTTTCCCTATTTTTTTATTTTGAATTTTTGTTTTTTCAATTTCCAAAGAGAAAGTTTTGGTTTCTCGTGCCCCTCTGAGTTCTGATCGACATACAACCATCAACTTACAAATCACTCGTGATCCACTCTTGTATTCTTTTGGGTGCTTTGAGTTTTCAAAATTATTTCATACACTTTTTTTAGAACTCGTACAGCTAAAAAATTCGACCCGCTTGTCGTAGTATAAAAGCAGGTACAACTTTTTACACAATAACAATGCATGAATATTTATTCGTAATGTATACGTATAATTGTATAAAAAAAGAAACAAAACTTATAATAATACCAGTAGATGCCTATACCATGAGGATTATGTCAAATGTGGGTATAATACATACATGTAGGTAAATAGGTAATAGGTATAGGTATTACGAAATGCTAAAATGAGTAATTCGACGTTCACGATTGAAAGGAAAAACAGTAGGGTAGGGTTAATTGCCCAATCGCGACGCGATGTATGGATATGATGAGAGTCTGAAAATGCATTATTCATGTAAAATTGTCATCGCGTCGACACCTCGAAACAAAGAAAATAACTAAAATAACTATCGACGATACGATTATCGGCTCAACGATGCGTGGTATGGAAGATATGGCGATAAGGATCGAGACAAATGAATGAGAAGAAAAAAAAACTAGATAAATTGGGTTAAAGATCAACGCGTCTGCCTTCACGGCTAATTAGACTCGGACGAGCAGATAGCCTTTAAAGCTCATCGCGAGTGCCACCGGCGGCGAAGAATATTTTATTCAATGACGGAGGAGAAGTGGAGCGGAAATTTCAGCAAAATAGTTCGCCCAATTAGCCGGAAGGGAAGACCAAACAATGCCGCTCAAGTTCAAGCATACGAAGACCTATAAGGCGTACGACGATTGTAGTAAGGTGACTGATGCTTGGGATATGGTAGCGGAGATCTCGGTTTCTCAATTTCCACCGGTTTATAGACCAGTCCGCTGAACAGGATGGTTTTCGTATCGAAATGATAAATGAAAAACATGAAAGGACGGTTCAAATAGAACGGAATAGTTTCGCTCAATGGAACGGGTAACGAAAGGGGTACGAAAGACAAGGTGGTCACTGCGGTGGCTATGGTGCCTTTTTCGTGGATTTCGATTTCGGCCGCGTGCACCACTTCGGATACTTTAACGTCCACGTTGGTGATCATATTGGTCAACTTGGCGTGCTCGAATAATGATTTTAGTCCGAGAGCGGAGAGATAGTCGTTGATTTTACGTTGCGATTTGAATTTGAATTGAGGTATTTTATAATGCACGTTCATACTGTCTTCGGTGGTTTCGTTGATCAAGTTACGTAGTTGGTCCGAGGTTAAATGCTGAGTCAGGTTTTTCAGCGTTTGGTTGGCGTAAGGTAGCACGAAGAACATCGATAGCTCGTTTCCGTAGTATTTTAAATTTATCGCTTCGTACTGTAAAGAAGGATTATTCGAGTATGGTACGTCTTTCTTGTGCGTCATCATGGGGATTTCGATTTCTTTTATGCCGGTGTTGAATTTCTCGCTGGAAAAATAAAGGAAAATGCTGATTAGTGAATATTCGTGTTCGATGTGCGTTAGTCTGGCATATGACATTAGGAGTAATTGCACCCCCCCCCCATCCTCCGGGACAACTTTTTTCTTAAAGGGGACATCCTAAGGAACATTTTAAAGCAAACTTGCCCGAAAAAAGTTGGCCTTACTTACAAAATGGCGGCCATTTTGATTGACAGGTCAGCCGAAATCGCAGATTTTGCGTTTCAACATAGGACTTGCACGAAATTTTTCAAACTTTACAAAAGTAGATCGGAAGATCATGCAAAAATTTATCATTTGTCAAAATTTCAAGTGCTAAAGTGCGTTTTTGGATTTTTGGTGAATTTTTAAAAATCCAATTTAGGCCAAAAATGAGGGAAAAAATCAAAATTTTACCAAATTGACCAAGAAAGCTGAAATTTGGGATATACCCTATTTTCGACATGCCAAATCGATTGGAAACTGTTTCAACCCGTTTTGAGCAGTTCTGGGGCCTCCAGCAGATTTTTGGAACTCGAAATTCCCACAAAATTCCATGAAATTGGAGTTGTAAAGCTGAAATTTATTGTGAAAACTAAATTCAATACGCTACGAAGTACTGCAGGTGAATTTCAAGTCGTTTTGGAGCCTCCAGCGACTTTTTGAAAATTTCTGAAGCCTCCAGCAGATTTTTGAAACTTTGAATTTTCACAAAATTTCATCAAATGGAAATGGAAAGTTTAAATTTACTCTACACTCCAATTTTAACACCCTCTGAAGACGACTTCAGGTGGGTTCAAGTCACTTTAGATCCTCTAGCAAGTTTTTTGAAAATTACTGGAACCTCCAGCAGATTTTTGAAACTTGAAATTTCTCCAAAATTTCATCAAACTGAGATGGAGAGTAGAAATTCATTCTGCAAACTAATTTTAATACGCTACGAAGTTGACTGCTGGTGGATTTCAAGTCATTTTGGAGCCTCCAGCGACTTTTTAAAAGGTTGTATGGATGGCGTTTTTTTTGGAAAATTGAAATTTCCTACAAGTAGCTGGAAGCTTCAAAACCATTTGAAACCACCAAGCTTGCTAAGTCCATTTGATCAATTAATGTTGCGAGAATTTCAAGTTTCAAAAATCTACTAGAGGCTCCAGTAATTTTCAAAAAAGTCGCTGGAGGCTCTAAAATGACTTGAACCCACCTGAAGTCGTCTTCAGAGGGTGTTAAAATTGGAGTGTAGAGTAAATTTCAGCTTTCCATCTTCATTTGATGAAATTTTGTGAAAATTCAAAGTTTCAAAAATCTGCTGGAGGCTTCAGAAATTTTCAAAAAGTCGCTGGAGGCTCCAAAACGACTTGAAATTCACCTGCAGTACTTCGTAGCGTATTAAAATTAGTTTTTAGAATAAATTTCAGCTTTACAACTCCAATTTGATGGAATTTTGTGGGAATTTCGAGTTTCAAAAATCTGCTGGAGGCTCCAGAACTACTCAAAACGGATTGAAACTGTTTTCAATCGATTTGACATGTCGAAAATAGGGTATATCCCAAATTTCAGCATTCTTGGTCAATTTGGTAAAATTTTGATTTTTTCCCTCATTTTTGGCCTAAATTGGATTTTCAAAAATTCACCAAAAATCGAAAAACGCACTTTAGCACTTGAAATTTTGACAGGTGATAAATTTTTGCATAATCTTTCGATCTACCTTTGTAAGGTTTGAAAAATTTCGTGCAAGTCCTATGTTGAAACGCAAAATCTGCGATTTCGGCTTACCTGTCAATCAAAATGGCCGCCATTTTGTAAGTAAGGCCAACTTTTTTGGGCAAGTTTGCTTTAAAATGTTCCTTAGGATGTCCCCTTTAAGAAAAAAATTGTCCCGGAGGATCGGCGGGGGGGGGGGGTGCAATTACTCCTATTGTCATATGACGGACTATTCTCAAAACACACATTTACTAAAGATTTTGCTCGAGTGAAAAAATCGTTCAAAAAATTCATATTTGAGCCCCCAAAAATCCAAAACAGAAAAGGAAAATAATCGGCAAAATTGGCATTTTCCCTCATTATCGGTCGGCAAATTTTCAGTCGAACCTCCTCCCCTCCCCTCTTGAAAACCCTCTATAAAGTTTCGTCTCTAGAAATGGGGCCAAATTATATTTGCACCAGGCCCACATTGGCTCTCGAATGCCCTGTGTAGGATTTCAACCAGATTTATTTAAAACCGGAGGTGTTTGTGGAAGGGAGATATGAGTTTTCAAAGAGGGGGGATTTTCAAAGAAATCGTGCTTTTCCCTTCATCCCATGTTCAGTTTATTTTGGGAAAAATGGCCCAGTTCCAAAATATAGTATTTCAGATTTTGTCTCGATCAATAGGCCATTGCCATGAAAATCTGAGATCATTTTTGGGTTCTGGGTGTTTTGAAAATTTTTTCTTCTTAAATATTTCCCATGAATTTTGCCCAAACATCGAAAGATATTATTTTTGAAACTAGGAAAATATTTTGTAACTCTGTTTTTGCCAATTTTGACAAATCAAGAAAAATTGGTAAAAACTTTCAATTTTTTTCATTTTTTTGAAATTTGCAAATTGATGAAAAAAGCACATAATTGTTTGTTGTCCAATTTGTTCAATTTTGAAAAAATCTCCGAAAATCATGAAAATGTGGAATGATACGTCGAATGTGAGTACGTACTTTGGGCCCAATGAATTTGAATGTTATTTTTTAAATTTATTTTAATCGTCACAATGATGAAATTAGTGTATCCCCAACAACGCAAAAAAATTTTGAACCGTAAGAAAAGGAATCTAAAGGGGTATTCAAAATACACCTGCAGTAAAAATGTCAAATGCTGGAATTCATTATTTTTCAATTTTTTGACATTTTTTCAAAATTCACGTTCGGTTAATTTTTTATTTTAAAAATATCAAAAATTTGTTCAAATAATGGACATGGCTGAAATTTGGTTTGTACCTGATTTTCGACTTCCCAAGTCGATTGATGATAATTTCAAATCGTGCTGGAGTTTCCAGTGGATTTTCGGATTTACCACTTTTTGAAAAAACGCTGTAAGTCGAGTGAATATAGAAATTCAGGACCTATAAACTCGAGTTTTCCATTCTTTATTACCCTTTCGATCGATTTAGGTACATAATTTTCAAATTTTTTGTTGTCAGTTTTAATCCAAAAAAAATTGGAAAATCCGAAAATTTGCTGGGGACTCCAGAACGATTCGAAACCATCACCAATTGATTCGGGAGGTCGAAAGTGGGATACGAACTGAATTTCCGCATTTAATATTCATATTTTGATCACATTTTTTTGAATTTTTTCCCCTTCAGAAATAAGCCAAAATTAAGTTCTTAAAAATTCTCCAGAAATCGAAAAAAAATTTAGCTCTTGGAATTTTTGCTGATTGTATACTTTGGGGTCATTTTTTGATTCCCTCTCCTCCTGGGCTACAAAGCAATTTTTACGAAATTGACCTTGAAATATTAAAATTTCACACCAATCAAACTTTTGAAGCCTCTCCCAAAAATATGAAAATTTTGAAATTGCAGCAACCCGAGCTCATCTAGTAAAAGCTGATGATGAACATTCAGAGGTGTATAGAATTGTCAAACTTACACCGCAGTGAGATGCTGAGGAAACTGATTCTGCCAAGATCCGCTGAAATATAAACTACTCGCGATCAGAATCATCGTGTCTACTGGCAATGGCACCGTGAACAAGCTCGGAATTCGTCCTTTGGTTTTATGCGAAATCCACCTATTGTACAAAGCAAACGTAGGTAACATTATGAGTGGATTTTGATTTTGAAGAATCAAATACGTAGGTACCTAATCCATTACGAAGAAAATAAAGTTGTAGCTTTACCTGTTGATGATCTCTGTAGCGTTACTTTCATGATCTTTGAAGTTCACAGTGGCTATGTCAGCTTTATAATAGGAACTAGCTTGATTTAAATATGCGACTTTGAAAGGCGTTCCGGTTTGAACGAAGATGCTGTCGGCTATGATGATTTCGGTTTTTCGCGAATTTTGGATTCGTTTCATAAGTTTTCCTACGTTTTCATGCACTGGTTGTAATCTGCGAAAAAGAAACGTGAAATTATTAGAAATGCGGTGTTTCTTGGATGAGAATTGTTTGCCATTTTTTTCCTGAGTTAATCTCGAAAAAAAGACTCATTTCTTGCTTGCTCAAATTTGTATTCTCTCGAAGAAAATTCCAAAAAATCTAATTTTTTCCTAAAAAGTACTTAAAAGTCTTGCTTTGTTGCCAGGAATTGTTAAAAATTGCCCAAAATAGAGAAAAGTCCTGCTTTTTTCGAAAAGTTGACAAAACTTCTCGCTTTTTAGCAAAATGCTGAAAAATCTCATTTTTTCCAAAAATTGTGATTTTTTGGTCAAAATTGCCATGTTTTGCTTTTTATTAAAAAATTGCAATATTGCTCAACTTTTTTGACAAAAATTTGCCCAACAGTCTTGCTTTTTGCTAAAATTGTCGAAGTCTCTCTCTTTAATAAAAAAATCTCGCTCTATCATTTTTCCCCAGAAAAATTACCCAAAAAGCCACACTTTTTGCCAACAAATTCTATAAAGTAGGGTAGGTCAGGTACCACTTTTTGCCAATATGTAACTCGAAAAAAGCCCTGCTATTTACAAAACTTGTCGAAATTTTGCATTTTTTTTCTGCTAAACATGGCTAAAGATCCAAGTTTTTTTCTGAAAAGAATTCCAAAAAATCTCGTTCTTTTTCAAAACTTGTCCTAATGTGTCGCTTTTTTTGCCAGAAATTGTAAAAATCTCACTTTGCCCAAAGTTTTTGAAAAAACAAACTTTTTATTACCAAAAACTTGTTTTGCAAAAATGTTTTTTTCGATGATTTTTTTCTACATCAAAATCTTTTATTTGTTTTACCACTTTCGGGACTCGTACTCGTTTACTTTCGAAGAATAAGTCAAGTCACTAAAGTTACTAAATAAAAGTAATTTACTTTTTCTGCGATTTTGGTTACCTACTAAAATTAGTTCTTTCTCAAATTAAGTATCGAAAATACATGTAATTTTTTTATTGCTTTTTAATGAAATTGTCAAAATCTACTCTTCTGCCAAAAATTTCGTCAGAATTTCTAAGTAGTCTCGTTTCTTGCTAAAAATCGTCACTTTTTGCGAAAAATTCAAGAAAGTGTTGATTTTTTTGAAAATTATACCCAAAAGTTCCACTTTTTTTCAAAAGAAATTCCAAAAACGTTTCACTTTTTAACCGGAAAATTGGTCAAAATACCAACATTTCTCTGTTTTTCTACAAAAAAATAAATAATAAAATAAAAAGTTATTCTTTTTCCCAAAGTTGTTTATTTGCCAAAAAAAAGTCTCGCTTTTTAACCTAAAATTTCCCAAAATTACAAAGAAAGCAAATCATACTTCTTGAAAAAAAATTCGAAAAATTTCTTTGCCTGACTCAAAAATTTCTGATTTTTGCTAAAATTGTCTATTTTTCCACCGCCTCCCCTCCTCTCCAAATTATTCAAAAGTTTCGCTTATTTGCCAGAATATTTCCAAAAAGTCCTACATTTTTAGTTTTTATTGAAACTGTCAAATTTCTTTTTACTTTTTTAAAAAAAATTGTCCCGAAGTCTCGCTTTTTTACCGGACTATACGATTCATTTTATTAAAATTGTCAGTCTCGTTTTATTGCTTGAAATTGCAAAAATCCTCTTTGTTGCCAAAAAATTTCAAAATGTCTCAATTTTTAATGAAAAGGTTTCAAAATAATTCAACCTTTTAGAATTAAATACCAAAACATTTTAATTCGTAATTCTGCAGTTTTTTTTACGACATTAAAATGTTTTGTCGCATTTTGTAACTTTCTTTGGTTACTTTTTGGTTGCTGTTTTGAGCTTTTTTGTTTGAAAAAAAATGAGTTTAAGCCCTAAAAACGCGATAAACAGATTTTCTCAAGTTCTGAAAATTAAATCAAACCTCATTCTATCTGTCTCAAGGGGGCTTTGGGAGCAATGATAGCAATTTTCCTTCTTTCCTAAAAATAACTTGGCAATCCCTCAAAATCCATTTACGCTTTAGATGAGCTTATGTTAATTTTTTTCTACTTGCCTTCTCTTTGAATTCTAGTCACAAACCATGAAACCATTGAAGCCAACTCAACCGCAGACTTCAAAAAATAACTGGTTTTGCTTCGAAGAATAAATTGCTCGTATAATTTAATTACCTAGATCGAAATACAAGTTAAGAAGATTCACTTTCGTTTTCAAAATTACTATTTTGGTATTTTTTGTACGCCTAATGTGTCTGTGCGGTTTGTGTACTAGCTTGACTGTTGAACAAAACTACGATTACAAGAATTGATGGGAATTCCTGCGGTAGGATGGACTCTCAGAGACGAAGACACGGACAGGTCAAAAGCAAAATAGTATTGGGCCTTGGAATGCTCTTTTCAAAGACGAGGAAACTGAAACCTTTCGAAATGCAAATGTCTTTATCAATTTTTGTTGTGAGACTTTTTTTAAATTAAATTCTGGAACTGGAAGAATCTTAGAACACCTGTTGAGGAATCATCGAACCAGTTTCAGAATTGGAATGATACTTCAGCGCTTTTTGTCCGAATTTGGGAAAGAATATAGGTTTACTTATGGTGATTTTTTTGAATGCCCTGTTCTGGCTTGGGTTGAACCAAATTGTTTACGACCTGTATTGGACTATTGAAAAATCAACTCCAAGAATTTATAGCTCTACAAACAAGTCTTTCAAAACACGAAAGGCACAATCGAGCTTCGCTGTCTCTGCAGTTGCCTAACAGACTAAATACACGGTAAAATAAATACCTACTCTTCTTTACTGGAAGGCAGTCCCAACACGGTTGAAATTTCATTCAGAGTATCGCCATCGGCTGCCAGATGAGTTAGAGCTAAAGCAGCGTAAATATTTATCGGCGAGAACAGAACGTTTTCTTCGGGGCCGGAATTTTTGTGAAATAATTCATTCAACTTGACTGTAAAATCGGTAATTCCATTTTCCAGTTTCTATAATGAACAAAATATAATCACGTAAGATGGAAATACGTACATCCGACTTTGGGAAATAATTTTAAAACCATCTTACCTGCTTGATGTTATCACCACCTAACGTTTGACTGGTTACTTGTATCGAGCCCAGTGTTGTTATCAACAAAGCAACAAGTACAAATTTCATGGCTGCTGCTGTCATTATTAGATACGAACGTGTGTATGTTTCGAACAGCGCGAATGAAGAAAACGAACTTAGAGGTACGAGCAGATGAGGTTTTCGAGTGCGAAATTGGTTTTTTCTTAAAAAGTCACATTTCCGGCGCGACTGGCGATCTCTTCGACTTCGACAAACAATCGAAATAAATAATGAAAAAGCAAACGAAAATGAGTAAATGTGGACAAACGCGTATTTATTATTTAAGCATAGTCTTATAGTACAATCAGCGGTGTTTTTGTTTTCGTCGAGTGTATATGAATGTATTATGTACATTTATGCTATGTGTATGTGTGTATTCTGGTTATTTGCGGACTGATAGGTATTAGGTACCTATACACAGGCACACGTCCTTCTCTTGGGTATGACTTGAAACCGGTTTCGAGTTTGTTGTAATTACCTACGTGTATGGGCGAGAATTTTTGTTATTCTTTTAACTTATATGCATATTACCATTACCGTGATGGAACTTATAGAAGATACACTCTTGTAGTATACATAAGATAATGTAAAGAGATGCATACCAACTTTATCGATGGTATTTGCTTGAGAAATGTGTGTGATTTGGTGTTAAGAGCAGAGCAACATAACTCTAGACCTATCTGTCTGGATACCTATAACCTTTGAAAGCTCGAATACGAAGGATTCGAGGACAATCCAGCAGATCTCAGCTGATCTGAATGCCCCTATCGATCTACCTGTGATGAAGGTGGAAGTCTACGAGATGTTCTCATGTCCAAAAATACGAATTTTTTTTCGATGATGCCATATGCGGGTTTTGACCAATATTATTTGTTTTTCATTTTAATAAATATACCGGTACAGGTATCTATCTGGGTAAATGTCCATGATTATGTAGGTACCTAGGTACATGTTCAGTTGTTCGAGTAGAGTACGTCGTAATATGAACTATGATTCTGGCGAAGGACAATTGACGTCCCACAGTACCCAAAAATGAGTATTTCGCGCTTCATTGAAGCTGCCTCGCGTCGTTCGCGCCACGCTTTTGATACCTGATAATGACATATTAATGGTGACGTGTTGATAACGCCACCTTGAAAGTGAGAGTGATGATGACGCAGACATCAATGGGGAAATACGAGTACACCCGTATGCCAATTCAAGTTTACCTACATATATATATATATTTTTTTTTTTGGAAGCCATTGATACTTCTGCCTATCTTGTTTGTTTTATAGAAGGGCATCCATATTTGAGGAATAATAAATTTTTGCGACAGGTTATTTGCGAAATGTATTGTACATATTTGAACGTTTGGTTTGCACCAAATACAGCGTATATTTGCTAATATTTTTCCGTTCCTAGTTTGTTTGTGATCTGTCGCGTCACGTTTCTGTCACTGAACAGTGATTACTTGGGAAATATGTACCTAGACATTTTGCTTGGAAAATTTACGAGGAGACATTTTGAATATTCAGGGACCGATTTTGTTCATCTTTTTTTTTTCACCGAAGCATAAAAATTGCCCAATTCCTCACTTGACTGATTGGTCAAAATTTAGGTAAAATTCATTAAATGTTGTTGAAATGATTTAAAAACACCTACAACTTAAAGCATTAAAATTACTGCGCAAATGAACAAAAAAATATGAAACTTGAGTAAAATTTGACCAAACATTGAAAACAGAATAGTGCAAAATTTGATCAAAAATGCGTGAAAAAAGCAGCAAAAACACTTTAAAATTACATAAAAACCTCAAAAAAACTAAAATAAATCGAAATTACCAAAATCCAGGATTCACCTAAATTCACCCAAAATAAAGTCGAAAACTTACTCGGTGACTTCTGGTGAATCTGTCACCAGAAATCACCAGAATTCACCAAAGTCACCAGACACCCAAAAAAAATTTTCAAAGGCTTTGAGGACATTCTCATGATTTTTTCAACATGAATTCACCTTAAATAAAGTCAAAAACTCACTTGGTGACTTCACCAGGATTCACCAAAGAGTCACCAGACACACAGAAATTCTCAAAGGCTCTGAGGACATTCTCATAATTTTTTCTACATAAATTCACCTTAAATAAAGTCGAAAACTTACTCGGTGTCTTCTGGTGAATCTATCCCCAGAAATCACCAAAATTCACCAGAGAGTCACCAGACGCCCAAAAAAATTTTCAAAGGCTCTGAGGACATTCTCTGATTCTCATGATTTTTTCTACATAAATTCACCTAAAATAAAGTCGAAAACTCACTTGGTGACTTCTGGTGAATCTGTCCCCAGAAGTCACCAGAATTCACCAAGGAGTCCCTAGACACCCAAAACAATGTTCAAATGGCTCTGAGGATATTCTCGTGATTTCATCATCATGAATTCACCTAAAAAAACGTCGAAAACTCACTCGTTGACTTCTGGTGAATGTCACCAGCACCAGAAGTCACCAGACACTCAAAAAAATTTTCTAGGGTTAATTGAGGTGATTTTATCATCATAAAGTCACCTTTAAAAGAGTCGAAAAATCACTTGGTGACTTCTGGTGAATGTGGTTAGGAACAAAAAAAATAAATAAATAAATAAATAAATAAATAAAGTCACCTTTAAAAGAGTTTGTTGACTTCTGGTGACACCAGACACTCAAAAAAATTTCCAAGGTCAGGAGGATATTGTGGTGATTTTTTCATCATAAAGTCGCCTTTAAAAGAGTCGAAAAATCACTTGGTGACTTCTGGTGAATGTGTCCCCCAGAAGTCATCAGAATTCACCAATGAGTCACCAGACACTCAAAAAAATGTTCAAAGGATTTGAGGACATTCTCATGATTATTTCAACATAAATTCACCTAAAATAAAGTCGAAAACTCACTTGGTGACTACTGGTGAATGTGTCACCAGAAGTCACCGGAATTCACCAAGGAGTCACCAGAAACTCAAAAGAATTTTCTAGGGTCAGAAGGATAACATGTCAAAAATTGCATGAAAAGATATAGAAAACATATGAAATGACTTGAACTCACCAGAGAAAACGTTCAAGGTGATGAAAACTATCAAAAATTAATGAATAATCACATTAAAATGTGATGAAAATTGCATTGGTCAAAATTTTGTTTAAAAAAATTCGAATAACATAATGAAATGATGTAAAAACAAAAAAAGTAAAAAAAATCATCAAATAAAAAATCAAAAAAATTCATGTAAAATTTGACACAAATTCAGTTAAAAATGGCATTAAAACACAAAAAAAGTAATGAAATTTTAGTAAAACTAGAAGTAAAAAAATATAACAACAAGAAGTGTAAAAATTTTGTAAATTGATGTAAAAACTCAGAAAAATTGATGAAAATTACCAAAAAATGAGAACGTTTTCTCATAGTTGGTCAAACTCAAAATGTGGGGAACATTGCATTAAAAAGTTTGCTAATAAATTTTGGTGTTACTCTTAATTTTTTTTTTGTTTTTTCATCTTCAAGAATTTTTATCTCTTACGGTTTTTCGATTTTTTTTTTTGTAATTTTTCATTTGTTTTCTCATCGTTTTACACAGTTTTAATAAAATTTTGTTTAATTTCTTGAATTTTTAATAAATTTTTTCTATTTAAGTACACTACATTTTTACACAATTCTATACCTGCTATTATGATTTTTTTTTCGAGATATTTTTTCTTTTGATTTTTCAGCAATTTTTGGTAGTTTTTACTTTAAATTGAGCATATTTTTCATCATTTTTAATTAAATTTTTGCGTTTTAGAATTTTTATAATAAATCTACATGCTTTTTTTTTCATTTTTACTCATTTTTGCGCTAATTTTTCCAATTTTCTGGTTATTTAAAGAAATTTTTAACGGTATTTTTTTTTCGAAGAACTTTATAAAGTTTGGAGTAGGTAATTTTGCTATAAATTATAGGTGATTTTTGAAAACCTTCTCAATTTTTTACCAAGTCTTGATGTAGGTGTCTCAATTTCTCACAAAAATTATCAAAAGTTTCGCTTTTTGCCAAAATTTTTAAAGCTCCAATTCTCGATCGAGTTTCATTGTTGAATATACCTAAATTTGAATTTGGGTATTTTTTTTTTTTAGGTAAGTAGGTAAATTTAATAGAAGTGTACTCACCTGCCATTGTTTTTTTTGTGATTTTTTTTTTTCGGTATTACTTAGTGTTTTTCTCACGTTTTGTAACTTTTTTGTAACTTTTTCGTGCTCTTTTGATTACCAAAGTTGATAATTTTTTTGATGGAGGAATCGAGCACGAGCTTTGTGAATTTTTATTTCATTTCAATTTTTTGTACATTTTAACATTTTTATGCATTATTTTACAGAATTTTCATGATGCATGTGTGTCAATTTTTCGATCTCGTATTTTTCATTTTCATGCAAATTTTCGTCCACAAGTGCAGATTTCAAATTTTACTGCTGACAAAATTGTTACAAATTTCGGTGATTTTTTTCATAACTTATTTTTTTTCAACCACTCATCATGTGCCAATGGCCTTATCCTATTTATGTGAGATTGGATAATTTTTTTCGTCATTTCCTCTACATTTTACATAGATTAATAATTGTTTCTGTTTTTCTGGGTAATTTTTTAGGCATTTCAGCTATTTTTTTCAACGATTTTCGGTGTTTTTGCCAATTTGTTGGCCACTGTATTCAAATTTTGTTTGATAGTGCGGTTTTTGCGTTATTTTTTCATGTTATTTTCTAATAATTTCATACTTTACGTATTTTGAAACATTATATCACATTTTGAATAATTTTTGCCAGATTTTATTTTGTATCATGGTAATATTCGATAACTTGATTATTCAAAACCATTTATTTCCATCACTAGCAACGTTTTATGTACATGCAAGAATTTATTATGCAACTATACAATTGACTTGCAATAATGAAAACGTTTATTTAGAAAGAAATACAATTTTATTTTTATACAACCATAAAACGAAGTCTGGGATCATAATCGAATAGGCAGAAAGATAAAATTTAAAAATGTTGAAAAAATTATAATCCCATTTTCAAGTGTAAGTGAAACTCTTAAGCATTCCCTTCGACCGGATTTTGCACCACACCAGTAAATAAAATGATACCCGTATCTCGGTGATAAATTGAAAATAAAAATGGTCGATCTGCATGGAATAGAATCGGTGACCGACGAATGGGTTCTTTCTGAGCTGAAAATAATGCTATTTCAATCGTCGTTACTGCACTTGCTTCAGTTCCTTCTTCATTAACCTCAATTTCAGCCGCGTGAGTTACTTTCGATATCAATATATTGTTCAGATCCATCATATTTCCAAGTTCGGCATTATTGAACATCTGTTTTACTCCCAGTTTCGTGAGGATGTCGTTTATATCTCGAGACCAACGGAATTTCATACGAGGAATTTGGTAAATCACGTCAGTCCTTTTGAGAGATGATACTATTTCGGAGATTTGTTCCGGTTTGAGGGAATTCACCAAAGTTTTCACTGATTGGTCTCGGTTTGGTAGAACGATTAGCATTGCGAAATCTCCGTACAAGTAAGGTAGACTGATGGCTTCGAATTTCAAATCTTTATTGTTGACGTAGCCGATTAATTTATTGGCGCTCATTGTCGGTACTTGGATTTGTTTGTCTCCGGTGTTGAAATTTTTTCTGAAATTTAATTTTCGTGTTTCATTGAATTTATGTCTTTTTCTGATTTGTTCATTTTGGATAATTAATATAATGAATTTCCAAAGCAAAAATTTCAAAATGGACCTTTCAACGACCTTGAAACTCAATTTCTAAAATGTTTTTTTTTTTTTTAATGTAAATCTCCACCGTCTATCTTTATTTTTGACCAATTTTTTTTCGATTTGTAAATTGTGTCGCTCCCACATTTGTAATTGTAACAACTTGTGCAGAAAATCATTTTTTATTTTTTTTCAAAATTTTGGATTTTGACTTTAAAAATTGTTGACGTGAAATATTATTCAAAATTGTCTGATTTTTATTGGTATTACCTAGAGAAACTTTTCGAAAAATTTTCGTGTCCCTACATCGAAAATTCATTTTGGAAATTCGGATAGAAAAAATGTCCATTTTGAGATTTCCTCAAATTCCAAAATGAAATTTTGATTGCTTAACGAAGTTATACCTACTCCTCCCATATAACGAAGTTTTTCAATAATTTTCATCCGTCAGATTCTTCTCGAGTCTCAAAAGATTAACGATAGATGATCTATCATAGATCATTACAGTGAACTTAAGTAGATATGTCTATGTATAACCAACTAAGTATTCAGTAAAAATTATTTTCTTACGTTTGGGTTCTGTATTTGTGAAATCCGTCGGACCATCTTCCATCGAAGTATACTGCACTTGCCAATAATACAATCGTATCTCTTGAAATCTCTCCACTAAATACTTTTGTTATGCGATTTTTCGTTTTGTCCGCTATCCATCTATAAATATGATAATGGATTTCGCATTATTGTAGTGTAATTATACCAAAATGATGATATACGTGATGAAAAAAGCTTACTTATTAACGATATTCGTTGGCTCATCTCCACCTTTTGCAAAGTCTACTTGCTGAGCTTCACTTTTATAATAATTTGCCGTTCCTTTCGTGTAAGTGTCTTTGAGTTTTAATCCTTTCCGAGTGAAGATTCCATTAGCAATGCTCACTGTTAGATTCCGCTGAATGCCATTCAGTAATTTTCCTAATTTTTCGTGAGCTTCAGCCAATCTACACAATAAAAGGGCCAAATTGTTATCCTATTTATATTTTATTCTTTTACGAAAAGAACTACTCATAAATTATCTCAACATCGTAGCTCATTCTGTCTAAAGTGAAAAGAATATTTTTTCACGTACCTGTTTTCTTCAGCAGGAAGGCCCAAAGCGTTTGAAAGCTCATTTTTGGTAGTGCCAGTGGCGCCCAAATGCACCAGCGCCAAAGCTCCGTATATGTTGAGAGGTGAGAATATGAAGTTTTTTTCAGATACCAAGTCTTCGACTAGTATTTTAGCAAAATCTGCGTTCATTTTATTGACACTTTTCTTCACATTCTGTTAAATTTTCGCAATACAATAGAGCCAAAAAAGGTATTTAATATCATATTTTGTATGATTTTTTTAAAAACTTACTCGAGAAAATTCCACTTCACCGGGATCAGATTGCGCAAATACGCAAACATTCGCAGCGAATATTATTAGTGCAATTAGCAGCTTCATCTAATAATATAAACACAGTAAACACACGTAAATATTCGTGTTCTTAAATAGTTAATTATTAATATCATTTTGGACCAAATTTATTGAATTTTGAAGAAAAAATGAAAAACTTACCTCGAAGTAATTTTTTATGTCTATGTTTCGTTATTCAAACACCATACACGCGCATTTGAAACCAAGCAAAACAATGTAAGTGTCTGATTTGCTTTTGCACTTGTAGGTAGGTTATATATTGGCTTAATTTGGTAATTAATAGCTCTGTTTTTGTAGAAACGTTAACGTAATCTTGTGAGTAATTTATTTGGAAATTTCTTGTATCAGCTTCCCTTCAAGTCACGTCTTTGTCTTACCTAGGTATTTATTTATTTTTTCATTTTAATTAGGATGTATCTGTTAAGTTCAATTATGATGTGCAAATTTGAGGTCATTTGGAATGAAAAGTTTTGGGGAAAATCAACTTTAGCAAATGTAACAATTGCAAATAAAAGCATTAAAGTCGAAAATTTGACCGCAGTTGACAGATTCTAAATAATTATGTATTTGAATCTTATATTGTACAATTTTGATAGCGCGCCGTTTTTGCGAATAACAGAGATTGTTCTGCTAATGATTGGATTCTAGGTGCAAAAATTCAGTTTTGGCTCTTCCAGAACGAATTGAAATTTCTGGAGAAATTTTTGTACCCACTGGAGGCTCCAAAACTTCCAAAAGCATCAAATTGCGATGACTTTTCTATGTTCCGGTGAATACTGGTGACTTCTGGTGAATCAGTCATCAAGATTCAACAGAGTCGCCAGGTGTAAAAAACGCTCAAATATGGCCACTGCTTGGTGAGTATGTCACGAAAAAGTCACCAGAGTATAAAAATATAACTTTTCTATGTTCTGGTGAATACTGGTGAATTCTGGTGAATCAGTCACAAAAATGCCCCAGAAGTCACCAGGTGGTGTACAAAATCGCTCAAATATGGACACTGTTTGGTGAATCTGCCACCAAAAAGTCACAAGGGGTATAAAACATTGCTTTACTATGTTCTGGTGAATCCTGGTGACTTCTGGAGAACATTGGTGAATGATTCACCAGAAGTCACCAGGTTCACAAAATCGCTCAGATAAGGCCACTGCTCGGTGAATCTGTCACGAAAAAGGTCACCTGGCAATAAAATATGACACTTCTATGTTCTGAGGAATCCTGGTGACTTCTGGTGAATCATTAACCAAAATTCACCAGAAGTCAACAAGTGTACAAAATCGCTCAGATATGGCCACTGTTTGGTGAATCTGTCACCAAAAAGTCAATAGGGTATAAAACAGCGCTTTTCTATGCGCTAGTGGATCCTGGTGACTTCTTGTGAATGTTGATGAATGATTTATCAGAAGTCACCTAGTGTACGAAATCAATAAAATAAGGCCACTTCTTTCACTGAAAAGTCACCAGAGTATAAAATACAACTTTTTTATGTTTTGGTGAGGTGTACAACATTGCTCAAATATGGCTGCTGCTTGGTGAATCTGTCACGAAAAAGTCACAAGGGAATAAAATATGACTTTTCTATGTTCTGGTGAATCCTGGTGATTTATGAATCAGTCACAATGATTCACCAGAAGTCACCAGGTGTAAATAATCGCTCCAATAAGGCCACTGCTTGGTGAATCTGTCACAAAAAAGTCACCAGGGTATAAGATATGACTTTTCTATGTTCTAGCGAATTCTGGTGACTTCTGGTGAATCAGCCACCAAAATTCACCAGAAATCACCAGGTGTACAAAATCGCTCAAATAAGGCAACTGCTTGGTGAATCTGTCACAAAAAAGTCACCAGAGTATAAAATACGACTTTTCTATGTTCTGGCGAATCCTTGTGACTTCTGGTGAATCAGTCACCAAAAGTCGGCAGAAGTCACCAGGTGTACAAAATCCCTCAAATAAGGCCACTGCTTGGTGAAGCTGTCACGAAAAAGTCACCAGAGTATAAAATATGACTTTTCTATGTTCTGGTGAATCCTGGTGACTTCTGGTGAATCAGCCACCAAAATTCACCAGAAGTCACCAGTGTACAAAGTCGCTCAAATAAGACAACTGCTTGGTGAATATGTCACAAAAAAGTCACCAGAGTATAAAATATGACTTTCCTATGTTCTGGGAGATCCTGGTGAATTCTGGTGAATTCTGGTGAATCAGTCACCAAAATTCACCAGAAGTTATCAGGTGTACAAAATCGCTCAAATATGGCCACTGCTTGGTGAAATCAATCAGTTACGAAAAAGTCACCAGACTATAAAATATGACTTTTCTATGTTCTGGTGGATCCTGGTGAATTCTGGTGTATCAGTCACCAAAATTCACCAGAAGTTATCAGGTGTACAAAATCGCTCAAATATGGCCACTGCTTGGTGAAATCAATCAGTTACGAAAAAGTCACCAGACTATAAAATATGACTTTTCTATGTTCTGGTGGATCCTGGTGAATTCTGGTGTATCAGTCACCAAAATTCACCAGAAGTCACCGGGAGTATAAAATCGCTCAAATATGGCCACTGTTTGGTGAATATGTCACCAAAAAGTCATTTCACGCTCTAGCACGCGACGCACGCGGGGTACGCACAGTGGGATGTGCAAATATTTAGGAGGAAAAAAATCGAGAAATCGAAAAAAACGAACTGCACTAACATGACCAAAACTCAATCCCAACGTGTACTATAACCCTCAAATGATTTGCTTTGACTTGTGCTGGCAGTTCGAACGCACGTTGTGTCGGTATAGCAGCATGTTGAATAGAAGTACCTGGTTTCGCAACAAGATGCACTTGTTTAAACATACGTGAATTTTCGTGACATAGGCGTTGATGTTGATACCGTTGATGTTTTCTTGAAGCATTTTTAACGTAGATTTCAAAAATATGCTTGTTTTTTAGTTTTGATGTTCCATAGGCCGAGTAATGTTTAATTAAAGTCAGTACATTTTACTATGTAATTTCAACATAAACTTCAAATTTTGAAAAAAGCCTTGATGTATCCTGAAAAACTATTTTCACGAAAAGTACCACTGAAATGTGTACTTTTACATGGTTTTATCAATTTTTGCTACAACTCGCAACATTGGGCAAAAACAAGAAAAATACAACTAAAACTGATGTATTATTGCTACGAATCATCAATTTTTTGAAAATAAGGGTTTGGTGGGTAAAAATTGGCACTCTAAAGGCCAGAAGGCTACCTAAAACGAGCATAATTCAAAAAAAAAAAAAAGTTTCCAGTAGTACCTACCTACCTACTAATACAGTCAAATATGGATTTCACCTGGAATTAATTGGGGGAAACATTTTTTTACACCAAAATTCTCGGGATGGTGTCCTAAATGACATACTAAAACCCACCGAAAATCCGCGTGGAGCTTCTCCCCCCAGACCCACATTTGTGCCACCTAGCACAGTTTTTCGCGATTTTCTCGCGAGGAGTTGATTTTACGTCAAAAGTAGCTTTATTTTTGTGTTCTACGTCAAATTTCCGATCTAGTGATATATCAACTGTCCTTTTACCCCTAAGGGGGTGGGGCTAGAACCATTCAAAAAGGGGGGTTTCCTGAAAAATACCTAAAGGCTATAGGCGCCTAAAAGGGGTGAAATGGTCCCGAAAGCGTTCGAGTTGATATTAGCATGGAAGATGGGTACCATTGAGAAACTTCCGCGTGAAAAATTTCAGATCCACATCCTCTCCCTTAATTTCAATAACACTTTTCTCAGCCCCATTTTAACCGATTTTGAAAATTTTTCAGTATGTTATGTATATTCTTAGTAGGAAGTTTCTCAATGGTACCCATCTTCCACGCTAATATCAACTTGAACGCTTTCGGGGACCATTTCACCCCTCTAAGGCGCCTATAGCCTTTATGCATTTTTCAGGAAACCTCCCTTATTTTTGAATGGTTCTAGCCCCACGTACTCCCCTTGGAGGTAGAAGGACAGTTGATATATCACTAGATCGGAAATTTGACGTAGAACACAAAAATAAATCTACTTTTGACGTAAAATCTACTCCTCGCGAGAAAATCATGAAAAACTGTGCTAGGCGGCACAAATGTGGGTCTGGGGGAGAAGCTCCACGCGGATTTAAGGTGGGTTGTAGTATGTCATTTAGGACACCATCCTGAGAATTTTGGCATAAAAAAAATGTTTCCCCAATTTATTCCGAGTTGAGTTCTCATATGAGCTAATTTGACTAGATTATACAGACATACACCAATTTTCAAAATTTCGAGTCTTTACTTTCTCCCCCTGCCACTTCCTTATGGTTTTGAGTGGAAATATCTTCAAAATCGTGTTCACCCATGCAAAAAAATAGTACTACTAATTTAATACTGAAAGCAGTACTACTTTCAGTAGTAACAATTTGAACTTTTCAAGTAGTACTCTAGTACCATCACACAGTAGTACCACAGTACTACTGAAAAGTAATACTGCAGTACTACTTTTCAGTAGTACTGTAACTTCACGATTCTATGAAAAAAATAGTATCACACAGCAGAACTGCACCTAGTTTTCTACAGTACTACTGAACTACCGAACTTCAGTACTCCTAGAGAATAATTTCTAAACGGTCACCCATCCAACCTCTAGCCAGGCCTGAGACTGCTTAACTTCTGTGGAAGTACTGAAGACGGATCTAAAACATGCTATAGTATTAATATAGTACTGATGGAGCATTTTTGAATTACATTAGTTGCACAGTGGGCTGTATGAGCACCTTAAAAACGGGCGTGTAACTCAAAAACTTACGATGAACCCTAAAACAATGGTACAATGATATCCTCCCTTATGTTTTTGGGGTCCCAGAATACGAATTCAACAATATTTTTTTTGTAGGGGTGGGGGCGAGGGGGTGAAGGGCGCGAAAAATACAAAATTCGACTATAATGATGTGTGATATGTCGAAATGTATGTTTTCGAGGTTGTAGATCACGAATTTGACAATATTTTTTTCGTAGGGGTGAATGGTGGGGGATGGAGGGGGTGAAAAATTCAAAATTTGACCATAATGATGTGTGATATATCGAATTGTATGTTTTTGAGGGTGTAGATCACGAATTTGACAATATTTTTTTCGTAGGGGTGAATGGTACCTAGGAGATGGAGGGGGTGAAAAATTCAAAATTTGACCATAATGATGTGTGATATATCGAATTGTATGTTTTTGAGGGTGTAGATCACGAATTTGACAATATTTTTCTCGTAGGGGTGAATTGTGGCGGATGAAGGGGTAAAAACGGTGAAAAATTCAAAATTTGACCATAATGACGTGTGATATGTCAAAATGTACGTTTTCGAGGGTGTAGAAGGGGTGAAGAGCGGGGGATGAAGAATTTTCTATTGGGGAGCCGTCAAAGTCCCTGGAAGAAAAAATTTGTAACATTTTAACAAAATTCACCATGATTCTTCACTAGGTATAATTGACTGTTGTAGTCTCCGGGGCATTTGGGGGCAAAAATGGAAATTGACATCTTGAAATACACTACCTCAAGTATTACTAGCCGCTGGAATTTCCCGTGCATCTACGTGCAAAAATTTTGTTCTATTCCTAGGTATTTATAAATAGGAAAAACGGAGTTTCAACGTAAATTATACCTCTATGATTACTTTATAACAACTAAAATTGAGTAAATTGATGAAAATTGGTACATTTCGACATATCACACATCATTATAGTCAAATTTTGAATTTTTAACCATTTTCACCGTCTCAGCCCCCACCATTGACCTTTACGAAAAAAGTATTGTCCGATTCGTGATCTACGCCCTCAAAAACATACATTTCGATGTATCAACATCATTATAGTCAAATTTTGAATTTTTCGCCCCCTTCACCCCCTCGCCCCCACCCCTACAAAAAAAATATTGTCGAATTCGTATTCTGCGACCCCAAAAACATAAGGGAGGATATCATTGTACCATTGTTTTAGAGTTCGTTGTAAGTTTTTGAATTACGCCCGTTTTGAGGGTGCTCACAGCCCACTGTGAGTTGTAGGGTGATGCGAGGTTCAGTACTACTTCAGTACTATAGTCAGTACATGGTCAGTACTACTAAAGTATAATATTAGTACTACTTCCAGTACTGTAATACTGAGTAATACTGAACTACTAAATAAATAGTACATGAATTTGAAAGTAGTACTGCAGTACTACTCAAGTATAATACCAGTACTACTTCCAGTATACTAATTGTTCATGACTTTGAAAGTACTATTATGGTACTACTGCAGTACTACTAATCTATGATTTTTTTGCATGGGCAGCGCATCAAAAAACCTAGATTTAGACACCCCACATGAAAATGTTCAAAATTTTGAGTTTTTACCCCCTCCCCTACCTCCCCTTTGGGGTTTTGAGTAAAAATACCTTCAAAATCGTGTTCAGCGCATCAAAAAACCTAGATTTAGACACCCCACATGAAAATGTTCAAAATTTTGAGTTTTTACCCCCTCCCCTACCTCCCCTTTAGGGTTTTGAGTGAAAATACCTTCAAAATCGTGTTCAGCGCATCAAAAAACCCCTATACCCCAACTTTCAATTTTTTTCCTCCTAAATATTTTCACATCCCACTGTGGTACGGGTTGAGACTTTCAGTATGTTGAATAGGATCCCTTCCACTACAGTATTCCGCAAAAACCTTTTGTATGGAATTAGTCCGAATAAATCCGACTGCTTCTAAAAATGAAGTTTACGATTTTTTTTTTAAAAACACGGTCTCGATGCGAATTTTCCTACTTGCCCCCCTCCCCCCCAGTTGACGGTACTGCTAACTGATGAAGTGATTTCTCAAATCCCCTTTTTGTTTCAAATATAATTTTTCAGCACGACTTTTGCTTGAGAACTTTTGAAATTTACCAATAAACTTTGTCTTGTCGTTTCTAAAACTGCGGCGAAGTACGTATTTTGGAACGCAATGGTGCCAATTTTTTGGCCATGCGATTGCCGATTTCTAAAAATAGAAAAAAATAGCCAAAAACTTTAAAATTTTACAATTTTTTTGAAATTTCGCAATCATGGTTAGCAAAATTGGCGACACCGCGTTTCCAAATATTTCCCCAATTTCAGAAATGATATTTTTCGATGTTTTGGCGTAATTAATACAAATCGAATTTGAGAAAAAAATGGTACAAAATACAAAATTTATGTACCTAAAACTAAGCGATTTGAAAATTTTCAACAGCTCAGCGGAATCCAAAAAGTGGTCTTGGATTTTTATGGCAATTTCCTCGATCGATGCAGAATCTCAAATAAGTATTATCTTTTGGGAGTAAGCAATTATTAGGTAAAGGATGAACCAAAACTAAGGAGTCCAATAATTGGAAAAGAAAAAGACTCTCTCCTTATTTATAAGCTTTATATTGCAAAGATCTTTTCAAAAAGTACAACTTTTCATCATCAGGCAAGAGCACTTCCAAAAAGCAATTATTCCCAAAATAGGTTGGATAGAGGCTAGAGCGAAGAAACTACGATTTTTTCTGAGTGATTTTCAATTTCAAATTCAACTCAAAATGAACAGCTTCACTGAGTTTGGTAAAAATCCTTCGGCATTTTTTTGACCACGTTTTAGCAAATTTTATACATGTTTTTCTCAATACTTTCGTTAATATCTCTCTATATATTAAAAAATCAAAACCCGTCAAACAACTTCTGGACGAGAGCGAACAGACTCGGAAGTCGGAGATGTGTTAATAAGGCATTTACAAGACGTTTACAAGACGCTGTATGTTTGTGGTAGTGAGAGTTGAAATACACTGAAAATGTTTGAGTGGTGGAATTGCAACGTGACGTGTATTAACATAGTACTGTGTTTGTAGTGGTGAGCCTTACATTCAAGCATGTTAGGCTGTTAGAGCTGACGTCACAACGTGATGCACTGATTTTTTTGTTTTTATAAAGGAAAGAAAAAAAATGTAAGGAAAGTAAAATTCTCTACAAAATTAGGTATGTTTGAAAGTGCAATAGAAAACAAGATTTTAAAGCTCAAGTACAAAAAAATATGAAATATCAATTTTTTCCAGAAGTTTTCTTCTATCACGCAGATGACATTTAAACCCACCCTACTTTGTACAGAACTTTACTTCGCAATGCTATAATATTTAATTTCATCTTACATAGATTTTGCTTTAGTTGTTGAAAGAAAGAAACTACGCTTCTTTACAGTCACATGGCATGACCATTTAAATGAGGGGGGTTTTCTGAAAAATACATAAAGGCTATAGGCGCCTAAGAGGGGTGAAATGGTACCCGAAAACGTTCGAGTTTATATTAGCATGGAAGGTAGGTACCATTGAGAAACTTCCGCGTGGAAAGTTTCAGATTCACACCCCCTCCCCTTTATGGGGAACCCCCCTTTTCTGAAACTTCAATAACACGTTTCTCAGACCCATTTCAACAGATTTTGAAAATTTTTCAGTACGTTATGTATATCTTTATTAGGTATCCCCACAAAAATTTTCAACCCCCTCCCCTCATTATTTAACCCTCAAGATGGCGTTTTTTTCATTTTTTTTATGCATATCAAGAATCAAGATTAATACGAGGTACAGTTTTAGAAACGTGTTTTTTGGATGTAATTTTGACCCCCTAACGTCAAGTACTTTTTTCGACATTTTTTCAATGGTGCGGCGTGCTGAAAAGTTGGAAAATGTGTCTTAGTAAGGGGGGGGGGTGAAATGGGAATTTTGGCAAACATAAATATCAATGAGTAGGTGTAGTGGTAAACACTGACTTTGACTTACTCTTCCACAGATGGGTTGGAGTAAGCTCACGTCCAACTTACCTAGTATACACTTAGACAAGGATTCACCACTAACTAACAGTAAACAAGTCAACACAATATTCCTTTCAGAGATTTATTGCACAATACTCGATTACAACTTTGTACAAGAACAACAATGAACTTATAACTTCTGCCTAAAGCGACCATCAGAAAACTGCGAGGCGGACATAGCCGTCCGTTTCGGCCGTCGTCTGCTCTGGCGGAACTAGTCCAACCAGAGCGCGCTGCTAAGCAGTGCTGCCTCCGACCGAGGGCATAAAGTTCCCTGCTATGGCGAGTAATTGTGGTCCTCGAATACCCTCTACATAGGGTGTCGTTTTCTTATGATTCGGTACCGCTGGGCACGAATATGACGTCAGATTTTGTTTTACACTCACACAGCTCCTCCGGAGCCCTCAGCCTCCCTCAATTTTTAATATTTGAAAAATAAACTTACTTTGATTTCATCATCACCTGACAGAAAATTTTTAGAAATTCATATTAAAAAAAAAAATGATAAGAAGAAAAAAAAGAATAAATGGGAAGTACAAAAATTGTTATTTAAAATATGAAAAAACAAATCATTTCCTCTTAAAAATACTTCAATATTTTTCAGAAGGGAGTGCTCAAATTTTGTTTCATGATTAAAAAAATAGAAGAAGTAGACTACAAAGTGTCAAACAAACAGGACGTCATGTAAAAAAGAGGAAAACAGCTGAACTTTCTGGAAAGAAGGACAACTTTTTCAAATATTTTAAACGTTGGGAATCAAATGAAACCAAAATTCATCACTTTTCAGTCTTTACCGAGAAATTGTTATGGAATAAAATTAAAAACGGCTCAAATCATTTCATTTTCTGACTTCGAGGAGGTGAGTTGAGTTGATAGCGTTTTCATCAGTTTATTCATTAATAGCGACCTCTGGCGTGTATTTTGATATGTCACATGCTTTTTTCTTCACGCATATTTCGCGAATTTGCTCGGTGAGCATATGCTCATAACATCACTAAGGCTGATGGCTTCCCAGGGGCTATGTGAGTGTAGCAGAAAATCTGGCGTCATTTTCGTGCTCAGCGTTATCGAATCATAAGAAAACGAGACTAAAATCATCAAAGTAAGTTAATTTTTAAAAATATTAGAAATTGAGGGGGGCTGAGGGCTCCGGAGGGACTGTGTGAGTGTAAAACAAAATCTGACGTCATATTCGTGCCCAGCGGTACCGAATCATAAGAAAACGACACCCTACTCATTGATATTTATGTTTGCCAAAATTCCCATTTCACCCCCCCGCCCCCCATCACTAAGACACATTTTTCCAACTTTTCAGCACGCCGCACCATTGAAAAAATGTAGAAAAAAGTACATGACGTTAGGGGGTCAAAATTACATCCAAAAAACACGTTTCTAAAACTGTACCTCGCAATCTTGATTCTTGATATGCATAAAAAAATGAAAAAAACGCCATCTTGAGGGTTAAATAATGAGGGGAGGGAGTTGAAATTTTTTGTGGGGATACCTAATAAAGATATACATGACGAACTGAAAAATTTTCAATATCTGTTGAAATGGGTCTGAGAAACGTGTTATTTAAAAAAAAACTACAATTTAAACGAAATTTTGAGTGAGAACATAAGTTTTTGAGGTAAGGAAAATAATCTACGTAAAATTCTCTACGAGATGGAGAAGCTTAAAAAGTTATCCATGCGATAGAAAAAAAGTTATAAAAACTAAAAGTTGTAAAACTCTTGGAAAAAATTGTTTTTCGTATTTAAAATAAGTACATATCTACCTACAAATTTACTCGAAATGTTGAATAAGGACATACGTGTTTGGGGTATGGAAGACGATCAAGGTTAAGTTCTGTACAAGATGCAGTAAGTTAGGAAGTTATCAGTGCAATAGAAAACTAGATATTAAAGCTCAAGTACCAAAAAATATGAAATATCAATTTTTTCCAGAAGTTTTTTTCTATCACGCAGATAGGAATGGTTGACGGGCCATAAGGGGGGTTGTGCCCCCGAGGAACGAGTCGGGGGTTGGGCCGCGAAGCGAGTGTTCTTATAAAGTAATTGAAGTAGGTATACCTATCAAATCAAGAACAGCTCTGGAAAATGAAATGAAGCAATATGTATTTTATAAATTATTTATACAAACGAATAGGGTAAAACGCGTATTTCAGGTTGCATACTTGCACCCTTGGTTTTGTGGGCTAAACCTTACAAATCTAGCTGTAAACAATGCCGTTTACTTCTACATTTCAGCTCGTCAAGTCACTTTTCTCGAGGAAGGCCTTTGCGGATTTCAAAAAATGTAGTACCAACATGTATGTAGTACCGTTGGAAAGAGGACAAAATCCTCTACAATTTAGAGCCATAAAATAATGGGGTCCTCGAGATGGTTTAAAAGTTCTGTCGCCTCAAAGTTCAAAGTGTACAGAAAAATATGTTGAATTGGCTACATTTTTCAGCTCGTTAAGTCAATTTTCTCAAGGAAGACCTTTGAGGATTTCAAAAAATTCATTACCGTTGGAAAGGGCACAAATTTCGATGGTTTAAAAGTTCTGTGGCCTCAAAGTGCAAAGTGAACAGAACAATGTGTTGAATTGGCTACCTTTTTCAGCTCCTTAAGTAAATTTTCTCAAGGAAGACTTTTGCGGATTTCAAAAAATTTAATACTGTTAGAAAGGGGACAAAATTCTCTACAATTTAGAGCCATAAATTAATGGGATCCTCGAGATGGTTTGAAAGTTTTGGCATATCGAAATGCAAAGTGGACAGAACAATCACTAGCATGTACCCCACAATATGTAAGGGGAATCAAGAGATACCACCATTTATACACCTTGTGACGTCAGGGCGTTTTGCCCTATACATAATTACAATTAAAACGAGACACCTCATCTGAAAAAAAACTTAACAAAGGTGAGGGGAGAGGGTGCCTTTTATCTCTTTTTGATTTTGATTTTTCGTTTTCAAAAGAACGTTACGTTTCAAGAGCATAAATAAGGTCGAAACGTTTTGATTGTTGAATTTCAATTTATGAAAGGGATGAAGAAAAATCAAACATACAAATCGTGCTTCTTAAAACACAGCTCATCAGCGCTTCTATAGACTGTTGGATTTTGCACTGTACCGGTGAGTAAGATTATACCCGTATCTCTATGGTAAATTGAAAACAAAAAGGGCCTATCTACGTAGAACGGAATTGGCGGACTGGTGTACGAGTAAAATTTCCCCATCATGAGTCTTCTTTGTATCGTTGTCGCTGCACTCGCTGCAGTTCCTTTTTCATGGACTTCAATTTCAGCTGCGTGAGTTACTTTCGATACCCGTGTATTATTCAAGTCGACCATATTTCCGAGTTCAGCGCTGCTGAACATTTGTTTTACTCCTAATTTTACGAGGGCTTCTTTTATATCTTGCGACCAACGGAATTTCATACGAGGAATTTGGTAATTTACGTATGTCAGTTCAAGAGATTTGATCACTTCGGAAATTTGTTCCGATTTGAGCGAGTTTACCAGAGTTTTCACTGATTGGTTTCGGTTTGGTAGGATGATTAGCATTGAGAATTCTCCATATACGTAAGGTATACTGATGGCTTCGAATTTCAGATCTTTATTACTGACGTAAGGAACTGATTCATTTTTGCTCATTGTCGGTACTGGGATCTGCTTCAATCCGGTGTGGAAATTTTTTCTACAAGGTGAATTTCAAACATGATTGCAATCGATTGTCGTGATAGTTGATTATTTTAAACAATGAAATTGTAGTCTTACGTTTGAGTATGGATTTCGTGAAAGGTGTCCGACCATTTACCAGCAAAATATAATACGCTAGCTAATAATATAATCGTATCTTTTGATATCTCGTCGCTGAATAATTTTGGTATGCGTTGATACGTTTCATCAGCTACCCATCTGAATGAAAATGAAACTTTCACGTCTACATGGTCTAATTAGTACATACGAGAAAATTCGTGAGCTGTGAATTTGTACTTAAATTCTTACTTATTTACGATATTCGTCGCCTCAGGTCCACTTTTCGCGAAGTCTACTCGCTGAGCTTGACTTATATAATAATAATTAACCGTTCCTTTCGTATAACCATCTTTGAGTTTTAATCCTTTCGACGTGAATATTTGGTTAGCAATGTTCACCTTGGCCGATTGACGAATTTGAATGTCAATCAGCAATTTCCCCAATTTTTCGTGGGCTTCGGCTAATCTAAATTTTTGTGAAAATTTTTACACTTTGAACTAAAATTATTGGAAAATTATTTGTCGTACTTGTTTTCTTCGGCAGGTAACCCCAAAGCGTTGGAAAGCTCGTTTCTGGTCGTGCCAGTGGCGCCCAAATGCACCAGGGCTAAAGCTCCGTAGATATTGAGAGGTGAGAATATAAAGTTTCCTTCCGAGGGTAAGTTTTCCAGGAGGATTTTAGCGAAGTCTAAATTCATTTTGTTGACACTTTTTTGCACATTCTGTTGGAATTTTTTCTATACATTAGTATCAAAATGGGAATGTATGAAGCATATTTTTTTTATTTATCTATGTTTGAACTTTATACACTTACTCGAGAAAATTCCGTTTCTTTAGGATTGGTTTGGGCAAATACGCAAATATTTGCAGCGATGCATATTAATAATGCTGGCAGCAGCATCATCTATACATTTATAAATTGTACGTATTAAAAAATAATTAAATACCGTAAATTATTCGATTAATTGGTTTGAAAACAATACATGAAAAAACAAACGTGAAATAACTTACCTTAAACAGTTGTTTGCTTTTTATGCTTCCAATCTATGTTTTTTTTTATCTGAACACAATATAGCCTATACTCCTTGTCGTAATCAAAACGCCGAAGGAAGTGTTTAATTTGCAGGGTTTGCTGTTGCACGATGTATTTATATGTATACCTAAACCTACACCAATCAGTTGTGGTAATTAACTTTGTCTAAGTGCAGAATACGTGTGTAAGATTATGTACATATTTGTAAAAATACTGACGAGACCTGCGATTAGTTTACACTCCTACACGTATGAAAGTTTCAAAAAAATCGGTCCATTCCTCTAAGAGAACATTCGAGCCAAAGAATTTTTCAACTTTCAGAACGAAAGTAATAGTGTGCTAAGCACACTAAAAATGAATGAAGTGCTAAGTATATTTTGAGAATTCGACCTCTTGATTCCATCTGTTTGAATTTAGTTTTGAAAAACCGCATAACACTTGTTTTGATGAATTTTCAATTTTCATAGCAACTGACAGTGCTATCGAGAGCCGATGTGGGTCTCCTGAACATTTTTCACTCACCCCTCTCTCCTCTGAATCAAGTATGTTTTTTTTTTTCAAAAATTAAAATGAGTTCTTTTTGTATACAATACAGAATTTTTCTACAAACTTTCTTATTTGAAGAAGTTTCTACTACCCATGATAATTTTTTTTTCAGATGAGAAGTTTCCTTCCAAATGAAAATTTCGTGAAACTGATAGTCCGGCATATGACAATACGAGGAGTAATTGCACCCCCTCCCCCCCGATCCTCCGGGACAACTTTTTTCTTGAAGGGGACATCCTAAGGAACATTTTAAAGCAAAGTTGCCAAAAAAAAAAGTTGGCCTTACTTACAAAATGGCGGCCATTTTGATCGACAGGTCGGCCGAAATCGCAGATTTTGCGTTTTAACATAGGACTTGCACGAACTTTTTCAAACTTTACAAAGGTAGATCGAAAGATCATGCAAAAATTTATCACCTGTCAAAATTTCAAGTGCTAAAGTGCGTTTTTCGATTTCTGGTGAATTTTTGAAAATCGAATTTAGGCCAAAAATGAGGGAAAAAATCAAAATTTTACCAAATTGACCAAGAAAGCTGAAATTTGGGGATATACCCTATTTTCGACATGCCAAATCGATTAATTTATTCTAAAAAGTAATTTCAATGCGCTACTAAGTACTGCAGGCCAGGGCCTATTCTAAGGCGCAGCTCCGCACATTTTGCGCAGTTCCAAAAAAAATGTGTGTAGTTCCGAATTAGTTTGCGCAGTTCCACAAATTCAGCTACATACATTTTTCCATTTATTTATTTAAAACAAATTTTGAACAAACACAAAAGTCATAAAGATAAACAATGAATATGAGAAGTAGAATTTGTGTGAGTTCGGAAAATCAAAAAATTAACCATGGATTTTTACTTCTTTGAAATCAAAATTTTCAAAAATTTTCGCCCTCTCTTCGCTCGGGCCAAATCGTTTTCCCTTTACATTCTTTGATTATAAGTTAGAGAGTAGAAAAATTGTCTTCTCACATTAGAAATAAAATACTGTTTCACTTGACATTTACCAAAAGAAGGTCTTTAAAAAAATTCCCGTTTTTCGTCAAAAATTTTTAAAGAAGTTGAAAACATATATTATGGTACTTTATACCTACTTAATTTTGTCCTGAAAAAATGAAGAATTGTGAATTTTTGAGAGCTTTTGCTCTCACTTTCCTACTTCTGAAAATGTTTCAATTTCCTGAAAACAAAAAATTTTGAAGCTATGAAAATTAAGTTTCTGCATCAAGATTGATGTTGTTTTGCGTTTCGAATTATCAATTTTTCACAGCTTTCGCCCTCGCTTTGCTCGGGCTAGATCATTTTTCTTTTCTTTTCTCTGACCTAAGTTAGTGTAGAGTAGAGTAATTTACAACTTACATTTAAAATAGGTACTTAACTTTGTTTTACTTCTGAAAAATCATTCATTTTCAAAAGCTTTTGCCCTCGCTTTGCTCGGGCCTTCATTATTATTTTTGATCGGTCGCATTGTGAGCTATGTTTGTGCACCTCCAAATTTTCCTTAGAATAGGCCCTGCTGCAGGCGAATTTCAAGTCATTTTGAATCCTCCAGCGACTTTTTGAAAATTCCTGAAGCCTCGAGCAGATTTTTGAAACTTTAAATTTTCACAAAATTTCATCAAATGGAGATGGAAAGCTGAAATTTACTCTACACTCCAATTTTAACACCCTCTGAAAACAATTTCTGGTGGATTTCAAGTCATTTTAGAGCATCCAACAACTTTTTTGAAAATTACTGGAGCCTCCAGTAGATTTTTGAAACTTGAAATTTCCCCAAAATATCATCAAACTAAGATGGAGAGTCGAAATTCATTCTGCAAACTAATTATTTCAATACGCTACGAAGTCGACTGCTGGTGGATTTCAAGTCGTTTTGAGGATTCACGGTCATTTTCCCGAATCCGAAATCCCGAATGGACATTTCCCAAATGGGATATTTCCCGAATACCATTATCCCGAAGTCATTTTCCCGAACGCCGTAATCCCGAATCCTTTGTTTCCCGAATCCCGAAAAAAATTTCGTTTAGAAAAATTGAATTTTTTAAATTTAAAAATACTGTGGTATAACAAAAAATTTCAAAGAACAATGTTATGAGCTAAAGTTCAGAGATACATGTGAACAGATTGCTCAGGTCTTTTTAATACAACTGAAGTATGTTTCCAAACTGCATTAAGTCCATTTTCAAGGTTTCGGAGGTTGCAACGCCATCTACATAGCATGAAGTCACAGCCCAAAATGAGTGATATTTTGATATATTGTGTGCAAGGGTCTTGCCTACTAATATCAAAAAATCAGCCAATTTGGATCATTTCTACGTTTCCAAACTGTACTAAGTACCATGAATTTCGTACTTATCAATATTTTTTGGACTTGGTGCAGTTTGGAAACATATGCTTCAACTATATTTCTGCCTTCGTCAAAGAAGTTGGTGATACATCGAGCTCTACATTTTTTTGATCGGACTCACGTAAGCGGCAATCCCAATCTATTCTATTGTTACTCTGATCTCGCTTCGAGCGGTGGTAGACATACCCGTCTATTACCACTTGTGTGTCTATTGGTGTAGCTGCCATTTTACAGTATGATACCTTCATTTCGAGTACATGACCATGGTAAACACATTTTCCATAGAAAATAAATATATTCGGGATAAAGACATTCGGGAAAGTGGTCATTCGGGATTTTGGGCCTCGGGAAAATGGATTCGGGAAAATAGTATTCGGGAAATATGCTATTCGGGAAATGTCCATTCGGGATATCGGATTCGGGATTTCGGGTGTGAACCCGTTTTGAGACCTCTTGCAACTTTTTGAAAGGTTGTATGACGTTTTTTTTGGAAAATTGAAATTTCCCAAAAGTAGCTGGAAGCTTCAGAACCATTTGAAACCACAACGAAAGGTCCTGTTTGTTATCAACAATTTTCGGCAATTTTGACAACATTACATTCCAATGTTTATCCTGGGACCTTTCATCAGCCAATCAGAAACAAGGCAACACTAGCGCGGTGCACCTCTGTCAAGTTCCTATCAGATTGCAATTCTGCTACAACAATTTTCAAACATTTCCTGGAATGGGAAAATCCACTCGAGAAATTCCAAAAACATAATCCAATCAATCAAAATAAATTTTTTATTCGACATTTTTGTTTCTAACTTCCCTTTTTAAAAATGGGTTTGAACCACATCTGGCCAATTGTTTGTAAAAAATCTTGGAATGGAAGAGGGGCGGGGTTTGGAGTAAAAAATTGGGAAAATCTAGCCAGAAAAATTGGAAGAATGTCTCAGTCTCATCCTCTCTCCATCTCCCACCACGCATCGTTTCGTCACGCCTCTGAAAATAAAATGTAATGTTTTGTGTGGAAAGTTTTTTGCTCACCTACTTTTTATTACATTAAAAATTTTTTTAATCACTTTTTTGATTACTTTTTGGTTGCCAAAGTTATTTTTTTGAGAAAAATTTGAGTACCATCCCTGATATTAAAATTTTTCATCAAAGTAGTTTCCCTTACTCAATTTTGATGTCTAAAAAGTAAGCGAGGGAACGTGAGGCGTGACAAAGTATGTATAACTTGAAAATGTCGTATGAAAAAAAATATGAAAAAAGTACGAAATTTCGTTTTTTGGATTTGGTAGTCATCAGACAAGAAATTTATCAGGTCTATTTTGAATATTATTAATTTTTTGTTTCTTTTAAAAATTATAAATTTTCGACGGTTTTTTTGGCAATTGTGTAAAAATGAATAAGGGTGGAGGGAGGGGGGTGGTCAGTAGGTGCATTTTTAATTTTAAAAATGTCCTTCCAAAAAGTCCTTTTAAAGTCCTTCCAAGGTCCTTCTTTTTAGTTTTCAGATTTTGTTAGACACCCTGAATTGCCTGGATCGACGCAGCTCAGAATCTCAAATAAGTATTATCTTTTGGGACCGAGCAATTATTCACCAAAGTAGGTTCGATAGAGGCTAGAGTGAAGAAACAACGATTTTTTCTGAGTGATTTTCAATTTCAAATTCAACTCAAAATGAACAGTTTCACTGAGTTTGATCAAAATCCTTCGGCATTTTTTTGACCAAGTTTTAGCAATTTTTTCCCTCAACTTTCGATAAGTTACACGTCTTGTTTGATGTTTTTTGTAATTTCAAACCATTGTGTACAATTTTTGCTGAATTTTATACATGTTTTTCTCAATACTTTCGTTAATACGTTCTTGTAAAGTAATTGAAGTAGGTATACCTATCAAATCAAGAACAGCTCTGGAAAACAAAATTAAGTATGTATTTTATAAATTATTCATACAAACGAGTGCGTAGTTACAATTAAAACGGGACGCCACATCTGAAAAACAACTCAACAAAGGGGATGGGAGAGGGTGCATTTTATCTCTTTGATTTCGATTTTTCGTTTTCAAAAGAACAACAGCATGAATATGACCGAAACGTTTTGATTGTTGAATTTCAATTTATGAAAGGGGTGAAGAAAGATCAAACATTCAAATTGTACTTCTTAAAACACAGCTCATCAGCGCTTCTAGACTGTTGGATTTTGAACCGCACCGGTGAATAAGATTATACCTGTATCTCTGTGGTAAATTGAAAACAAGAAGGGCCTATCTGCGTGGAACGGAATTGGTGGAATGCTGTATATTGTCGCCATCATGAGTCTCCTTTGTATCGTTGTCACTGCACTCGCTACAGTTCCTTTTTCATTGACTTCAATTTCAGCTGCGTGAGTTACTTTCGATACCCGTGTATTATTCAAGTCGACCATATTGCCGAGTTCAGCGCTACTAAACATTTGTTTTACTCCTAATTTTACGAGGGTTTCGTTTATATCTTGCGACCAACGGATTTTCATACGAGGAATTTGGTAATTTACGTATGTCAGTTCAAGAGATTTGATTACTTCGGAAATTTGTTCCGATTTGAGCGAGTTTACCAGAGTTTTCACTGATTGGTTTCGGTTTGGTAGGATGATTAGCATTGAGAATTCTCCATACACGTAAGGTATACTGATGGCTTCGAATTTCAGATCTTTATTACTGACGTAGGGAACTGATTCATTATTGCTCATTATCGGTACTTGGATCTGCTTCACTCCGGTGTGGAAATTTTTTCTACAAGGTGAATTTTAAACATGATTACAATCGATTGTCGTGATAGTTGATTATTTTAAACAATGAAATTGTCGTCTTACGTTTGAGTATGAAATTCGTGAAAGGCCTCCGACCATTTTCCAGCAAAATATAATGCGCTAGCTAATAATATAATCGTGTCTTTTGATATCTCGTCGCTGAATAATTTTGGTATGCGTTGATACGTTTTATCAGCTACCCATCTGAATGAAAATGAAACTTTCACGTCAATATGGTCTAATTACAAACGAGAAAATTCGTGAGCTGGAATTTGTACTTAAATTCTTACTTATTTACGATATTCGTCGCCTCAGGTCCACTTTTCGCGAAGTCTACTTGCTGAGCTTGACTTTTATAATAATTCGCCGTTCCTTTCGTATAACCATCTTTGAGTTTTAATCCTTTCGACGTGAATATTCCGTTAGCAATGCTCACCTTGGCCGATTGAGGAGTTTGAATGTCAGTCAGCAATTTCCCCAATTTTTCGTGGGCTTCGGCTAATCTAAATTTTTGTGAAAATTTTTACAGTTTGAACTAAAATCATTGGAAAATTATTCGTCGTACTTGTTTTCTTTGGCAGGTAACCCCAAAGCGTTGGAAAGCTCGTTTCTGGTCGTGCCAGTGGCGCCCAAATGCACCAGGGCTAAAGCTCCGTAGATATTGAAAGGTGAGAATATAAAATTTCCTTCCGAGGGTAAGTTTTCCAGGAGGATTTTAGCGAAGTCTAAATTCATTTTGTTGACACTTTTTTGCACATTCTGTTGGAATTTTTGGTATACGTTAGTATCAAAATGGGAATTTATGAAGCATATTTTTTTTATTTATCTATTTTTGTACTTTATACACTTACTCGAGAAAATTCCGTTTCTTTAGGATTGGTTTGGGCAAATACGCAAATATTTGCAGCGATGAATATTAATAATGTTGGTAACAGCATCATCTATACATTTATAAACAATCGTATTGTATGTACGTATTAAAAAATGATTAAATAGGCTACCGTAAATTATTCGATTAATTGGTTTGAAAACAATACATGAAAAAACAAAAGTGAAATAACTTACCTTGAACAGTTGCTTGCTTTTTATACTTCCAATCTATTTTTTTTTTAAATTTGAACACAATGTAGTCTATACTTGTCGTAATCTAAACTTCGAAGGAAGTGTTTAATTTGCAGGGTTTGCTGTTGCACAATGTATTTATATACCTAAACCTACACCAATCAGTTGTGGTAATTAACTTGGTCTCAGTGCAGAATACGTATGTATAAGTTTTCAGTTTTTCTTCAAAAATTATGACTGTGTGTGGGCTACTCGTGTTTTCTGTTGAAAGAAAAATGTTTTCATTTTTCCTCTTTGAAGATGAAACTTACATTTTTTTTCTTCTTCAAAATCAAGTTTGCATTTTCTCTTCAAAAAAAATAAATAAATAAATAATTGAAATTGAAATTTATTTGAGTTATAATAAACAAGATTTTTTCACACATATGCTTGACGACACCCCTATGCCTGTAGGCGAGCGGAGTGCCGGATTACTATTAATAACAAATGAAAAAGTAATAATAATAATATCACATAATCATAAAGAGCTTGAGAAAATAACGCAGAACATCGGCAAGAAAAACAAAATACAACAAAAGAATGAGGAATACAAAAATAAAAAAGCAAAAAATGAGAAATATTTACCACCCCCCTCCCCACTAAGTGATGAGCTGAAGTTGACACCGGTACTAAAACAAGTGAATAAATACACTATCAAATAAACCCGAGAGTCTAAAAAAGAGAGTAAAAAAAACAGAATTGAAATCTAACCTATGAGGCAGTGGATAAGGCGCAGCTGTACTGAAGAGGCAGGTCAAACTCAATCTGGATCAATGTTGTCACCAAGCAACCACAGCCTTAGAG
This sequence comes from Planococcus citri, assembly GCF_950023065.1. NCBI lineage: Eukaryota > Metazoa > Arthropoda > Insecta > Hemiptera > Pseudococcidae > Planococcus > Planococcus citri. The sequence goes on from NC_088680.1 coordinate 67,072,406, forward strand.
CCTTCCTAAACATATGCCTAGAGGACAACCTAACAGGCTCTGGCAAACTAAGATAAAATGAAATAGACTTAAACAGACTTAAACCCAAACTTTATGCAGGAGTGATACTTTTTCCAATTGGGTGGTTGTTGGACACCCCTACCATACCTACTGAATCCACAGCCTAGCTCTAAAGAATATAATTTTTCAAAATTAAGCAAATGCAACTGACCAAAGGCCAGTGCTGATGGAGCATCCCAGTCAAGACCAGCAGCACAGCAAACTGCCCTCTTCTGGAGAACCTTAACTGGTTCAGTGACATAGTCATGCACATCCACCCCATATAGCTAGGCCATACCTCAAGACTTACTCATATATTGCTACATAAAACCTACGTAAGTGGAGCCCCACCACAAACTTGGCCAAATAATATACAGTAAAAGCTCGTTATAACGCTCTTCAAGGGACCGGAGAAAAAGAGCGTTATAAGCCGAAGCACGTTATAACCGAAAGTCTCATTTTAACACTGATTAGCGTTATACCGCAAATTCTCGTTTTAAAGCAAAAAAAAGCGTTATAAAGGAAGTGGAAACGAGAACTTTATTTTGAATTTGAACAACTGTTTCAGGTGGAAATGAAAAATGTGACATTTTACTTCCATTTTGAGGTCTGCTATAATAATATAAATGATTTTTTGGCAAAATTTTGCCATAAAAGTTTTTTTTTTGAATTTTTAAAAATCAAAACTACAGAAATTGCAAAAAAAGGCTGTTGTTGCGGCCAAAATTTTCAGAAAGTGTAATAAGCTCTTTTATTTGTATTGTTTTTTTCAACAATTTTGATTAAAATTACATCCAGTTTCAATTTTTTTTTAAATTTTCATGTGCAAAATTTGACTTTGTTAATTTGTTAATTTTTTGTGTTGGGGAGAGGGGGGTCGAGTGGATGGCATTTTGAAAATTCGTTTGAAAAAAGGTAGTGAACAAAGTAGTGAAAAAGTAGTGATTTTTTCAAAAAAAAAAAATCCGTTAGATACCCTGTATAATGAATACCTATGAAATTTTCTGAAAACTTTCAAACTTTCTAAATTTTGAAGCTATGAAAATCAACTTTTTGCATAAAAAATGATGTTTTACGTTTTGAATTATCAATTTTTCACAGCTTTCACCCTCTCTTCGCTCGATAGGGATTTGACAAGACAACTGTCACGCTCTAGTTAATACTTAGTAGTAAAAAACGCCGGAACTAACGAAAGGTCCTGTTGTTATCAGCAATTTTCGGCAATTTTGACAACATTACATTCCAATGTTTATACTGGGACCTTTCATCAGCCAATCAGAAACAAGGCAACACTAGCGCGGCGCACCTCTGTCAAGTTCCTATCAGATTGCAATTCTGCTACAACAATTGAAGACGTCATAGCAAAAAGGACATATGTGTGAAAGTTGTATTTTGTGAAAAAACTGTTTGAAAGTTTGAGTGCTTGTGAAGTTTAGAAATGTGCATATTTGAAAATGGTGACGATTTTATCTTATTTTCCCACTATCTAACTGTATGAAATGCTATGCACCATCAGTCTGGAGGAAACTGTGTGTTAGCGGTAAGCGCTCAAACATTTTGAATTATATGTCCTTTTTGAGGCGAAAAATTGGCCAATTTTTTTTTTGATTTAAAAATGTTTTTGAGTAAATTTTTGGATTTAAACCAGGTAAATAATGGTTGATAACACAAAATCGACCATGAGTAACTCATTATCTCTGAAAAAAGATTTCACTCCCCTAAAAAATTTTTTGGGAAGTGGAAAAGTTATCGAATTTTTCACCGAATTGAGACCATGAATACATCAAAAATTAGCAAATGACACGTAGAATACAGTGAGTGTGTTGAAAATGCAAAAAAATGAAATAATAAAAAAAATATCACCCACTTTTGCATTTACCCCAACATGGGGTAAATGCAAAAGTCGATTTTCAAATTTTCAAATTGCAATTCTCTCCACGATTTGTGGACCAAACTACCAAAATTTTACCATTGATAGAGAACCCCCCGAAGTATAAGTGGTACGAATTTCAGCTTCATCTGTGCAATAGTCTTCTCACAGCGCCCTCTCAAAGTGTCACTAATCAAAAAGATGCTTTGCAATTACCCCGTACTCTACCTTACTTACTTTTTTGTCACTTTGTCGTGCTATTTTGTTTACCAAAGTTGATAATTTTTTTTTGGGAGGAATCTAGTACGAGCCCTGTAAATTTTTATTTCATTTTGATTTTTTGTGCATTTTAAAATTTTTTTACATTATTTTACACAATTTACATGATGCATTTGTGTCCATTTTTCGATTTATTTTTCATTTTTATGCAAATTTTCGTCCACAAGTGCAGTTTTTTAAACCACTCATCATGTGCCAATGACATTATCCCATTTATGTGACATTTGATAATTTTTTTTTCGTCATTTCCTCTACATTTTTCATTATAAGTACATATGAATTTTTTCTGTTTCTCTGGGTAATTTTTTTTAGACATTTCAGCTATTTTTTTCAACGATTTTCGATGTTTTTGTCAATTTTTTAGTCACATGTATTCAAATTTTGTTGGTTTTGTGCAGTTTTTGCGTTATTTTTTCATGCTATTTTCTAATAATTTCATATTTTACGTATCTTGCATCGTTACATCACATTGGAATAATTTTTGCCTGGGTTGATTTTGTATCGATGGTAATAACCGATAACTTAATCAAAATCGTTATTTCCATTACTAGCTGCTTTTTACATGCAAGAATTTATAAAATTTATTTAAAAATGAAATACAAATACTTTTTTATACAACCATAAAACAAAGTCTAGGATCATAATCGAGTAGGCAGAAAGATAAAATTCAGAAATGTTGGAAAAATTATAATCTCATTTTCAAGTAGGTACATACTACATAATATTAGTGGAACTCTTAAGCATTCTCTTCGACCGGATTTTGCACCACACCAGTGAATAAAATAATACCAGTATCTCGGTGATAAATCGAAAATAAAAATGGTCGATCTGCATGGAATGGAATGGGTGACCGAATGGGTATCTGCGCCGAAGGCGGTACTACTTGAATCGTTGTTACTGCACTTGCTACAGTTCCTTCTTCATTAACGTCAATTTCAGCCGCGTGAGTTACCCTCGATATGAGTATATTCTTCAGATCCACCATATTTCCAAGTTCGGCATTGTTGAACATCTGTTTTACTCCCAGTTTCGTGAGGATATCGTTTATATCTTGAGACCAACGGAATTTCATACGAGGAATTTGGTAATTTACGTCTGTCCTTTTGAGAGATGATACTATTTCGGAGATTTGTTCCGGTTTGAGGGAATTTACCAACGTTTTCACTGATTGGTCTCGGTTTGGTAGAACGATTAGCATTGCGAAGTCTCCGTACAAGTAAGGTAGACTGATGGCTTCGAATTTCAAGTCTTTATTGTTGACGTAGCCGATTGATTGATTGGTGCTCATTGTTGGTACTTGGATTTGTTTGGCTCCGGTGTTGAAATTTTTCCTGAAATTTAGTTTTGATCATGCAGCGAACTTGAGTAAGTATAACGAACTAAGTACTTGGTAAATTATTTTCTTACGTTTGGGTATTGGATTCGTAAAATTCGTCGGACCATTTTCCAGCGAAGTATAATGCACTTGCCAATAATACAATCGTATCTCTGGAAATCTCTCCACTGAATACTTTTGGTATGCGATTTTTCGTTTTATCTGCTATCCATCTGAATGATAATGAATTTCACATTATTATGGTATAATTATACAAAATGAAGATATAGCGTACGTGATGAAAAAAGCTTACTTATTAACGATATTCGTTGGTTCAGCTCCACCTTTTGCAAAGTCTACTTGCTGAGTTTCACTTTTATAATAATTAGCCGTTCCTTTCGTGTAACTATCTTTGAGTTTTAATCCTTTACGAGTGAAGATTCCATTAGCAATGCTCACTTTAGCCGATTCAAGAGTTGGATTCTGAATACCATTCAGTAATTTTCCTAATTTTCCATGGGCTTCAGCTAATCTACATACATAGATTTTTTGGGGTGAATTTTCAAGTTACTTTATGTAGTCTATCTAACGAATTTGAAAAATTAATCGTCGTACTTGTTCTCTTCGGCAGGAAGTCCTAAAGCAGTTGAAAGCTCATTTCTGGTCGTGCCAGTGGCGCCCAAATGAACTAGGGCTAAAGCTCCGTAAATGTTGAGTGGTGAAAATATGAAGTTTTTTTCCGATACCAAATCTTCGACGAGGATTTTAGCAAAGTCTGCGTTCATTTTATTGACACTTTTTTTCACATTCTGTTAAATTTTCAACACATTAGAGCAAAAATATTTAATAGGAATTTAATATCACATTTTTTATGGTTTTTTAACTTACTCCAGAAAATTCCAATTCGTTGGGATCAGATTGAGCAAATACGCAAACATTTGCAGCGAATATTAATAGTGCAATTGACAGCTTCATCTGATACAAAACACACACGCGTATTCGTATACATATTTAAAATAGAGTATAAAAATAATATCATTCTGGACCTGAAGTGATTAAATTTTGAAAATAAAAATGAGAAAAAGAATTGAAAAACTTACCTCGATGCAGCTGTTTTTATTTTGTATGTTCCAAATCTACCTATATGGTTTTGTTATTCAAACACTACATAGTAAACTCGACACCAAGCAAAATAATATGTCTGATTTGGTTTTGCACTTGTAGGGATTATATATACTGGCTAAATTTGGTAATTAGTAGGTCTACGTAGGTAGATATTACGTGAAGAGATATGTTTTTATAGAAATGTTGACGTAATCTTGCGAGTAATTTATTTGGAAATTTCGTTCATTTAATTAGGATGTATCTGTTAAGTTCATTATTATGATATAATATAAGCTTGAGGTAATTGGTAGGTAATGAAAAGTGGTAGCGAAGATAGGGAAAAATCAACTTCGAGCAAATATAATTGCATAATTGCAAATCAAAGCATTAAAGTTGAAAATTTGACCCTAGTTGAACAAACTTCAAATGATTATTTCAATCGATAACCTTTGCTTAATATTTGGGTAAAATTTTATAATTTTAAAAGCTCTCGTCGGTTTTTTGCGAATAACAGAAATGAGTCATTTGTGTTTTATCTATATTCTGCCAGTACCATAATATAGGATGGAAAAAAAGTTTATTGGTTGAAATAGAGATTGAGGATGCAGGATGCTGAGGCAAAAGAAGTATTTCTATGATATGTGAGGATGAATTATTCTTTATTCAATGGTTAGACATTTATATTGAGGCGGAAAAAAGGTTCTGAGGACATTGTAATGAATTAATATTTTTCCAAAAGTTGGTGTTTTTTTTCCAAAAAAATCCAAATTTACTTACAAGAGAACCTTTATAACCCATCAACTCCGGTAAAGCTGAAATATTTGATTCACTGAACAAGCATGTGACCCAAATCTCAGAACCACATTTTGAGCAACCAAAAAGTTTTTTTTTTTCAATTTTTGGTCAATTCTTGAGTCAACTTTTCTCCAGCAACTTCAAATGGCTTTAGAAGGCGTTATAATCAACTTCGGTGGCTAAAAGTTTAATCCTGTCGTAAATTGGACATTTCGAATTGATGAATCGCTAATCCAAGTTGACGACGACGAGGTTGTAAAGTGTATTTTTCAAGTACAATACATCCACTGTGGAATATCTCAAATAAAAAAAAAATTGCAACCGGTTATTCAAAATTCCTTCATCTTCCACTACCCCTCCCCACCAATCGATTATTGCTATCATTTTTCGGATCGATCTACAGCTTCCAGCACAAAGTTGGCTTTTCTCCAGAAATTTCAAATCGCTCCAGAAGGCCAATTTTTGCAGCTGAAACTTATGTGATGTATAGGTACCCCTAAGATAAGTGTTTTCCCCAAGTTTTGGACCTCAACTCTGAGTAATTCTTGAGTAATTCTTCAAAAATCGAAAATCGTTTTTAATTTTTTTCTCAGGATTGACTCGGCCGATTTTTTTCAAACTTGAACCAAAGTGTACGACGTACGTATGCATAAGAACTTTTCCCAAAAAATCAACAGCCCCCTCCCCCCACTTTTTCCCCCTCCAAAATTTCGATTCAATTTTTTGAGGTCCCCCTTACCCCCCAAGGCTTTTTGGCACACTTTTTGAAAAATATTTTTTAGATGCAGTATTGATCCTAGAACAACATGTAATTTACCCAAAATTGTACCTCGGGTGCGCCATAGTCAAATTTTACCAAAACCAACACCCCCCCTCACTTGTAAATAAGGTTAATTATTGTACCTACGCCACTTCTATTGAAGTAATTTCTGGAGTATTGATTATAGTGTTGTAATTTTTTAAATGAAAATGATGTTTTTGAGAATATTATTCACAAATTCCGATTTAGGGACAGCGAAGCACCCCCTCCCCCAAATTTGGGCGAAACTTTTAAAAAGAAACCTGGGGCATGTGACATATTGAATTATATGTTTTTGGTAACGCTGAACACGAATATGACGTCAGATTTCTGACTGGACCCCACCCACGGCCCCCAACACTTCCCCAATTAGGTAAAAATTCAAAAAAAGGGTTTGTTCGTGCGACACATGAAATAGTATTTTTTTTGACGATGCTGAAACCGAAATATGACGTCAGATTTTCAATTTTTCCTCCAGATGGGTCATTATTCAAAAACTCGAAAAATTCTCAAAAGTGTCTTTGTTTGGGTGATGGCCAAAAAAGCGTTACTTCCGATTATGTAGTTCTGAAATTTTTCATGCAGGCCTCTAAAAATATCAGAAAACGAAAAAAATTCTGGAAAACCTAATGTTGGGCCCATGGATACCCCCTCCCCAATTTTGGGGCACACGAAGATTGGCTGTATGGGTTTACAGTTGGACGTCCCTGAGGGCCACATTGGGGGGGGGGTTGTCCTGAAATTGAGTTTTTTGTGAAAAATTCTTCAATAATCGATAGGGGCATTTCACTTATTTTACCAGGGAATACCCTTTATACACCACATACTCATGTTGAGGAATCTTCGATCTCCAAAGGGAGATTTAAACTTAACTCCTTGCCTAGCGTTTGAGAGTAGGTAGTCAAAAATTTCATTAAATAAAAAAAAAAACGTTTTTTTTAATCAATTGAGTTTTTGTTTTCAAAAATTGAATCAAAATTTTCAATGACTTTTGATAGTTGAGCACTTGTACGATCACACAAAAGAGCTGCTGTACCTATCCCAACCAGCAGAAAATATTTCAATCGAAAAAACATGCAAAAATACATCACCAGCCAACATTTCAAACGCTGAAGTGTATTTTTTTATGACTTCAGAAATCAAATTTGGGGGTCAAAAATACGAATAAAATCAAACTTTTACCAAATTGCTGCACAGAGCTGAAAATTTTTTCTCACTTCCCTCGCAATCCATTGGTCTGTTTCGAGCACTTTCAACTTTCTTGGTCAGTTTGGTAAAATTTTGATTTTTTTTTGCATTTGAAAAAATTTTGATTTTCAAAATTCAAAAAATGCACTTCACAGCACCTAAACTTTCCCTTGTCAGGTTTTTTATCCTTGTTGCACATTCATAAAATTTTTGCATCATTTGAATTGCATTTTTTTTTGTTTGGATAATTTTATTTTGTGTAACTTTTGCTTCATTTTATGAATGCATTGCATGTTTGATGCAACCTTTTTCATGTTCTTTCACCATTTTCATTAATCTTCTTGTAAACTTAAAAGATCATTATAACAACTACTCTGCAATATAAAATGATGTATTTAGTAAATTATTCGTACAATGAGGAAACTATAAAACAATAAACTTGATTTGAAAACCCCATTAAGTACATATTTTCAAAATCGAGCTGCCTATTAAATAATTTTTTTCCCGATTTTTTATTTTTCATCAAAATACATCTAAAAAAAAAATGAGTCCAAAATTCATTTTGAATGTTAAATTTAAAATTTCAATCTTTGAGATCTTTTTTTTTGACTACGGTCTAGGTCATTCGTCGTTAAATTTAGCAAAGGGATTGACAAAATTCAAACAGTTTTAAATACGAGTACATATAATACATATGTACCTAATCGTGTATTTCAAAACAGTATGCCCATCAAGGGTTCCTAGACAGTTGGTTTTTGCACCGCACCGGTGAATAAAATTATACCCGTATCTCTATGGTAAATTGAAAACAAGAAGGGCCGATCTGCGTGGAACGGAATTGGCGGACTGGTGTAAAATTTCCCCGAATAAGGTACCAATTGTATCGTTGTCACTGCACTCGCTACAGTTCCTTCTTCATTGACTTCAATTTCAGCTGCGTGAGTTACTTTCGATACCTGTACATTATTCAACTCGACCATATTACCAAGTTCAGCGCTGCTAAACATTTGTTTTACTCCTAATTTTACGACGGCTTCGTTTATATCTTGCGACCAACGGAATTTCATACGAGGAATTTGGTAATTTACGTATGTCAGTTTGAGAGATTTTATTATTTCTGCAATTTGTTCCGACTTGAGCGAATTTACCAACGTTTTCACCGATTGGTCTCGGTTTGGTAGGATGATTAGCATTGAGAATTCTCCATATACGTAAGGTATACTGATGGCTTCGAATTTCAGATCTTTATTGCTGACGTAAGGAACTGATTCATTTTTGCTCATTGTCGGTACCTGGATCTGTTTCACTCCGGTGTGGAAATTTTTTCTGTAAGGTGAATTTTAAACATCATTAGTTCATTAGTACATTTGATTGTTGTTATTATTGATTATATTTTAAACAATAAAATTGTCGTCTTACGTTTGAGTATTGAATTCGTAAAATTGATCTGACCATTTTCCAGCAAAATATAATGCGCTAGCTAATAATATAACCGTATTTTTCGATATCTCGTCGCTGAATAATTGTGGTATGCGTTGATATGTTTTATCAGCTACCCATCTGAATGAAAATAAAACTTGGTTTAATTATATTCAAACGAGAAAATACGCGAGCTATGAATTGTACTTAAATTCTTACTTATTTACGATATTCGTTGCCTCAGGTCCACTTTTGCCAAAATCTACTTGCTGAGTTTCACTTTTATAATAATTAGCCGTTCCTTTCGTGTAACTATCTTTGAGTTTTAATCCTTTCGACGTGAATATTCCGTTAGCAATGCTCACCTTGGCCGATTGAGGAGTTTGAATGTCAGTCAGCAATTCCCCCAATTTTTTGTGGGCTTCGGCTAATCTAAATTTTCGTGTCAATTTTTACAATTTAATCTAAAATTATTTAAAAATTATTCGTCGTACTTGTTTTCTTCGGCTGGTAGTCCCAAAGCGTTGGAAAGCTCATTTCTGGTCGTGCCAGTGGCGCCCAAATGCACCAGGGCTAAAGCTCCGTAAATGTTGAGAGGTGAGAATATAAAGTTTCCTTCCGATGCTAAGTTTTCCAGCAGAATTTTAGCGAAGTCTAAATTCATTTTGTTGACACTTTTTTGCACATTCTGTTGGAATTTTTAGTGTACATTAATATCGAAAAATGGGAATTTATGAACCATATTTTTTTTTATTTATCTATTTTTTAACTTTGTGTACACTTACTCGAGAAAATTCGGTTTCTTTAGGATTGGTTTGGGCAAATACGCAAATACTTGCAGCGAATAATAATAGTGCTGGTAACAGCATCATCTAAATTTATAAACAATCGTATTGTATTAAAAAATAATTAAATACCGTAAATTATTCGATTAATTGGTTTGAAAACAATACAAGAAAAAACAAAAGTGAAATAACAATTACCTTAAACAGTTGTTTGCTTTTTATGCTTCCAATCTATGTTTTTTTTTTTTTTTGAACACAATGTAGCCTAAATACTTCTTGTCGTAACCAAAACACGGAAGAAAATGTTTAATTTGCAGGGTTTGCTATTGCACGATGTATTTATATACCCAGACCTACACCAATCAGTTGTGGTAATTGCTTGGTCTAAGTACAGACGAATATGTATGTAAGCTTATGTATTTTTGTAAAAATGTTGACGTGACTTGCGATTAATTTATGTAGATATTTGGAAATTTCTTCTATCAGTTTCTATATTATTGATGTATTTGTGTTATTTTTTCCCATTTAATTAGAGTGTATCAAGTTCAATGTGATTAGTTTGAGGTCATTGAGAATGAAAGAAAAAGCAACGATTATGAAAATCAAAACTTTCGGAGTTCACCTCAGTTTAATAAACTTCAAATAATTACCACCATTATCAGGGTCGGGTAGAGGGGAAGATAAAGAAGGCAAGAAGGCAAATTGTCCTGGACTTCTTTATTTTGTTTGAGAAATGAAAGACCTGAGATAAAAATAACGAATTATCAGTCGTAGACGTATTAAATTGCCATTAATATTATTGAATGATTTTCAATTTCTTTTTTTTTTTTTTTTTTGAATAAACATTTGCAAATTCAAATTCTTTATTTGAGATACAGAGACGATTTGCTCCCAAGTGTGTAATTTATTAATTCTTCCACGAGTCGATTTTTTTATGCAAAATAACCTTCCTGCCGAAATTTTGTTCTTTTTTTGAGATTTGAACTAAGTACAGGTAGGCAACCTGCAGGAAATTACTTTTAGGCCGGTGAGATAATTCAAATAAGAAGAAGTCTCAGACTTCTTCTTATTTGAATTGAGATTTGAAAAAAGAAAGAGACTTCTTCTTATTTGAATTGAGATTTGAAAAAAGAATGGGGTTCAACAATTTTTTTTGAGTGAAAAAAATTGAAACTTTACCTAATTGAACTAGAAAGCCGAAATTATATGGATACATTTTTGTCACTTTCGACCACGTTTCGTGTACAATCTTCTAAATTTTTATGCATATCTAGTAATTTTTTAATCAATTCTTTCATGTGATGTGCCCATTTTCAGTTACTTTTATGCAATTTTTTTGGTATTTTGAGCAATTTTTACAATATGTGACTAAGTTTTAGAACCATTTGCACCATCTTAATCCACTTTCATCTGATTTCGCTCATTTATAATTTGTTTTTACAATAGTTCTATTTTTTAAACTTTTTCAACTTTTTCAAAATTTTAATTTCCTGCTATTTTTGTTTCATTTTTTCGAAATTCGTGAAATTTTTACATTTTCAATTTTTAGCGTTGTTTTTGCAACATCTCTGCAATATTTTTAACGCCATTTCATGTAAATTTTACTTATTTCTCACTAGGGTTTTCGAATTTTGCACAATTCTTATAAGATATTTTTCGAATTTTGCAGAGTTTCTGTTTTTTAAGTACAATTTTTCATTGTTTTACACAATTTCTACAATATATGTATGTATTCAATTATTTTTCGGTATTTTCAAAAATGAATTTTTATTATGTTGCATGGTACCCTGGTAGGTATGTTTAGTTGTTTTATTTTCAACTTATCGGCTAGAGGCTCGTATTTAAGAGTGAAAAGCTTAAAATTAGGTTATACACAGGAAAATAAAGTTAAGTACATAATTATGTATAGGTATACAATTTTAAATTTTTTTTATCTAATTTTGTTGAGATTAGAAATTTAATAACTTTGTCTGTGTGAGAAGGGTTGTCAGAAAGGAGGACCTGCAGTTGGTTAGAACTTAGGTGTCTGGAGCGTTCATTCTGGTAGGAAGGGCAGTCTATTAGTAAATGAGCAATGTTTAGGAGGATGTTGTTGCATTCTGGGCATAATGGTGGAGGCTGTTTAAGGAATATGAATTGGTGAGTGAGAAGGGAGTGGCCAGCTCGGAGTCGGGTGAGAAGAACCTCAGATTTACGTTGAAGTTGCTCAGAAGTTTTCTATAAAGATGTGGTGTTTTTGATGCTTTTGAGTTTATTTGAACTTTGGACTTGAGACCATGAAGATTGAAATACTTCATGCATTAGTTTTTTGGAATGGAGTTTCAAATCAGATAGAAGGATTGGTATGTTGGCAAGGGGGAGGTGGAGGTGTGCTTGTTTAGCTATTTTATCTGCTAGCTCATTTCCTTGAATCTGGGAGTGTGAAGGTATCCAACATAATATGGGTGTGCTATTTTGGAAGAGTTGAAGGAGTTCAATGATCTCAAGTGATATAGGATGTGAATACTTTGACCTATAGTTTTTTATTGATGAAAGAGCAGATAGTGAGTCAGTAAAAATTATGACATTATTTAAAGAAAAATCGAGGGAATACGAAATTGCAGATTTAATTGCATATAGTTCAGCAGTAGGGATAGTGCAAAGGGAGAGGAGAGCAATGGAGATAGATACATCGCCATGAATGATTGCACATCCAGTGAATTGTTGAGTTTTTGAACCATCAGTATATAGATACCTAGATATATGACTGAATTCTTCATATTTATCAAGAAAGAGAAGAAAATGTCTTTTAAGTATGATGGAGTTGGTGTGATTTTTGTTAAATTCCGTCAAGAATAGGTCAATAATAGGGTTAAAAGATTGCCAAGGTGGGATAAGGTTTACTAACAAGTGGTGTATTTTAATGTTATTTTCTTCAATTTGTTGGAGAAAAGATTGGAATTTTACAGATAGTGAATGCATAGGAATTACATATTCAAACTTGAAGTTGAAGTCAGGGTTTGATTTTATGCTTAAGTATGTTGATGTGGAAATATACTGTCTACGTATGTCAAGTGGACATTCAGAAGCATCATTAAGAAGGCTTACAGTGGGGGTAGTTCTAAAGGCTCCAGTGGAAATTTGTACAGCTGTATTTTGAACAGTGTTTAGTCTGCAGAGGTGACTATCAGGGGCATAAGTATAAACAGAGCATCCATAATCTAAAACTGGTCTGATGAGTGTGCGGTGTATAGTTTGAGTATGGTATTATGATCAGAACCATAAGAAGTGTGTGAAAGTTTCTTGAGTAGATTTATTTTTTTGAAGCATTTGGATCTGATTTCTTCTATATGAGCGGACCAGGAAAGGTTGTTGTCAAAGTTGATACCTAAGTAGTAAGGTAAAAGTGCAGTTAATTACGCCACGTTGGCAATTATGCCACTACCACAGTTCTCATAGTAAATGGGTAGATGGTACCGTGTGACGATTTTTAGGTGATTGTACTGTTAAAGCCAAGGTAGGAAAACCAAAAATATCCCTGGACCGGATAATTTTCCGATCTGTGGCTCGCTTTTTCGTAAATTTGATGCCAAAAAAAAACGTCATGTTAAATTGACCACAGTTTGGAAACGTGCTGTAATTTGTAATAAGGGTGAAAAATAATTTTGAAGATATGTTTCCTGTAGTAAATTTAATGACGATTTCAATGCGATAAACAGTTTTTTGTCATTTCTCAATGTAGTTAAGTATCGAAATGTGACGTGACCAGCGATACCATACCATATGTCGGCAACAATTTTTTTCGTTTTATTGTGGTTTCTGGTAGTGTTTTTCTTCCTCTTTTCAATGGTGCAAACAGATTTTCAAAATATTAAAATCTGACAAATTTGCAAAATTTCAAAGTTGCGTATTTTTTGAAATTCAAAAACCAAAATTCTGAGAAAAACGTTTTTGAAAGTTTGGGTTATTTTTGTAACATTTTTAAAAACCAGTGAACAGTATTTTTTTTTTTTTTGATTTTCTTCATCTTTTAATGGTTTTACATCATAATATTTTTTTTTTTTGCCATTTTTTTATGAAAAGCACTTTTGTAAAACCGGGTTTTCACCACTAAAACGACGTGTTTGAGACCAGTGGGTACACCCATTCCAAAGTATAGGCTTCATAGTATATGAATCGACAAAAAAATTTTTTTTGATATTTTCTGACTTTTTCCATGAAAACGCGATTATCTCAAAAAAAAGTTTTCCGACTTATGGTATGGTATCGCTGGTCGCGTCACAAATGTTGAAAAATATACAAAAGTACCAATGTTGATAATTACGCCACTTTAACAAAACTCTTTCAGGACTTTCACATATTTGACCAAAATGCTAAGAAATCATTTTTAGCGATGTTTTTATCAATAATTTTAAATAATTTTTTTTGGTGGTGGGGGGAGAGTGGTGGAATTACCTGCATATGTTGATGAATACACCACTTCGGTGAATAATTTTCAGAAATGGAGGGGTGGGATAGGGGGAGGGGTAATGGAAAACATTTTTTTTAGGAAAAGGTAGCCAATAAGATGCCCAAAATGCCAAATGATTTTTACCAATGTTTTCATAGATTTTAAATAGTTTTTTGGGGTGGTGGCGTAATTACCTGCACCTGTTGATAATTATGCCACTTTTGTAAAAAAATTTCAGGAGGAGATTGGCGGTATTGGGGGAGGGGTAAGTAAAAAAAAAATTTCGTGAAAGGTAGCTAATAAGATGTACTTTGAGGTGGTTCATTCACATTTTTGCCAAAGATGCATTTTAACCCCACTAAATGACCTCAAACCTTAGGGTGGCGTAATTACCTGCACTTACCTTAAGTATTTAACAGAGGGAAGGGTTGGAATTGGAGTATTATTGAACTGTATGTTTATTTCATAGGCACATTTATTTCGTTTGCAAATATGCAGGGCAGCAGATTTAGAGTGAGAAAATTTCAAACCATTTTGTTGTGACCATGATAGCAGCTGGTCTGTGGCTTGTTGTAGTAGAAGATTCACCAAGTTCTATGTCATTACAAGATAGAGAAATGTTGAGGCCATCAGCAAATAAAGCTTTTTTGATTGGAGAGGGAATTGCTTCAGTGAGGTCATTAATTCCTATAATGAACAGAGTTGGGCTTAAAACAGGATCCTGAGGAACTCCATTGACAAGAGAATATTCATCAGAGATTTCACTTGAAATTTTAACTCTGATGGATATAAAGTGCAGTAAGTTACCTTGGATGTTCCATGAGTGTACCTAGAGTTTTAATAATTTTAAACTTCCAAATAGTATCAAAGGCATGACTAATGTCATAGAAAACTGATAGGAAATGAGTTTTATTCTTTCTAGATTTGTTGATTTCAGAGTTCAAATGCAAATTTTGTAAGAGTTTTGCAATATTTTAATTTTTTTAATTTTTTCACAACTGTGCCAAATTTTGATATATTTTATGAACCTCGTCTTTGCATGAAATAATATTCCTACATCATTTTTGCTCATTTTCTGAGAATTTTATTTAGTTTTGTGAGCTGTTTTGAAACTTGCAAATTTTTTTGTACACTGTTAGCAAAATTTAAAAAAGTAGTGTGTACCATTTTCTCAACAAAATTCCGTTCCATTTTTCCCAAAACTTATTGAAGTACCAATTTTCGAAACTTTTTTAAGTGTTCAACGTGCCTATTCATCAATCATCAATTCTTAGGGTGTCCCACAATCCTGCTAATCCCGTTTGTTTTTTTATTATTATTTTCTAATCGAACTTTAAAATTTTCAATTTACTTGTATATCACTCCCTCGTATAATTCTGAAGAAATCTCAACGAAATTCTTCATTTTCCAATTCGCAATTCTATGTTTAAAATTTGTCAAATTTTTAGAATTTTCCGTTCAACTATTTAATGGAATAGGTAGGTACATACAAAAATTATTTGATAAATTTAATCATTCGAATCGATTTACAGATGTAATTCTAAAGTAATGATACATGATGACATGATATCACAGATTTACCTGAGTGCAGGTAGGTACATTTTGAAAAAAAAATGCTCGAAAAGCATACATTTCTAAACCAACGGATTCTGTACAATTCCTGTAAATAATATCATACTCGTTGGTCCATGATAGATGGAAATTACAAAAGGTCTATCGACATAAAATTTGATAGGATCTGGTCTAAACTCCAGTGATACACGAACTCCTTGAATCGATGTCGCAGCAGTAGCCACAGTTCCGTCTTCATCGACTTGAATTTCAGTTGCGTGAGTTATATCCGATACTCGTAAGTTAGAGGCATTTTCTTCTACCAAATTATCTAATTCTGCACTTCCAAAGATCTTAGTTATACCAGCTTTAATCACGTGATTATTGATGCTTTGCGACCAGCCGAATTTCAAACGAGGTATCTTGTAATCGACGTATTCATTATTCCACTTGACTCCCTGTGGCAATTGTTGATGATATTGGGGCTTGTAAGCATCGATGACAGCGCTCACCGAGTGATTCTGATATGGTAAAAAGATCAACATGTTGAATTCTTTATTTTCATACGGTAAACTGATGGCTTCAATTTTTAAATCGTCGCTTTTGAAGTAAGGAACGTATCCTTTTTGATTCATCAGTGGAACGTCCACTTGTTTGACTCCGGTGTTGAATGTTTCGCTGAAAAACAAGAATAATTTGTTTTGTTAGTACGAATTGAAAATTTACTGCGGGTTTTTGAGCAATTTTTCTCACTTTTTGGTTGCCGATTTTTTGAATGGCTCGTTCCAAGTGGCGTTGAAAAATAAAGCGCTCACTAGAAGTAAAGACGTGGCTGGAGATATTTGGTTTTTGAATAATTGAGGTATGCGATTTTTCGTATTGTTCGAGACCCAGCTGAAAAAGCAAACACGAATGAGCCACATTATAGGTACCTACCTAGAGCTACCTATAATAAGTATGGATTTAAAATTAAGTTGAAATGTTAAAAGTTGACTCACTTGTTGACCAAATTCGTTGCCTCTGGACCTCCTTTAGCAAAATCCAGTTCTTGAGGTTCACTTTGGTAATAATTTTTCGACGTTTTCAAATAACTCTCCTTCAATTTTAATCCGTTCTGCACGAATAAAGTGTTGGCGATTTTTACTTCAGCTGCTTTCGACGTTTGTAGTCCATTCAGGATTTTACGAAAATAATTCTGTTGTGCAGATAATCTGTTCACATTTTGAGGTGAATTAGTCTCTAATCAGTTAGCAATCTTATTGAAAAATTATATTTACCCAACTTCGACGTCAACTAATCCCAAAGCTTTCGTAAGTTCTTTTCTGGTTTCTCCACTTGTGCCCAAGTGTAGCAATGACAAAGCGGTGTAAATGTTGAAAGGAGAGAATAGAGCATTTTGTTCTGGTTTTAAATCGTCTTTTATGTTTTTAGCGAATACCGCGTTCAATTTTGCGATAGAATTCTGTAAACCCAGTACCTAAAAGAATCGATGTGATAAAATTTTATCGAAAAGATTGCAGAATTTTTACCAAATAGTCGTTTATATAGGTACCTGTTGTTCTGAATGGGAATGGCATATTGTTCCAAGTACAAACAGGAGTGACAGGATTAGCGTCTGTAAGTGTTCATTATTAAGAGCAGGAAGAAAATCACGAATGATTTGATTAATACGTATTGATGAAATATTTACATAATAATGTTCAGCTTACCTTCATCGGAGACATTTTCAAATATTACCTACTTTTAACGAGCTCACCTTATCATGCGCGCACGAATTCGTCTTACGATTAGTTCTATGTTATTCATAGAAACTTTATTTTTATGTAAAATATTTGATAAAAGTATCAGTGTGTTTGTTTGTATTTTACATCCTGTTTTTCATTTGTAATTGAAGGTAATTAAAAGAGATTTCGAAAGATCGTAAGGTTCAAATAGTGTTTTGGTGATTCTGTTTCGCTATTTTCATTTTTTATTTATTCAGGAAAATCATGTATGATTAATTAGTGTTATTTTCTTGATGAGAAAATGAAAGTTTTGAAAGAAGGTAAATTGTTCTGAGCTTCTACATATTCTGTTTTAGAAATGAAAAGACCCGAGATAAAAATAATGAATTTATCAGTCGTAGACGTATTAAATCGTGATAAAAAACTTATTGAGTGTTGAGTAATTTAATGTTTTTTTTTGAACAAACGCTTCATGCAAAAAAAGTAATTAGCTCTCTAGTTTGTAATTTATTAATTATTTTTCTACAAATCAATTTTTTATGCAGAATATTTCACCAGTCAAAATTTTAAGTACTGTAGTTTATTTTTTGGATTTTAAAAAATTTGAAAAAAAATCAGGGCCAAAAGTGAAAAATTTTTTTTTCTGGTGGGGGGAGGGGTGTTGTGTTTAAGCGAGCTAGAAAGCTAAAATTATATTTTTCATAATTTTCGACCACGCTTTGCGTAAATTTGTCTGATTTTTGGGCATTTCAGCGTTTTTGCAAAATTCAAATTTGATTTTGATAAATAATGAAGTTATATTCACATTTTGAAAATGTTTGGTACAATTTTTTTCAAATTTTCTGTACTTTTTAATAATTTTTTTTCTCTGGTTTTTCTACCTATATTTTCAATGATTTGTGTGTCGTGTATCAAATTTCAATTATACTTACATGTAATTAATTCAGTATTTGGTGTAATTTTTACAATGTTTTCAACATTTTTGTATTCTTTTGAAAATATTTTAATCACCTTTCTCGCGAATTTCTTCGATTTATCGAAATTTTCTTACAATTGTGTATACTATAGCATTATTTTTCCAACTTTTTTGTCATTTTAAAACTTTTCGCGCCAATTTCGCCAATTTTTCATCATTTTTGAGTAATTTTTTTTAGGGTTTCTGAAAATTTTGCATACTTTTCAATACATAAGTATTTGAATATTTGCTTATTTTTGCAAAATTTTGCATAATTTTTATTTCTTGATAATATTCAAATTATTTTTTGGTATTTTCAAAAATTATTGCATTAATTTCGTTAGGTAGGTACTACTTACCTAGATTCAATTGTTTTCAATACAAATTCAATAGTTTTTTCTTAGATATACATTTTGAAGAATTTTGTTGTTCAATTTTATTGATTTTTTATGGTTTTTGCGCAACTGACAAGGGAACCTCTTGAGGTGTCCGCCTCCGATTTGAACGGGACCGCGATTTTTGGAAAGAGCATGTTCTAAAACCCCCAAATCCAAATTTTCAGCTGCCCAAGTTCATTTTTCGATTTTTGGCGAATTTTTGAAAATTCAAAATTGACTATTTTGGTGATTAATGCTTTTTTTTAAAAAGTACGTACTTGATCAGTAAAAATATTCAAAATAAGTCCTAAAACTGATATTAACCCCCCCAAATCCAAATTTCGCCATTTCCAGCCATTCTGGAGCCTTCCAGCGCTATTTTTCAATTTCTCCAGAATTTTGAATTTGCTCCAGAAGGCGTGAATATGAAGTTGGGCAGCTAAAAATCGAGTTGTGTGTTATACTCGATCTGTTTAACGAGTTGATCCACATTTGAGCCGATTCTGGAGCGGACACCTCAAGAGTGGTTTTTTGACCAGCTTTTTTCATAATAGGTAAGAAATCCAAAAAAATCAAAATTTCACCGTTTGCGAGGAAATTTTCGAAATTTGCGCGAATCGCAGTATTTTGTTATGAACTAACCCCACGAGGGTGAATTTCGCCATTTCCAGCTATTCTGGAGGCTCCAGTGCGATTTTTCAATTTCTCCAGAATTTTGAATTTGCTCCAGAAGGCGTGAATATGAAGTTGGGCAGCTAAAAATCGAGTTGTGTGTTATACTCGAACTGTTTAATGAATTAATTCTCATTTGAGCCGATTCTGGAGCGGACACCTCTAGAGTGGTTTTTTGACCAGCTTTTTTTCAAAACAGAAATATTCAAAAATCAAAAATTTCCCGTCGTTTGCGTGAAAATTTTCGAAATTTGCGCGAATCGCAGTAATTTGTCATAAATTAACCCCACGAGGGCGAATTTCGCCATTTCCAGCCTTTCTTCGGCTTCCTTTTAATTTTTGGATTTTTTTTTATGAAAAAAGGTGGTCAAAAAACAACTCTTGAGGTGTCCCCTCCAGAATCGGCTCAAATGTGAATAAATTCGTTAAACGGTTCGAGTATAACACACAACTCGATTTTTTGCTGCCCAACTTTATATTCACGCCTTTTGGAGCAAATTCAAAATTCTGGAGAAATTGAAAAATCGCACTGGAGGCTCCAGAATGGCTGTAAATTGTGAAATTTTGATTGGGGGAGGGGGTTAGTTACGGACAAAATACAGCGATTCACACGAATTTCAAAAATTTCCACATAAACGGTTATCTTTTGATTTTTTGGATTTTTTAATTTTGAAAAAAGCTGGTCAAAAAACCACTTTTGAGGAGTCCGCTCCAGGATCGGCTCAAATGTAGATTATCTCGTTAAACAGGTCGAGTATAACACATAATTCGATTTTTAGCTGCCCAACTTTATATTCACGCCTTCTGGAGCAAATTCAAAATTCTGGAGAAATTGAAAAATAGCGTTGGAGGCTCCATGAATGGCTGGAAATGGCGAAATTTGGATTTGGGGGGTTAATACCAGTTTTAGGACTTATTTTGAACATTTTTACTGATCAAGTACGTACTTTTTTTTAAAAAAAGCATTAATCACCAAAATAGTCAATTTTGGATTTTCAAAAATTCGCCAAAAATCGAAAAATGAACTTGGGCAGCTGAAAATTTGGATTTGGGGGTTTTAAAGCATGCTCTTTCCAAAAATCGCGGTCCTGTTCAAATCGGATGCGGACACCTCAAGAGGTCCCCTTGTGAGCTTAATTCTGATGTCATTTTCTGGATTTTGCTTTCTTTGCTCAGTTCCTGGAAATTTAATTTGAATAATTTTGAGTACTTATAAAAAATTTGGCGATTTTTTAAAAATGGTTTATTGACTTTTTTTCTGTTTTTAGGATTGTAGCCAGGGTATAATTCCCGTAACATTTGACGAAGTTTTACCATCTTTTCAACAGCATTCCCTAAATGTTTACTGTTCAGCAATGAATTTCTCAAGTGTTGCTGATTTTTTGAAATTTTTGATTGAGCTAATGAGCTGAAATAATACGTAACTATATTTTTAACCCCCCCCCCCTCCTGAAAAATTGATTGAAAGTGGTTGTGAGCCCTTTTAAGTAGTTCTGGAGCATCCAGCAAATTTTTGGAAATTTAAATTCCCACCAAAAAGAAGCTAATGAAGTTAGCAAGCTGAAGCTCATTATGTATCGCATTTTCAATCTCGCTCCTCGATGACGATGTTTTCAAATCATCTTGAAGTTTCCAATAATATTTTGGAAATTTCAGATTGCCAAAAAGGTTTCAAAATTTGTCCAAACTGTTTGAAGAAAATCAAATTATTGACAATGTTTGCCAACGAAATTGTTGAAATATGCATTTATTCTGTTGAATTTCACAATTATTTAACAATTCTAGGTATTTAGGTAGCTCACAAATTTGTATAACTTTATTCAGTCTTATTCGAATCGATTCACAAAATATGTAATTCTAAATTATTGATGCACGACGACAACACAGATTCGTCTAAGTCGTAAATTTTGGAAAAAATTGCTCGAAAAGCTTAAATTTCTAAGCCAACGGATTCTGCACAATTCCCGTGAATAATATCGCGCCTGTTTTTTGATGATAGATGGAAATTACAAAAGGTCTATCGACATAAAATTTGATAGGGTCTGGTTTAAGTTGCTGTGCTGTACGAGTTACTCCAATCGATGTCGCAGCAGTTGCAATAGTTCCGTCTTCGTCGACTTGAATTTCAGTCGCGTGAGTTATATCCGATACTTGTAGGCTTGCGGGATTTTCTACCAAATTATCTAATTCGGCACTTCCAAATATCTTAGTTATACCAGCTTTAATCACGTGTTGATTGATGCTTTGCGACCATCCGTATTTTAAACGAGGTATCTTGTAATCGACGTATTCGTTTTTCCAGTTGGTTCCGTTTAGCAAGTGTTGGTGATATTCTGGCTTGTAAGCATCGATGACAGCGCTCACCGAGTTATTCTGGTATGGTAAAATGATCAACATGCTGAATTCTTTTTTTTCATAGGGCAAGTTAATTGCTTCAACTTTTGAATCGTCGCATTTGAAGTAAGGAACGTATCCTGTTTGACTCATCAGTGGGGCATCCACTTGTTTGACTCCGGTGCTGAATTTTTCGCTAAAAAATAGAAGTATGACGTTGATAGGCGTGAATTGAAAAAATTTACTAGCGTTTGAAATTCTGCAAAAGGCAAATTTTCCTCTTACTTTTTGGTATTCCATCTTTTGAAGGGCTGTTGCCAAGTGGCATTGAAAAACAAAGCGCTGACGAGCAGTAAAGAGGTGGCTGGAGAGATTTGATTCTTGAATAATTGAGGTATGCGTTTTTTCGTATTAGCTGAGACCCAGCTGAAAAAGCAAACACGAATTATAGCCACATTATAGATAACTACCGGTTGAAAATGAAATTGAAATTTTGAAATTTGACTCACTTGTTGACCAAATCCGTGGCTTCAGATCCTCCTTTTGCGAAATCGGTTTGTTGAGCTTCGCTATTGTAATACTTTTTCGATGCTTGCACATAACTGTCCTTCAATTTCAATCCTTTCTGAACAAATACAGTGTTGGCGATTTTTACTTCAGCTGCATCCGACGTTTGTAGATCGTTCAGGATTTTACCAAAATAATTCTGCGCTGCGGATAGTCTGTTTTAAGTTTAAGGTGGATTAGTCTAAAAATCAGTTAGCAATAATTTTATTTAAAAATTATTTACCCAGCTTCGTCAGCAGGTGTTCCCAAAACGTTGGAAAGTTCTTTTCTGGTTTCTCCACTTGTGCCCAAGTTTAGCAATGACAAAGCGGTGTAGATGTTCAAAGGAGAAAATAGAGCATTTTGTTCTGGTTTTAGATCATCTTTTATGAATTTAGAGAAAACCGCGTTCAATTTCGCGATAGAATTTTGTATACCCTGTAAAAAAAATCGATGTGATTGGAATTTTATCGAAAAAATTGCAGAATTTTTATCAAATAGTTATTTACCAGTGAGTGATCTTGATCGGTTGGAGCTGATTGTCCTGAATGCCATACTGTTCCAAGGACGAGGAGTGACAGGATTAGCGTCTGTTGGTGTTCATTATTTCGAGCAGGAAAAAAAATATCACGAATAATTTTATCGATATGTAACACTTATGGATCAGATTAACGAAATATTTATAAAAAGATTCAACTTACCTTCGTCGAAGACATTTTAAATATTAATTTTAACGAACTCACTACCTATACAATAAACGCGAAAATTCGTCTTATGATTAGCTGATAGTGAATACCTATGTGATCCGTATGAACTTTCTTTTTATGTAAAATATTTGATAAAAATATCAGTATGAAAGTACAGTGTCTGTGTGTGTATTACATCTTGTTTTTCATTTGTAATTAAAGAGATTTCGAAAGATCGTAAGGTTAAAGTGATGTTTTGGTAATTTTGATACTTACGTTTTTTTTTTTTTTTTCTAATTCGGGAAAATCATGGGTGATTAATTGGATATGGCTATTTAAATGAATACCCTTCATTGTTAATTGATGAGCAATTATGGTATTTCTTGATGAGCGAATGAAAGTTTTGAATTTTTAAAATGATGAATAATCGTTTGATCACATTATGCCAACCAATCAACTACATACATAGTGACAAAGTATTGCATTGTGCACCTGATTATACTTAAACGAATTGTTGATAAAGTAATAATCAAACTGTTCTCACAGCGCTTAGAAAATTTTTTTATGGTCTGGTGACTTTTGGGTGACAGATTCATTCAAGCAGTGACCAAGTTTGATTATGAAGTGAAGCATTGCAAAAGTCGCCAAGGTTTAAAAATCAATGAAATATTCTCAGAATTGCGTGAAAATTTGCCGAAGTTGTTGAAAATATTATAAAATTTTATCAAATTGACTCCTCAGTTTTTTAAAATCACCATAAATTGTAGAAAAGTAAGCGCAAAAATGAAATTAAAACATTTACAAAAGACCAAAACTTGATATTTGAGTGAAATATTGCAAAAGTTGCCTAATCTGGGTGTCCATGTCCACAAGGTAGTGAAAAAGTTGTGATTTTTAGTAATTTTGCTTAAAAAGTAGTAAACAATGAAAAAAAGTGGAAAATCCGATTTTCCACAGATGAAAAATTTTGTAGAAAAGGGCTCATTGGTCAACTTTTTTTGAACTTGGATTATATATTTTTGAAAGCTTATTTGCTCTTCTAAACTTATTGTTCAAATTCAAGAAGTGTTCAAAGTTTCAATCAGAAGAATGCACCTTTCTCTCCATTTAAAAAAAACTTCATTTTTACTTCTTAAAACATAAATTTTTGAAAGCTTTTTTGGTCTCGCTTCATTCGGGCTCGTTTGCTTTTCTTTTTAAAGTTTTTGAAGCAAAAATAATAAACTTCTTCATTCATCACTCAAGAAAACAACGTTTTTATAGGTACCTCAAGATACTAATTTTCGAGAGCTTTTACCTTTACTTTGGTCGGATCCTTTGCTATTTTTTAATTTCTCAATTTTTCAAAAAAAAATTATTATTTGAATTTTGAAATTTTGATGTTTTTCTTTTTCGTTAATTTTTTTTACATTTTTAAAAAATGTTTCATATTGAAAAAAGTTCTTTATTCGCCCAATTTCATTAGGTACAGTTACAAGAACCTTATACTTAGGTCAAAATAAAATCAAAGATTGAAATGATGAAATTATATTCTGAACATCCGCTTGTTTGAAAAAAATCTTGGGATGTTGGAAGACCTTATAGTCCGGCATATGACAATAGGAGTAATTGTACCCACCCCCCGCCGATCCTCCGGGGCAACTTTTTTCTTGAAGGGGACATCCTAAGGAACATCTTAAAGCAAACTTGCCCAAAAAAAAGTTGGCCTTACTTACAAAATGGCGGCCATTTTGATTGATCGCAGATTTTGCGTTTTAACATAGGACTTGCACGAACAGATCGAAAGATCATGCAAAAATTTATCACCTGTCAAAATTTCATGTGCTAAAGTGCGTTTTTCGATTTTTGGTGAATTTTTGAAAATCCAATTAAGGCCAAAAATGAGGGAAAAATCAAAATTTTACCAAATTGGCCAAGAAAGCTGAAATTTGGGATATACCCTATTTTCGACATGCCAAATCGATTGGAAACGGTTTCAACCCGTTTTGAGCAGTTCTGGAGCCTCCAGCAGATTTTTGTAACTCGAAATTCCCACAAAATTCCATCGAATTGGTGTTGTAAAGCTAAAATTTATTCTAAAAACTAATTTCAATACGCTGCGAAGTACTGCAGGTGAATTTCAAGTCGTTTTGGAGTCTCCAGCGACTTTTTTGAAAATTACTGGAGCCTCCAGCAGATTTTTGAAACTTAAATTTTCACAAAATTTCATCAAATGGAGATGGAAAGCTGAAATTTACTCTACAGTCCAATTTTAAGACCCTCTGAAGACGACTTCAGATGGGTTCAAGTCATTTTAGAGCCTCCAGCGACTTTTTTGAAAATTACTGGAGCCTCCAGTAGATTTTTGAAACTTGATGTTTCCCCAAACATTTATCAAACAGAGATGTAGAGTCGAAATTCATTCTGCAAACTAATTTCAATATGCTACGAAGTTGACTGCTGGTGGATTTCAAGTCGTTTTGGAGCCTCCAGCGACTTTTTGAAAGGTTATATGGCGTTTTTTTGGAAAATTGAAATTTCCAAAAAGTAGCTGGAAGCTTCAAAACCATTTGAAATTTGAAACCACCATGTAGTCTGCGAAGTAAATTTCAGCTTGCCAACTCCATTTGGTAAATTAATGTTGCGGGAATTTCAAGTTTCAAAAATCTACTGGAGGTTCCAGTAATTTTCAAAGAAGTCGCTGGAGGCTCCAAAATGACTTGAAATTTACCTGCAGTACTTCGTAGCGTATTGAAATTAGTTTTTTAGAATAAATTTCAGCTTTACAAGTCCAATTTGATGGCATTTTGTGGGAATTTCGAGTTTCAAAAATCTGCTGGAGGCTCCAGAACTACTCAAAACGGATTGAAACCGTTTCCAATCGATTTGGCATGTCGAAAATAGGATGTATCCCAAATTTCAGCTTTCTTGGTCAATTTGGTAAAATTTTGATTTTTTCCCTCATTTTTGGCCTAAATTGAATTTTTAAAAATTTACCAAAAATCGAAAAACGCACTTTAGCACTTGAAATTTTGGCAGGTGATAAATTTTTGCATGATCTTTCGATCTACTTTTGTAAGGTTTGAAAAATTTCGTGCAACTCCCATTGTCATATGCCGGACTATTAGAACAGCGAAAAATTTCACGTAAAATTTTGCCTCGCCCTCTCCCTCCCCCTCTTGAAGAATCCCAAATGTTTCTAAAAGTCCTGCTAAAACCCTGCTATTTTATTTTGAAATTTTGTTAGACTAGACACCCTGAAAAATCACTGCCAGAAATGACGAAAATTTCTCCATCTTTCTCATTTGAATGAATTTTATGCTCGAAGTAAGTAGTTTTTTTTTTAAAAATGGTGGGGGGGTTAAAATATTTTGGAAGGTAGTGAAAAGGTAGTGGTTTTCGGTCAACAAATTCCTGTAGACAATACAACCTGCAATAGTTATAGAAAATATCATAAAATTTATCAATGTGACTTCTACGTAGTTTTTGAAAATTACTATAAATAATTGAGGAAAATTCAGCGCAATCGCGCTAACTTCAATAAAATTGCTGAAAAAAATTTGCTAAATTGTCATAAAAAAAACGGTTGAAAATGGAAATATTGTATAAAATAACGTATAAACGTCTTCAGATGACATGATTTAATGCGATTGAAAATTACCAAAAATTGTGGATAAATTATTCTCGTATTTAATGAGAATTTCTTGAACATGGCGTAGACTATACATAAAACATTGCCAATCATCAAAATGGACTGAAATTCGGCAGAAATAAAATATGTAGGAAGTTCTTATCATAAAAACTATAAAGTGAGCTTGAATGTTTCTGAAAATCGCTTAGATCAACTTGGCTAAAATTTGCCCGGAGCATCATTAAGTAAAGTTATAAAATTGGTGCAGTTTGTGAAAATTCGAGTAAACTGTTTCATAATTGATATAGGTAGTAATCTTGTCAAATGAACAGAAAGAGGATTTAAAAAATTATTCGTTGAATCACTACAATTTAATTTTGATCCGAATCGAAACATAATCCGAATTTTCCTCATCAATGGTATATTTCAAACTTCCCTCCCTTTTTTCTAACTCATCGTGGGTCTGAAATGTCCATGTCATGGAAAACCCCATAAAGTGACAATTTTTAAGGACGAAATTGTTAAATTATCTAGATTTTATGCATATTTTATTCGATTCAATTTTACAATTGTTCAACATTTCTCTATCTATGCTCGAAGAAAGATAACAAATTTAAATTTCTAAACCGACGGATTCTGTATAATTCCCGAAAATAATATGGCACCTGTTTTTTGATGATAGATGGAAATTATAAAAGGTCTATCGACATAAAATTTGATAGGTTCTGGTCTACGTTCCACTGATGTACGAGATATTCCAATCGATGTCACAGCAGTTGCGACAGTTCCGTCTTCGTCGACTTCAATTTCAGCTGCGTGAGTTATATCCGATACTTGTAGGTTCGAGGCATTTTCTACCAAATTATCCAGTTCAGCACTTCCAAATATCTTAGTTATACCAGCTTTAATCACGTGATTATTGATGCTTTGCGACCATCCGTATTTTAGAAAAGGTATCTTGTAATCGACGTATTCATTTTTCCAATTAGCTCCTCCGTGTAGCAATCTTTGATGAAATGCTGGCCTGTAAGCATCGATGACAGCGCCCACCGATAAATTCTGGTGTGGTAAAACGACCAACATGTTGAATTCTCCGTTCTTGTACGGCAACACAATCGCTTCAACTGTTGAATCGTTATTTTTGAAGTAAGAAACGTATTTTTTTTGACTCATCAGTGGAACTTCCACTTGTTTGAGTCCGGTGTTGAATTTTTCGCTGAATAATAAAAGTATGACGTTATTAGGCACGAATTGGAAAAATTTACTAGCGAACTTGAAATCTTGTACGCGTAAAATGCGAACTTTTTTCTTACTTTTTGGTTTCCCCTTTATTGAATGGCTGTTGCCAAGTGGCATTGAAAAACAGAGCGCTGACGAGCAGTAAAGACATTGCTTGAGAGAGTGGCTCCTTGAATAATTTAGGTATGCGGTTTTTCGTATTGGCTGAGACCCAACTGAAAAAGCAAACACGAATTAGCCACATTACTCGTATATGGTCATTCCACGTCAATTCGACCGGGAAGTGGTAAGGAGGGTGGGCGACTTTTTTGAAATTTTTCCTGTGGAAGGATATTCTGAAGGGATGACCAATGGCGCAAATCGCAGCCCTGTAGCCCTTTTTTAAAGGCTAGTAGTCCGGCATATGACAATAGGAGTAATTGCACCCCACCCCCCGCCGATCTTCCGGGACAACTTTTTTCTTAAAGGGGACATCGTAAGGAACATTTTAAAGTCCAAAAAAAGTTGGCCTTACTTACAAAATGGTGGCCATTTTGATTGACAGGTCAGCCGAAATCACAGATTTTGCGTTTCAACATAGGACTTGCATGAAATTTTTCAAACCTTACAAAGGTAGATCGAAAGATCATGCAAAAATTTATCACCTGTCAAAATTTCAAGTGCTAAAGTGCGTTTTTCGATTTTTGGTGAATTTTTAAAAATCCTATTTAGGCGAAAAATGAGGGGAAAAAGTCAAAATTTTACCAAATTGACTAAAAAAGCTGAAATTTGGGATATACCCTATTTTCGACATGCCAAATCGATTGGAAACGGTTTCAACCCGTTTTGAGCAGTTCTGGAGCCTCCAGCAGATTTTTGAAACTCGAAATTCCCACAAAATTCCATCAAATTGGAGTTGTAAAGCTGAAACTTATCCTAAAAACTAATTTCAATACGCTACGAAGTACTGCAAGTGAATTACAAGTCGTTTTGGAGCCTCCAGCAACGTTTTGAAAATTCCTGAAGCCTCCAGCAGATTTTTGAAACATAAATTTTCACAAAATTTCATCAAATGCAGATGGAAAGCAGAAATTTCTTGTACACTCCAATTTTAAGACCCTCTTTAGACGACTTCAGGTGGGTTCAAGTCATTTTAGAGCCTCCAGCGACTTTTTTGAAAATTACTGTAGCCTCCAGTAGATTTTTGAAACTTGAAATTCTCGCAACATTAATTTATTAAATGGAGTCGGCAAGCTGAAATTTACTTCGCAGACTACATGTACATAGTGGTTTCAAATCGTTTTAAAGCTTCCAGCTACTTTTAGGAAATTTCAATTTTCCAAAAAAAACGCCATATAACCTTTCAAAAAGTCGCTGGAGGCTCTAAAACGACTTGAAATCCACCAGCAGTCAACTTCGTAGCGTATTGAAATTAGTTTGCAGAATGAATATCGACTCTCCATCTCCATTTAATGAAATTTTGTGATAATTTAAAGTTTCAAAAATCTGCTGGAGGCTTCAGGAATTTTCAAAAAGTCGCTGGAGGCTCCAAAACGACTTGAAATTCACCTGCAGTACTTCGTAGCGTATTGAAATTAGTTTTTAGAATAAATTTCAGCTTTACAACTCCAATTTGATGGAATTTTGTGGGAATTTCAAGTTTCAAAAATCTGCTGGAGGCTCCAGAACTGCTCAAAACGGGTTGAAACCGTTTCCAATCGATTTGGCATGTCGAAAATAGGATAATGTCTCCAGCTTTCTTGGTCAATTTGGTAAAATTTTGATTTTTCCCCTCATTTTTCGCCTAAGTAGGATTTTCAAAAATTCACCAAAAATCGAAAAACGCACTTTAGCACTTGAAATTTTGACAGGTGATAAATTTTTGCATGATCTTTCGACCTACCTTGTAAGGTTTGAAAAATTTCGTGCAAGTCCTATGTTGAAACGCAAAATCTGCGATTTCGGCTGACCTGTCAATCAAAATGGCCGCCATTTTGTAAGTAATGCCAACTTTTTTTTGGACAAGTTTGCTTTAAAATGTTCCTTAGGATGTCCCCTTCAAGAAAAATGTTGTCCCGGAGGATCGGGGGGGGGGGGTGCAATTACTCCTATTGTCATATGCCGGACTATAGGGGGTGTCAAAGTTTTCAGTGAACTTGAAATATCATCCATATCGGTAGTGGATTACTCGATAACCGCGATACCTACCAAAATGGAACTTTTTCCAATAGTTAGAGGTTTTGAAAGGAATTTTGGTGATATCATAAAAATCAGTGTTGCCACTTTTTTTCTTACGACAAATCAGCTCGAAAAATTTCAAAGCGTAGTGTTTATATCGTTCCGACTCTAAAAAATTTTGAAAAAATATATTATGGACAACTTTTTATGCCGAACAACATATTAAAAAATTGGGATAGCATTTTTACGTGAAGTCGATTAAAAAAAATTGAAAGTTTGCGAATAAATTTGATTTTTTGATTTACAGCATGAAAGAAAGTTTTGACTGTTGAAGTTGACCCATTTGACCCCTATTTTCACGTATCTGTTGAAAAAGTTGAAAAAAACGCTACGCTTGATGAAATGAACTCATCACAAAAAAATTTAAATTCGAAAAAATTCAAAAAATAAACAAATTTTTATTTTTTGCTGCGAGTGTGATTTCTATAAGACAACAGAATAAATTATAATTTTGTGTAATGTTTGGAATTTATTGAAAATTGAATTTTTCAAAATTTTGATTTTTTTGTGATGAGTTTATTTTATTGATAGAAGGGGCTTTTTCAACTTTTTCAACGAATACGTAAAAATAGGGGTCAAATGGGTCAACTTCAACGGTCAAAACTTTTTGTCATGTTTTAAATCAAAACATCGCATTTTTTCGCAGGCTTCAAATTTTTTTAAATCGACCTTATGAAATAATACCATCCCAATTTTTTAATAATGTTGTTCAGCATGAAAAGTTGTCCATAATATATTTTTTCCAGAATTTGTAACCCTTAAAGACCCAGGCTAATCCTGAGATGTTGGGTGAAAATGCTTTCAATTTCCTGAATTAGATCATCACAAGCATCACTTTAACCCACAGTTTGCCCCCCAGCCCCTTAAAGCCGTCTCGTAAAAGCCATACCGATTTATTTAATTTTCCTTGAAAACCGAGAAAGCTAAAACCCCAATGAGGTCAATCATGGAACTGAATGATATAGTATCATTAGGTGTACTGAATGAGTGAAAGCATATCCCCAAAGAACACCCCACCCCTTTTTGGGGGGCAAATTTTCAAAAAAGTTGGGATAAAAAAATTGGACCCATGCTCCATTTTTGGATAAACATATTGATGGTAGACCCTTCACAAAATGAAATCATGAAAGGTGTGAAAATGGTGGACCAGAGCGATTTTTTGAAAATTTGATTCGCTTGTCTCGA
Organism: Planococcus citri; assembly: GCF_950023065.1. NCBI lineage: Eukaryota > Metazoa > Arthropoda > Insecta > Hemiptera > Pseudococcidae > Planococcus > Planococcus citri. The sequence continues at coordinate 67,103,524 of NC_088680.1, forward strand.
TAAAAACCCGAAAAAACAGAGCATGAATACGCAAAGTACATAATATGGGAAATATTATCAAGTAGGCTTGAAATGACAGAAACAAGAATTGAAAGGAACACAGATGCTTTTAACAGCACATAAGTTCAGATAATCTACAATCCACCCATCAAATCTGTTTATCACTCCGTGGATATTCTTTCTCGATATTTGTCACCAAATAGTTACATCCTACAAAGGTTAGCAGTACGATTGTTTTTCTGCAGAAATATCGAAATAGGTTTATCTACCACTTTGAAAAGCTTTACACAGTCAAATTGCAGCACTCCCTGGCATTTCATAATGTTCAAGCATTCATGAAGAAGTCACTATACCTCCTCGATCATAGATAATGTAGTTCTACATCACGAAAATTGCACGAGCAGAAGTCGTCGTTTATAATCATGAGATTGTGTCTAGCTTATGACTACAGGATTCAGGGGATTTGAGATTCAGTAAAAAGCTTTCAACTGTTGTTCAACCACAACTCTGAACTTTTGAATGTTTTGAGAAATTCCTGCTGAAGTTGATATTCTTTCTCGATATTTGTCAACAAATAATTACATCCCGCAAAAGGTTAGTGGTACGATTGTTTTTCTGCAGAAGTATCGAAATAGGCTTATCTACCACTTTGAAAAGCTTTACACTGTCAAATTGCAGCTGTTTCTGGCATTTCATAATGTTGAAGCATTCATGAAGAAGTCACTATCCCTACTCGATCATTGATAGTGTAGTTCAACATCATAAAATATCGTGATTGGAAACAAAAAATTCTGCTCAAGCAATTTTCAAGATGTACAACTTCACTATCAATGATCGGGGAGGGATAGTGACTTCTTCATGAATGCTTCAACATTATGAAATGCCAGAAACAGCTGCAATTTGACAGTGTAAAGCTTTTCAAAGTGGTAGATAAGCCTATTTCGATACTTCTGCAGAAAAACAATCGTACCACTAACCTTTTGCGGGATGTAATTATTTGTTGACAAATATCGAGAAAGAATATCAACTTCAGCAGGAATTTCTCAAAACATTCAAAAGTTCAGAGTTGTGGTTGAACAACAGTTGAAAGCTTTTTACTGAATCTCAAATCCCCTGAATCCTGTAGTCATAAGCTAGACACAATCTCATGATTATAAACGACGACTTCTGCTCGTGCAATTTTCGTGATGTAGAACTACATTATCTATGATCGAGGAGGGATAGTGACTTCTTCATGAATGCTTGAACATTATGAAATGCCAGGGAGTGCTGCAATTTGACTGTGTAAAGCTTTTCAAAGTGGTAGATAAACCTATTTCGATATTTCTGCAGAAAAACAATCGTACTGCTAACCTTTGTAGGATGTAACTATTTGGTGACAAATATCGAGAAAGAATATCCACGGAGTGATAAACAGATTTGATGGGTGGATTGTAGATTATCTGAACTTATGTGCTGTTAAAAGCATCTGTGTTCCTTTCAATTCTTGTTTCTGTCATTTCAAGCCTACTTGATAATATTTCCCATATTATGTACTTTGCGTATTCATGCTCTGTTTTTTCGGGTTTTTATCGAGACAAGCGAATCAAATTTTCAAAAAATCGCTCTGGTCCACCATTTTCACACCTTTCATGATTTCATTTTGTGAAGGGTCTACCATCAATATGTTTATCCAAAAATGGAGCATGGGTCCAATTTTTTTATCCCAACTTTTTTGAAAATTTGCCCCCCAAAAAGGGGTGGGGTGTTCTTTGGGGATATGCTTTCACTCATTCAGTACACCTAATGATACTATATCATTCAGTTCCATGATTGACCTCATTGGGGTTTTAGCTTTCTCGGTTTTCAAGGAAAATTAAATAAATCGGTATGGCTTTTACGAGACGGCTTTAAGGGGCTGGGGGGCAAACTGTGGGTTAAAGTGATGCTTGTGATGATCTAATTCAGGAAATTGAAAGCATTTTCAACCAACATCTCAGGATTAGCCTGGGTCTTTAAGGGTTAAGCGTCAGAACGATGTCGATATGTAAACTAGGTTTTGAAACTCTTCGAGCTAATTTTTCATACGAAAAAAGTGGCAATACTGATTTTTATGATATCACTAAAGAGCCTTTCAAAACCCCTAACTATTGGAAAAAGTTCCATTTTGGTAGGTCTAGGAATCGCGGTTATATCGAGTAATCCACTGCTGAAATGGATGATATTTCAAGTTTACTGAAAACTTTGACACCCCCTAGCGGCCTTTAAAAAAATGGCTAGAGGGCTGCGATTTGCATCATTGGTCATCCCTTCAGAAGGTCATTCCACACGAAAAATTTCAAAAAAATCGCCGACCCTCCTTACTACTTCTTGGTCGAATTGACGTCTATAGGTATAATTTTATTATAGGTTGAAAATTGAGTTTAAATTTTGAAAGTTGACTCACTTGTTGACCAAATCCGTCGCCTCAGATCCTCCTTTTGCAAAATTTACTTGTTGAGCTTCACTTTGGTAATAATTTTTCGATGCTTGTAAATAACTGTCCTTCAATTTTAATCCTTTCTGAACAAATACAGTGTTGGCGACTTTTACTTCAGCTGCATCCGACGTTTGTAGGTCATTCAGGATTTTAGCGAAATAATTCTGAGCTGCGGATAATCTGTTCACATTTTAAGATGGATTAGTCTAAAAATCTGTTAGCAATAATTTTATACACGTATTCAAAAATTATTTACCCAGCTTCGTCGGCAGGTGTTCCCAAAACGTTGGAGAGTTCTTTTCTGGTTTCTCCACTTGTGCCCAAGTTTAGCAAGGATAAAGCGGTGTAGATGTTTAAAGGAGAGAATAGAGCATTTTGTTCTGGTTTCAGATCATCTTTTATGAATTTAGCAAACACTCCGTTCAATTTTGCGATTGAATTCTGTATACTCTGTAAAAAAAAGTCGATGCGATTGGAATTTCATGGAAAAAATTACGGATTTTTTACCGAAGAATCATATAGGTACCAGTGATTGATCTTGATCGGTTGGAGCTGATTGTCCTGAATGCCATATTGTTCCAAGAACGAGGAGTGACAGGATTAGCGTCTGTTGGAGAGTTCATGATTACGAGCCGAATAATAAATATCACGTATATGGATCGGATTAATGAAATGGTTATTTACAAAAATGTTCAACTTACCTTCATGGAAGACATTTTGAATAATATTCACAACGAATTCACAATGCTACAATGAGCGCGAAAATTCGTCTTACGATTAGCTGATAGTGAATACCTTTACCTGTGTAATCTCTATGAACTTTCTTTTTATATGAAATAATTATGCAGTTGATAAAAAATATCAGTGAGAAAGTGCAGCGTGTGTGTTTTATACCTTGTTTTTCAATTGTAATTGAGGAGATTTCAAAAGATCATAAGGTTAAAGTGATATATTGGTGATTTTGTTGCTTATGTTTTTTTTTTTTTAATAATTATTATTTTATATGAATACCCTTCGTTGTTAATTGATGAGCAATTATGGTATTTTCTTGATGAACAAATTAAAGTTTTGCATTTTTAAAAAGATGAATAATTGTTCAGTCATATTATACCAACCAATCAATTACATACTAAGTATTATAACAAAGTACTTATTGCTTTGTGCAGTTATACCTACCGAACCAAAAATGTTTTCCTTGTGCGTCATACGCATTACGGTTTCATCCTGAGTCACCAAGAAACAAAATTAACTGTAATTTTCTCCCTCTTTCCTTTGGTAAAAAATCACACGATGGAATAATTAATGTTATTTGATTGGTTGATGATTATTTTTTTTTAATACACGCAGGTACAAAAGTTTAAATATTTCGATGATTTTCAAAGTTTAATTCCTTTCAAACTTAATTTTGGGTCATTCCACGTCAATTGGACCAAGAAGTGGTAGGTGGGTTCGGCGATTTTTTTGAAATTTTTCCTGTGGAAAGACCTTCCGAAGAGATGACCAATGGCGCGAATCGCAGCCCTCTAGCCCATTTTTAACGGCAACCAGGGAGTGTCAAAGTTTTCAGTGAACCTAAAATACTCGTATCATCCATTTCAGTAGTAGATTACTCGATAACCGCGATATCTACCAAAATGGAACTTTTTCCAGTAGTTAGGGGTTTTGAAAGGCTTTTTGGTGATGTCATAAAAATCAGTGTTGCCACTTTTTTTCTTACAAAAAATTAGCTCAAAAAGTTTCAAAACGTTGTTTTTATATCGTTCGGACTCTCAAAAATTCTGAAAAAAATATATTATGGACAACTGTTCATGCTGAACAACATATTAAAAAATTAGGATGGTAACTTGTCGCAAAGTCGATTTAAAAAAATTTAAAATTTGCAAAAAAATGAGATTTTTTGATTTAAAACATGAAACAAAGTTTCGATTGGTAAAGTTGACCCATTTGACCCCTATTTTTACGTATCCGTTGAAAAAGTTGCAAAACCCGCTTCACTCGGTGAAATTAACTCATCACAAAAAAATCAAAATTTGAAAAAAAATCAAAAAATTAACAAATTTTAATTTTTTTGCTGTGAGTGTGATTTTTATAAGCTTTTTCATGAAATACATCAGAAAGAGGTCAAAATAAGACAACTGAATAAATTTTAACTTTTTTTGATGTTTGGAATTGAAAATTGAATTTTTTCGTATTTTGATTTTTTTGTGATGAGTTCATTTTATCGAGTGAAAGGGATTTTCATCAAGAAAAATTTAAATCTGTCTTTCAAATGAAGTTTTATACATTTTCAATCCACTAATCTACATTTTTTTGTTTTCTTTTTTGTTTCAGGTGAGTACAAATCCATGATTATGAGTAAGTAAAGTGAGTCATGTTTGTTATTTAATTATTGTCAGAATTTTCATATGCGAAAATTCTCTTATTTAAATGTGATCAACTGACCGTTTACGTAACTTTTTGCAATTGAAGAGCTCTATTCCAAAGTGGGTCACACTTTGGAATAGAGCTCTTCAATTGAAAATGACGTCCTGCGATGACGATGGTGACCATAAACATGTGTGTGGTTACCTCCTCTCTTTGCTCCCTCGTAAAAATCATGGGGTCAAGTCGAACTCATTTTTAGAGTACCTATCGAAAAAAATACCCTTACAATAAGGGAGATAAGTCCTGACAAAATTATAAAACAAAAGCCCTGTTTCTCGGTAAAGTTGCTTAAAAAAGTTCTCTTCTTGCCAAAATTGCAAGAAAATGTGCTGTGTGTGTTTTTTTTTCGGTACAAAATGCAAATTACCTAAATTGTCAAAAAAGGCCGATGTTCTGTCAAATTGCTGAAAAATTCACGCTTTTCCGAAATTCATCAAAAATGTAATTTTTTGTCATAGTCTCATTTTTGCCGAAATCGTCGGAAAGTTCTGATTTTTTCCAAAAATGTCAACTGGTTCTTTTTTTGGATAAATTACCCGAAAAGTGCTGTTTTTATGCAGAGATGGTCAAAAACACCTAGTCGGGAGGCCCGCATAAGAATTACCTGCACCCCCTGCCGATTCTCCGGGACAACTTTTTTCTTAAAGGGGAAGTCCTAAGGACATTTCTAGCCCTTGTCCTCAAAAAAAAAGTGGCCCTACTTACAAAATGGCGGCCATTTTGATTGACAGGTCAGCCGAAATCGCAGGTTTTGCGTTCCAACATAGGACTTTCACGGAATTTTTCAAACCGTTTAAAGGTAGATCGAAAGAGCAGGCAAAAATTCATCACCTGTCAAAATTTCAAGTCCTCAAGTGCCTTTTTCGATTTTTGGTGAATTTTCAAAAATCAAATTTTGGCCAAAATGTGAGAAAAAAATCAAAATTTTACCAAATTGACCTAGAAAGCTGAAATTTGGGGTATATCTTATTTTCGACCTGCCAAATCGATTGGAAACTGTTTCAAACCATTTTGAGCAGTTCTGGAGCCTTCAGTAGATTTTTGAAACTCGAAATTCTCACAAAATTTCATCAAATGGAGTTGGAAAGCCGAAATTAATTCTGCAAACAAATTTCAATACGCTATGAAGTCGACTGCAGGTGATTTTCAAGTCGTTTTGGAGCCTCCAGCGATTTTTTGAAAATTACTGGAGCCTCCAGTAGATTTTTGAAACTTGAAATTTCCCTAAAATTTCATGAAATGGGGTTAGCAAGCTGAAATTTACTCTGCAAACTAATTTGAATACAACATGAAGTCGACTGCATGGTGGTTTCAAGTGATTTTGAAACTTCCAGCTACTTTTTAGAAATTTCAAATCTCGTAAAAACGCGATGAAACTTTTCAAAAAGTCACTGGTGGCGCCAAAATTACTTGAACTCGCCTGAAGTCGTCTTCAGAGGGTGTTAAAATTGAAATGCAGAGTTAATTTCAACTTTCCATCACCATTTGATGAAATTTTGGGGAAATTTCAAGTTTCAAAAATCTACTGGAGGCTCCAGTAATTTTCAAAAAATCGCTGGAGGCTCCAAAACGACTTGAAAATCACCTGCAGTCGACTTCATAGCGTATTGAAATTTGTTTGCAGAATAAATTTCGGCTTTCCAACTCCATTTGATGAAATTTTGTGAGAATTTTGAGTTTCAAAAATCTGCTGGAGGCGCCAGTAATTTTCAAAAAATCGCTGGAGGCTCCAAAACGACTTGAAAATTACCTGCAGTCGACTTCATAGTGTATTGAAATTTGTTTGCAGAATAAATTTCAGCTTGCTAACCCAATTTCATGAAATTTTAGGGAAATTTCAAGTTTCAAAAATCTACTGGAGGCTCCAGTAATTTCAAAAAATTGCTGGAGGCTCCAAAACGACTTGAAAATCACCTGCAGGCTGCAGTCCACTTCTGAGTGTATTGAAATTAGTTTGCAGAATGAATTTCGGCTTTCCAACTCATTTGATGAAATTTTGAGAGAATTTCGGGTTTAAAAAATCTACTGGAGGCTCCAGAACTGCTCAAAACGGTTTGAAACAGTTTCCAATCGATTTGGCAGGTCGATAATGGGATATACCCCAAATTTCAGCTTTCTAGGTCAATTTGGTAAAATTTTGATTTTTTCTCACATTTTGGCCAAAATTTGATTTTTGAAAATTCACCAAAAATCGAAAAAGGCACTTTAGCACTTGAAATTTTGACAGGTGATGAATTTTTGCCTGCTCTTTCGATCTACCTTTATACGGTTTGAAAAATTCCGTGAAAGTCCTATGTTGGAACGCAAAACCTGCGATTTCGGCTGACCTGTCAATCAAAATGGCCGCCATTTTGTAAGTAGGGCCACTTTTTTTTTTGAGGACAAGGGCTAGAAATGTTCCTTACGACCCCTTTAAGAAAAAAGTTGTCCCGGAGAATCGGCAGGGGGGTGCAGGTGATCCTTAAGCGGGCCCCCCGACTAACCTTGTTTTTTGTCGAAGTTGTTTAAAGGTTTCATTTTTTTTCTGCAAAAAACTAAAAGTATCCTATTTTTGCAACATTTACCGCAAAAAGTACTGTTACTTTACCTAAATTGTTAAAAAAGTGGGTAACTTACTGTTGTTGGTTTTTTTTTTTGGAATAGTTTTCAAAAAAATTCTTTTTTTTTCTATATTTTTACTCAATTTCCAAAAATGTACATAGTTGTTTCGTCAAAATTGTCTTTTTTTGCCAAAATTAATCCAAGAAGTATTGACTTTTCCCCTAGCTATCCAAAAATTTACGGTTTTTCCGAAATTGCCAAATGGGTCATTCCATGTCAATTCGACCAACGTTTTTGAGTCGTGTCGTGTCTTTCGATTTCGCTCAAATTTTTTTTACAACATCTACCCACCCAGTAAGTAAAAAAACCCGCAATCAGTTTGGTCTCAGCCTCCTCAGGAGGCGGGTGGGGGGGCTTCCATTATTTTCACATTGTCTCGAGGTACTCAAACTCAACTTCAGCAGCACATTCCTCCAAAACTGTGATACTTTGATCAAAACTGATTTCACAGTTCAGAAGGGTATTAAATTTTTAACTTTTTAAGCATTTTGATATTTTCAAAATTTGAAAGTTGAACTTTCAAATTGTAAGTTCAAATTTCAAAATGGCGCTGTAAGTGGGAGCTACGATTTAAAATTCTGAAAAAATTTCCATAGATGTACCTCTTGATGCTTTTTCGAAATATTCAAGTTTCAAGATGGGATCTCTTGATGGAAGGGAAGCACCCCCACCCCCAATTTTGGGCAAAACTTTGGAAAAAAAAATCTGGGGCATGTGATATATCGAATTGTATGTTTTTGGTAACGCTGAACATGAATATGACGTTATATTTTCGATTGGGCCTCTTCCACGGCCCCCAGCTCCTCCCCAAATGAGGTAAAAGTTCAAAATAGGATTTTGTTCGTGCGACACATGACATAGTATGTTATTGGTGACGCTGAACACGAATATGAGGTCAGATTTTTGATTGTACTCATCCATGGCCCTCAGCACCTCCCCAAGGAAGGGGGTTACAGATCATGAACCACTATTTTTGATCCGAACCAAAACGTAATCCGAATTTCCCTCATCAATGGAACATTTCAAACTTCCCTTCTTTTTTTCTAACTCATCGTGGGTCTGAAATGTCCATGGCATGGAAAACCTATTATTGACAATTTTTAGAACGAAATTGTTTTAGATAATATGCATTTATTCTATTCAATTTTACAATTGTTCTACATTTCTCTCTCTAAGTAGGTCATAAATTATTATTTCATCGGTTCACAAATACCATACTACATAAATGAATCAATACGACGTAAGCACCTGTAGGTATACCTGAGTTGTACATTTTAGAAAAACATACTTGAAAAAAGATTACAAATTTCTAAACCGACGGATTCTGTACAATTCCTGAAAATAATATCGTACCTGTTTTTTCATGAGAGATGGAAATTATGTAAGGTCTATCAACATAAAATTTAATAGGATCTGGTGGAAGCTCCTGTTCTGTATGAGTTACTCCAATTGACGCCGCAGCAGTTGCGACAGTTCCGCCTTCCTCCACATGAATTTCAGTCGCGTGAGTTATATCCGATACTTGTAGGTTCGAGGCATTTTCTACCAAATTATCCAATTCAGCACTTCCAAATATCTTAGTTATACCAGCTTTGATCACGTGATTATTGATGCTTTGCGACCATCCGTATTTAAAACGAGGTATCTTATAATCGACGTATTCGAGATTCCAGGTGACTCCCTGTAACAATTGTTGATGATATTCTGGCTTGTAGGCATCGATGACAGCGCTCACCGAGTTATTCTGGTATGGTAAAATGATGAACATGATGAATTCTTGTCTTTCATACGGCAAAAGAATCGCTTCAACTTTTGAATCGTCGCTTTTGAAGTAAGGAACATATCCTTTTTGACTCATCAGTGGAACTTCCACCTGTTCGACTCCGGTGTTGAATTTTCCTCTGAAAAAACAAGAATGATATTTTATTGTTTGATACGAATTGAAAATTTATCGCTGTTTGGACAAATTCTTCTTACTTTTTGGTTTCGGATTTGTTGAATGGATGTTGCCAAGTGGCGTTGAAAAATAAAGCGCTGACCAGAAGTAAAGACGTTGCTGGAGATATCTGGTTTTTGAATAATTGAGGTGTGCAATTTTTCGTATTGTTCGAGACCCAGCTGAAAAAGCAAACAAGAATGAGCCACATTATATAGGTAATCACAGGTTGAAAATTAAGTTGAAATATTGAAACTTGACTCACTTGTTGACGAAATCCGTGGCCTCGGATCCTCCTTTGGCGAAATCGACTTGTTGAGCTTCGCTTTTGTAATAATTTTTCGATGCTTGCAAATAACCGTCCTTCAATTTTAATCCTTTCTGCACGAATACAGTGTTGGCGATTTTTACTTCACCTGCATTCGACGTTTGTAGCTCATTCAGGGTTTTACCAATATAATACTGTCTTGCAGAAAATCTGTTCACATTTTAAGGTGAATTAATAAATAAAAATTAGTTGGCGATTTTATTCAAAAATTATTTACCCAGCTTCGTCGGTAGGTGTTCCCAATGCTTTTGAAAGTTCTTTTCTGGTTTCTCCATTGGTGCCCAAGTTCAGCAATGACAAAGCGGCGTAAATGTTCAGAGGAGAGAATAGAGCATTTTGTTCTGGTTTTAAATCATCTTTTATGTATTTAGCGAATACCGCGTTCAATTTCGCGATAGAATACTGTATATTATCCTGTAAAAGAATCGATGTGATTGAAACTTTTATCGAGAAAATTCGAGAATTTATATACCAAAGAGTCATTTTTATACCTGTTGTTCTGAATGGCGTATTGTTCCAAGTATGAACAGGAGTGACAGGATTAGCGTCTGTAGGTGTTCATTATTGCGAGTAGGAAAAAAAATATCAATAATTTGATTGATAGTTTATTACATTTATGTATATCAGAAGAATAAAATATTTACTGAAATGTTCAACTTACCTTCATTGAAGACATTTTAAATACAGTATTATTACTCGTATTTTCAACGAGTTCACCATACAAGACGTGCGAAAGTTTGTCTTACGATTAGCTGATAGTAGATAAATATGTACCTATATGTAAGAACTTTCTTGTTATGTAAAATATTGATAAAAATATCAGTGTGTGTTCAACGTCTTATTTTTCATTTGTTATTAGGAGATTTCGAAAGGTCGTAAGGTTATAGTGATATTTTGGTGATTTAGTTACTCACAGTTTTTTTTTTTTTATTATATAATTATTTTTTTATTCTGGAAACGAACTGAATAGGTAATAATTATCTTGTCTCCAGCTCTAAAAATCTCAGCCATGATCTCAAATTTTTGATATAAGTAGGTAATTAAATTTTTTTAATTTTTTCCCATTTTTTGTGTTGAGGTGATTTTTTGATATCAAGCATATGTGTGTTATCATGTTTAAAGAGTCTCATGCATATTGAATTTGTCTTTTAAATAAAGTTTTGGGCATCATTAGATGATTTTCAATCCACTAATCTACTTTTTTTTTTTGTTTGTTTCAGGTGAGTACAAATTCATCGATTATGAGTAGTGCTAAGCGAACGTCACCAGTGAGTCATATTTGTGAATATTGTGATAATTTATGTGAGAAAAATCGTTTACCTATTTAAATGTGATCAACTGAGCGTTTACATAAGCAACTCTTTGAAATTGAAATTAATTTTAGAGTTATGAAAAAAAATACCCTTACAAGGAAGGTTTCCTAACCAGCACAAAAATTTCTGAACCGGACTGAACTAGATCAAAAAATCATGCAAAAATATATCACCAGCCAAAATTTCGAATGCCAAAGTGCATGTTTCCATTTTTGGTGAATTTTTGAAAATCTTCGAGTCGAAAATGGGGAAACAATCCATATTACACCAAATTGACCAAGAAAGCTGAAATTTAAGGTAACCCTATTTTTAACCTGTCGAATCGATTGAAAATGGTTTTGAACTGTTTTGAGCAATTTCTGGAGTCTCCGTCAGCAGATTTTCGAATGATGAAATTTTCATAAAATGTTACCAAATAAAGTTGAAATGGTAAAAAAATTACTGAATATTCTAATTTCAACGTGCTGAGTCGACTGCAGAAGACTTAAAACCGTTTTAGAGCCTCCAAAAACGTTTTTTAAAATACCAGTTTTCTGTAAAAAAAAACCGCCGTAAAATCTGTCTAAATTGAACTTTAACTCGTAAGCTCGCAATTGGCGTTTTTGACAAATTACACGCCATATTCTTTTCCCACTTTTGTCCCGCATTCCAAAAAGAGACCGCTTTTTTGGCCAAAACATTCGAAAAGAATTGATTTTTATCTTGATATTTGAAAGTCCTGCTCTTTTCCAAAATTGGAAAACGCCCTATTTCTTGAAAACATTGCTTGAAAAATTCTGTTCTTGTCAAAAATGTCTAGAAAACGTGATGTACATTTTCATTTTCATTATTTGGAAAAAATGCGAATTTGCTTATATGTATAGTCCGGCATTTTATGACAATTGGAGTAATTGCACCACCCCCCCCCTCCCCGCCGATCCATAGGGACAGGTTTTTTTCTTGAAGGGGACATCCTAAAGAACATTTTAAAGCAAACTTGCCCAAAAAAAGTTGGCCTTATTTACAAAATGGCGGCCATTTTGATTGACAGGTCAGCCGAAATCGCAGATTTTGCGTTTCAACATAGGACTTATTGCACGAAATTTTTTAAACCTTACAAAGGTAGATCAAAAGATCATGCAAAAATTTATCACCTGTCCAAATTTCAAGTGCTAAAGTGCGTTTTTCGATTTTTGGTGAATTTTTGAACATCCAATTTAGGCCAAAAATGGGTAAAAAATCAAAATTTTACCAAATTGACCAAGAAAGCTGAAATTTGGGATATACCCTATTTTCGACATGCCAAATCGATTGGAAACGGATTCAATGCGTTTTGAGCAGTTCTGGAGCCTCCAGCAGATTTTTGAAACTCGAAATTCCCACAAAATTCCAGCAAATTGGAGTTGTAAAGCTGAAATTTATTCTAAAAACTAATTTCAATACGCTACGAAGTACTGCAGGTGAATTTCAAGTCGTTTTGGAGCCTCTAACGACTTTTTTGAAAATTACCGGAGCCTCCAGTAGATTTTTGAAACTTGAAATTTTCACAAAATTTCATCAAATGGAGATGAAAAGCTGAAATTTACTGCACACTCCAATTTTAACACCCTCTGAAGACGACTTCAGGTGAGTTCAAGTCATTTTAGAGCCTCCAGCGACTTTTCTGAATATTACTGGAGCTCCCAGTAGATTTTTTAAATTTGAAATTTCCCCAAAATTTCATCAACGTGAGATGGAGAGTCGAACTTCATTCTGCAAACTAATTTCAATACGCTACGAAGTTGACTGCTGGTGGATTTCAAGTCGTTTTGGAGCATCCAGCGACTTTTTGAAAGGTTGTATGGCGTTTTTTTTTTTTTTTTTGGAAAATTGAAATTTCCTAAAAGTAGCTGGAAGCTTCAAAACCTTTGGAAACCACCATGTAGTCTGCAAAGTAAATTTCAGCTTTCCATCTCCATTTTTCAAGTTTCAAAAATCTACTGGAGGCTCCAGTAATTTTCAAAAAAGTCGCTGGAGGCTCCAAAACGACTTGAAATTCACCTGCAGTACTTCGTAGCGTATTGAAATTAGTTTTTAGAATAAATTTCAGCTTTACAACTCCAATTTGATGGAATTTTGTGGGAATTTCGAGTTTCAAAAATCTGCTGGAGGCTCCAGAACTGCTCAAAACGGATTGAATCCGTTTCCAATCGATTTGGCATGTCGAAAATAGGGTATATCCCAAATTTCAGCTTTCTTGGTCAATTTGATAATATTTTGATTATTTTCCTCATTTTTGGCCTAAATTGGATGTTCAAAAATTCACCAAAAATCTAAAAACGCACTTTTGCACTTGAAATTTGGACAGGTGATGAATTTTTGCATGATCTTTCGATCTACCTTTGTAAGGTTTGAAAAATTTCGAAATCTGCGATTTCGGCTGACCTGTCAATCAAAATGACCGCCATTTTGTAAGTAAGGCCAACTTTTTTTTGGGCAAGTTTGCTTTAAAATGTACTTTAGAATGTCCCCTTTAAGAAAAAAACTGTCCTGGGGCATCGGCGGAGGGGGGGTGCAATTACTCCTATTGTCATATGCCGGACTATTAAATTGGAAAAAAAAAGTCAAATTGTCAAAAAATTATTTTTTTCCCATAATTTACCAAAAAATGCCACTTTTTATCAGAATTATCCAGAAGTCTCATTTTTGCCAAAATTATCAGAAAATTCTGATTTTTGCCTAAAATGTCAACAGGTCCTGTTTTTTTTTCAATAATTACCTGAAAAGTGCTGTTTTTATACAAAGCAAAAACACCTTGTTTTTGCAGAAATTGTCAAAAAACTTGCAAAAATTTTCAAAACTTTCATTTCTTGCTAAAATTGAAAATCTGAATGGCATCAATTTTTCCGTTAGCTATCTAAAAAATCCCATTTTTGCAGCCATTGCCAAAAAATACTGCCATTTACCTGAATTGTAAAAAAATAGATACTGTTTTTTTAAGTTGTCAAAAAATTCTTGTTTTTTGTCAAAATTGTAAAAGAAGTATTCCAATTTTTTCTGTATCTATGTGCCTAATTGCCATTAAAGTGTAGTTGTTTCGTCAAAATCGACAGAAAATTCCATTTTTTGCAAAAATTGTCAGGAAGGTTCATTTTTTGACAAAATTAATCCAAAAGGTATTGACTTTTCCTTAAGCTGTCTAAAAATTTAAAAATTGCCCCCCCCCCATCCTATTTGAGTGGTGTTGATATTAAAAGGTTTGTTAAATTAGAAAATTTTTCTGGAAATCCGATAAAAATCAGGGAAAATAATTTCTTCGAAAGAGTGAACACTCAGTTCCATTTCTTGTTGAAATGAACTAATCGACAAAAAAGTCAATACATAAACAAAAATGAATAAAAACGCTCTTGGACTTTTCAGGCTTTATGAATCTATTCAAAAATTGATTGCATTGCCAAAATAAATACATAATAAGTATGAACTAAAATTATCTATCTACATAGACATACTTGCTTATATGTAGTTAAATGAGGGTCATTGCATGTGAATTCGATTCTCCCTCCCCCTCCCCACAAATGATGATTGTTAACCTCATGTCTATCAACTTTGTTCACATTAATTATCTACGAAACTGTATCACAGCTGGAAAAAACATTCAAATCTGATTCAAAAACGTTTATTCAAGTCGATTGAGCTTCACGTAAAGCCCCGAGCACCCCCCCAGCCAAATTCCGAAAAATTGTTTTGGTAACGCGATACATGAAATAGTAGGTACGTTTTTGAAGGCGCTGAACAGGAATATGACGTTTGCTAACGCCCCTAGCTGCACTTTCCCTCAAATGGACAAATTTTAATATCCAAAAAATTGTTTCATTAACACGATGCGAAAAATTGTTCAACAAATCCGAAAGACACGAGGTCAAGAATCGTATTTTTCGCTCGAATTGACCTGGAATGACCCCTGAGATACGTAGATACAACAGACAAAACATTAATAATTATACTAATGGATTTTGTACAATTCCCGAGAACAGAATAATACCAGTTTTCTGATGGAAAATCCAAAACAAAAACGGTCTATCTACATGAAACGTGATAGGCTCTGGGAAATCACCAGCACTCACAGGAACTGCTCGAATATCTGTCACAGCAGATGCGATAGTTCCTTGTTCATCGACTTCTATTTCAGCCGCGTGATTTATTTCCGAAATTTTTACCGGTTCGCAGCTGTTCACCAAGTTGTTCATCTCAGCAACTTGAAAAATCCTACTCATACCTAATTTCATTACGTAGTTATTGATACTTCGCGTCCAAGCGAATTTGAAACGAGGTATTTTATAGTACACGTATTCGGTTTTTGATTGAAATTCTCGAATTAGTTGATGTTGATGTTCAGGTTTCAAGTCATCTATGAGGTCGCTTATTGATTTATTTCGGTTTGGTAAAATAACAGCCATTGAGAATTCGTTATCTTTGTAAGGTAAACTGATCGCCTCGAATTGTAATGTGTCGTTCTTCCAGTAAGGAACGTATTCTGGGTGATTCATCATGATTTTAACTGTTACCTCGTTAAATCCTGTGTTGAATTTTTCGCTGAAATCAAATCGTAGGTATCGTTGTAGTTGTTTGAACTGCCTTCATTCGTATATATGCTGATGAAAAGGGTATTTCCGGGTAAAATAGGTAGGTGAAATGCCCTGAATCAAGACTTTTCTGAAATCTTGACAAAAATTGAGACTTTTTGAAAAGAAATTGACAAAAAATCAGGACGGTTGGAAAATTGAGAAATTTTTGAATTATTGAATTCATTGGCTAAAAAATAGTGATTTTTTTCAAATTTCTGATGAAAATTGTAACTTATTCATTAAAATCTTGAAAAAGACCAGAATACATTTTTTTAATACTTTGATAAAAAATTTGCCTATAATATTCTATTTTTTAAAGTTCTGAAAAAATCGTGTCGGTTTCAGAATTGAGACTTTTTTTGAATTTCTGAAAAGAAATAAGGAATTTTTCCAATTCTAGCTTAACAAACTGGACCTTTTGTAAAAAGTTTAAAAAAGTTATAGTTTCTTTAAAATTCTGAAAAAAATCAGAAATTTTTCAAGTTTCTGACAAAAACCTGAAACTTTTTAAAATTTCTAGTAAAAAATCAGGGCTTCTCAAAATCTCTGGTTAGAAAATTGAGACAAATTTCTCCCATTTCTGGCAAAAATCAGGACTTTTTTCCAATTCTGGCTCAAAAACGGGACCTTTTTTTTAAACTTCTGACAAAACTATAATTTTTTTTAAATTCTGAAAAAAATAAGAACTTTTTTTGAGTTTTTAACAAAAATTTGGAACTACAATCTCAAAATCTCTGGTTAGAAAATTGAGACGACTTTTTCGCATTTCTGGCAAAAATGAGAACTTTTTTCCAATTCTGGCATAAAAATGGGACCATTTTTTCAAAATTTCTTACAAAACTATAATTTTTTTGAAATTCTTTAAAAAAATCAGAAATTTTTTGAGTTTTTTGTCAAAAACCCGAAATTTTTTAAAATTTTTGATAAAAAATCAGGACTTTTCAAAATCTCTGGTTAGAAAATTAAGACGACTTTTTCGCATTTCTGGCAAAAATCAGAACTTTTTTCCAATTCTGGCTAAAAACGCGACATTTTTTAAAAATTTCTGACAAAACTAAGTATAATTTTTTTGAAATTCTGAAAAAAATCAGAAATTTTTCAAGTTTCTGACGAAAACCTGAAACTTTTTAAAATTTCTGGTAAAAAATCAGGGCTTCTCAAAATCTCTGGTTAGAAAATTGAGACGACTTTTTCGCATTTCTGGCAAAAATCAGGACTTTTTTCCAATTCTGGCTTAAAAACGGGACCTTTTTTAAAAAGTTTCTGACAAAACTATAATATTTTTGAAATTCTGAAAAAAATCAGAACTTTTTTTGAGTTTCTGATGAAAATTTGGAACTAAAATTTCTGGTAAAAAAATCAGGACTTCTCAAAATCTCTGGTTAGAAAATTGGGACGACTTTTTCGCATTTCTGGCAAAAATCAGAACTTTTTTCCAATTCTGGCTTAAAAACGGGACCTTGTGTAAAAAGTTTCTGACAAAACTATAATATTTTTGAAATTCTGAAAAAAATCAGAACTTTTTTGAGTTTTTGACAAAAATCTGGAACTTTGAAATTTCTGGTAAAAAAAATCAAGACTTCTCAAAATCTCTGGTTGGTTGGAAAATTGAGACAACTTTTTCGCATTTCTTGAAAATATCAGAATAATCAGAACTTTTTTTGAGATTCTGACAAAAATCTAGGACTTTAAAATTTCTGGTAAAAAATCAGGGCTTCTCAAAATCTCTGGTTAGAAAATTGGGACGACTTTTTCGCATTTCTGGCAAAAATCAGAACTTTTTTCCAATTCTGGCTAAAAAACGGGACCTTTTTTAAAAAATTTCTGGCAAAACTACAATTTTTTTGAAATTTTGAAAAAAATCAGAACTTTTTTTGAGTTTCTGACAAAAATCTGGAACTTTGAAATTTCTGGTAAAAAAATCAGGACTTCTCAAAATCTCTGGTTGGTAGGAAAATTGAGACGACTTTTTCTGGCAAAAATCAGGACTTTCTTCAATCTCTAGCTGAAAAATCGAGTTTTTTCCTGAAAAACACTTAGGACTTTCTTGACTTTGACTAAAAACTGGGACACTTGTGAACGACATTTTTGGAAACTTTTCTAAAATCAGGACGTTTTTTTTCAATTTCTGGCAAAAAATCAGTGTTTTTGAAAATCTCTGGTTAGAAAATGGAAACTTTTTCAAATTTCTTTCAAAAATCAGAACTTCTTTAAAATTCTAAAAAAATCAGGATTTTGTTAAATTTTGCAAAAACTATTTTTTTTTTTAAATTTTGACAAAAATCATGATTTTGGGCAAAAAATTGGGACTTGTGGAAATTTTTTTGTGTCCAACATTTTTTTTATAGGTATAGGTACGCAACAATGTTCAGGGAAAATTTCAAAAATCCGAGGATGGGGCATTTTAACTATTTTACTCAGGAATACCCTTTTTTCATCTTACTCTTTAGTGGCCCATTGTTTAAATTGGTTTTGCCAAGTGGCGTTGAAGAATAATGTACTAGCCAATAATAGTCGAGTATCCGATGGTATTCTGTTCTGGAATAATTTTTGTATCCGGTTTTTCGTGTTATTTGATACCCAGCTAAACGAACCAAAATAAAATAAATCAAATGGGTATTTTAAAAAAATGAAAAAATGAAAAAATGATGTAAAATCGACCCACTTGTTGATAATATCAGTGACTTCTGAATTTTCTTTGGGGAAATTGACTTGTTGAACTTCATTTTTATAATAATTTTTGGTCATCTGCACGTAAGTGTCTTTTAATTTTAATTGTTCTTGCACAAATACCGAGTTGGCTATTTTTACTTCGGCAGCATTCGTCGTTTCTAGATCGTTTAATATTTTACCCAAGCCTTTGTGAGCTGCGGTGAATCTGTTTATTTATGTACATTTTAAATTGAAATAGACTTTAATTTTTCGAGAATGAATGTAGGTGAGTATAAAAGAATTGGTGTATTGTTTACCCCACGCCACCAGCAGGTATTCCTAGAGCATTTGAAAGATCGATTCTAGTATCTGAACTTGAGCCTAATTGCAGCAACGAAAACGCTGTGTAAATGTTCAAAGGGGAAAACAAAGCGTTCTCTTCTGGTTTTAGATCATCTTTTATGAATTTGGTGAACAAAATGTTGAATTTCACGGTAGCGTTTTTAATGATCTATACATAATAAATAACAAAATTTGTATCGTTGGTACAATTTTTTCAAAGAATTTTTACGAAAAAGATTTTTAAAAGATTTACTCACTTGTGGGATATCTTCATCTTTTATAGTCGATTTCGCCAGAATTTCTTTAATCTCAGGTAACGAATTCAAATAAGTTTTACGAGAAACATGTTTAGAATATCTACTCACCTGTGAGGAATCTTGATGTTTTGGAGTCGATTTCGCCAGAATTTCTCTAATCTCAGGTAACGAATTCAAAGGGGTTTTACGAAAAGAATGTTTAGAATATCTACTCACCTGTGAGAAGTTCGAAACTTTTGGAGTCGATTTCGCTAGAATTTCCGTAATCCCGAGTACGAAAAAAAGTGATAGAATTGTCGTCTTGGATTTTTATTGTAAACAGAGAAAAAACAAAATCACGAATTAATCGGTTATATCGAGTTAAAAAATATTCGATGAAAATTCTAAATTTATACCTTTGAAGAAATCATTCTGAACATCGCTCGAAACGGGATCAACATGTTCACGAATTCGCGCGGAAATCAATGACACTTTTTCTAAATATAATCTCGCTGTGTCTTATAATCGATTCGGAAGTAGGGCTAACTGTATATGAAAAATTTCCATGTAGGTAAATAGATGCATCCAGCTGACCTTCAGGTTTGTCGCGTTTATAACTGTTTTATTTATAAAAACTCGCATTAATAAGGTTTAACCCGGTAGAGTCAACGTTCTTTTATCAAAAAAATCGTCGTAAGATGTTGGACCATTACTGGCCTACATTTATCCATTACCTACTAATCGATTTGTTTTGACTGAAAAGTGAGATTTTTCATCTTGATACTTGGAAATTGGTGCGAGGCGAATGACCCATATTTGGAAGACAAGGTGTATGCCCCAATAACCAATATATTTTCTGAAAGCATCGAACATTCCTTGTATTCGAATGAAGTATTTTTTAAAACTAACAAAATATGGAAGTAAATAATTAGTAGTTATTTTATTTTTATTTATTGCAGTATGAGGATCTTTGAATGAGCTGGTTGGGGGAAGGGAGGGTTGAACGACCAAAGAAATCTATTTTCCAACATTTTGTTACCACGTGGACTTTATTTTTTATCTCGAAAACTGGATGGGAGATTATGTGCCCTAATTTTTTTCAAAAAGTAAAAACTGCGACTGGGGAAGGGTGTCTAAATAAAAAGCTCCCAAATTTTTATAGAATTTTTGAGAAGGTGCAGAATCCTCTCAGAGCTGAGAAAGTGGACGTAATAACAAAATTTTTGAAATTTTTGACATTCTAAATCATTTCATTTTTTTTCCAACTCACCGTGGATCTTGAGTCTCTCCTAACTGTCTCTAATTTTTCCCTTTTGTAGAATTACTCTAATACCCTCAAATGGATTTCGTTTGCCAAAATTGCTATCTATGGTTCACATTTTTTGCATTTTTATTTGGTTTTTGCCTTTTGGGACATAAAAGTTGATGCGATGTTCTAATTCTGAAACCATAAGGATAAAAAAAAATGTATTTTTTTTCAAAATTGAGGAAAGGTAAGAGACATTTAGGGATCTTATCCAAAAAAATAAGCAGATATTCGAACTTAGCTACTTCGAAAACCTCATCATTGGAGCTTGGAGCACTTCGATATGCCACTTCACTTCACTTTCAAAATTCAAATTTTTTTTTTCATTTTGATCAAAATTATGAAAATTTTTACTTGCCAATTTGCGAACCAGCGAACGCTTCATTTACAGGTTCGCAAGTTCGCAAATTACGAACCTACAAACATGTGTATGAAGCGTTCGCAGGTTCGCAAATTGGCACCAAGTTACAAAGTAACAATTTTTACAAGTCTGAAGTACGATAATGCGAACACAGCAACGGTGTAATTTCAAGTTCGCAAGTTACGAACCTGCGAACGAGGGTTAGTACTATTCGTAGGTTTGCAAGTTGCGACACTACGAACTAGTATATGAAGCGTTCGCAGGTTCGCAAATTAGCACCAAGTAACAAAGTAAAACTTTTTACAGGCCAATTAGCGAACCTGCGAACGCTTCATATACTGGTTCGCTGGTTCGCAAATTACGAACCTACGAACATGTGTATGAAGCGTTCGCAGGTTCGCAAATGGTCCAGTAAAAAAATTTTTACAAGTCTGAAATACGATAATGCGAACACAGCAACGGTGTAATTTCAAGTTCGCAAGTTACGAACCTGCAAACGAGGGTTGTACTATTCGTAGGTTCGCAAGTTGCGACTCTACGAACTAGTATATGAAGCGTTCGCAGGTTCGCAAATTGGAGAGTGAAATTTGGGACTCGTAAAAATTTTCACTCGCCAATTTGCGAACCTGCGAACGCTTCATATACAGGTTCGTAGTGTCGCAACTTGCGAACCTACGAATAGTACCATACCTCGTTCGCAGGTTCGTAACTTGCGAACTTAAAGTCCCGCATATGACAATAGCAGTAATTGCACACCCCCCCCCCCCCGATCCTCCGGGACAAATTTTTTCCTAAAGAGGACATCCTAAGGAACATTTTAAAGCAAACTTGCCAAAAAAAAGTTGGCCTTACTCACAAAATGGCGGCGATTTTGATTGACAGGTCAGCCGAAATCGCAGATTTTGCGTTTTAACATAGGACTTGCACGAACTTTTCCAAACTTTACAAAGGTAGATCGAAAGATCATGTAAAAATTTATCACCTGTCAAAATTTCAAGTGCTAAAGTGCGTTTTTCGATTTTTGGTGAATTTTTAAAAATCGAATTCAGGCCAAAAATGAGGGAAAAAATCAAAATTTTACCAAATTGATCAAGAAAGCTGAAATTTGGGATATACCCTATTTTCAACATGCCAAATCGATTGGAAACGGTTTCAACCCGTTTTGAGCAGTTCTGGAGCCACCAGCAGATTTTTGAAACTCGAAATTCCCACAAAATTCCATCAAATTGGAGTTGTAGAGCTAAAACTTAATCTAAAAACTAATTTCAATACGCTACGAAGTACTGCAGGTGAATTTCAAGTCGTTTTGGATCCTCCAGCGACTTTTTGAAAATTCCTGAAACTGCCAGCCAGGGTCATTCCATGTCAACTCAACCAAAAAAAGGCGATTTTGTAAGTCATGTCTTTCAATTTCGCTCAAATTTTTTTTACAATATCTACCCACCCAGTAAGTAAGAAAGCCGCAATCAGTTTGGTCCCAGCCCCCTCAGGGGCGGGTGGGAAGGCTTCCATTATTTTCACATTGTCTCGAG
The DNA here is from genome assembly GCF_950023065.1 of Planococcus citri. Classification (NCBI taxonomy): domain Eukaryota; kingdom Metazoa; phylum Arthropoda; class Insecta; order Hemiptera; family Pseudococcidae; genus Planococcus; species Planococcus citri. Next base: position 67,125,596 of record NC_088680.1, read on the forward strand.
GTACTCAACTTCAGCAGCCCATTCCTCCAAAACTATGATACTTTGATCAAAACTGATTTCAAAGTTCAAAAGAGCATTAAATTTTGAACTTTTTAAGCATTTTAAAATTTTCAAAAGTTGAAAGTTGAACTTTCAATTTGAAAGTTCAAATTTCAAATTGGCGCTGTAAGTGGGAGCTACCATTTAAAATTTTGAAAAAATTTCCATAGATGTACATTTTGATACTTTTTCGAAATATTTAGGTTTTCGAGATGGAACTCGTTGACGGAGGGGGAGCACCCCCACCCCCAATTTTGGGTGAAACTTTCAAAAGAAAATCTGAGGCATGTGATATATTGGATTGTATGTTTTCGGCGACGCTGAACACGAATATGACGTCAGATTTTTGATTGGACTCCATCCACGATCCCCAGCACCTCCTCAAAGGGGGTAAAAGTTCAAAAAAGCGTTTTGTTCGTGTGACACATAGAATAGTATGTTTTTGGTGACGCTGAACACAAATATGACGTCAGATTTCTGATTGGACCCGTCCACGGCCCCCAGCACCTTCCCAAAGGGGGTGACCCCCAAAAAAAATTGTTACATTCATGTGACACATGAAATAGTATGTTTTCGATATCGCTAAACACGAATATTGCCTTAGTTTTTCGAATCGACTTCACCCATGGCCCCCAGAACCTCCCCCAATGGGTAAAAGTCCAAAAAAATTGTTGGGGGCCGTGGATGGGGTCCAATCACAAATCTGACGTCATATTCGTGTTTAGCGTCACCAAAAACATACTGTTCCATGTGTCACACGAACAAAACGCTTTTTTGAACTCTTACCCCCTTTGAGGAGGTGCTGGGGGCCGTGGATGGGGTCCAATCAAAAATCTGACGTCATATTCGGGTTCAGCGTTGCCAAAAACATACAATTCGATATATCACATGCCCCAGATTTTCTTTTGAAAGTTTCACCCAAAATTGGGGGTGGGGGTGCTCCCCCTTCGTCAACGAGTTTCATCTCGAAACCTAAATATTTCGAAAAAGTATCAAAATGTACATCTATGGAAATTTTTTCAAAATTTTAAATGGTACCTCCCACTTACAGCGCCATTTTGAAATTTGAACTTTCAAATTGAAAGTTCAACTTTCAACTTGAGAAAATTTTAAAATGCTTAAAAAGTTCAAAATTTAATGCCCTTTTAAAATATGAAATCAGTTTTGATCAAAGTATCATAGTTTTATAATGGGCTGCTGAAGTTGAGTACCTCGAGACAATGTGAAAATAATGGAAGCCTCCCCACACGCCCCCTGAGGGGGCTGGGACCAAACTGATTGCGGCTTTCTTACTTACTGGGTGGGTAGATATTGTAAAAAAAATTTGAGCAAAATCGAAGGATATGACCCAAAAACGTTGGTCGAGTTGACATGGAATGACCCAGCAGATTTTTGAAACTTTAAATTTTTACAAAATTTGATGAAATGGAGATGGAAAGCTGAAATTTACTCTACACTCCAATTTTAACACCCTTTGAAGACGATTTCAGGTGGGTTCAAGTAATTTTAGGGTCTCCAGCGACTTTTTTTGAAAATTACTGGAGCCACCAGCAGATTTTTGAAACTCGAAATTCCCACAAAATTCTATTAAATTGGAGTTGTAGAGCTGAAATTTATTCTAAAAACTAATTTCAATACGCTACGAAGTACTGCAGGTGATTTTCAAGTCGTTTTGGAGCCTCCAGCGATTTTTTGAAAATTACTGGAGCCTCCAGTAGATTTTTGAAACTTTAAATTTTCACAAAATGTCATCAAACTGAGATGGAGAGTCAAAATTCATTCTGCAAACTAGTCGTTTTGAAGCCTCCAGTGACTTTTTGAAAATTACTAGAGCCTCCAGTAGATTTTTGAAACTTGAAATTCCCGCAACATTAATTTATCAAATAAAGTTTTGGCAAGCTGAAATTTACTTCGCAGACTACATGGTGGTTTCAAATGGTTTTGAAGCTTCCAGGTACTTTTGGGAAATTTCAATTTTCTAAAAAAACGTCATACAACCTGTCAAAAAATTTCTGGAGGCTTCAAAACGACTTGAAATTCACCAGCAGTCAACATCGTAGCGTATTGAAATTAGTTTGCAGAATGAATTTCATCAGTCAAACTCCATTTGATGAAATTTTGGGGAAATTTCAAGTTTCAAAAATCCACAGGAGGCTCCGGTAATTTTCAAAAATAGTCGCTGGAGGCCCTAAAATGACTTGAAATCCACCAGAAGTCGTTTTCAGAGTGTGTTGAAATTGGAGTGTAGAGTTATCAGCTTTCAATCTCCATTTGATGAAATTTTGTGAAAATTTAAAGTTTCGAAAATCTGCTGGAGGTTTTAGGAATTTTCAAAAAGTCGCTGGAGGCTCCAAAACGACTTGAAATTCACCTGCAGTACTTCGTAGCGTATTGAAATTAGTTTTTAGAATAAATTTTAGCTTTACAACTCCAATTTGATGGAATTTTGTGGGAATTCAGAGTTTCAAAAATTTGCTGGAGGCTCCAGAACTGCTCAAAACGGCTTGAAACCGTTTCCAATCGATGTGGTATGTCGAAAATAGGGTATATCCCAAATTTCAGCTTTCTTGGTCAATTTGGTAAAATTTTGGTTTTTTCCTTCATTTTTGTCCTGAATTCGATTTTCAAAATTCACCAAAAATCGAAAAACGCACTTTAGCACTTGAAATTTTGACAGGTGATGAATTTTTACATGATCTTTCGATCTACCTTTGTAAAGTTTGAAAAAGTTCATGCAAGTCCTATGTTAAAACGAAAAATCTGCGATTTCGGCTGACCTGTCAATCAAAATGGCCGCCATTTTGTAAGTAAGGCCAACTTTTTTTTTTCGGCAAGTTTGCTTTAAAATGTTCCTTAGGATGTCCCCTTCAAGAAAAAAGTTGTCCCGGAGGATCGGCGGGGGGGGGGTGCAATTACTCCTATTGTCATATGCCGGACTATACGAACCTGCAAACGCTTCATATACAGGTTCGTAGTGTCGCAACTTGCGAACCTACGAATGGTACCATACCTCGTTCGCAGGTTCTTAACTTGCGAACTTGAAATTACACCGTTGCTGTGTTCGCATTATCGTACTTTGGAATTTTTACTGGCAAATTTGCGAACCTGCGAACGCTTCATACACTGGTTTGCTGGTTCGTAATTTGCGAAACTGCGAACCAGTATATGAAGCGTTCGCAGGTTCGCAAATTGGCAAGTAAAAATTTTCATAATTTTGATCAAAATGAAAAAAAAAATTTTTGAATTTTGAAAGTGAAGTGAAGTGGCATATTGAAGTGCTCCAAGCTCCAAAATATCTGCTTATTTTTTTGGATAAGATCCCTAAATGTCTCTTACCTTTCCTCAATTTTGAAAAAAAAATACAATTTTTTTTTTTTGATCCTTAAGGTTTCACAATTGAAACATCGCATCAACTTTTATGTCCCAAAAGGCAAAAACCAAATAAAAATGCAAAAAGTATGAACCATAGATAGCAATTTTGTCTCACAAAATCCATTTGAGGGTATTTGAGTAATTCAACAAAAGGGAAAAATTAGAGACAGTTAGGAGAGACTCAAGATCCACGGTGAGTTGGGAAAAAAATTAAATGATTTAGAATGTCACAAAATTTCAAAAATTTTGTTATTACGTCCATTTTCTCAGCTCTGAGAGGATTCTGCACTCCTCAAAAATTCTATAAAAATTTGGGAGCTTTTTATTTGGACTTCACAAGTCCAAGTTACGAACATGCAAACACAGCAACAGTGTAATTTAAGTTCGCACGTTAAGAACCTGCGAACGAGGTATGGTACTATTCGTAGGATCGCAAGTTGCGACACTACGAACCTGTGTATGAAGCGTTCGCAGGTTCGCAAATTGGCGAGTGAAAATTAAATTTCACTCGCCAATTTGCGAACCTGCAAACGCTTCATATACAGGTTCGTAGTGTCGCAACTTGCGAACCTACGAATAGTACCATACCTCGTTCGCCGGTTCGTAACTTGCGAACTTGAAATTATACCGTTGCTGTGTTCGCATTATCGTACTTTGAGCTTGCAAAAATTTTTACTTGCCAATTTGCGTACCTACGAACCTGTATATGAAGCAATCGCAGGTACGCAAATTGGCCAGTAAAAATTTGTACTTCGTTACATGGTGCCAATTTGCGAACCTGCGAACGCTCCATATACAGGTTCGTAGTGACGCAACTTGCGAACCTACGAATACTACCATACCTAGTTCGCAGGTTCGTAACTTGCGAACTTGAAATTACACTGTTGCTGTGTTCGCATTATCGTACTTTGGACTCGTAAAAATTTTCAATCGCTAATTTGCGAACTTGTGAACGCTTCATATACTAGTTCGTAATGTCGCAACTTGCGAACCTACGAATTGATAATTTTTGGCAATCAAGTGAGAATTTTCGCAATTTTGGGCCAAAAAGAAACACAATTTTTGGGGAAAAGCAAGACATCAATAATTTTAGGCAAAGGACGTTTTTTGGTAGATTTTTGGCAAAAAAGCGAGACTTGCGAAAAATTTTTGAAAAAAAAATCAAAAACAAGAACTCTTGGCAAATTTGCTAAAGGTGAAAAATTTTTGCCAAAAAGCAAGAATCTAACGATTTTGGAAAATCATCAGTAAAAGAATTATTTTTTTACATTTTTGTCAAAAAAGCGAGTTCATTTGTGACATGGTGAAGAAATTACTTTTTTGTAATTTTTGAAAACTTCTGCTAAAAAAATCAGGTTGTAAAAAAACAGAAAAAAAACGTGTGTTGAATTATAATTACGATAAACGTCGTGTTTTAAACAAAACCCTGTTTTAATCTTCTTTTTTTGTTTAAAAATTTTTTTTTCAGAGCTTTTTTGGTTTTTTTCATGTTGTTTCTACGTTCTCGAGAAAACTTCAAATCTGACCATTTCATTTTTATTTTGAAAAAACTGTTTTAGAAAATTTACATGTTTTCAAAAAAAAAAACAACAACAACAACAAACGAATTTGTACAAACACTGAAAAAAGCAAAGCTTTGCAGTTTTGCTGAAATACGAGAATCATATGGTGTGACATATCGTTTCCTGCGTTTTCAAAAGCGCTGAATATAAATATGAACATATTTTTTCGATTCCACCCTTCTACACCTCTATTCACCCCCCTTCAGCCCAGAAAAACCTGAAAATTAAAAAAAATCATATAGGTAACTGAAATATCTTTTTATTTGATAATTATTTTTACAAAATAGTTTCGAAAATGCTGGTATCAGAAACTTGAATACGCACGAAAAACAACAAATTTTACACCGATGGATTCTGTACAATTCCCGAAAACAAAATAATACCAGTTTTTTGGTGATAAATCCAAAATAAAAATGGTCGATTTGCGTAAAACTCGATAGGCTCTGTATGATATTCTTCGCTTAAACATAAAAGCGCTATATTCGTGGTTACAGCAGTCGCAATAGATCCAGTTTCATCGACTTCTATTTCAGTCGCGTGATTTATTTCCGATACTTTCAGACGTTCGGAGCTTTCTACCAAATTATCTAATTCAGCAATTTCAAAAATTTTTCTGATACCTGATTTTATTACATAATTATTGATACTTTGAGACTTGGCGAATTTAAATCGCGGTATTTTATAATGAACGCCGTATTCGTTTTTTGAGCGAAATTCGCGTATGATTTCTTGTTGATGGTCTACTTTCAAGTCATCTATAAAGGCGCTCACTGATTTATTTGCGTATGGTAAAATAACAGCCATTGAGAATTCGTTATTTTCGTATGGTAAACTGATTGCTTCGATTTGTAATTTTTCGTTTTTTAAATAAGGAACGTGTTTTAGCTGATCCATCATTTTAACTGATACCTCTTTCGCTCCAGTGGTGAATTTTTCGCTGAAATCAAATCGTAATTTAATTCGAGATGCCATAAAATCTTATAAAGGTGTTAAATAATTGTGGAAATTTTTATCTTACTCTTTGGTAGCCTGTATTGGAAATTTATTTTTCCAAGTAGCGTTGAAAAATAATGTACTAGCCAAAATAAGTCGAGTATTTTGTGGAATTATGTTTTTGAATAATTCTGGTATTCGGTTCTTCGTGTTATTTGATACCCAGCTAAATGAAATAAAAGAAAATTAATCAATAAGAATGTAAAATAATTTGAGGGGTAAAAATCATTAAAAATTGGCTCACTTGTTGATTATATCCCTGGCCTCTGAATTTGCTTTGGTGAAATTCACCTGTTGAGCGTCGTTTTGATAATAATTTTTGATCGCTTGTAAATAACTATTCTTTAATTTTAATCCTTTCTGCACAAATACCGAATTAGCTATTTTCACTTCGGTTGCAGTCGTTGTCTGTAGGTCGTTTAATATTTTACTCAAGTTTTGATGAGCTGCAGCGAATCTGTTTGTAATACATAAATATTTTTTAACCTAGTTTCGTTTGGCTGTTGTTTTTTTTTTTTTACTTACTAGATAAGTACTCCATCTGGTTTGAAAATTTTTGAACTGTATACGAAAAAGAATAAAAAAAGGAAACCGCAGCAAAAAATTCAGGTATTGAAATTCATTTTTCGATTTTTGACGATTTTTTGAAAATTTAAACTTGGTTTGTTTCTTATGGAAATTAAATCAAAGATGAAATTATTATAAAAAGCTAAAATTTGTTTTGTATTTTATTTTCAACCTTTTGAGTCGATTGGCGACGATTTTGAACTACTCTGGAGCCTCCAGCGGATTTTTGGATTCTGTATTTGAAAAAACCTGGGATGAGAATGAAATTCAGCATCTATAAACTGAGTTTGGTCATATTTACGATGTACCTATTCGATCCATTAAGGGGAATATTTCCATTATTTTTTTTAACTTATGCCTGTTCAAAACCAAAATTTTTTCTAGCAATTATTTTTGAATAAAGAAATTGAAAATTCATCGTTCGCGAAAGTGCGGACGAAAAAAGCTGAAATTCCATTTGAGCACTATTACTGACTCCTCGAGTCGATTAGTGATGGTTTCAGACTGTTCTGGAGCCTCCAATGGATCTTCGAATTCTCCTGTTTTCAAATTATTTTTTCCAAAAATAATCGCTGGAGAAAATTTTGGATTGAAACCGACTCAAAAATATTTTGAAAATATGTGACTGAAAAGATCAAAAGGGTCGAAAAAGTGGCAAATCCGAGTTAATAGGTACTAAATTTTTCATTTTCCCCCACTTACAGCTTTTTTCAAAGTTTGCACGTCTGCACGTTTGCACAACTGCACGTTTGCACGTCTGCACGTTTGCACAACTGCACATTTGCACAACTGCACATTTGCACAACTGCACATTTGCACGTTTGCATGACTGCACAACTGCACGTTTGCACGACTGCACGTTTGCACAACTGCACGTTTAATTTCAGCTTGTTTTGTTAACGCATTCGCAAACGAAGAATTTTAAATTTTTTTCAAAAATACCTTAATAGTTCAAAAAAATTTTGATTTTGAACTGATGCCAAAAAAAATGTAAAATTGAGTCAAAGTCGATCGAATAGGTTACAAATGTGGACTGATGAACCATTTTTAACTTACTAAACAGCGGTTTTGATAAAATTTTAAAAAAAATCAAAAACTGGAGAATCCGAAAATCTGTTGAAAGCTCCAGAACCGTTCGAATCCACCACCAATCGACTCGTCAGATCCAAAAAAGAGTATATACAACCTAAATTTCAGTCTCTTATATCTTTTTGATCAAATTTTGATTTTTTTTTTCATCAGAAATGAGGCAATTTTTTCAATTTTTTTTTATACCAACTGGTCTTGCAAATTTTGAAAAATTTGCCAAAAATTGGCAAATTCTTTTGATCCCTCTGTGCATGGTTCAAATTTTTAGTACCAGTTTAGATAGGTACTTTATTTGTTAGTCAAATTGAAAATTATCTAACGTACGTACATACCTCGCACCATTCTCAGGTATTCCTAAAGCATTTGAAAGTTCTTTTCTAGTTTCTCCACTGGCGCCCAATTGTAGCAGCGATAAGGCTGTGTAAATATTCACAGGGGAAAATAATACGTTTTCTTCTGGTTTCAGATCATCTTTTATGAATTTGGTGAACAAAGTGTTGAATTTTACAACAGAGTTTTGAATGAGCTGTGCATTTATAACAAAATTCGTAGGCACTGTTAAAATTTCATCAGAGCCTGTTTCATGAGAAGCAATCAAATCTTGAGAATTTTACTTACCTGTGAGAGATCTTGATCTTTCGGAGCTGATTCCACGAGGGTTTGTGTAGTACCAAGCACCAAAAAGAGTGCTAGAATAATCGCCTGAAATTTATATTGAACATAGGAAAACGTGTCACGATTCAGTACCTATAAAATAAAAAAATATTTTGAGAAAATTTTCAACTTACTTTGCTGTAATTCATTTTCATCATCGGTAGTCAAAGGATATTATTCAGTTCGTGAATACGTCTCACAACATGAGTATTGAGCTCGTAGAAAACCGTTGATTTTCTTTCCTCATAATTTCATTCTGTCGTATTCCTATCGTCTAAACTTTACCAAATCGAGATAATTTAATACTCTCTTTTCATATCTTCTAGGAAAATTAAATACTGATAGCAACGATGCGTCATGATATGCAAATTCATTCGATTTATGGAGTTTGATTTTAGATAGGTGGAGTAAAAAATCTTTTCCTCGGCGTCCTTTCATTGGAAATTCGTCGTGTCATAATATTATTGTAAACAAATCGATTTTTTTTTGTCAATTAAAAAATAACTCAGACGAAAATTATTTTTTAATTTTTATTAGTCATTTAATGTATGTACTTAAATCTGGAAATAGTAAAAAAAAAATCAAAATAACATTTACACCGATGGATTTTGTACAATTCCCGTAAACAAAATCATTCCAGTTTTTTGATGAATAATCCAAAAATAAAACGGTCGATCTGCGTGAAACTTGATGGGCTCTGATTTAGATTGAAACCCAGATAACCCGTTTACTGCAACAGTGCTCACTGCAGTTGCAATAGTCCCAAATTCATCGACTTGAATTTCAGTCGCGTGATTTATTTGGGATACCTTGAATTTGTCAGAGCTTTCTATCAAGTTATCCAATTCAGTATTCTCAAATATTTTACGTATACCTGTTTTCTTCAGATCATTATTCATATTTTGCGACCAACTGAATTTAAACCGAGGTAATTTGTAATCGACGTAATGGACTTTTGAACCAAACTCTTGAATCACCTTTTGTTGATGTTCGGGTCTCAAACTATCGATCAAAGTACCCAGAGATCGATTTCTGGGTGGTAAGATAATAACCATAGAGAACTCGTTATTTTTGTAGAATAAACTGATGGCTTCGACTTGTGATTTTTCGTCCTTCAAGTAAGGAATGTAGGATACCTGATTCATCATTTTTACTGCTACTTGTTTGCCTCCGGTGTTGAATTTTTCGCTGGAATGAAATCATGCGTTTTTTTATTAGAGTCTCGAGGACCGAAGTATTGAATATCAATGAATATTGTTGGCTTACTCTTTAGTTAACCGCATTTCGAATGGTTTTTGCCAAGTGGCGTTGAATAGCAAAGTGCTAGCCAAGAGTAGTTGAGTATCGTGGGGTATATCTTCATTGAATAATCTGGGTATCCTTTTTTTCGTGTTGTTTGAAACCCAGCTGACGATCAGAATTCGAATTAATCAACTTTTATGATAAATAGGTACCTACCTACGAAAAACGTCAAAATTCACCTACTTGTTAACAATATCGGTAGCCTCGGAACCTGCTTTGGCAAAATCGACTTGTTGAGCTTCGCTTTCGTAAAACAATTTTGTTGCTTGCAAATAAGCGTCTTTCAACTTTACTGCGTTCTGCACAAATATCGAATTGGCAATTTTCACTTCAGCTGTGCTCGAATTTTGCAGGTCGCTCAATATTCTACCAAGCTGTTTGTGAGCCACAATTATTCTGTTTAGAAATTCTAAAATCTATAGTAATCGTGAAATCTGGACTTTTTTTTTTAGTGATGTAATTATTATATTTACTCCGCTTCATCCGAAGGCATTCCCAAAGCTGTTGAAAGTTCGTTTCGAGTTGCTCCACTCGCACCCAAATGTAACAATGATAAGGCGATGTAAATGTTTAAAGGTGAAAATAAAGCGTTTTTTTCTGGTTTAAGGTCATCTTTTATGAATTTTCCCGTCAAAGTGTTGAATTTTCCAATAGCGTTTTGAATGTTCTTTTAAGAAGAAAAAAAAATGATGTAGGAAAATTTTAAGAAAAAGTATAAAAGATAGGCTTATTTAAATCACAAAAATTTCACTTGTATGTACCTGTGAGAGTTCTATTTCTGTTGGAACTGATTCAACCGAATTGTATATTACCCCAAGTGAGAGAATGAGTGACACGATTACCATCTGTGAGATTTTTAAATAACGATAAAAAAATAATCGAATTATGCTATAAGAAAATGTCCAACTTACATTCATGGCAGTGATTTTCAGCTTCATTTGAATGTTGAAATAGAGTAATAAAGTTATTAAATTCGTCTTGAATGATTATACCTGAACTCACATCTCTGTTAGGTTTCTTTTTTATAAGGTACTACGTAATTAATGAAAGTATTAATGCAATTATTGTGTAGGTAGGTAGTTTGTTTTTTAAATTGCGATTTTTCATTCATAATTAGGTAGAAGAGATTTCGAAAGGTCGTAAGGTTGAATTACTATGTTTGGGTTATTTCAATAAGTATGCTATTTTTGAATTCGTTTTTGCTAATGATCTTTGTAATGGCGATAGGAGAAATTTTGTAGAAGGGGGCCTCCTTTCACCTCTGCTTTTATCAGATGCCGAATAATTTGTTGCACGAGTCGACTGGGAAAACGCAGTTTGAAATTAGGTAATAGGTACGTCGTATTGAATTTGATAGTACGAGTTCTCGCTAATTACTTTTCATAGAAATTTGTTTCCAAATTACCAATTTTTTTCTTCATTTTTTTAAAAATCGTTTGTGGAGAAAAGTAACATAACCTGTACTGAGCAGATGGGAAACGTTTTGCCCTACATTTTTTTGTAAACTAATTGGTCGCCTCAAAAATTCAGTTTTCACTGTATAAAAAATTATTTGAAAAATGGAAGAAATTTTTCATCAGGAATTAGTTTTACATGAAAAATCTTATCTCTGTTTTTCTAGCTAAACTTGCCAAAAGTATTGCTTATTTTCCACTTTTTTTTTCTGGAAAAAGTGGCAAAAAAGTTGCCTACAATCTTGCTATTTGCATGAGTTTTTTAAAAAAATTCTAATTTTGTGTCAAAAATTGCAAAGAAAACTTATTATTCCCAAAACTCGCCACTTTTTTTTGTTCAATGGTGAAAAATTCCGCTTTTTTTCCAAGCACTGCAAAAACTTCTGTTTTTCTGAAAAAATCGCAAAAAATTTGCTTTTCTTAAAAATCGCTTGAAATCCTGCTTTTTGCAAGAATTTCCAAAAATTCTGTTTTTTTACCGGCCAAAAATTTCAAAAAATCTTGTTACTTCCAAAACTATAAAACTTCTGCATTTTTGGTCAAAATTTTGAAAAATTCGGATTTTTGGCCTAAATTGAAAATGTTATAATGTCAAAATAATTGCATCAAAATTTGATATAGGGCGGAAAAGCCTCCCTACTATTATTGATATGGTTTAGAATTCCTACCATTGGGGGAGATTTAGAAATATTCCTTAGGCGGGGAATATTTGCCATTACCTAGATAGCTCAGAAGGGCGTAGATTGACTATTCTGTCCTATACATCATTTAAAAAGAATACCTAATAAATAAGTCTCTGCTCTATTTACAAGGTATATTTACATTTTACACACAAATTCATCGACATACATAATATTCTCTAATCCTAGTAGAAAGTATGAAACAAATGAATTTAATTTGAGATGATCTTGCCATGCGTGTGTTGGCGTAGATCATAAAAATCGAAACAATAATCTAACTTGAGATTTTACCCTAAACACCTGTGAAGAATAGGATATGCGAAAATAAGTAGTTTTGCTAGTATTTACACAAGAAAACAACATAAAATTAATCTTCATGGATTACGACACCTTGCTCGAAATCCATGCGAATGTTGCAAATATTATACTTACAATAAATGAATAAGTGTATTTCACCACTTACTGCCAACTGTACTTGAAGGGTTTAATTCCAAGTCGGCCTAAGTCCATTTTTATCATTTTTGAGTTAGCAGCGCCATCTGGTGGTACAGGTCGGTTAACACCTTTATCACCTTGTCCCAACACCTGGCGTTACTTTTTCCGCTCAGGAGCGCTTTTTTGCCGGCTCAAAAAAACAGCTGATTATTCCAAAGTGGCCTAAATCATACATTTTTTAAGAGTATTTGTATACAAGTGCGGTTGTGCCGGTTTTTTTCAAGTTTTTCAACGATTTTCGAGAGACGAAATTTGAAGGTGCTTCGAATGAAATTGTTTCAGAAATGTATTAAATTAATGATTCGTGAATTTTTTTTTGAAAAAACGCGTTTTTCAGCTCTTTTTCGAAATTTTTAACATCAGATAATTCCAAATGGGCCTAAGTCCACTTTTTCTGACTGTTTGACGCGCTCTGGAGTTGAAAATACGCAAAATTAAAAAAATACCAATACGGTACTTTAAAGCAGAAAGATCAAGCTTCACAACCATATAATCACATCATTTATTATTGAAGCGGAAGGGCGAGAAAAACACAAATAAGTGTTTTTCTCGAAATGGAAAAAATGGACTTAGGCCAACTTGGAATTAAACCCTTCACTTGTTTTTCCATCTCTTTCGGGTGCCTAACCAATACTAAGGCGTTCGATGGAACTTAACTAAACGAGGTACATTTTAATTCTTTGCCTATCTTGGTGCCGCCCGGGTGCAGCCCAAGATATCAAAAAGGTTCACTTGTTATTAATCGTACAATAGGCACAATTAATCTCACCAATTTAAGCAGGCTATTTACCATCTAACGAGATGGAGAAAACAAAAGGACTGTACCATGATTTCCTCAAATATGAAGATCTCATGGAATAATTTTTATCAACGTCTCGAATACGAACCGACGACCGCGAATCATCGAAATAAGAAACAAGACATTTTTCAGAGTGTAGAGTAAGAACCGCGAAGTCCTGCTTTACTGCAATTCGACTACATTACTCAAAGACGATACTCTGAATTCTGAGACGATTCCGCGAGAAGATCGGTATTATAAAGAGACTTGAGATGGTCAAGTCTCCACCCCTATTAGTGGGGTACCAATAGCGTAATTGCTAAGCACACATAAATTTGAAGATTTTATGTGATTTTGTTAATTTATGCCCAAAAATCCTATCTCGGACTATAAATGTCACCAAGAATCCCTATCTCGAGCTATAACTGTCAACGGCTCGCGAGCTCTTTCCCAGCAGCTCGCGAACCCTTTCTCTTCGAGAAGGGTGCCGCCTTGTATGCGCGAGTACGTAGTGTACTTAACCTACTTCTTTTTAAGATATTTATACACGTTACCTACATTACTATAAGGGATATGTTACGTCAGCACTACCTTCGGCAGTGAGGCCAATCTGCCCTCTCTCAATTTCCAAGTTCTATTTATTTATTTTTTAATTTCAATGCTGGTTTTTTGCTTGAAAAAATCTTTTTTTCAAAACTGTAAAAAAGTATCGCTTACTTTTCGAAAATGCAGTTCTGTTTTTTATTTTTCGAAATTGCCCAAAACCTTGCTTTTCAACTCTGATTTTGTAAGAAAAATTGCAAAAAATTCTGCTGTTATGTCAAAATTGCTGGAAATTTGATGTTTGAAGAATTTGCAGAAAATCTGTTTTTATTTGTAGGCGTTTTTATTGCAAAAATTGTGTTTTATTCCAAAACTGCTGAAAAATCTTGCTTTTGGGAAAAATTTGATAGCTCCAATTTGCAAAGAAAATCCCTATTTTTCCAAAAAAATAGCAAAAACTTTTGTTTCTTTGCCAACATTGCCAAATTTTTATTTTCAATTCCTAATTAAAATTTGCAAAAATTGCTGAAAATTTTGTTGGTTGCAAAAAATCAGCTTTTTCGTCGAAATGCCAAATTTTAAAGCCCCAAAATTTCAAAACATTCTGTGTTTACCTAAATTGCAAGAACACTGATTTTATTGAAAATTGCAAAGAAATCCTTTTTTTTTTTTTCGTCAAAGCTGCACAAATCTCGTTTCTTATCCAAAATTCATGGACATTTTTTTTGACAATGTTGCCAAAAATTATCTTCCTGCCTGAAATGTAAAAAAATGTTGCTTTTTGCCAAAATTGCCCGAAATTCATTGAGTTTTGCTTTTTCCAAACTAAAAAAATTATGCTGTAAGTGCATACTGCATAAGTACTTATTTCCAAAGTCATTTTTGTCAAAATTTCCAATGAATCCTGTTTTTTTCAAGTTTCATTTTTTTAAAAAAGAAAATTTCCAAATCTATAATTTTTTTTTGTTAGTACAAAACGTGTTTTTTTGCCAAGTTTTGGCAAATTTTGCTTGAATTTAATTATTTTTTGAATTCATTTTTATGAAAATTTTTGATATGAGGAAATATGCCTTGATCGCCTTAGCGATGATTAAATTAATCCCTTTGTACGTTTACTCATATTATTCGTTAGCTTAGGTATTATGAGATTTACGTATACTGGAAGTATGGCAACGTGAGAACTACGCATAGAGGGGAAAATGATTTATTTGTCCGGTAGCTCGTAGATCGAGGGGAAACTCGAGGGTACGAGCATCGGATTTCCAGCCACGAACCTCACTTGGAATAAGCTATTCGCGATGGCTGGTTCTTCGTCAACAAATAGATGTATAGGCAATGAAGGCCTTAAAAACCTTCATCCCTCTTAACTGTTTCCACCCACTATCACTGTGGATAATTTGTTTAATAATGTGAATTAATTAAATACGTTCATTTAAATTAACCATTTCACAGGTATTTCTCCAATCCGGTACCAATCGGGAAATATGGAACAAAATAACCCAATTCTGTCGCCGATCCTAGTATGAGTGGATCACAGGAGAGGCAGAAAATAAGCACAGTGTCGTAAGTTGTGAAATAGACTTATTAGCTAAATAATAATATTTTTGAGGGACGTAACACACCTAGTCTAATTAAATAATACATAACTGCATCGCCAAGTAGTGTTAATTAAGCATAAACTTAATTATATTACGAGTCTCTATTTTATGCGAGATGTCAAGTAGAGGTTGAGTCCTTTATCGAACATAAAATAATGCTTATTATGTTACATTATCTAAATCCTTACTTGTATTTTGTTGTGCTAAAATATTAATAAATTGCTTTTAAGAATATTTCTGCAATCTTGAGTACTTTCTTGGTATTTTAGTATGATTTTTGTGTATACAGAGTGGCGCATAAGTCAGTATTCCGAAGTTTTTCGTAAATAAATCAAAAACTAAGCATCCTAGAAAAAAACTAATGACATTATGTCGATTGGAAATTTAATTCTCTACAATTTTCCTCGCCTTCATTTTTCCGTAGAGTGCTTATTTCCGCCTCCAGACCGATTTTTATGAAACGCAGTTTGCAAATTTTTCAAAAGAATTTCAAAAATTCACAAACTGTTTCATAAAAATCGGTCTGGAGGCGGAAATAAGCACTCTACGGAAAAATGAAGTCGAGGAAAATTGTAGAGAATTAAATTTCCAATCGACATAATGTCATTAGTTTTTTTTTAGGATGCTTAGTTTTTGATTTATTTACGAAAAACTAAACGTGAAAGTCGGAATACTGACTTATGCGCCACTCTGTATGGTAGATTGGTTTTACATAAGGTCTTTTCTCTCAGAGCTATCCAGGAATGAGTAATTATTCACTCTCTAGGGAATAATTCTTGACTTCACCCCTTAACCAATTCAAATGTTAATATCACCCTAAGTCAGTAAATCCTATTCTCACTATATCATTTTCATTATTATTTTTGGGAACTTTGTCTAAATTTCGTCAAATTTTGGAAATTTTAAGCGATTTTATAGCTTAATAGGTGTCTTTATCTCATTTTTAACATGTTTTAACAATATTTTATGGAATTTTCATTAGCTGACTAATTTTGGTTTTGTTTCAAAATTGAGACATTATGATTTGACTTTCCCTCACCAAACCATTTTTTATTCAATTTCCTCTAAAACTAGAAAAATTTGAATTTCTGTCCTAAAAATAATTTCTTGAGTGAATTTTGACCCGAAATGAATGGAGGTGAAGTTGTGCACGAGTATTTTACGTACATGGGTCTATTGATAAATTAAGTTCAATCGTGTTGCACATAATTTTAATTGATTGAAATTAGAAATGTAGGAAATTCACATTTACATCATTTTGTGAACGTAATAATAGATAAATTTAAACGATTACAAACGGAAAAATATTCAAGCTACATATATGTATGTACGATTGTATATTCAAAAAAAGTACATAATTACTTTGCTGGATTTTGTACAATTCCTGTAAACAAAGTAACCGCAGTTTTTTGGGAAACAATTCTGAACAAAAATGGTCGATCTACATAAAACTTGATAGGTTTTGGCTTCGGAGGTTGTATGCTAACAGCGTAGCCCACCTGAACAGTGGTGACAGCAGTTGCAACCGTTCCTACTTCATCGACTTGAATTTCAGTTGCGTGATCTATATTGGATACTACCAAGTCTGCAGAGTCCTCAACCAAGTTGCTGAGTTCAGAATTTGTAAAAATCGTCTGTATTCCTGATTTCTTCACATGTTCGTTGATATTCTTCGTCCAATCGAATTTAAAACGAGGTAATTTATAATCGACGTACGTTCTGTTAGCTTTATGGAAGTCCACCAACATTTGCCACTGGTGTTCGGGTGTTGATTCATTGATTAGTGCTCCTAATGTTTTGCTGGTAAATGGTAAAACAATATCCATTGAGAATTCGTTATTTTTGTACGGAATGCTGATCGCTTCGTATTGTAGATTTTCGTTTTTCAAGTAACGAACATAGTCTATCTGGTTCATCATTTTGACCGCTACCTGTTTTAATCCGGTATTGAAATTTTGGCTGAAATCAATAAATCATAATTTAGGGTGATTCGTTAAGCATAAGCGTTGAAAATGAATGAAAATGGTTGCCTTACTCTTTAGTAAGTGATTTTTCGAATGGCTCATCCCAAGTAGCGTTGAAAAGTAAGGCACTAGCTAGTAGCAATCGAGTGTCGGAGGAGATATTTTCCTTGAATAATTTAGGTATTCTTTTTTTTGTGTTGCTTGATACCCAACTGCAGGTAAAAATTTGAAATTAATTTACTTCGATGGCAAAATAAGTACAGTAGACTTCCGCTTATCCGGACTAACTGGGGAATTTGGTTGTCCGGATAAGCAAAAATCCGGATAATACGGATTATTATTTTTTGGTGGAATTTTTGGTAGAAAATGACTGTTTTTTGGATAATGATGATGTATTTTTGTTATTTTTGACAAAAAGTGCTAAGGATAAATCTTATTTCTTCACAGAATAGAGAAAATCAAACCAAAAACAAAGATTACAAAATTTTTTGACCATGTACTCGTGAGTAATTCTTGAATGCGTGTCCGGATAATACGGATTTTGTCCGGATAACCGAGAAGTCCGGATAATAAGGAGAATTTATTTTCGTCCGGATAATACGGCTGTCCGGATAAGCGGAAGCCGGATAAGCGGAAGTCTACTGTACACGTTATATGTACGTTTACTCGTATACTCACTTATTGATGGTATCAGTTGCTTCTGAACCTCCTTTGGCGAAATCAACTTGTTGAGCTTCGTTTTTATAATAATTTTGGGTCGCTTTCAAGTAATTTTCCTTTAATTTTTTTCCTTTTTGCACAAATACGGAATTGGCGATTTTCACTTCGGCCGCATCGGTATTTTGCAGACCGTTTAGTACTTTACCTAAAAAGCTGTGTTGTTTGGATGATCTATGCATTTGAAAATGAATACAAATTAGTGTGCAATCAGTGCCATGTTTTGGAGAATTTTTATATAGAAAATTATTTACTCGGTTTCGTTGTTGGGTATTTCTAAAATGGATGAGAGTTCGTCTCGAGTTTCTCCAGCTGTGCCCAATTGTAATAACGATAAAGCGACGTGAATATTGAGTGGCGAAAATAGAGCATTTTCTTCTGGTTTTAAATTCTGATTTATCAATTTGGCGAATACAGAGTCAAATTTTCTGGTAGAGTTTTGAAGACTCTAAAATAATCGACGAGTACGTGAAAAAATTGAACAACAAATTTTTATGGAGAAAATTTCCAAAGATTTTACCTCCACTAAGTCACCTTCGTCGATTGAAACTATTCCAGCTGCGTTGCATACTGACACAACGACAAAAAGAAGTGACACTATTGTCTGAAATATTCATGGTAATGTGCAAAAAAAAAAAAAATAGGACGATTGATTTAAAACATGAAATTGAAAAAAGGTCAGGTTTAAAAAATATTGTTCAACTTACTTTCAAGGGATCCATCTTCTGATTCATTTTAAATGGAATAAGCAATAACGTTTTCTAATCTGTCTTAGACGAACATCTACACCTTTATGATGCTTTGTGTAAAATTATATTTTGTTCAAATAATTTAGAAATAGGTACAAATTTTCTGTGCAAATAGGAATACAAGCTTACCTTGAAATTGGTCATTTATCATAATTTTTTTTACGGCGAAGAAGAAGTTGGTACCAAACCGGATTAATTTTTAGCTACTTTGTTGATATACCTACCTTTGTAATAAATTGAATGTCGATAGCCTGGGGTGTGTTATGTGTATTAATATGCAAATGCATTTTCGTTTGGTTGTGGAAGTAGCTGAGACTGAGTTCGCTTTCGCTAATGGAAAATGTTCACGTTTCTGAGTATTTCGAATGATTCGATTTCGAGCCTCTTTTTTTGGGTCGAATAATTTACACGTGAGGTAACGCGGGTTTCTCAAAAATTGACGTTTGAAAATAGAATTTCAGACGTTTGTTATGAATTTTGGATGTAATTATCATATGTATAAGAATTTGTATTTTGTGCATAGTTTTAAAATTTTCACACTTACAGAATTGGGTGGGCGTTTCATTGGCATATCCAAGTACATATTTTTAAATTTGAAAATGTTCAATTATTGTCCAAGGATTAATTGGAATTGGAATGTGAGGGATTTACCTAACTCGGAGATGGAGGAACTTTGATCGAAATTGAGGGTCCGGAGCCGAAGCTGAAGCCGGAGACCCCAGCGTGGATATTTTATTTTCGATTCGAAAGAAAAGATTCCTGTTAGTAGGTTCAAAGTCATGTTTTCTAAATCATGTTTTGAGTAAATGGGTCTCAAAATAATATACTTGTGAAAATAAGAACTATTTTTCAATAATTTCCAAAATTTGAGCCAGCCAAGTCTCCTATTTTTCAGAATTTTATCTTGTGTTGTTGAAGGAGCTATCTCTTAATATGGCAAAGTTGGCTTTTGGCCCAGAAAAATAACACTGGTTTTAGTCCAAAAAGCTACCCAATTGACAAAATCGCAAGCGTTTTGCTAGCGGAACCTCGCGTTATCCTCGCTGACTCGCGTTTATCTGGCGGATTTCTCGCGATTTCCAGCTAGTAACATTCCTTCCTCTCGCAAATCAAGCAGTTTACTAGCGAATGTAAGCTAGCGTTTTAGATGCTCGCAAAAAGCGAGCTATCATCTCGCGCATTTGACCTAGTTTGAAAATGGTTAGATTTGCTCGTTATAGATGCTCGCAAAATGCGAGCGATCATCTCGCGCACTTCAGCCAGTTCATTTTACATAAAACTGATCTATCTTTACGCTAGAATTTTGCTAGCATAAATGTAGTGTGTCTCTTTGGTGTAAATAAGCACGCATCTCAGTGCTGCCACGGGTGGTTATTCGTAAATATGGCTACACTGATATAGGCGGATTGAAACGCGAAGTCCGTTACTCTACTTTTGTTGCCTTCGGTTCGCTATTCTGGCGGGGATCAGTCTCAGTCAGTAAGTCGTGCTCGTAGTTTGGAATACGTATGTTGTCATGTGATTTTGTTGTGTTATTTTGTTAATCTAACGTTTCGTGTTTCGTCATTCGTGGTAGTTTCAGACATCAAGTGCAAGTGCTCACCACCAGTACAAGGTATGTAATGTTGTATGTATAATATTACTATTGTAATTACTAATTTATATATTTTGTGTCTGAATGTCTCTTGTCCCTGTGTCTGTTGGCTCGCGTATGTGCATATGTGTGTGTGTGTGTGTAAGTACATACATATATGCGCGTGTGCATGTGCATGAGCGCGCGCCAGACCAGACAACGAGTTTCATTTCAACGGTCGGATGGTTTAAACGAAACGAAGAAATAACGGACTAGATCGATTATGAAAATTCGTTAAAGTTAACGAATTCGTTAACTCGCATATTTTTCCTGTGACCTTTCGTTAACTGTTCGTTAAGCCATGTTAAGTTTACGTGAGAAAATATCTCTCGTTAAGTTAACGAATAGTTAACGAATTCGTTAACTTTAACGAATTTTCATAATAGATACCCAGCATGCCTCCGTGTGATTTTTATGATTTCACGTATTTCAAACAAATACTTAATATGTGCTAAATAAAGCACTGGCATTTTCGGCTGTACATTTCATTTCTAACTTGTACATAAATTATAGCTGCACACTCCATTTCGATGTTATGAATTAGGTATAAATTAGATTTACCTATATTCAAGTTTGCGTAAATTCATCAATTTATTATTAAATAATTCTGTCCTTGTCTTGAGATTACTAATGAGATGAGATGATATAATATGATATGATATGATAATTAAGTATGCAGTTGGAAAAAAAAGAGTCAGAATGGGATTATTTGAATGGTGAACGATTCCAAGGAATAAATACGCGCATGGGCGTCACATATTTTTACAAACCACAAGATTCCCAGTACTTACGAGAATCAATAGAAAAATTGGAAATTTTTTATACATATTAAACCACCATGTTTGAAAATATGAAATTATTCCCTGTTTTCATATTCTTATTCGATGTTTTTGGTTCTGACTTGCCTAAAAAAATCAAGGTGTCGAACTTAGAATTTTCAATTTTTCTCCAGAATTTGAACAAATTTTGTAGAAAAGGGCTCATTTGTCGACTTCCTTAGATTTTGAATTACACGTTTTTGAAAGCTTTTGCCCGGGCGAATTTTCCCTCATAAAAAACGTTTTGTGCAAATTCAAAAAATGTTCAAAGTTTGAATCAGGAAAATAAACTGCTCTCTCTATTAAGAATGTTTTTGTTTCAACTTCTCAAAATATGATTGAATTTTTGAAAACTTTTGGCCTCGCTTCACTCGAACTTGTTTGCTTTTCTTTTTCAAGTTTGAATTTTTTGTTCAATAATCATCATTCAAATTTTAAACGTTTGAAACAAAAATAACGAACTTCTTCATTACCTAAGTATATCACACAAGAAAACATCGTTTTCAAACTTCTCGAAACACTAATTTTCGGGGCATTTTCCCACGTTTCGCTCGGGTCCATTTACTTTTCTTTTTTCAATTTTAAATTTTCTAAAGAAAAACATCATTTAAATTTTAAAATTTTGAAGCAAAATAATCAACTTTTTATGAGAACTCATCACATAAAAAAACGTCGTTTTTGGTACCTCTTGAAATACTAATTTTCGAGAGTTTTTGCCATCACTACGCTCGGGCTAGTTTGCTTTTCTCTTTTTTTGAATTTTTCTAAAAAAAATCATTCGAATACCATCGTTTTTATGCCTCTCGGAATACTGATTTCTGAGAGCTTTTGCTCTCGCTTCGCTCAAGCACATTCGCTTTACTTTTACAAATCAAGAAAAATCATAATTCAAATTTCGGAATTTTGAAACAAAATGATAAACTTTTTATAAGTGACTCGTTACTCATAAAACATCGTTTTTTATACCTCCAGAGATCTTTTGTCCTCGCTTCGTTCGGGTTCGTTTGCTTTTCTTTTTTAATTTTGGAATTTTCAAAACAAAAAAAATATCATTCGAATTCTATCGTTTTTATGCCTCCTGGAATACTACTTTTTGAGAGCTTTTGCCCTTTCTATGCTCGGAGCCATTTGCTTTTCTTTTTCCATTTTCAATTTTTCAACTGAAAATAACTATGAATTTTAAAATTTTGAAGCAAATAATAATACCAACGAAATATTTACGATCGAAATTGAAGAATTCGAGTTGAATTTGATTTTAAACGAACATGATGTGACAAAAAATAAAACGAAAAATTGAAGTGAAACGTTATATTTTTGGTGTCTATTTGCTTAAATAAAATCATAGGGTGTTTGAAAACATCAGAAAAGCACACGTTTTTTTACAAAAATTTGGCCAAAAACTTGAATGTGAATTTTGGCGACCCCCCCCCACCCGGAAAAATTCCATAAGTGTTCGAAAACTGACCTGCCGAAAGTCTTACTTAAGTCCTACTTTTTCATTTCAAAATTTTGTTAGACACCCTGAAAATGCTCAAACACCTTTCGCATTCAACTTTGAATTACTTACGTTCAAAAAAATTGTGCCATAGTTTTTGAAAATTTGAAATTATTTGGTGTTGTTGATGTTTTTGTTTGGCGTTTTCTTCTCTGCCGCCTCCCCCCAACAAAAAAATATTGCTCGAGCAGCTTTTGAATTTAACCTTGAATTAAGTACGTGTAAAAAAAATTGTGAAAAAAATGAATTTTTTTCTTGGATTCTACATTATAATAGACTTACGCATCGAAAAGAAAGTTTTTAAAAATGTTCTTGATGTCATTACTAAAATTACTTTTTTCGGCACAGAAAGTAATAGGAGCTTCATTACTCTGTTTAGTACATACAAGTATGCAGTAGCAGCTAAAATGGAACGAAAGAACGTGTATATTGACGAAGGCCGAATTGTAGGCAAAAGCTCATTCTACAGAAATATAGCTAAATTGAATGTGAGTTTGTGAACTTTCTACTTGAATTAGTTTACCATTTGAAAACAACTCGAGTCACACTTTTCAAATTTTACAGGAGAACGTAAATGATGATCGAAATTCTGTCAATGCCGACTCTGATTATTCGTGTTCTTCTGATCATAACAATTCCACGCCAGTTCAAAATGAAAGTCTCGACGCTTCTGCTTGTAACAATTCTACACAGACTCAGAATGAAAATCCCGACTCTTCTGATGACGATTTTTCTCATAGCCAACCAGATCAGGTGTTTCCCACTGAAAATGAACACTGGTACCAAAATTGCTGTTCTGATTCTTCTAATACAAGTTATTGTTCAACTGAAAATAATTCTCCTCGCCATATTGAATCTACGAATAATTTAATGGAAAGTACTAATGCGTCTGCTAAACCATTTGGGTTCTTCAATTTGAGCTGCTCGCAGAAAAATCCGTATGATGAGTTGAAATTTCAGCTCCTCAAGTGGGGACACGAGAATAAGATAACAAGGGAGTGCGGAAACCAGATTTTAAAAATCGTAAAACAGATCCAATTTTCAGATGTACTGGAGAAATTACCTACTGACTTTCGAACGGTTATGGCAGTTCCGTTGAACAAAGAAACGTCTCCCACTATAATTTCTAAATGTGGCGGTCAATACATCTATTTTGGAATTGAAAATTTCTTAAATACGGTTGGAGGGCAACCTTACTTTGATCCCACCAGTTCTGCTTTAAAACTAAGCATAAACGTTGACGGTCTCCCTATAAGTAAAAGCTCAACCAAACAATTTTGGCCTATTTTAGGTAGTTTTGGTCAATGCAAAGTTTTTATTATTGCCTTATTTCTCGGAACAAGTAAACCAGATAATGCCAATGATTTCTTAAATGACTTTGTTGCTGAAACCAATACGTTGATTAAAAACGGTGTTAATATTAAAGGAAAACTATATGAATTCGACCTAGAAAAGGTCATCGCGGATGCGCCTGCAAAGTCATTCGTTTTCAATTTGAAAAGTCATGTGGGCTATAACAGCTGTGTCAAGTGTACCGTAGTAGGCAAGAGAAAGCACCATCGAATTTTTTTTCCAGAGAAAGGAGAGCCACGTGATAAAAACCACTTCATTAAAAATCAAAATGAAGTCGATTTAAGTGACGAAGAAAACGATCATGCTGTTGATGTTAATGATGATGATGATGATGGCGATTTTTGCAAAGAGACATCCATCGTGACCTCTATAGAGGATCTAGATCTTCCAATGGCTTTACCATTCGATTATATGCATAGTATATGCTTGGGCTCAACAAAAAAATTGATTGAATTCTGGAGTACCAATAAACATAAACCAATCAAGCGCATACTAGACAAAAAAGTCATAAAGAAAATTGACGAAAAAATCGACGAATTGAAAAAGTATACTCCAGTTGAGTTTAACCGAAAGCCTAGATCATTTCACGATATTGGAAGATGGAAAGCTACAGAGCTACGCCAATTTATTTTATATACTGGCCCTAGTGTTCTGAAAAATTTATTACCTAAAAAATATTATCAACATTTCTTACGTCTACATTATTGCACAAGAGTTCTCTGTATGAAATCAATCATGACTCCAGAGGTTTTGGATTATGTTGAAGTATGCCTTGAAAAATTTATAACCAAATTCGTGAAACTGTATGATGAATCATTGGTCAACCACAACATTCATAGTTTATTTCATATATTATCAGACTGTCGAAAATTCTTGAATCTGGACAACTTTAGTGCATTTAAGTACGAAAATTTCTTGAAATGGATTAAAGAAACGCTGAAAAGTGGTAATAGACCACTAGAACAAGTTAAAAACCGTTATTTACAAAGTTTATACATCAGAAGCAAGAATATCGATGTAGATACGAATGATAGTAGTGAATTTCAGCTACTGAAAAAGTTCAATGAAGGCATTTCCGAACAGGGTGAGCCCTTCGAGCAATTTCGCCAGTTGAAACTAAAAGATTCGATTTTCCAGACTAATAACATCAAAAATTCTGTGTGTCTCACTTTCGATGGCACTATTGTTAAAATTGAGTCGATCACTAGATTTTCAAATGGCACCATCGAAGTTCAGGGAAGACAATTCAAAGAAATCTCAGACTATTATACGACGCCATGCGATTCATCACCGATTGGAATATATTTAGCTGGAAAATTAAGCCGCCGGACTTGTAGCATGGATCCTCGTGAGATCAGCAACAAATGTTATGTCATACCAGAAACAGCATCACCTCCAACTTTCTATGTAGCCTCTCTCGTTCACCAGGTACTTGACCATATTTTTTAGGTCAATATTAACTTCTTGCTTTTCACTACTCATGAACATTTGTGTCATACAGGAAAAAAATTTTATGCTCGAAAACTGCTATGAATTCCTTTAGGTATTTAAAGGGGGGATGGGAGAAGAGCTACCTGATTTTTTAATGGGGAAGGGGTGACGCCTAGTGCAGGGATTGTACTCGGTTACTTTTTAAGTACTTATAACCAAGTTACTAAAGTTACTTTTTCTGAGTTTTTTCACAAATTTCCTTTTTTTTTTCTTCAAAATTTTACTCAGAACTCTTTTCTTGTCATCAAAAATAATGCTGTTTTACGTTTCAGGAATTGTGAATTTTGAAAGGCTTTCGCCCTCCCTTCGCTCGGGCTTTTACTCATATTTTTACGAATACATAACAAATAGGTATATGTCATTTTCTGAAAACTTTTAAAATTTGAAAATTTTGAAGCTACGAAAATCAATGTCTTGCATAAAAAATGAGGTTGTTTTATGTTTCGAATCCTAAAATGGAAAAATCAACTCGACAAATCCCAAAAACATAATACAATCAATAAAAAAATTCAAATGCATTGTTTCCTCGGCATTTTTGTTTCTAACTTTTGTTTTAAAAATGGTTCGAACTATATCTGACGAATTATTTGGAAAAATCTTGTTTGGGGGGAGGGGGATGAGTCTAGAGTAAAAATTTGGAAGAATCTAGCGTGAACAGTTGGGAGGATTTCGGTCCCCCCTTCATCACACCTCTGAAAATAATGTGTAATATTTTGTATGGATTAAAGTTTTTCGGTCACCTCACCTCTTTTTACATTGAAATTTTTTTTAGTCACTTTTTTGGATACTTTTTGGTTACTTTTTCCAGATTTTTTGATTACTAAAGTTACTTTTTTTGAGAAAAATTTGAGTACAATCCCTGCTAGTGTATGCAAATTTAGATGACTGAAGCAGTGTTCTCGTTTTGAAAAATAATAGGTTATTTGCTTCCAGAATTATAAATTTTTGAAAACATATGCCTTTGCCTCTTTGAGGCTGTTTATTTTCCTTTTTTGCAAAATTGACCTGTCTAAATATCTGTAAAAATGTTCAAATAAGTAATTAAAGAGAACAAAAATAAACTCCTCTCTTAAAAAAAATTATTTAATTTCTGAAATTAGATGTGTAATTAATAATCTTGTAATAAAAACACCCAGAACAAAAAAATTTGATTCTAAAATTTTAAAGCCAAAACAGGGTATCTACCAGATAGTGAAAGTAGTGAAAAAGTAGTGATTTTAAAAATGGGTAGTTGAAGTAGTGAAAAAGTGGTAAATTTCGTCAAAAAAGTAGAAAAAGAATTCAAACGCGCCACAAAAACCTTCAAATCATTGAGAAAAAAGTACATTTTTGATGAAATTGACAACTTGTTTTTTTTTTTTTTAATAATTTTGCTAGAATCGAAACATTTTTTCGTACATTGCTAATTTTTTTCCAATTTCAATTTTTTTTAAATTTTCACACGAAAAATTTGATTTTATACATTTTTTTGTACGTGAAGGCCTGAAGGGAGGGGGGACGGTCAAGTGGAGAGCTTTCTGAAAATATGGTTGAAAAAAGTAGTGAAAAAAAAGTGGAAAGTAGTGATATTTTCACAAAAATTCTGTTAAATATACCTACCGTGCAAAACAAACTTCTCGCATTGAAAAAAAATCATTTTTATGCCTCAAAATACAAATTTTCCAAAACTTTAGCTTTCATTCTATTGGATCTTGTTTGCTTAATTTTTAAACATCAAAGCTTTGAAAAAATTGAATAAAATAAAATAAAATATGTATTATTGAAGCTTTCAAAAATTTTAAAAAGGAAGATGAGAATTTTTGAAAGTGATTTTTTGAAAATGTTATGGAGAATTTTAGTGAGAATATCTGAAAATTGCATACCTACATTATTTCAAACTTATGAAATGTTTTTTGAATGGTGATGATGATGAATTGAAGAGAATTTTCAAAAACTGGATGTATAATATCAAATTTATATCCAAGTGTACTTACGTAGATTTTTAATTTTGTTTCTGTCATTTTAGGATTTTTTATGATGGAGTCGGTCAACAAAAAAGTAATTGACCGCAAGCCAGTAAAAAAATATGTCGTTCTTTCCGAAATGGGAAAAAAACCAAACACAGTA
This sequence comes from Planococcus citri, assembly GCF_950023065.1. NCBI lineage: Eukaryota > Metazoa > Arthropoda > Insecta > Hemiptera > Pseudococcidae > Planococcus > Planococcus citri. The sequence goes on from NC_088680.1 coordinate 67,153,048, forward strand.
ATACTCAGCACCGTTCTATCCAAGTGGGTTCTCTTTGAACAAAAGGAATTCTGGTACCCTACAAATCTTAAAAAACTAGGACATGATATAGAAGAGGTCTTAAGAAATAATACGGTGCCAGAAACTGATCCATATAAGTGGAAGAAATACAAATGGCATTCGATTTATTACGAAACAAGTAATGCTCTTACTTTCAAAAATAAGTATGTTGTTTGTAAAAAAATGTAATGAATGAAAGATAGGTACAGTAGTTTGAAAAAAAATATCAGGTACCTAAGTAGTTTGAAAAAAAATGTAGTTTGAAAAAAAATGTAGTTTGAAAAAAAAACCGGCAGTTTTGAAAAAAAAATACAGAGCCTAGTTTGATAAAAATTGAGTACATGTGTGACCATTATTTAAATTTATAAAATGTATTTCTCAGATCGGTACGACAGCGCTGCTGATCAAGTAACAGCGTTAGAAAAAGATATATCCGAAGTGTTCGAAGTGTCCGAATCCAGCATTATCGATTCCAGCCCTCCGAATATTCTACGAAGCAAAGTCTCTAAAAAAGGTCGTACTCTAGGAAGTGTACCTCAAAAAGACTTCTCAGATCGGTACGACAAGGCTACTGCTCAAGTAACAGCATTAGAAAAAAATATATCCGAAGTGTTCGAATCCAGCGTTATTCATTCCAGCACTCCAAAAAGCCTACGAAGCGAAGTCTCTAAAAATGCTCCTACTGTAGGAAGTGTACCTCAAAATGCTCCTATCTCTGAAAGCCAATATGCTGAGTTGAAAAATGGTATTGATCAAATATTGGCCGAAATGAAACTTTTGAGAAAAGAATTAGGTGGGTTCAATAGCGTTGGCCAACTAAACCTGTATACGAGTACGTAGATATATGAATATTCAACATTTTAATTTTTTCTTACTCGTACAGACGATATTAAACGAAGGCAGTCAAACGCTGTCGTCCAAGTCCGCCAACCAACAACTTCATCGCCAAGGAAAACCTTTATCAAATTTTCTCCATGGAGGAGGGACATGGAGTTGCCTGTTAGTACGGTCGAGGAGATGGAGAAATTAAATAAGAAAATAGAGGACGCTGATTATTTCGCTAAATTGGTAAGTGTGAATATTAGTGCAAGTTGAAAAGTGGGGAAGGGGAAGGCAGAGTGGCGTCGTCTTAACATGCTATATTTTCTAAGAATTTCGAGTTTTTCTTTCATCCTAATTTCTCATTTCCAGGGTGAATTGTTCAAGTACTGCAGCAGCTCGGCTTTAAACGTTCCTAAGAAACTTGATGCTATCATGGATCAGTTATTCGACCCAGAAATATCACGATTTTACAACTGCAACGGACTATATCAGAAGTATAATTTTACAGAGACGCGGATCTACAAAGAAATAAAAGGTAATTGAACTATGCATTGATGGATATGTTGTAGATACCTACCTATACACAAAAGTATGATTATTTTTACACACGTGAAGAATTCAGAAAACAGTGGTCACTTTTGAAATCTGATGGAACATTGGGTGGTATCATGCTATTTTTGTCACTTCTTTTTCTGGAGCACTCTAATTATTTGAATTATTTTGTTCGAAATTCTTCAATTTTTTCAGTTTTTATTGCAATTTTTTGACGTTTTTAATGCCTCAGAGATGAGATGAGAAAAAATAGTAAATAAATAGGTACATTTTTGAGTAAAAACGAAAACTTTGGTTCTACTTTTTTTGAAAAATTCTTCTATTGAACACAATATGAGAAATGGTTTTCAACGTGTTGATAAATTTTGTGTTTTATAAGTGATCTATTTTCCATGCAGGAAATTTTTCTCATTTTCTGCATAAAATAAATACCTATCTACTTAATTACAGGTTTTTTGGAGAGAAAAATTGACAGTACTGTGACCGAGAACATTCGTGAGATCGAAAAAAGTTTTGTCAAATGGCTTAAAAAGAAGTCCGACGGACTTAGATACGCTGCAGCAGTGAAAAGTAAATTCATTCTTTAATTTAAAAATAGTTTTTGAAGTATCTATGTATGTACCTGGGTAATTCTCAAAAAACAGTAAAATTCGTGTACCTACATTGCAAATTTCTCAAAGGGTTTAGCATGCATTTTTTTTTTTTTTTTTGGTTCATGGAAGGATTACCTCACACATTTCACATTGGGTATTGAGATTTTTAGCCCCTCCTTTCATTGGCGTACATTCGAATTATAGCTCGTTCTAATCGTATTTATCTGTGAAGTTTTGATATTTAGAAGAATCTGTGTCCTTCAGCTTGCGTTTTTAATTACCCTAATGAACCCGCCAAAAATGATAATTGAGAAAGGGAAGTTATTCTACATCATAAATACACATATTTTTATTACGTCTTGAAAATCAAATTATGTCCAGTAAGTAAAGCTAGAAACGAAAAAACGTTGAGATTGTGCTTCGTCTTGTGCAGCGCTCATTTGTCCTTTGACTTGGCCAAATTTCAGACATCTCTACTTTTATCGCGCTAGTTGACATGTTACACGATAATACATATAAGCAAAATTTGACATTTCCTCCCTCCCCATGCCTCACACCCGCCCCCTACCAAAAAAATAAATCCAGATTCGAACTCTGCGGCCTTGAAAACATTATTGACATATTATATGATAATATAAGCAAAATTTGACATTTTCCTCCTCCCCACGCCTCACCCACCACCTCCACAAAAAAATAACTCCAGATTCGAATTCTATGACCTTGAAAACATATCAATCGACATATTATACATCGATGAGGGTCGAATCCTAATTATTTCTGTTTTAGGAGGGGGGGGTCAGGGCCCACAGTGGGGGAGATTCAATTGAGGCCAACACTAGAAAAGGGATCTGGGACACCTATATAAATGATTCCCACTTGAAATTTTCCAAAAAAAATGATTTTTGTTTTTCAAAATAAAATTATGCACATAAAAATTAACCTTTTTTTTTTTGAGAATTACCCACCTAGAGTTGAAAATACGAACACTCAAAAAATTTTTCGATTTTTAGGTGGTAAAAGGAATACGTCAATAAAAAGTTTGAATGATGAATTCAACGCGTCTTCAAAATCAACGAGTGATCTTCCAACAGGCGAATCTTCGGCGCTTCAACACAAGGCGAACAAAAGCGATTTTCTTCCGATCGAATTTCCATCGAATCATTCGGCTGAAACTCTGGCGAATGAACTTTCAAGTGATGAGCCTTTTTCAGATAACGACGATATGTACGATAAAAATGACGGCGATGAAATTTACGAAAAAACTGACGACGACGTTGGAATGGGGTTGAGTAAGTTCTAAAATGTTATCAATACTTTTCATAATGGGGTTTCATTAGTTTAAATTACACTTTATTTTCAGGAATTGCGGGTGCTTTTGCCAATGAGCAGTTTTTGGATAAGTCGACCGATTAATCGTTTTTCAATTATTATCGAAGTGAGAATCAGGATCTGATTTCTCCATGTTATATGTATACGTATGAACAAGCTTAAATTTAAATTTATCGGAAACATAAGGTACATAATTTGACTTTTTGTTTGAAGTAGCAGGGTGTGAGTTTCGTGCCTTAAAAAACAAAGTGACTTTTTTGCTCTCATTTTTGTGGAATTGTGATTTTTCTTTTTCCAAAAATCATAATTTCCTTTAAATTTTGATCTTCTTTTTCGTGAAGGGAGGGAAGCTTCTTCAAAATTTGATGACTTTGTTTTTTTTTGTGTATTTTCACCTTTTGTGGTGGATTTTTCTGCATCTCGATATCTTTTATTCGTTGATCCCTCTCTCTCTTTGAACTATTTTTTTTCTCTGTTGAATCCTCTTCAGTTTTACTAGAAATTTTTCGATAATTTTCCTCAAAAAATGTTCGATTTTATTTCCAAATGTATAATTAATTTTAATTCTCGTGAGTTCTCTGTTCTGAATTCATAATGGTTTTTGCAGTACTGAATTTTCGAAAGATTTCCATTTTCATCATTTCCATAGATTTTGTTTTGAATTTCATTGATTCGTTTTTCTGCCTAAATTTTTGTTCTGAATTTCTGCGAAACCTTTTTTCTAGAATTTTCGAGATTTTTAATAACATTTCTTCCTAATTTAGTCCCAAATTTTGGAAATTTTTTCGGCCTAAATTTTTGCAAAATTCCCCTGTTTACAGATTTTTTAAATTTTTTTAGATTTTTTTTTGGACTTTGAGACTTGATGGTTTTATTTGGAATTTTTTTGAGGATTTCTTTTGAATTCTCATAGATTCTATTTTCCCATTTTTCGACGATTTGCCTTCGTGAGTTTTTTTTCAATTCTTGTGATGTTTTTTCTTAAATTTTAGTGCTTTTTACCTTAATTTTTTCGCGGTGGAGTTTTTCTAGGTACTTCTTATCGAATTTTTAGATTGAATTTCGTTCCTCCCTGTTTCGGTAGACTTCCCCCTCTTCTTTCAATTTTGCAATTTTTTTAGTAGTTTATCACATTTTTCGATTATGTTTCCGGAATCCATAATATTATTTTCATGCGTTATTATTGTAGTGTAATTTTGAAATGTTAATAATTACATATCTGTTTTGAGCTTTTGCTAGGTTGTTTTTTTTTACGCTAACTTACAATCACTGTTCTTCAACTCGTATCCCCTAAACACTAACCTCAGCCGCTCCTCAGATCACTTTACGCTCACTTCACCTCAACATGGCCGAAAGATTTCCCGTCCAAACACCTGAAAACCACTGACCAATGGCCAAGGGAATCTCACGCAAGGGATCCTTCGGCCCGGGGGCTTGGTGCCGAGGATTATTCTTTATTTATTTATTGTTTAGAGGGGGGTTGACACCCGAAGGCTTATACAGTAGATCTTTCGTCATGTTTTAGATTGAATCCCTCCCCTTCCCTCATGATGATTTTTTTTTGTCGTAATGTTATGTTCAAATCAAAAAATAGAAATATGTAATGAAATCAGTATCCCTTCTCGAAAATCATATCAAGTGTTGAAAATATTGTCATTAATACTATATAATAGATCGGAATTAATTCAAATCACTGAAATTTGCCATAAAATTGATGAAAAAATAGCAGAATTGAAAAATTGGTCAAAATCCCAATTGACAAAAATTCGAAAAAAAAATACTAGATAAAAGCTAGCTAATCACGCTACAATTGCGCTAGCGCACTAGCGTGATTTTGGGACTCTCTGCTAGCTTTTTTACGCGAGTATATCAGATAGAGAATAGCTAGCGAAACGCTAGATCATTTTTCATTACTAAAACGCTAACTGAAATTAGCTAGCTGAAAGCTAGGCTTCACCTCGCGTTTTTATGTCTGTTTTTATGGTTTTAAGCTAGCGAAATGCTATCTATGCACTAGCTAAAAGCTAGCATGCGGAGAAAAGTAATGAAAAATGATCTAGCGTTTCGCTAGCTATTCTCTATCTGATATACTCGCGTAAAAAAGCTAGCAGAGAGTCCCAAAATCACGCTAGTGCGCTAGCGCAATTGTAGCGTGATTAGCTAGCTTTTTTCTAGTATTTTTATCCGAATTTTTGTCAATTGGGTAATTTAATAGGTACTTGAAATCGTCCTAAAAAAATCTTAGTCTACTCTCACTCTCCCTTTGTCTAAAAAATGGGCTTCTGTTACAGGGCCATTTCTTTTCAAAATCATTCATACCTTTTCCGTTTTTTTTCCATGTTGAAAATATTGAAAATTGGCTGTAAAGTTGTTTGAGGGTCGTTGCTCACTGCCAATTTACCTGACCCCTGACCTATAAGAATTATCGAAAAGTAAAGAAGTATGGAATTTACCAAGAACACACAAAGAGTTGACTTATTAAAAAGTAATGAATGAAATATCAATCAAAATTTTAAATTATTTGTCAAAATTGGGAGAGGTGTAGAAGAAGTAAATAAGGTAAGAAAGTTCAGAAAAACATTAAAATCACTAAACATTGCCCAAATGGCCAAAAAGTAATGAAATTCAAATAAAACTTGACAAAATTGCCCAAGAATTGCATTTTTTGTTGAAACTTCTTCTAACCATAATACCCATCATCAAAAAATGATGACAATTTGAACAAAATTGCCAAAAATGCCTTCGTTGAAATGATGAAAAACAATTGACAATCAAAATTCAGTGAAAATCATGTTTAAAATAATGTTTATCTTCAGCCCACAATCACCTGGAGGCTAGAGATATTGAATAAGAATACTTCTCACAAGACTCCTAAAAAATCCATCAACAGTGGCATTGAGCCAAAACATTTGACAGGCTGCAATTTCATTCCATACAATAGCTGTAACTTTCAAGCAAGTAAAATTTTTTTTATTTCATAAGAAGATTATTCTGAATTTCATCCAATTTAATGCGGAGTTTCTCAAAGAAGTGAACTTCCGCCATTTTTGTTTGTCTTAAGGTGCACCGGGGTAAGTCCTAATGTATTTTTCACAATTTCAACTTTGACCGGCTGTTACTCTCCTACAAATGAACCAATATGGCTCAAATTTATTATGTAGGTTCATATAAGAGTTCTTTACTTATGGTAAAAATTTGAGCGCGATTGACTCAGTAGCTTTTGCTCAGTAGAATAAAATATAAAGTGTTCGGACTTGACCCCGATTTACAGTAAGTCAGAACAGGCAGGCTCAACTTTGCGGACGTGTGGTTCAAAAACAGAGTGTCCCACGAGAATTTAATGATATGAAAATTGTAGAGAATTTAATTCTCTTTGGATCACTCTCATCAGATTTTCACTGGGACATATGGCTTGTCTGGTATATGTGAAAAACTAAAAGAAAGAACATCTGTATTTGAAAACAAATTCAAAACAACAACAAAATACAATTAGAGCAAAAACATGTGAAATGGAACTGAATTCCAAAAATTGTAATGTTATGGTGAAGAAGGGGTACCCTCAAGTCACTGCTGGGTAGGTAGTGCTTCGGAATGTGCAAACCTCTAGGCACTAGAGCAGGAATTCAGACTTAACCTGGTGGTAGTGGTGCAGAGTTATCAATACATACAAGTACATCGATGTACATTGATTTAAGAAGATATTGATGTGCACTGAAGTAACATTCTGATCACCAATGTGCATCAAAATTGCAAAAATTTGTTGAAAACCCGGTTTTTTGAACTGCAATTTAGACTTAATTTCATAAAAACTAGAATGCTTTGTTGAAAAATTGTACTTGACTCATGAATACAGCAAGAAAAATGCAGTTTTGCTGGTATTTTATGAATTACATTGTTACATCAGTAAAACATTGCCAATTTTCCCAGATTTTCTCTCTTAAAAAACGTCACTTTTGAATTTTGATGTACAAAAATCTTCAATGCCTATATTGAAAATATCGATATGAGCTCACATCGATAACTTTGCATCACTACCTGGTGCACCTTATAAACGCTCATCTACCTTGTACAATGGATGATGAAATGCTGATGGCCACATTTGCTGATGATAGTGATGATAGTGATGACACAGCTATACTTTCCTTGCATAAAGGCATTACAATTGCCACCACATGCATATAAAATGTCATTACCAGTTTATACAGATGGCTAAGTAAAATGGCATATCAAAATCAATGAATCCAAATCTGAACATGTAATCCTCACTAGGTTACTAGGTACTTAAAGAATCTGCAACTTACCAGTCACCATCAACAACATGATGATACCACAAAAGACCTCTATGAAATATTTGGGAATTCGCCTTGACAAGACATAACACGGAGTTATGCAGGGCCAGACCCAAAAACACATGGCCTATCGAGATATCCCATTTTAACACCCCTGATTTTGGGCTCCTCAATTAATTGACCAAATTTTTTTCTCCCATTTCTTAAAGTCCAGGGCACTGAGCATAAAAATTCATTCAGCAATTTTTTAAGTGCTCCAGTTTTTACCTCATCAGCCCAAATATGTCGAGGCCCACTAAGATTTCCTCAGTAACTCGGTGGGTGGGTCCCGGCCTGAAGTCATGTAATCCTCACTATGTTCCTTGAAGAATCTGCAACTTACCAGTCACCATCAACAACATGATGATACCACAAAAGAACTCAGGGAATTTACCTTGACAAGGCATAACATGGAGAACTCACGTTGGGAAAAAATGTGATGAAATGAAACTTTATACTTGAAAAGACAAGCTGGCTCTTTGCACTTGAAGCTAAATTATGTAACAAACTTCTACTTTACAAAACCATCATCAAATCTGTTTGGACATATGGTTTCCAACTATACAGGGTGCCCAGAAATATTGTGAACCCCTAAAAAAAGTTTTCTGTTAAATGTTTTGGTTGATCACAGTGAATAATAATAATGATAGCGCATAATTGGTTGTTGGACTGAGGCGATAACATTCCACCAATCATATTCATCTATTTCACATTGCTAACCTATCAGGGCTGGTGAATGAAACGATTGCAGTGTTCTGTTCTGTTCATGAACAAATCCTTTTTGTAGTATCTGTTTCGGGTTTTGTTCAAGTTAATTTGGATTCATTTTGTTCTGTTCTGGTTTTGTTCAGGTTGATTTGGTTCTATTTTGTTTTGTTCTGTTCTGTTCTCACTTTAGCAGTCATTTTTTCTTCACTTACATGATGAATTCTCATAATAGATAGCTTTTAACCTTGAAATTAAGCCTTTTACTGCATTTGAAAGACAAAACAGAACTATAAAAATGAAGTCTAAAACATGAAAAATAGTGAATAATTTGAATAAAATTGAAACATATTGTTCTGTTCTGATTATTGTTTTTTGTTCAAAACGTTGAATCATTTTCTTCAGTTAGCGTTCATTTGTTCAAAGCATGATATCATTCTGTTCGGGTAACGTTCAGAAAATTTGAAAATTTTTGTGCTCATCGTTCCATTCATAGTGTTTTGTTCTGTTCTGTTCACCAGCCCTGTAACCTTTATATTTAATAAAAAACTTTCTTAGGAGTTCACAATATTTCTGGGCACCCTGTAGGGTACTGCAAAACCATGTCGAATATAGAAATAATTCAGCGGATGCAAAACAAATACCTTTGTCAAATCTCCAATATGTGCCATGGTACTTACACCAGAAACAAAGACCTCTATTGTGACTTACAAATGTGAACTATCTCTGAAGGAAAAAAAATGTTTTGCAGTTACTAGACAGAAGGACTCAAGTATACCCACGTAGAGGAAATAAAGAAGATCTACCTATTTGATATTTTTTGCTACCTATAGGGTGCGCAGAAATATCGTGAACCTCTAAAAAAGTTTTCTGCTTAATATTTTGGTTGGTCACAGTGAATGATAATAATGATAGCACATAATTAGTTGTTGGACTGAAGTGATAACATTCCACCAATCATGTGCATCTGTTTCACGTTGCCAACCTATATTTTTTATGAAAAACTTTCTTTGGGGTTCCCAATTTTTTTGCACATCCTGTATATATTATAATGAGTAGCTATTTCCTTTCACAGCTTATCATCTCTATACCCTCTTCCCATTTTGAGGGACCAAAAGGGAGCTTGCAAATTTTGAAGCTTCGTGGGTCAAATTTTATATTTACCAAGTGGAAAATATGCAAAATTTCAAAGCTGTTTTTTCAAAAACCGCTGTTTGCTGAAAAAGTATTATCTGCAATCATTTGCCTACAGGTATACAAAAAAGCAATAAATGTAAAATTTGAATAATGGAGGAAGTGTAGAGCTAGTCCACCCATATCTCTTAACTTGGAGAAGTAGCAGATAGAAAAACAGGATGTAAAAAAAATGTAATCTACATCAGTATGAATTGATAAACCCACATACATATTTTATAAAGTAATACCTATACATACATATATTGCATACTTATACAAGAACCAGCCCAAAACTTTTTGCCCCCCCCCCCCCCTTGTAAAACAATTAGTACCTACGCCATTCAAATTCACAGCCTTTTAAAATAATTTTTACAACTTTAGTTTTTTATCAATTCATAACTACTTCTTTCGTGGTGGATTGCTTCCATTTCAGTTGATGCTGATAAATGGAATTCGGCATCCTGGAATTAGTAATTTTATGCTCGGATAAGAAACTCGTTGTTGTGGAAGTGTTGCTGGTTTGTGTGTCAGTAGCTGAAGCATCGTTTTACTAAAAAACGCGTTGCCGTCAGATTGCAATCAGTTGAACTAGACGATGATGGCTTAAATATAATGTCACAGTCGAATTGTAAATGCTCTGCAATAGAAATAGCTTCAAAGTTACATTCCTGTGGTCCCAGTAATTCAGAAATAACATATTGCATTGGAGTTTGGCAGCTGTAGTTTCATTGATGTTCGACAGGAGAACTTCAAAGTTACATTCCACATCGCCCAGTACTTCGAATGTAACATTGTTCTTCCCTATTTTGACTTTAGATGTCATCCGCGTTAACAGCGCTGGGTATATTTGACATTCAAACAAGTATCGATACTTGTTTGAATGTCAAATATCCAAGTGCTGTTAAAGCGGATAAAAAAAAGTCCTCGTCCCGCATCGCATTTGTGTGATCTGCTTGTGATTCCAGCTGAGCTATAGTTGTGTTATTCGTATAAAATTGCTGGACCAATATTTGATATTTATCTGACATAAAAGGTTGATGGAGAGGGGTATCCTAGTGCACTGAGTTTATGCGAAATGAAACGCTTGATATCCAATAATGGCGCAATTTCCTGTATTCAAAGGCTGTACGAATTGACTTAGGGTTATACACGCGTAATATTCTCACAATACTGTTGAAACTGATAAGAAAGAGTCCTCGTTGCGCACCGAATTTGTGTAATCTACTTGTGATTCCAGCTGAGCTATAGTTGTTATTCATATACAATTGCTGGATCAATATTTGATATTCATTTGACGTAAATGGTTTAACAAAGCTTTTTGCCCTTGCATCGCTCAGGTCATTCAATGTACTCAAACTTTCTAGAATTGAAATTTACTTACATGATTTAACTGCTGGCGTTGTTGTAGGTATTAACTACGTCATGTTACTTGAACTTATTTGGAACTGAAGAATTGAAGAGCTGCTTTTCAAATTGATTGATAGATAACAGTACATATAATTTCGATTAATACAAAGATATTTCTGCATTAAATATTAATAAATTTCTAACAAACTGATAAAAGAAAAAATTTCCTTATAACCTACATTATCATGTAATGATAACATCAGTTTATCTCAGAAATGTAAAATTATCTCATATGTCTGATCATCTTATGCCATAATCTGAGAGTAAGTTGTACAAAACCTTTAAAATGAAAAATAAATTGAGAAATTCGAAATTAGGGCTACCAATTCGCGATGCTTTTTACCCTTTAATTTGTTCGTGTATTCAATAGCAGCATCTCTTTGACATCAGGATCGTTGCAAAAATCTGTTTTTGTTCCTCCCCAAAAATTTCAAAAATCTTGTTAGTCATTTCCAAAACTCTAAGGCTTTGGCATTTTTTGTCAGGATTATAAAAAATCTTGCTTTTTGACCTAAATTGCAACAAAATTTCGAGCCCTATTTTTTAAAATTCCAATGCTCTTTTTTGCTTGAAAAAAGCTTGTTGTTTTTAAAATTGTAGAAAAGTCTCGCTTAGTTTCCAAAAATTCAGTCCTGTTTTTTCAAAAAATTTGTAAAAAATCCTACTTTTTCCAAAATTGAAAAAAAATCCAAAAATTGCCAAAATCTTGCTTTTTAAGCTCTGCTTTTTGTCAGAAATCACAGAAAATTCTGCTGGTTTGTCAAATGTGCTGAAAATTGAATTTTTCTAGAACTGCAAAAATTTTGTTCATGCCTTTGATAAAGGAATTTTGTGTCAACACCTTCGACTAGTAATTTAGTTTACTTGACTCGAAATTGTCCAAATAGGTCCCTATCCTATCTAAGCTCGCGAATGATACTCATGAAGACCTATTTACACGTTTACCTATCTTCAGACACGCGATATAACGAATAAATAACAACACGTTTCAGACAGAACTGTTTGTAATTGATATTTAAAACAATATAACGCACAACACATTAACATTTACGCGAATTCGCAAAAGAGATATACCGTTAGTATAAATCGACCACATTAACCTATTCTATAAATTTGAATACACGTTACCGTTCCCAGAACGCCCTATACCTAACCGCAATGCTAAGCATATCTTGACGAACTAGGTCTTGGGCATGGTTTACTAGTCCAACGTTACATTAACTAGAAGTCCCCTCCAAGTAATAATTTCCCTCCCTCCTACGTAGGAAGATATAATCGTTTGTAACATTCTTCAAAATCATTACCCCAAATTTTAACATCATCGACAAATTTGCTAATGCCCTCTTTATCAGGCAAGACTTCGTTAATCATATTTACGAATTCGCCGCTTGAAATTTTTAAACCAAAAGGTAAAACATTGAACTCGTAAACTTGTCCTTCGAATTGGAATGCTGTGTATTTTTTCGAACATTCTGAAAGCGCAATTTGCCAAAAACTTGCGGTGAAATCGAGTGTGCAAAATACTTTACCATTTGCACCTTCGAATACCGATGTTTCTAGAGGTGGTGCCTCTGTTAGAACACTCAGCAAAAATTTATTCAGATCACAAGCATCAAGACATACACGTATGTCACCAGTTTTCTTTACTACTGGCGCCATAGTGTTTATGTATTGAGAGTGCGAAGGACGTATTAGCCGAAGTCTGAGCATTTTAGCAATCGCTCGACGAAGTGCTTGTTTTAAATGACGAGACGGCCTAAATTTTTCACCGTAAGTTGCAATTTTCTCACCATTTTGAAATTGAAACTTGACTTCACGACCCTTACATAAGCCAGGATTGTAAGAGAAACGATTTTTCCAACGACCTGTTATATGATTATAAACTTCATCGGCTCGTTCTTTTGAAGTCATGCCAGCCTTTACCATATCATCACATTGTTTCCTAAAATTTTTCATAAAAACTTCAGGACCTCGGTCAGGCTCAACTTCGCTAAATTCACTTTTGAAACCAGTTGATTTTAACGTTTTACCTACAACTTCGTGTGTATAAGGTCTATCAACGTGACATCGAAAGATATTAATTCCTTGATATTCATCAGGTTCCAAAAAATTCAAAAATTGGGTTTTTATTCCTTTTTTGCCTGTACAGTAAGCGTGGCGTTGTTTTAACATAGGCTGAATTCCTAAAATATTCATTGAAACTCTACCTACAATACAAGTCTCGCCTGGAGAATCCAATACATAAAAAGGCATTTTCAATTTTATTTTTCCAAACTTTAGTTCGAGTTGAACGATGTTAGTCATAGTTCGAACTAAAGAGTTATCTGCTAGTTTCAGAAGAACCGGACGACGGAGAGGAAGATAATCGATAAAGCCTTTGTGGTCTCGAGTGAAACGTTCAACAAGCGGTTTTGAAATAACATTTGGAACAGCGCCTGTGTCCAATTGCACTGCAATACGTTCGGTATCTAAGTGCATTGGAATAACACAAGAAGGACCATCTATTTTACCTTCCATTACAAGTTGTTCAAACACTAATGGATTAATACGAATTTTTTCTAATTTAGCATTATCGATGGGGTCAATGAACCCTAATTCCTTGCATGGTAAAATGCATTCGTCGTCGTCCGAGTCTTCGTCTGAGCCGATGCCTGAATCTTCAGGAGCATCGTGCCTAGACTTCAAGATATCCACCTTGTTAATCGTAGGGCGGGTCGAATCGTTAACGGTATCGGTATGTGTATTTCCAGTATTTTTTATATTATTATTTACAGTAGTATTTAACTCATTATTTACAGTAGTATTTAAATCATTATTTACAGTATCCGTATTCGTTTGATTCGAAGGCGGGAGGGGAATCCCACTTTCCAAAATTATTTCTTTTTTACGTTCCTCACTAGTACCTTTTCTATTCCAAGGATGTTCTTCTGTTAGAGTTTTAAGGCCTCCTTTGGATGGTTGGTGTCTAGTTTTCTTGGCAGCCACTTTTTCGTGACGGTTAAGTTCTTTTAGTACAACATTAAGTAATTCATCGTATACTTTGTAGGCAATCATATATCTATGTAATTTAGAATTATAATAGAATTTAGATTTACACGGAATCGTTTTTTCATCCGGTCCTACAGCTGCGCGATCGTATTTTAAACCGTTTTTACCAAGAGCTTTTTCACATTCCAAAAAGAATAACGAGGGCTGTTTCCAAACCGAAATTCGTTCATCGACTGTAAATTTTCCTAACATTTGACGATAGGCAATATGTCGAGAAAGTGAAACACCTTGTTCATTTTTTAAGGTTGGTTTTTCAACCGGAGAAATCAGAATAATTTCAGTCGCCCCTTTTTTACAAATAAGATCGATTAATTTTTTTAATTCTTCGAAAATTACATCATATGGTTTACCTGAATGATTAATTTCCATTTGACCAATCGAAATCAAAAATTTAGTTTTTTCGAATTTTACATCTTTAACTTTTGCATATAAATCTTCGATCGAGATTTGGTTTTCTAAATAAGGTGGTAATTTTTCAGTGCGACCTATTTCACAATATTTCAGAAAATGTAAAATCCCCTCTCCAATCCATTCGTAATCTTTTAGACGTTTTAGGCTCGGAGCTGGCTGGCCGCTAGAAATCGCTCCTTTCTTTTCTAGCGGTTTCAGTTTTCCTCCCCCCCTTCTTCTTCTCCGTCACCGTTATTATCGTTATTTTGTTCTGTTTCCTCGTCTCCCTGATTTTCATCAGTTCCTGAGGATCCAGGACCATACATTTCATTGAACGCTAATATTAACGATTGTAAATGTAAGAAAGCTTGCTCTTGATTTCTAGGCATTTCCTTATTTACTTTAGGAGGAACAAAAGGAGGTTTCTTCGAAGGAGTGTGTGGAGGTGGTTTAGGAGGTTGTTTGGGAGGTGGTTTAGGGATTGTGCCATGAGGTCGAATTTCCATTGGGACTAAAGAGTCAGGATCTTCTTGTATGAGTGAAATCTTGTTAAGAATAGCTTCAAACTGAGCTTTATCGTGTTTAACAGGTTCGAGCATGTATCTATACCTTTCAGGAGCTTTTTCAGTCATGTTATCGAGAACTTTAGTTAAAGTTAATTCTTCACAATGAATTAACGTTTCGAGCCATTTTCTGTATAATTGAGCAAACTGTCTAGGACTACTACATACGACTAAATTTTTTCCAAAATATTTCCGCGCATTCGACTGACATTTTTTGTCCCAATATTGGAGTAAAAAAGATTGTTCCAACACAGCGAAATCCCTAATCGTATCAACGTTATCCTTCCATAATCTACACCCGTCCATATTATCATCAATTGTACCTAAAAATAATGAACATTTTTGATTTTGAGGTATGTTGGAACCATAAAGTTGAACTTTAAATTTCTCAATATGATGATGAGGATGAAATTTATTGGAATTACTAAAATGTACATTAGCGTTACGTAAAGTTTCAGAGTTGCATTTTACAGATCTCGTTTGAACCATAGCTCCACCACTCATACCTACCTCAGGCAAATTGTTTTTCCACTCTTCCAAACTTTTTATTCGACCATCAAAATTACCCACAACTTCGACATTCGCAGTAACATTATCAATGCAACTTTGGCGATGCGTATTGAATTCATTTCGTAAAGTACTTATAGTCGAATTGTTTTCTCTAGTATATGCCTCGTATTCATTTTTTAACGAAGCATGTTCATTTAATCTCGTAGTAAGTGCCGTGGTATGAGTACTCAAAGTTGTCTTTACTGTCTCGTCTAACTTCTTTCTAGCTTCTTGTTCTGTTTTTCGTTCATTTTGGATCGTTGCAATTTTTGTACTATTAGATTTCGCTAACGTGTGAGTACTTTTTTGTTGGTCATTTAAAGTATTAATCGAAGTCTGTAGATTTTCAGTAGTGGATTTGATCCATTGAGTTTGAGTTACCATATATTTTTCCGCCGGTGACAGCTGATCAAAAGGTTTATCAAAAGTAGGTGGAGTAGGTCTCAAATGAACACTAGTTGTTTTATTCACATCACCTGTAGCGTTAGGTTCAGAAGTTTTCTCACCCGTCGGTGGATCAGACTTTTCATTACCCATTTCGCTATCCGAATCTAAACTTACGCCAAAATTTGAAATACTATCGTTATGAAATAAAGTCCGATTCGTATCAACAATCTGAGATCGTAATTGTACTACTCTTTCAAGATGTTCATGTAACAATTGAACTTTCGGCGAAGGTTTGCGTTGTGACATACGATGAAACCACACTAATTAGTAAAAAAAAAATTTTCAGAATAGGACAAGAACAGCAAAACGAAGAGAAGACAAAGCTCAAACTTGAACAATCCAACGTTCAAAACGAGATGGTTCGTAGCAGAACAATAGTGACACGCGCCAGTACCAAGTACCTACCCAACTGAAGGTCATAAAACGTCATAAACTAGATACATGAACGTGTTCAACAGTGCACACTTTTTTCACACGTCGAACACGTTTCTTATGGCTAAGGTTACAAAAATTTTCACTAGAATATACGGTGAAATTTTTACCTAGCACAATAACTACTATTTATATACACTACGAGGTAAAACCTTAATAGGTATTACCTATTTAACTTAAAAATAAGGTTAAAACTGATCAGAATGACTGTTTCCAATCATTCCGAACCGGATAAAACACTTACTCTTTTTATATAACAAATTACCGTATTACCAGAGTAGGTTCTTGTCACCTCCGGAACTCTTCTAAAGATGAAATGGAAGAATTCTTCTGTTCTACTAATCGCGAATCGTAGAACACACGAGGAGACACGCGTTTGGGCGCCACTGATAAAGGAATTTTGTGTCAACACCTTCGACTAGTAATTTAGTTTACTTGACTCGAAATTGTCCAAATAGGTCCCTATCCTATCTAAGCTCGCGAATGATACTCATGAAGACCTATTTACACGTTTACCTATCTTCAGACACGCGATATAACGAATAAATAACAACACGTTTCAGACAGAACTGTTTGTAATTGATATTTAAAACAATATAACGCACAACACATTAACATTTACGCGAATTCGCAAAAGAGATATACCGTTAGTATAAATCGACCACATTAACCTATTCTATAAATTTGAATACACGTTACCGTTCCCAGAACGCCCTATACCTAACCGCAATGCTAAGCATATCTTGACGAACTAGGTCTTGGGCATGGTTTACTAGTCCAACGTTACATTAACTAGAAGTCCCCTCCAAGTAATAATTTCCCTCCCTCCTACGTAGGAAGATGGGCCACATTTACTGTATCACCTTTAGACACCTATGTTATTTTATTGCAAAAATCTCAAATTTACCCAACATTGCAAAAAAGCAAGACTTCTGTCCAAAATCTTTCTTTTTTCTACTCTGATTTTTGTCAGAAATCACAAGAAAATCTGTTGTTATTTGTAAAGATCGTTGAAAATTTGATTTTTACAGTATTTGAAGAGAATCTGATTTTGTCTGAAGGCATTTTCATTGCAAACATTCGCTTTTATAAATGTTTTAATCTCATTTTTAACGTGTTTTATAACGATGTTTTATAGAATTTTCATCGACTGGCTAGTTTTGGTTTTGTCTGAAAATTGAGAAATTTCGACTCGACTTCCTATCTCCAAATTAAAGCATTTGAAAAAAAAAATTCTTGCTGAAGTCCTGTTTTTCTGCCTTTGTCAATCGAAATTCAAAGTTTTCCATTTACTCTATCCATCTTTTAAGATTCCCATTGTTTTTTTTTGAAAAATTCCTTCAAAAATAAAAAATTTGAAGTTCTGACCTAAAAAAAAAATTTCAGTGAATTTTGACCCGAAATGAATGGAGGTAAAGTTGTGCTGCATTATTTTTTCGTCGGGGGGCCCGCTTAAGGATCACCTGCACCCCCCTGCCGATTCTCCGGGACAACTTTTTTCTTAAAGGGGAAGTCCTAAGGAACATTTCTAGCCCTTGTCCTCAAAAAAAAAAAGTGGCCCTACTTACAAAATGGCGGCCATTTTGATTGACAGGTCAGCCGAAATCGCAGATTTTGAGTTCCAACATAGGACTTTCACGGAATTTTTCAAACCGTATAAAGGTAGATCGAGAGAGCAGGCAAAAATTCATCACCTGTCAAAATTTCAAGTGCTCAAGTGCCTTTTTCGATTTTTGGTGAATTTTCAAAAATCAAATTTTGGCCAAAATGTGTGAAAAAATCAAAATTTTACCAAATTGACCTAGAAAGCTGAAATTTGGGGTATATCTTATTTTCGACCTGCCAAATCGATTGGAAACTGTTTCAAACCATTTTGAGCAGTTCTGGAGCCTCCAGTAGATTTTTGAAACTCGAAATTCTCACAAAATTTCGCACCTCGGGAGTAATAAGGTCACATCTCAAAAAAGTGAAATTTTACAGGAGAGTGATTTTCTTTTTTTTAAAAACTTGATTCATTATTTTTATCAACTTATAATTAATTGTGAGGAATGAATAGCACCTCATTTTAAAGATCTGGTATCCTACCTTTATTTAGCATAAGAACACTTTGAAAAATAAAATCTTAAAGAGGAAATATTTCAATGTTTGGAAAACATTTTGAGTTAGAACCTTTCATTAAAGTTGATGTGGAGGCGAAAGGAAGCGTCCAAAAAAAATTTCATGTTAACAAAGTTGTAGAGAATTAAATTTCCAATCGACATAATGTCGTTAGTTTTTTTCTAGAGTGCTTAGTTTTTGAGTTTTTCTCAAAAAACTAAAATTTCATGATATGTGAAAATTCATTTTTCTGAAAAGTGATCAATTTAAAAAAATTTTTCCATTTGGTACAACCAATAAAAAATGCACTCCTTGTGACTATTTCTAACTGACAAACATTCAAAACAATAAAAACTATTTGTTAACACTTTGTACGTACGAAATTTGCTCAAAAAAGGTGGAGTTTTTTGAGATGTGACCTTATAACTCCAAACAACTTGCAATGTTGTTGAGATTTTGAGTTAGGCCATTTGCGTTTTTTACAAGATCTAGATAATGTATCCAACTCAAAGTGTAATTTTTGGTTGAGGGGGGTCATACAAACCCCAAAAATGCAAAAACATCAAAATCAATTTTTTTTGAGATGTGACCTTATTACTCCCGAGGTGCGATTTCATCAAATGGAGTTGGAAAGCCGAAATTCATTCTGCAAACTAATTTCAATACACTCAGAAGTGGACTGCAGCCTGCAGGTGATTTTCAAGTCGTTTTGGAGCCTCCAGCGATTTTTTGAAAATTACTGGAGCCTCCAGGAGATTTTTGAAACTTGAAATTTCCCCAAAATTTCATCAAATGGTGATTAGTACAGGAATTTTAAGATTTTTATTCGGACTAATTCCTACAAAAGGTTTTCTTGCGGGATACTGTAGGGGAAGGGGTCCTATTTAACATACTAAAAGTCTTTAGGCCCCTATAGTCTTTATGTATTTTTCAGGAAACCCCCCTTTTTTGAATGGTTCTAGCTCCACCCCCCTTAGGGCTAGAAGGACAGTTGACATATCACTAGATCGGAAATTTGACGTAGAACACAAAAATTAAGCTATTTTCGACGTAAAATCAACCCCTCGCGAGAAAATCGCAAAAAACGCCGCGGCGTGACACTTTTTACGCTCTAGCACGCGACGCACGCGGGGTACGGGGTGAGACTTTTAGTATGTTAAATAGGACCCCTTCCCCTACAGTATCCCGCAAAAAAACCTTTTGTAGGAATTAGTCCGAATAAATCCTCTCATTTCACCTAAAATTCCTGTACTAGGAAAGCTGAAATTAACTCTGCACTTCAATTTTAACACCCTCTGAAGACGACTTCAGGCGAGTTCAAGTAATTTTGGCGCCACCAGTGACTTTTTGAAAAGTTTCATCGCGTTTTTACGAGATTTGAAATTTCTAAAAAGTAGCTGGAAATTTCAAAACCACTTGAAACCACCATGCAGTCGACTTCATATTGTATTCAAATTAGTTCGCAGAGTAAATTTCAGCTTGCTAACCCCATTAAGTTTCAAAAATCTACTGGAGGCTCCAGTAATTTTCAAAAAATCGCTGGAGGCTCCAAAACGACTTGAAAATCACCTGCAGTCGACTTCATAGCGTATTGAAATTTGTTTGCAGAATAAATTTCGGCTTTCCAACTCCATTTGATGAAATTTTGTGAGAATTTCGAGTTTCAAAAATCTACTGGAGGCTCCAGAACTGCTCAAAATGGTTTGAAACAGTTTCCAATCGATTTGGCAGGTCGAAAATAAGATATACGCCAAATTTCAGCTTTCTAGGTCAATTTGGTAAAATTTTGATTTTTTCTCACATTTTGGCCAAAATTTGATTTTTGAAAATTCACCAAAAATCGAAAAAGGCACTTGAGCACTTGAAATTTTGACAGGTGATGAATTTTTGCATGATCTTTCGATCTACCTTTATACGGTTTGAAAAATTCCGTGAAAGTCCTATGTTGGAACGCAAAACCTACGATTTCGGCTGACCTGTCAATCAAAATGGCCGCCATTTTGTAGGTAGGGCCACTTTTTTTTTTGAGGACAAGGGCTAGAAATGTTCCTTAGGACTTCCCCTTTCAGAAAAAAGTTGTCCTGGAGAATCGGCAGGGGGGTGCAGGTGATCCTTATGCGGGCCTCCGACTATTAGTACATTATACAAAGGTCTATTGATGAACTTAGCTCAATGCGAATTAGGTACTTTGCTAAATTTTTTGGAAATTTCCAGTTCCAAAATTCTGCTGGAAGCTCCAGAACTGCTCATAACGGTTTGAAGCCATTTCCAAACAATTTGGCAGCTCCAAAATAGTGCATTTTCCAAAGTTCAGCTTTCTAGGTCAATTTAATTAAAATTTTTATTTTTTTTCTCATACTTATTTGGCTTAAATTTGATTTTCAATAATTCACCATAAATCAAAAAATGCACTTCAGTACTTGAAGTTGTCCCAGATGATCAGAGGGGGGGGGAATTATTCCTATCATCATACGCCGAACTATCAGATTGGGAGTTGAATTGAAGGAATTATTCACATTGGATCATTTTGGTCCTTAAATTTTACATTTCATGAAAAAGTTTGAAGATCGTCCTTTGACCAGCGTTTTTGAACCTACAAAATGCAAGTAGGCAAACTGCAGTAAAATATAAAACAACTTTTTTAAATTTTTTAAATTTTCAAAAATTCGCCAAAAATCTCTCGAGTCTCTGAGGTTTTGGTTTTGCTAGTCTTGAGACATGCTGTTTCAGTCTGGCTCGGTTTTCTTCAAATCGCAGAGTGTGAGTTCAAAAGGTTCCTTTGTGACTTGTGAGTCATTAACAAAGTATTGGCTTTCCTCATGGAGGCTTCTGGATGGTTTCAACCTCCCATGCAAATATTTTGTCCACAGAAAAATTGCGCATATAATTGAATTTTGGTGATTTATTCAGGCATTTCCTCAACACATTTAGGTACATTGTATGTATAATTATTGTTTAGAAAAATAAATAAATTACTGTTTTGATTTAAAAAAAAAAAATAAATTAAAAAAATGATATTTCATATGCGCTGTTGCATCGATGATTGAGTTGATGTGGAAACATTAGAACCTCCTGTGTAAAAATTGCAACAAAAAATTGGCATAGAGTCCTTTGAGCAGTGTTCCACATTCCAAAACGTATCAACCATTTGTTATTGTCCATCAACTTCCAAAATCACTCGATTGGATGAATAATTTTAGTTTTTCTTCTAATGAATTCGGACTTCGTGATGCATCAGTATTCAGCAAACACAGCAAGGGGGGTCAAATTTTGGATCATAAGAAGCAATTTTATTTTCTTTCAAAAATCATTCAAATTGACGCGTCTCATCTCTTTTGAGACATTGAAAGTTTCAAAAAGAAATGTGTATCAGGTAGAAGGGTACCAAAAACGGCGCATTTAAACCGTTGGATTTTGTACAATCCCTGTAAACAAAACAATACCACTTTTATGGTGATAAATCCAAAACGCAAACGGTCTATCTACATAAAATTTGATAGGCTCCGGATCGTGTTTCGCCATCAGAACTTCCACTCCGTAACTTATGGCACTTGCCATTGTGCCGCTTTCATCAACTTGTATTTCAGCCGCGTGACTTATTTCCGATACTTTCAAGTATTCGGAGTTCTCGATCATTTCGTGTAATTCGGCATTTTTGAATATTTTTTTAATACCAGATTTCATTACGAGGGCATTAATATTCCGCTTCCAATCGAATTTGAAACGAGGGATTTTATATTCGACGAAATTGCGCTTCGAGCTGAACTCTCGAGTGATTAGTTGCTGAATTTCGGTATTTAAACCATCTACGAAGACGTTCACTGATTTATTTTCGTAGGGTAAGAAAACAGCCATAGAGAATTCGTTATTTTTGTACGGCAGACTGATCGCTTCGATTCCTAATTGTTCAATATTCATGTACGGAACGTATTCTTTACTATGCATCATTTTAACTGTCGTTTGTTTCGCTCCGGTGTTAAATTTTTCGCTGGAATAAAAAAAATCGCGAATTAAAAAAATTTTTGGGAGGGGGGGTTATTGAGAATGAAATTGGGAATTTGTCGCCTTACTCTTTGGTCGCCCAAGTACCAAATGGCTCTTGCCAAGAGGCATTGAAGAATAAAGCGCTGGCCAGTAACAGTGACGTTTCTGAAGGTATTTCACTTTTGAATAATTGAGGTATGCGGTTTTTCGTATTGATTGAAGCCCAACTGGAAAAGTAAACGTGGATGTGTCGCATCGTATATTAAAATAATAGGTATATTTTGCAAAAAAATTGAACATTTCAAAAATTTACTCACTTGTTGACAATGTTGGTTGCCTCGGAACCTCCTTTTTTGAAATCAACCTGTTGAGCTTCGTTTTTGTAGTAATTTCTGGTGTCTTGTAAGTAACTGTCTTTTAGTTTCAATCCTTTCTGCACAAATACTGAATTCGCGATTCGCACTTCGGCTCCGTTCGATGTTTGTAGGTCGTTCAATATTTTACCCAGGTCTTGGTGAGCTGTAGATCTATTCGAATAATTTCAAAGGGAAGTTTTATAGTTAGCTTTATTCGACTTGAATGGTTCACTGAGAGGATGCAATTCACTCCAGAGTAACTCTTATCTGTGCTTGTGAACATTTTTTGAGTAATTTTTTTGCTCTCATTTCGTGAAATTGTTGTTCTTATGGGAAAAAAGTCCCTGTTTAAGAAAAAACTTCACCTGGTCCCCCGATCCATTTTGATCTCCTTGTATGGAGCCCTAGTTGGAAAAAAAATGAAATAGATTGAATTCGGTAACATTTTTTTGAAAATTTTATGCTTTTTGTGAAAGTTTTTCGAGGAAATTTCAAAAACATCAAAAAAATTCCAGAATAGGTACTTATGTGGAAAAAATGAAATTTGACAAAAAATGGTTTTAAGAAAATCGGTAAAAAAAAAACACAGAGACTTTTGTGTGGTAACTTCGAAACAAAAAGAGACTTTTTAGGCTGGCAAAGCAAAAATCAATGCTTTTTGGACGTTTTAGCAAAAAAGCTTTCATTTCTTAGCAATTTTTAAAGTCTCTTCGCTCACCTTTGGGTACAGAGGGGCTATTGCCTTCTAATTATATGTAAATGTAACAAGATCTGAGAAATATATTCTATTCTATTCTATTCTATTCTATTCTATAATTTTGGCAAAAATTACTACCATTTGACCACTCATAATCAAAGAACTACTTTCTGAAAATGTTGACAAGAAAATTATGCAACTTTTCGTCAATTAACAATACAGACTTTTTTGGACTATATTTTGGCAAGAACAGGATGTTTAACAATTTTGCCAAAAATTGATGCTTTTTGACAATTTTGGCAAAACTTGGCCCAGTTCTTCAATTTTACCAAAAATTAACACTTTTTGGCACCTTTCGGCAATTTTGACAAAAATGCACACTTCTTGACTATTTTGCCAAAAATTGATGCTTTTTGAATTTTCTCCCAAAAATTGACATTTTTTGACAATTTTGGCAAAAATTGGTCAAGGTTTTACAATTTTACCAAAAATGGAAACTTTTTGGCACTTTTCGGCAATTTTGACAAAAATGCACACTTCTTGACCATTTTGCCAAAATTGATGCTTTTTGACAATTTTGGCAAAAATTGGCCCAGTTCTACAATTTTACCAAAAATGCACACTTTTTGGCACCTTTTGGCAATTTTGACAAAAATGCACACTTCTTGACCATTTTGCCAAAATTGATGCTTTTTGACAATTTTGGCAAAAATTGGCTCAGTTCTACAATTTTACCAAAAATGGGCACTTTTTGGCACCTTTTGGCAATTTTGACAAAAATGCACACTTCTTGACTATTTTGCCAAAAAATTGATGCTTTTTGAATTTTCTCCCAAAAATTGACATTTTTTGACAATTTTGGCAAAAATTGCCCAGTCTTACAAAATTTTACTAAAAATGAACACTTTTTGACAAATTTGACGAAAATGGACACTTTTTGGCACTTTTAGGCAATTTTAACAAAAATGCACACTTCTTGACTATTTTGCCAAAAATTGATGCTTTTTGACTTTTCCCCCAAAAATTGACATTTTCTGACAATTTTGGCAAAAATTGGCCCTGTTTTACAATTTTACCAAAAATGGTCATTATTTGACAATTTTGACAAAAATGGACATTTTTTGGCAATTTTAACAGTAATGCACACTTCTTGACTATTTTGCCAAAAATTGATGCGTTTTGACTTTTTTCCCCAAAAATTGGCCCTGTTTTTCAATTTTACCAGAAATGGACACTTTTTGACACTTTTGACAAAAATGGCACTTTTTGGAAATTTTGACAAAAATTCACACTTCTTGACTTTTTTGCCAAAAATGTATGCTTTTTGACTTTTTCCCCCAAATGTTGACCTTTTTTTTGACAACTTTATCCAAAAAATTGACACTTTTTGACTTGGGAAAATTTGTCAAAAAACAGTTTGGAAATTCTGGAACCAAAAGAGGACTTTTCAAGCAGGTAAGACGAAAACCATATTTTTTTGGATGTTTGGGTACAAAAAATTATGAACTTACAACTTTTGAGAATCAGCGTGTCTCCAAAAAAGAAGTGACAAAAAAACCTTCCTATCACTATTTTTTTATGAAATCAAAAAAATTTCCCTCGGTCTCCAAACTTTGTTGATCCGCTTGAATAGACCCACCAGCCCCTTGCCCCTTTTATAAGGAAAAAATGTGGGAGTCTTCCGAGATTGGAAAAAATCGCCAAAAAAATTATAAAGTAAAGTCTTTGAAAATTTTTTATTTATAGTCAGAATCCTAAATAAACCCTTTTCAAAAAAAATCTTCGGCCCCTCCAATATAGAAAATCATCATTTTCTCAAAAAATCAAAAAATTGATTACGATAACTTGAAGTTTGGTTTCTATAAGTACTATGAGTTTTACTGCATGATATCTCAGTGAACTAAATTCACTCGTAATGATTCTGTAAAAGATTACTCACCCAGCGTCACTAGCAGGTATTCCTAAAGCATCTGAAAGTTCTCTCTTAGTTTCTCCATTTGAACCTAAATGCAGCAGTGCCAATGTCGTGTAAATGTTTAGAGGAGAAAATAACATGTTTTCTCCTGGTTTCAAATCATCATGTATGAATTTGGAGAACAATGTGTTGAATTTTGCCACATATCTTTCAATGTTCTGTGAAATGAAAGAAAAAATTACATCCTGAAAATGATTCTTACCAAGAAAC
Organism: Planococcus citri; assembly: GCF_950023065.1. Taxonomy (NCBI): domain Eukaryota; kingdom Metazoa; phylum Arthropoda; class Insecta; order Hemiptera; family Pseudococcidae; genus Planococcus; species Planococcus citri. Next base: position 67,178,747 of record NC_088680.1, read on the forward strand.
GTTTATGTTAAGTATATTTTTGACAATTTTCAACTCACTCGTGATCGATCTTCTTCTATTGAAGTTGGAGCTGATTCCACCAGAATTCGTTTTGTTCCGAGTACGAAAAAGAGTAGCAAGATTATCGCCTGGTTTTGTTTTTATCATAAACAGAGAAACAATTCGCGAATTATTCAAGTTATAGATTAGGCTTATTCTATAAAAATTCTCAGGTTACCTTTTGTGAAATCATTTTTATATTATTAGGTGCTCGTATTTCTAATTTAAAAAACTTCACTTTCACGAATATGTCTTACAAGGAGCACTTGAACTTGAAATGTTTTCTCAACAATCACACGTGTGTATCAGTTTAAAAACGATTAGAATTTAGAAACGAAATTTTCGTCGCGAGTGGAAATACCAGTGACCTTGTATGTACTTGTTCGTTTTCGTATAGTTGTTATTACTGAATGGTGTATAGGTTAATTCAGATCTTTATTCACTCTTTACGTTGATAAGAAATCGAATACTGATGGCTTGGATGCGTCATAATAACCTTATATGCAAATAAATCTGTAGGTAGATATACTCGGATGTGTATTATTGCGTTGTATAGCATTCAATTAATTTTCAAGTTAGGAAAAATGTCAATTGAATTGAGCTCCTGTTTATGCTACCTGTGATCAGAAATGAAGAGTATTTTTTGGTTATTTTTGGGTCAAAATATACATACAGTATATAAAAGAATGTAAAAATTTAATCTGAGCAGAGTAGGTACTTACCTATTTGAAAAACTGTGAAATTATTCCCCGGGTTGACTTTTGAATCTGAGAAGAGTATTTGAAAAACCATGAAATAGTGTTCCCAACGTTGATTATTGCCCTTTTCATATTTGAAAAGAGATTTTAAAAGGTGTAATTTTTTTCACCAGAAAGATTCTTTCAAAATAAGCACATGTGAAAAACTTGGAGAATATTGAAACATTGAAACTCGACGTTGGGAAAATACTGATTGATATTATGATTTAAGAGTAAAAATTAGTAGACTTTCAGGTTCTCTTCATTGTTGGTATATCCTAAAATTTTCCTATCATATTCATAAACGATAATGGCTTATCTGAATGATTGCACTATTACTATTCCTGATACCGGCTATATAAAATGAGTAATAATGTTCACCATAAATGCAATCCCGCTGGAACAATACTGAAGCGAGGAAGTTACAGTTAAAATCTGAATTTATACAAAATGATTTCACATATTAAAATTATTGGTGTTTATTTAATGATTATCATTGTCGTTTGTGGAATCGACCGTGAATATGAATTGACTGACACTGAAGATGAATTGAATTACAATGAAGAAGGAATCGGCAGTGGTGGCAATAAAATAGGTAAAATTCAGAATTTCAAATTTACAGTTTCATAAATCATAAATGGAGGTTGTTTCATAATAATGGCTGTAGTCTATTCTGCATTTAAGAACGTTTTGACTTTATTTTTCGATAATAGACGTTTGTCATATTATAATTTTATATTTTGATTCGCACACTTTTCGTTCACTTAAAACCCCGACAAGGGGACCACTCGACATGTCCTCCTCCGATTTGAACGGGATGGCGAATTTTGGAAAGAGCATAATCTTAAACCCCCACGACCAAAATTTCAGTTGCCCAAATTCATTTTTTCGATTTTTGGCGAATTTTTGAAAATGTAAAATTGACCATTTTCTGTGATTTGCTGTTGTTTTTTTAAAGTACTCTTATCAGTAAAAATTATGAAAATTAGTCCGAAACTAATATTAAATTATACCCCCACCCCGAATCCGTATTTCGCCGTTTCGAGTCTTTCCGGAGCTTCCAGTACGATTTCCAATTTCTAAAAAATGTTAACTTTTGAGCCGAAAAAATCAAAATTTTCTTGGAACCTCCAGAATGGATTGAAATTGGGAAATAAATGGACTCGGTGGTGGGTGGTAATTTTGAATTAGATACAGCAATTCACGCGAATTTCAAAAATTTTCCTCGCGAACAGGAAACTTCTGATTTTTTTTATTGTGTCTCTTGTAAAAAAGAAAACTGGTCAAAAACACACTGGAGGTGTCCGCCTGGAAATCGTATCAAATTTTTGGATAAACTCGCGACAAAAAGTCGAGTAGGTATAATGCACAAATCGAAGTTCAGCTGCCGAAGTTGATATTCACGCCTTCTGGAGTAAATTCAAAATTCAGGAGAAATTGGAAATCGCGTTGAAGGCTACAGAATGGCTCGAAACAGTAAAATTCGGATTCGGAGACGAGAGTTATTATTAGTTACATTTTTCATCATTGTTACTAATGTTTCTGATTATGTACGTATTTTTTTTTTTTTTTTCAAAGCATAAATCACTGTAAATGGTTAATTTTAGATGTTCAAAAATTCACCAAAAATCGAAAAATGAATTTGGGAAGCTTAAATTATGGTTATGCGGGGGGGAGGGGGTTCAGACCATGCTCTTTTCAAAAATCGTGGCCCCATTCAAATCACAGGCAGGCAGGCAGGCAGGCAGTCGGACACCTTGAGTGGATTCCTTGTGAACAATTTTCGTTCTTTTTTTACTAAATAATTTGCATCAGTGCAATTTTCCATAGAGCCCAGCCTGTTAGACTGATGGTATTTGTATTTTCTGGCATCCAACAAGAAAAATTAAAAAACACAATTATTTTTTTCCTCTACCAAAAAAAAACTTGCTTTAAAAAATAATCATCCGGAAACACGTGCAATAATTTGCTTTAAAATGTATCATAATCAAAATGTCCACGATAGTACAATGACGATTTTATTTTTTCCTGGAAAGCAAGTTGATTGCAATTTGCAATACCTACAGGAAACATGATGATTAAAAAAAACACATGTACTCTACACACTCGTACAAGGGAACAGAAAACAATCGTCAGGATGTTCGCAATACGATTTCACGATTATTCGATAAAGTTGGATTTATCAGAATAATGTGCATCGGGTAATCGGGTAGCTGATTACGAATGTTCAACTAAAATCTGATTATATCCTTTTGGAATTATCTCTCCAAAACAAAAAAAAATTATCAACGATTTTTGTCACATTTTCCCGGTGTTGATTTCAAATAATGTATTTTGCAAAATAAAAACAAAATCACAGCTGGAGTAAAATTTCTCAAAAAAAGTGCTTCAAATACATAGTTGATAACATCTCATTTTTGAATGTTTCACGTGAAGTTTTCACCCGTTCGGATAATCGCATCTTTTTTCACGTCACTTAAGTGTACTGTACAGAAGTAGGTAGATTATCAGATAAGTGTGTAATGCACTAAAGGTTGGGAAGTTGTGAGAGGGCATGAAAATGAAAAAAACCATACAAGTGATTTTTGAGAATTATTGTTGAAAAAGTAGATAGGTACCTATCTAAAACAAGTGAAGGTAGCAGCCAGTTAACTTCAATTATTTTCATTTTTTGCAGATCTGTCTAAATGTGAACGTTTGAGAACCTACAATGACTCCTATATATTTTACCCAGCGAAGGACATAAAAACTGAAACGGGATTTTTCTTAAAATTCAACGTAAAAGCTAAACGTGGCGTTCGAATCATATTTTCTCCAACAAATCAATCCGCGAACGGTGATCACAAAGTTTTTGAAGTATTCATTTATAGCGGTGGTGACAACAGTAGTATTTCAGTGATACGAACTAGGCAAAATTCAAAAAGCAGTACACATACACACTTTGAAGAGAACATGCTGTCACCTATGAAATGGCGTCAGTTTTGGATTCGAATCAGCTCAGATGGAACATTAATTGAAGTCGGAAAGAAAGGCAGCATTCCGTTCATGTCTTCGAGAACGGAGCCTCGACTAATCGAGTATTATGGATTCGCTAGCGAAAACAATTTCGTTAATTATGCCTTTCTGTGTTTTGAGAGAAATAACGGAGGTAAAGTATTAAATTCAAACATCATAGGAAAGAGTATACTTACGTAGCTTCTTCGTCAAAGAATCAGACGAGAATAATTTCCTCCACATTGAAATTGAAAAATCGAATAATGTCGAGAAAAATACGTTTTTTCCCTCTTTTGGTTCGTTGAAACGCCTTCATCTTAGTTATAGACACAGGGATAAAAAGCTGTAGCCGAAATCTTAAAGCTGAGAGCTGAAAGCCGAGCAGATTTTTGCTCCAAGCCAAAAGCTAGCCAAAAGTTTCATTTTTTTTGCCTTTTCAAAGGCTTTTTTGCAGAATTGAATTCTCTAAATTCAGAAGAAACAAAAAAATGAATAAAATTCCATTCAATTTTATTTTAACCCTTAAAGACCCAGGCTAATCCTGAGATGTTGTGTGAAAATGCTTTCAATTTCCTGAATTAGATCATCACAAGCATCACTGTAATCCACAGTTTGCCCCCCCAGCCCCTTAAAGCCGTCTGGTAAAATCCGTACCGATTTATTTAATTTTCCTTGAAAACCGAGAAAGCAAAAACCCCAATGAGGTCAATCATGGAACTGAATGATATAGTATCATTAGGTGTACTGAAAGAGTGAAAGCATATCCCCAAAGAACACCCCACCCCTTTTTGGGGGGCAAATTTTCAAAAAAGTTGGGATAAAAAAATTGGACCCATGCTCCATTTTTGGATAAACATATTGATGGTAGAACCTTCACAAAATGAAATCATGAAAGGTGTGAAAATGGTGGACCAGAGCGATTTTTTGAAAATTTGATTTGCTTGTCTCGATAAAAACCCGAAAAAACAGAGCATGAATACGCAAAGTACATAATATGGGAAATATTATCAAGTAGGCTTGAAATGACTGAAACAAGAATTGAAAGGAACACAGATGCTTTTAACAGCACATAAGTTCAGATAATCTACAACCCACCCATCAAATCTGTTTATCACTCCTTGGATATTCTTTCTCGATATTTGTCACCAAATAGTTACATCCTACAAAGGTTAGCAGTACAATTGTTTTTCTGCAGAAATATTGAAATAGGTTTATCAACCACTTTGAAAAGCTTTACACAGTCAAATTGCAGCACTCCCTGGCATTTCATAATGTTCAAGCATTCATGAAGAAGTCACTATCCCTTCCCGATCATAGATAATGTAGTTCTACATCATGAAAATTGCACGAGCAGAAGTCGTCGTTTACAATCACGAGATTGTGTCTAGCTTATGACTACAGGATTCAGGGGATTTGAGATTCAGTAAAAAGCTTTCAACTGTTGTTCAACCACAACTCTGAACTTTTGAATGTTTTGAGAAATTCCTGCTGAAGTTGATATTCTTTCTCGATATTTGTCAACAAATAGTTACATCCCGCAAAAGGTTAGTGGTACGATTGTTTTTCTGCAGAAGTATCGAAATAGGCTTATCTAGCTACCACTTTGAAAACCTTTACACTGTCAAATTGCAGCTGTCTCTGGCATTTCATAATGTTGAAGCATTCATGAAGAAGTCACTATCCCTCCCCGATCATTGATAGTGAAGTTGTACATCTTGAAAATTGCTTGAGCAGAGTTCGTTGTTTCCAATCATAATATTTCATGATGTTGAACTACACTATCAATGATCGAGGAGGGATAGTGACTTCTTCATGAATGCTTCAACATTATGAAATGCCAGAGACAGCTGCAATTTGACAGTGTAAAGGTTTTCAAAGTGGTAGATAAGCCTATTTCGATACTTCTGCAGAAAAACAATCGTACCACTAACCTTTTGCGGGAAGTAACTATTTGTTGACAAATATCGAGAGAGAATATCAACTTCAGCAGGAATTTCTCAAAACATTCAAAAGTTCAGAGTTGTGGTTGAACAACAGTTGAAAGCTTTTTACTGAATCTCAAATCCCCTGAATCCTGTAGTCATAAGCTAGACACAATCTCATGATTATAAACGACGACTTCTGCTCGTGCAATTTTCATGATGTAGAACTACATTATCTATGATTGAGGAGGGATAGTGACTTCTTCATGAATGCTTGAACATTATGAAATGCCAGGGAGTGCTGCAATTTGACTGTGTAAAGCTTTTCAAAGTGGTAGATAAACCTATTTCGATATTTCTGCAGAAAAACAATCGTACTGCTAACCTTTGTAGGATGTAACTATTTGGTGACAAATATCGAGAAAGAATATCCAAGGAGTGATAAACAGATTTGATGGGTGGATTGTAGATTATCTGAACTTATGTGCTGTTAAAAGCATTGGTGTTCCTTTCAATTCTTGTTTCTGTCATTTCAAGCCTACTTGATAATATTTCCCATATTATGTACTCTGCGTATTCATGCTCTGTTTTTTCAGGTTTTTATCGAGACAAGCATATCAAATTTTTTAAAAATCGCTCTGGTCCACCATTTACACACCTTTCTTAATTTCATTTTATGAAAGCTCAACCATCAATATGTTCATCCAAAAATGGGACATGGGTCCAAGTATTTTATACCAACTTTTATCAATGTTTGCCCCCCAAAAAGGGGCGAGGTGTTCTTTGGAATTATCCTTTCACTCATTCATTACATCTAATGAAACTATATCATTCAGTTCCAAGATTGACCCAATCGGGTTTTTTGCTTCCTCGATTTTTGACAATAATCAAATAAATAAGTCTATCATTATCCAGGTGGCTTCAAGGGGCTGGGGAGTGAACTGTGAGTAAAAGTGATACTTGTGATGGTCTTATTCAGGAAATTGAAAGCATTTTTTCATAACATCTCAGGATTTGCTTGGGTGTTTAAGGGTTAATGGGATTAAATGAAATGAAAAAAGAAGTGGTGTATCAGCTAAAAGTATAAAGTCAAAAGCTTAAACCCAAAAGTTTGAAGCTAAAATCTTAATGAAATATAGCTGAAAGCCGTTAATTGAATATAATATAAGGGAAAGTCATTGGAAGCCGAAAGTTTGGCTAAAGCAAGCCGTAAAAATCGAGATAGCCAAAAGCTAAAGCCAAAAGTTTTAATTTTTAAATTTCAAGCTAAAAGCCAAAAGCTGACGTTTCATTTTAAGGCTTTTCATCGCTGGTTAGACATACTGTAGGTAGGTAGGTTAGATAAGTACCTACTTAAGAACATATTTAAAAGATTAGAGAACTATTTTTCTCCACTTGATGAACTGAGTTACTCAGGCGGAGCCTATAAAATTCAAATTCTCTCAGTGCAACACTCCAGCTTACCATTTTCACCTTCATTTTTTGCAGGTGTTTCCCAGTACCGAACTTTAACAACCTACGATCATGCTTACACGTTTTATCCAATTGAAAATATAAAAAATGATGACGTAATTTTTTTGGAATTCGTTGTAAAAACTGATCAAGACGCTCATATTATTTTTTCCCCGACCAATGAAACGGCGAAGACGGATGAGAAAGTTTTCAAAGTAACTTTAGGTGGATATACTACTAATACGATTTCAACCATCAAAACCTCTGAAAACGATGAACCAGGAAGCGAATATCACGAAAAAGATATATTATCGCCCGACGAATGGCGTCAGTTCTGGATTCTAATTACTCCTGATGAAACATCAATTGAAGTTGGAAAGAAAGGAAGCTCCGCTTTCATGTCTTTGGAAATGGAGCCTACGTTGATTAAGTATTATGGGTTTGCTAGTGGTGACAGTTTTGCCAATTGGGCTTTTCCAAATCTTCAAAACGCTGACACAGGTATGTAAATTTTCAACGACGAATGAAATTTCGTTGTTTCAACTAAGTTGGCAAAAGTTGGTACATACAACCATGCTATCAACTAAGTATGTACCTAATTATATATATTCAAAATACCACTACTTCAGAACTAGTAAATGAGTACACGCGTGGAGATAATTGAGAGTGAATATACCAAAGAGGGGAAGGGGCTTATTTTGATTCACCCAATAATAAGCGATTTGCAAATTTTCAACCGCTTGGTAGAACTTTAAAAGTGATCTTTGATTTCGACGGCATGCAATAGCACAGATCGACGCAGTATCTCAAATACTTCCATTAGGCTGACAAGGGAACTACCTGAACCGGCAGAAACGAAAATGAACGAATCAAAGCTAGATCGAAAGGAGACCACCTCAGGACCCTAAATCCAAAATTTCAAGTGCTAAAGTTGATTTTTCGATTTTTGGTGAATTTTTGAAAATTGAAAAATCCGAAAAATTATCAATTAATAGATACCAAAAATAGAAAGTTATGATGAAAAATGGAATTTTCTCGGGAAGTGGCTCAGATGGTTTCCCTAACTCATTTATGACTATCTAAATTCGTAAAACCTCAATTCCAGTCATTCTGGAGCCTCCAGCGACTTTTTATCATTTCTCCAGAATCTTGAAATTACTGTGGAACGGATAAAAATCAACTTTAGCACAAATAACTTTATTTGGGGCCTATGTGGGTTGCATTTAACCATTTTTTGCGGTTGTCGCGAAAATCGGCGTCTGCCGGTTCAGTGATGTGTATTTTTGACCACTGGAAAAAATGACAAAATTTGAAAATCTTAATGGATGCTCCAGAATGGTCGAAATGGAGGTTTTGCCTATTCGGAACGTCAAAAATCAGTCAGAGCTCGATTTCGGATAGGTAGCATCGTTAAAGATGGAATATTTAACATTTTCAAATTTTGTGATTTTTTCCAGTGGTCAAAAATACACATCTGCACCGGCAGACGCCGATTTTCGCGACAACCGCAAAAAATGGTTATATGCAACCCACATAGGCCCCAAATAAAGTTATTTGTGCTAAAGTTGATTTTTAGCTGTTCCACAGTACTTTCAAGATTCTGGAGAAATGATAAAAAGTCGCTGAAGGCTCCAGAATGACTGGAATTGAGGTTTTACGAATTTAGATAGTCATAAATGAGTTAGGGACACCATCTGAGCCACTTCCCGAGAAAATTCCATTTTTCATCATAACTTTCTATTTTTGGTATTAATTGATAATTTTTCGGATTTTTCAATTTTCAAAAATTCATCAAAAATCGAGAAATCAACTTTAGCACTTGAAATTTTGGATTTGGGGTCCTGAGGTGGTCTCCTTTCGATCTAGCTTTGATTCGTTCATTTTCGTTTCTGCCGGTTCAGGTAGTTCCCTTGTGAGCCATCTTTCCCAAAAGAAGTTGGACAAGGGCTAGAGCGAAAAAATCGTACGCCCCCTCTTTGAGAGTCTCTATATATCCTCCTCCAGGGGAACCTCTGGTGCTAAAACTCGAAAAATGAAGGTCTCTGCTAAATATGGTTAAAATCTACTGATTCCTTTTCCGCGATTTACCCTAATGATCAACTAGCTAATCAGCCTACATGACATATGCTACGTGTAATATATGTACTATCCTTGTAGGGTATTTTATTCCTTAATTTGTCATACATACTCGTATCTGTTTATTCTTTAGTAAGAAATATGAGCGGACTCGAATGCATTTTCGATTCGGAATGTCCACAAAACAAAGCCTGCATCGGGAAAAAATGCCGAGATCCGTGCGATGGAATGTGTGGTAAAAATACGAAATGTGGTGTAGACAGTCATGTACCTACATGCAGTTGCAAGGATGGATTATTTGGAGATCCGTTAACAGAATGTGTTGAAGAAGAAAGTAAGAACCGAAAATAGCGGTAAAATAAGGTTTTTCCATCTTAAAAGGAGTGGGGATGACCTTGATCAGAATGGAGGTACCAACCGTATAATTTTGGTCCATTTAGGACCCTAGTTTTCCCCTCCAAAAAAATGACCTTTCTGTAATGTTCAAATTTGACCCTCCCCACTCCAGAGGTCAACTTTAGCTTCCAAAAGAATCCCATTCCACAAGTTCGACTTTATTTGATCAATTAGAACAGGATCCAAGTCACAAGTCATAAAATTTAAAATTAATAAAATCACGTCACTTTGAGGGGCCGTATCACCCCCTCCCCCCTCCATGGGCCAGGGAGTTAATCGATAGCTCATTTGATAGGTACTTATTTGAGAGGAGATGAAATGATCACTGAGCTCATTCCACTCAAACGTTGATATTTTAGAGGTTTTTGACAAAAAAAAAAACTGATTTTGGGAGGTTTTGATTCACCCGGGGCGGGGGGGAGTATGTTGATCACCACACTACCCTAGACAAGATTTACCAAAAAAAAAACTTTTGGTCGCAATTATGTTTGGGTTCACCCATTTTTTCCCGCTATTTTACTCTTGGGCTATAATGATAAATTTGCACCCTAAAAAAGTTACGTTTTAGGGCCCAATTTAAAAATTCAAAAATTTCATAGAAACTCCTTTTTTTATCATTTTCAACATTTTTACTTGAGCTGATTTGCTTGAAAATATTTTTTAATGAAAATGATTTTACTACGTCTCATAATTTTTACATTTTCTGCAGGGACGAAACTAAGAGGGGGGGTGTAACATCCCCCCAGTCATGATAGATAGTCGGAAAATTCGGCAAAAATTGGTTCGACAAAGTCGATAGGTTTTAAAAGTGTTACTTATGTAGTCTTAATAAGGAGACTTATTTGCCGACTTTTATGGAACTTGAATAGCACATTTAAAAAAAAAAAAACACTCACGCAACTAGCGTGAGAGAACCGGCTTTTCGTAGAAAACATGATCGATTATTTTTTTTAAAATAATCGATTAATCGAAAGAGTTTCAGGCCCGATTAATCGATTAATAATCGGCCCATCATTACCCATCGAGTTCCTAACAAGAAATAAACTGAGAAATCGTTTGGGTATTAAGATAGACATTAGTGATTATTGCTAAGCAAAACATTTATGCTTTAAAAAAAATAGGTATACCAAAAACAAAACTGATGAGGAAGTCTGCAAAAGTCTGCAAAAATAACAAAAAAAATCAACAAAGCCTACCTAAGCTGAAATGTCAAAGGAACACCTGAACCAATTTTCCATCGAGTTTCTAACAAGAAATAAACTGAGAAATCGTTTGGGTATAAAGACAGACGTTAGTGATTATTGCTAAGCAAAATATTTAAAAATAGGTATACCAAAAACAAAACTAATGAGGAAGTCTGCAAAAGGACGCAAAAATGGCAAAAAAAATCACTTAATCTGAAATATCTAAGGAACGCCTAAACCGATTTTAATAAAACTCGAAATCTCAAAATTTCGGCAATACACCAGTCGGGAGGGATAAAGCACTTTGTTCAAAATTTCATAGGTTTCGAGTTTACTCTGCCACAAAATTGGTACATAAACACATATATATATATAGGTATTAGTATCCAGACATGTCAACTATTGAAAGGGTTAATTTTACTATACAAGTGGACTGACCAACTTGTCAACTATAGTTGACAAGTCATGGGTTAATTTTACTATACAAGTCAACTATGAGTTTTCAGAAACTTCCACCAGAGGGCGCATGGCTTAGAAATCAAGGCGCGAGGACGAACGCAGGGTCTACAGTCAATTTGTAGTGAGTAGAATGTGATGTGCTGGTGGAGATGTATGCAAATACATCGAT